>NC_134576.1:87450010-88057510 GCF_050947875.1 Dermacentor variabilis
CGCCTGCTTCACCTCCACCGAGGGTCGGCCTGGTATCGCACTATCTTCGGGATCGGCCCAGGTATGGGGAGCTCTGTGTCTGCACACTGTTAAGAACGGCCCGCCGAGGTGCAAGTTTTGCCAGCCAGTTGCGACAGCGGCGTCAACTTTTCTTGGAAAGCCACCGTTACGCTCTAGCCCTCGGCGCCGTTGTGACTAAACGCGATCGGCGGACCAACTATTGTTACTGAACCCACCACCGCCGACCTGATCTGCTGTGAGCGGGGGAGTTGCCGAGGGAACGTCTTCGGAGGCCCCTTCCCACGCGCCGTTCAAGACGCAAGACAATGAACAACCGGTGGCCGCGCTGCGGGGGTCAGCTCGGGGAATAAAATGCGCCTTTCCTGATGTAACCCCGAGTTCTGCGAAGACCGTCTGATGTCGGTGGGGACCGTGTAGCTTTGCGAAAGTGTGTGTGTGTGTAATCCCTCGCGCAAAGAGGCGGCTCGTCTACAGTGCCTGGTCGGCCGTTTCCCTCACCTTGGGATCGAGGGAGGACCGAGTGTTCATAAACCGCTGTTGTGCGGCTGCTCAGTGTACTTTTAACGCGACAGCGTTAAGGAGCTCATGTCGCAGAAAAGCCGGTGTCTTCGGCGTCGGCGTCCTCGGCGTTGGCCGTGAGCGATAAATCCCGGCAGGCACTTCATGAATAAAAAACAACTTGCAAGATGGGCTGGGTGAGAATCGAACCAGGGTCTCCGGAGTGTGAGACGGAGACTCTACCACTCAGCCACGAATTCGATCCTTCAAAGCGGTACAAAAGCGCCTCTAGTGAATGCGGTGTTGCCTTAGAAACGAGCCGTAGAAAGTTATACTGCGGTGTATATATCGGTAATTATAAACATGTAACTTACAGAAGTCGCAGTTACACGAGTAGCGAAGTGCGTTTCCGCTACATTTCTTCTGCACTTTCCGCACACACAAAGCCATCTTGCGGCAAACACAGAAGACCCCCTCCTCTGAATGTACGGCGCTGTCCCGACAGGTGGCGCGCCACGCGTGCATTGGGGTTGTGCGGGGACCGGTGCGAGGCGCGTCGCTGCCCGGACTCCGGCTGCGTTCACACTTGGTCTCAGAGCAGGCGGAAGCGGAAAAAACTTGACAAAATCCGCCCGCCTTGGCGGAGAAACGGGCGGAAAACCAGGCGGCGAAAAAATCGGTCTCGGACCGATTTTTTCGCCCAGGCGAAGCGGAAAGACGTTCCGCTTTACCGGAAGCTGCAATCGCGTGTAAACATCCGGTCGAGAACTTGCGGTCGTAAACATGGCACCGAAAGTGTCGGCTGCTATGCTCATCGACGCCGTCAAAAGCCACCCCGTGCTCTATGACAAGACCCACCATCTGTACAAAGACACGCACCACAAGAATGATATTTGGGCCAAGATAGCCGAAGAGCTGGGAGTAAGCAGTAAGTACTCGCACATTTTCTCTCGCTACGCTGGTGGTGCTTTGTGGGTATAGTTTCGGAAGTAACTTATGCCGAGAATGCTTGATCAGCGCCGCTGTTAGGAGCAAGTGCGCGCCGTGCTTTCGTCTCATTTCCTTTACTTGCCATTGTAATACTTACTGGTTTATTTTGCGCCAAAAGCTGAAGCAACGCATGCAGAAACCGTGTCTACAGCTCCTAGCACCGTGTGGACTGTAACACATAGGGTCGAATGGGTATATCACTGTTTATGTCGCCGCACCGCAAGCCAAGAATCCTGGCAAGTAAATCCAAAACATCGAATGTAGGCATGCTGAACTTGTGCAGTTGCTATATGCAAAAATTTCGAATGAATAAATGAGGTGCATGTTGCACGCACGCTCAGCCTGTGTCGCGAGCGCAACCGAACAAAGGTGACACTATATGCCGTTTTCTTTTTTTTTTTTTTTTGTTAAGCAAATGGCACTCCAGCCAAATTCAACTTTGTACATGCAAATTCAGCCATTGTGTTTTATAACAGCTGCTCAGGTGACAGCATGTGGTCCTAAAGAATACGGCTATGCATTCGCAAACAGTTCTCTCTTTTGCCACTACCCTTTGCACGGCAAAAAGTCTTGCCTTGATCACAGCATGTGTAGGTGGTTCACATTTGCTGGTGGCCCGTCATTTAAAATTGCAACTGTTGCGCAGGTGCATTATGCCAGAAGAAGTTTAAGAACCTCAAGGACACCTTCACAAAAACAAAAAATCAGATCAAGGATTCGATGAAAAGTGGCGCTGGTGCCCATGACGTGCCCCTCGTGAAGTGGAAGCACTTCGAAGCAATGACGGGCATAATGGAAGCTGTCTATCAGGAGCCAATGTAAGTCCTGTCTGTGTAGTCACAAACTTGCCTTGGAAGTTGTGTTTGCATGGTCAGCTGGGTTGTTGAGAGTAAGATAAGTTACCATGCAGCGTCATTTGATTTTATTTATTTGAAGGGCTGTTAGTGGCTTTCTGTTACCTTTCTCGTATACTTGGCAAGCATGACGTTGTTCATAATATTCACCTCTGCTGCATTTTTTACTTGCTGCTTCTGCGAGCAGGAACTGCAAGGGTATCTGGTTTAACTGTTCTTCGGTGCCTTATTTCATATTTTACTTTTCTAGCTTGTGCAGCAACCTCGAATTTGGCTCCTTTGATGGGTAAGTGAATGACTGACATGCATATTTGTAACATCTCTACAGTCTGTAGCGCATGCTAATTCACATATTCTTCAAACTCCATGACAACGCTCGCTGCTAGGCTGGCCCATAGTTGGTGACAACTTCAGCGTCAACCAGAAGGACACATCGTTAATGTGGCAGTATTTTGTAGGTATGACTTTTTTCTGATCATTAGTGGGCCTGATTGGAAGAAGGGCAACACAGGCCAAATAGCTAGGATCCATATGTCTATCGCGAAGTACTACATTAAACTACCAATTTGAAACAGTGGGTAATCTAGGAATGCATAAGTTAAAGCTACATGTGTTGTGAACATTAAAATGTTTCAAATCCTCACGGTACTTTGCCTAAGCAAAAGATTCAGTGGCTTGTGCATAAATTGCCATCTCCGATTCTTAGAGTGTGCATAATAATTCAATGGTAGGGACAGTAATGAGCAAGTTCTGAGAATGTATTTTATTAGTCACTGTTTAAGCACCACACATTGTTAAATTGCACATTGATATCAGTGAGCACCAGCTGCAATTGGTTTAGTTGTTATTTATGCAGAATGATCGTAGCTGAAGGCCCAGCAGCATCCAGTCACGATATTGAAGATGTACCAGCAACAGGAGATACAGACGACTTCGAAGAGATGGTGGTGCCAGAAAGTTTAGAAAGTGCACCGCATACAGACACACAACCTGCAAGCAAGACAACGGAATGGTAAATGTCATTATGGTATAAAGTTCCCTAAAAAACAGCAAGTTTTTTTTTTCAGGCAGCCTGACAATGCAGAAAGTGATATTGAGCCAGAAGTGGTGCTTGACACAACTGAAACGTATGTAGGACTAGGTGCCCCTACCCATTTATGTATACATTGCCAAAACTAGCTCACCAACTTCTTCCCTTACAGGGTACCAAGACCAAGAAAAGTGGCAAAGACATCCAAAAATCCCCAGCGGTAATGTAGGAATTGGTTTTGTGATAGTCAACAGTAGTGGAGACATCCTTTCCTTTGCAGCCCCGATGGCAGCGTTCCCTCCAATGCGGCAGTTGCTGCCGCATGCCTTGACCACCTGAAGGCAGTTGGAAAAGAGCGCCGACAAAAAGAGGAGACCCAGGACACTGTCTACCATTTCTGCATGGCAGCTGCTGGATTTTTACGGTCACTGCCACCTGATGACCAATTTGACTGTATGTGTTCCATCCAAGCCACCATTCAAGAAAAAGTAATGGAAGTGAGGGCTCGGAGGAGCGAAAAATAGTCCTGAAAACATAGCTGCGTGGTATAATGTACATACACTGTTTTTTTTTCTCTGATATTTATCTGTGATATTTAAGTGCCATTGCGTGTTTGTCATCCACTTCTTACACAGTTGACTCCCATGTCGCTACCTATGCCAGCGCTCCCATACTGCCCCTTCCTCTGCAAAGGCGCTGAGTGGTCTGTGACTGTACATACAAACATGGATCTCAAATTCTTTGCCTCAACATATTGTGAAATGAAAATACATATAGAGCTGTGCTCAAATTTTACATTACTGATTATCGTAATTTTCAGAATATTTCCAGCTATTACTATGTCAGGTATTTAAGTTCTGGGCATTGTCTTGTTTTGAAATTCCACACTCATACTCAACAATCATTACCAAGCAGCCCTGTGGCCAGTTTTAGTCGCATTCCTTTTTTTTTTCTGATAACATGTCGTATCCCAGAGCCTATAGTGCCTCGAACAAGTCCTCTATGGCAGAAAGTTAGTATCCGTCTCTTTCCCCTAGTACTATATGTGATACTTAAGCTCTTGTGCAAATAACGATAAGGGCATGGCGTGTTCAACTCATCCTGCACTGCACAGAACTATACAGTACAAAGCTTTTACCTGTGATACGTATTTATTGAAAATACTAGTGATATTTAAGGCCTTGTCCAGGACAGTAAAAATAAGGGTTTGTTGTTCTTTGATCTCGATGCGTGGTGTACAGAACTGCACAGTACAATCTGCCAATTTTAAGATTTGTGTACCAAGTCTGTAGATGTGATGGTTAAGCTCATATAAAGTTGTGAAGTAAGTGTTTGGAAAGCTCAGAACTGCGCGGTACATTTAGTACCCATTTTTTATCCTTTTGATATAAATTGTACACTCACGATCGTGGAAAAAAGGGCTATTCATGCTGTGCACAGAGCTGCACAGCCTAGTGTTTGTATCCAGCTTTTCCTTGAAAGCGCCTTTTCTAAGCTGCACTATGTTTTTAATCAGAGTACTGTTTGCAATACGGTCACATGTATACAAGAAAGATTTATTGCAAATAAAGACTTACTTTCTATCTGGTGGTATCGATGATGCTGTCTTGCCAGGGGACCCTGCCATCATCAGAAATGAAGTACAGGCAAAGCTTGTCCCTCACAGCATAGGCTTGCCTAAACAAAAGTAAATGGGCAAGTGGCACAGTTAGACAACAGAAGTGTGTGCAGAAAATGTACTACGCTATGTTTATAATACAGTACATCGTTTTCTGTCAAGCATTAAAATAAAAGGTGATATTTGGGCTTAATCTGCCATTTAAATACTCAGAGATAATCACAAGGTTTAGAATGCTGGGCCAGAACAAAGTACCTAATATGGCTTGTATACTATATCAGCAATGTATATGTTTCCAGATTGCTTTGTGCAAGACGCTGTACTGCAAAGCCAGAATTTGTTTATAAATTGTTATTGCGAGTCCTTTATTTTAATGTGTCAGAATATGAATGTCTTGAAGAACACAATACTTTTGGCTAAAAGATAGTCTTCCAGCAAAGTAGGTTCGAACTACAAGTAGATAACAGATAAAAACAGCTGTTGCTAGAAAACAATTGCACCTGCAGCCAGAAATGCTTTTTAAGCGAATGGGCTATTCAGCTCGCACATTATTTTTCAGTATGAGATATGCTTATGCACAAATCCATAAAAAAAGACAACGCTCTGCAACACAGATGCAAGAGATCGTTTGTCAAACTAGAAATACCTGGTTGAGTTAAAGCCTGTAGACTGCAATGCAGACAAAGCATCTCTGCTGCCTTCTTCAGCTCTCCAGCTGCCTTCAGTCACTTGCCCTTGCCAATCCTCGCAGTCAGCAGTTCCTGGTGGACAGTAAACAGCTCGAGACCCAGGCGATTCATAAAGTAAAAAATTATGTAGCGCTACACAAGCACACACAATTCTGTTCACATTATCGTCCTTTGCTTTAAATGGCCGTCGAAGAATTCGCCATCTTTGTGCCATAATGCCAAAAGCATTCTCCACCACTCTTCGAGCTCGGCTAAGTCTGTAGTTGAAAATTCTTCTCTGATGTCTCACTTCAAATGTCTGACTTGCATCAGATGTGTCGGCAAACAGTGGTTGAAGGGCTGTAACAATGTACAAGATAAACTTGATGTAAAAAAATTACAGAAAAGCAATGTGCCACTACAAGAACACACAGCACAAACGGCATAAAAAGACTATTGTAGCTTACTTTTGCGAGAATAAGGTCTCATCATAAAGGTCTTCAGAGGGAAAGCCTCATCTCCAACAAAAAAATAGGGCATCTTGCCAATGCTGCCAATCTCTGAGTCCTCAGGAATTCCAATTTGATTTGCCAAAATCAACTCCTGGAACTTGCTGCGTGCAAACACGCCACCATCCGACTCACTGCCGAAGTGCCCAATTTCGACATACAGGAACCTAAGGAAGTACACAAAACATTTTATATTAGAAGAAAATGCATGTACAAGTGTTGTCATTCGGTATATTTCAATATGTTCAAATGAATATATGGGTCAAACCTCCCATCAGTTTTATCTTGTAACATTCATCTCTTTTCTTTCAAGGAATAGCTAATGACGACGAGATTAACGTAGCATAATCTGACTTTTGTGTTGTTTCTAACCGATGCATGAAATGGTTAATGGATATAAACACTAAAGATTTAAGTCCGAAGTCGTGTAGATCAAGAACCACTAATAGCCCACTTCCTTATTATCTTACCATTCACTTGGAATCTGGTAATTCTTAGTACACTAGGAGTAACTTGGTAACTAGGAGTCCACATCATGGCTAATCTAACTTGGTTGCTATATACCAAATACAATATTACCAATGTTAACCACATGCTTGGCTATTTATGCTCTAACTTCCCTACTGCGCTTCCTTTCTTAAATTAATGGCTGAACAACGCAAATCATCCGTACCTGTAACTTGCATCACTTATCGCAAGCAATGACTTGCTGAAACTACTTTTGTAGTTCCTGTTTAAGGTTCCTGATTTGGCGGGGCACTCAATGACCACGTGTTTGCCATCAATGGCTCCAATACAATGAGGCAAGTGCCACTTCTCTTCAAACTCGTTTGCAACCTAATGAAAAAAGCAGAATGAAACACTACTGAGCGAAATCCACATTATAAAACAGTAAAATCTCAGCCATTTGTGCAAAGCCTCAAGCAACACAATCTGAGGTAAATGTCGCTTTATAGTTTTGCTTTTACCTATGCAACACTAACTGTGCAGAACACACAGCCCATACTGAGTGTTGCAATTCACAGTTTGTGATTGAACTTTCACATGTTCAAGAACCCCAGGTTGTCCAGGTTAACCTGGAGTCCATTACATCGTACCTCATAATGAGAACATGGTTTTGGCACATAAAACCCCAGCATACAACATATAGTGCTACACTTATTGTTTCTTACATTCCGACTGCATGTACAGAACCTAAAGTAGGTACTGAGTAACAGTATGTGAAGCTCTTCAAACTTACATTGCTGAGCACATGCAAATCTCCGGGTTGCAATGCGTTAATACTCAATATCTGTGTCTCTATAGGAAATTGTGTCTTCTAGTTTTGCTTACTGCAGAAACGGAGGCTTTCAGTGCTGTTCCTAATGACTTAGTTATACAACTGCAGTAGTCTAATCTGCTTTAATACAGTTTGAATTTGATTAAGTAAGAAGCAAAATTAGGAAAGTACATACCTGTGTGTTTAACAAGATGCAAAATTTCAATCTATGTGTACTTATTTCATTTGGAAAAATCGAACCTTCTGAGCTGATGTATGAAGTGTGAATCCAGCTTCGCGATTTCTCCAAAACAGTAGCGTCTTCTCTACTACACTCACGTTCCCGAGCGCAGGGTAGGAACCTTTGTTGGGAACAGGTGAAACATCTTCGCTGAAGAGGTGCACAATGTGACATATGTACACTGAGAAGGGCAGAAAAGATGAGCACCCGTGTTGTCTGCCAACTTGTTTTGTCTAACTCCTGGGTATGTGTGTTAATTTGCTCGACGCTTCTAGCAAATAAATTTATAACTTGTGAAAAAATTAACATGCATTTTCATTGCGATTTTGACTTCAACCTTCATTTTGTAAATAATCAAGTAGGAAGCACTAGCCATGGCCAGTGTATGGTGACAAATTTTGTCATTTTCATCAGTTTTTTGCAATACAAAAAATGCATGCTATCATTTGGCATTTGAAGCTGTTTGGGCATGCGTGAATACTGGATCTTCAGTTCAAAGTGAATAGTGATTTAGGAGGAATATTTTCGAATCTAACGTATGTTGTGCGAAGTCGCGGCAAACTCCAATGAATTAGTAAACTTTTTTTATTTACCAAGGATAATTTGGGAGTTACGAAGTGAAACTGCTGTTTACTACTTCTGTGGAAGAATGAGATCCACATTTGGGCCAGTAGAACTTGTTAAGGAAATGTCGAAGGTATAAAGAGGTTAATTATAGCAAGACATGATTCATCTGCGTCTATGCACGCAAGAAGCTAATAAAAGGAACGCGAGAGTAAAACAGTGCACAAATTAAAAATAGAGACTTGAAATGACTAGAGGAAGTGTAAACACGAGATAGTGCGGCACAGAGGTTTTATTTTGGTTAGACGTCTCGGCTACAATTATTAGACGTATCCGCCTTTGTGGTGCTACCGTTGACGGTGCACGCCTCGCACGTAAACAAACTCATGCCGATCCGTTACAATAATCCTGCCCATTCTTGATGTGCTTCACGGCACGGCATTATGCTTCGCTGCACGGCAAAACTGTACTGCGACAAAAGTTAATGAAAGGCGCCGATCATGACACTTTGTAAAAATGAATACTAATGTTTCTTTAGAAGCGAATATCTATTAACACAATATTCGAATATTCGCAAAGCCCAATTGTTTGGATATTCTACTTACCTTCAGCCACTCAGCTGCCGATGACGGACATTTTACATAAATAGGGCCAACGACCTCCCAGATGGCTTGACAGACCTCGGCAATTATCTTGCAGGCGGTAGACCGTCCAGCCAAGAAATTAAATGACGAGGTCCTTATTGTTTCGCCAGCTGCCAAAAATCTAACGGAAGAAAAACAAACACACGTACGCCTAGCTTTTAGTGAACCCATAACTCTTACTTCATATGCACGAAGACACCGCACAGGTGCACAAATTCGAAACCATCGTGCAATCGAAACACGGACATGACAGTGTTCTTACCTCACAGCCAAAGCTAGGCGGTGGTCTGGCGGAATGGCCTTGCGGAACTTGGTATTCGCTTTTGTTATTCTAGGCCCCACCAGTTCCAAAAGTCGATCAAAACTTCGCGGCGGCATCCTTAAATAGCTAGCAAAAAAAGAAAGCACAGTGTGAGCTTTCAACAAGACGAAACAACGAACTGTCAACAGTACTTACTCGCGGTAGTACTCAACGTCGCGTGACCTGAGGTGCGGCAACAAAGCGTTGGCGTGGCCCAACATCTCTCGCTTCTGCAAAGCTGGACGAACCCACCATCGCCGCTTCCGAGGTGGCCGCTTTTTCCGTTCTTCATTGTCCATTGACAGAAAGCAACTGGCCAGAAGTATCATAGTTACTTCCTCTTCCTCGTCCATTGCGCTGACTAAACTAAAGCTGCAGACGACAGACGCAGTTGCGCGAAACTAGCTTTTAGTAACTGATGGGTGAATGAATGAACGTATGTCTTGAAATAGCGTGATGAACAGTGCCACCACACGGACAAACGTACGCAAGCTAGATGGATGTGGGCGAAAGCGGAAGTGGTTTCCGCTGCAGTGGCGAAACAAATGTGAACGTTTTGTACATGCGCGGAAAAGATTTTCCGGCCGCTTTGGCTTTTCCGCCCGCTTGCCGTTTCCCAAGTGTGAACGTAGCCTTAAGCGGAAGCTTTAGCTCGGGTGCTCCTATCTAAACACATGTAAAAAGAGAATTCGTTTTTCTCGGCTACCACTGCACCAATTTTGACGAGGTTTGTTGCATTTAAAAGAAAAACTTAAAGTCTAGTGACTGTTGGTTTCGAATTTTTCAGTTAGGGCGTCAATCTTTTATTAAAAACTGGCGAAAATCCGAAATTTCCAAAAAACAAAACTGCCAAGTTTACAACTCCGTAACGCCTAAAGGAAAAACGATAATACCATTCTGTGAAATGCATCTAATAGTACATCCAAAGCGGACAAAATTGATATATTACACATGAATCTCAAAAAATTTAGTAACATGGAAATACAGCTTTTGCAGAACCCTTGTAAACAACGTAACAAATTCACGTAAGATGTAAAATGACATGTCGAATTTGTCCGCTTTCAATGATCTAATGGATGCCGTTGACAGAACCGCGATATCTGTTTTTGATACAGAGCTATCAATTTTTAAAAATTGTGCTTCTATTTCTCTCAAACGGTCAAATATTTGAAAATCGTTTTAGGAAAATTCAAGCCCTAAATAGAAATTCCGCTTCCAACAGTCACTAGAATTCAACTTTCTCTTTCAAATGCAACAAATTTCATTAAAATCGGTCCAGGGGTTATTTCATAAAAACGTTTTTGCATTTTACATGTATTTGAATAGGCCGCGTCGGAGTTGGGCCCGAGCTAAAGCTTCCGCTTAAGAGGAAGCTTTAGAGGAAGCTTAAGAGGAAGCTTAAGAGGAATTCTCCTTTTACATGTAAAAGGAGAATTCGTTTTTCTCGGCAACCACTGCACCAAATTTGACGAGGTTTGTTTCATTTAAAAGAAAGACTTAAAATCTAGTGACTGTTGGTTTCGAATTCTTGAGTTAGGTCGTGAATATTTTATTAAAAATTGGCAAAAATTAAAATTTTCAGAAAACGAAACTATCAAGTTTACACCTCTGTAACTCGACAACAAAAAATGATAATACAATTCTGTGAATTCTATCCAATAGTACATCTAAAGCGGACAAAATTGATATGTTACACATGAATATAAAAAAAATTTAATCATCGAGAAATACAACTTTTGCGAAACCGTTGTAACCAAAGTAACAAATTCACATAAGATGTAATATGACATATTGAATTTGTCCGCTTTGAATGCTCTAATGGATGCCGTTTACAGAACGGCGATATCGGTTCTTTATGCAGAGCTATGAATTTGTAAACTTCGTGCTTCTATTTTTTTCAAACGGTCAAATATTTGAAAATCGTTTTAAGAAAATTCAAGCGCAAAATCGAACTTCCGCTTCCAACAGTCACTAGAATTTAACTTTCTCTTTCAAATGCAACAAATTTCATCGAAATCGGTCCAGGGGTTATCTCATAAAAACGTTTTTGCGTTTTGCATGTATTTGAATAGGCCGCGTCAGAGTTTGGCCCGAGCTAAAGCTTCCTCTTAACGCCTGCTTCAGCTCCGCCCGGTATCGGCCCGGTATTTCACTATCTTCGGGATCGGCCCACGTATGGGGAGTGCTTAACGCCTGCTTCACCTCCGCCGCGGGTCGGCCCGGCATTGCACTATCTCTGGGATCGGCCCACGTATGGGCAGTTTTTTTACTTACCACAACGACACGAAAATTTCCTTGGACGGTAGAGGTATACAGCGTCGCTGTAAGAAGGTTCAATGTAGACTGGCCCCTAGTGCCACTAGGTGCCCGTTGGCCCCTAGTGCACACACTCAGCGGCCTCATGATGCATACCCAATGGCATAAACGAGAAGAAAGGCGGTTAGACGAGGGACCCGACTTTCATTAGTCATAAGAAGCCAGCAAACAATGACATCAAGGACGACATAAGGGAAATTACTTGTACTTGCTAATTGAATCAAAGAAAGCTTAAATTAATGGCAATGAAAGTGGTTAAAAGAACAACCTGCCGTAGGTGGGGAACGATCCCGCGTCCTCTCATTACGCGTGCGATGCTCTACCAATTGAGCTACCGCGGCGCCGTTTTCCCATCCACTTCCCCTATTTACATGATTAAGACGTGACACTGTTAACATGCACAGCAAAACAACATCTGAAATTTAAATGCTGGAGCCTCACGTCTATAGCTTACCGCGCCGAGCTCTGTTGGCGGGGTGCATGTGCATGACAACCTGCGTTAGTTTTCTACTTTATATAGTACCTGGTGCTATGAACGTTGCCTGCCTCGTGCAAGTGGTGACCATTCTCAAAAACACACACAGACAAGAATGCGTTTTCCGGTATGTCAGGCCCTAAAACCTGCAGTACGAAATCGCCGGAAGCACTGTGAGCGTCTTCGTCCCGTCGTCTGCTTCACATGCTCCGACTTCTGCCGTTTGCGGCGCTGTTCGCCAGCACGTCGCTGGCGCTTTACGACGGCCGCCCGGTGCCTATGCGGCACATAACGGCGACGGCGACGGCGATGACAAAAACGCGCCCCGAGTGCCCATACAATTCCTGCCGCAATGAAAGAGGTCCAGTGCCTCCATTTCATATAACTTCATGTGATCGAGAAGTGTTTATGGGATATTTATGGATATTTTTAGATATGGAGGACATGCGGTATGTATCTAACCGCATTCGCACACCCAGTGACCCAAATTGTACACTAGCATGGGCCACTAGGCATATGTTAGGTCCTTGCTGCCTTGCCGAGCAAGCAACATGGACGCCTGGGTATGTGCCCGAACGGAAAACTTTGGCACTGCACGCGTGATATCGGTATGTGCCATTCTCGGCCAATCCCCCAGAGTGAATGTTCCAAGGTGACACAAGGGGTACGCTGCCTAGACACCTTCACGCCTAGCGCGGCTTCCTTGATGGATAGCCATTGCGACGAAGTTATAGCGAGGATACTAAGGATAGTGGGGGTCTCTACAGAGTTTCAAATGGGGTGGAGTGATTACGACAAGATATACTGTCTCGTGGTATCATTCGACATTGTGGTTGCAGCGAGATGACCACTTCGTGTGTCTACTGATGTGCCCATAAGGTTTCATAATTCACGGATAGCATGGGCGTGTGGAAACGTTATACAATAATCATCATAATAACCATCAGACTATATAAAATGCACTATTAAAAATTATATAGCGATCATAAGAAATAGTGCTAATCGCATTAACCTCGCCAATCATCTCCAGAGGGTGCATGCGCCGCCCACTTTTGTTAAAAGAAAGTCAGAACGTGAGATGGAGGATGAGGTCCATGGATGGAATAGCAGTGCCTAGTTAATTTATGACAGAATTCTAACAGCAAAAGTAATCTGTACTCACTTTTTCGTGTTCACCGACAAGTGTTCCCTACAAGGGCAGAAAATGTCATAGTATTTCGTGTGCTTTTAGTTGCATGTTCCTGTGAGCTTAGCATTAAGCACCTGCTTTATGCGTTTTCTACAGGCGAGCGCGCGCTGTTTGTCCAAATAACTGCCACTCTTCCCACCTTGTTCGCGTCATTTGCGTAATTTGCGACCAAGCTGTGCCTGTGGCCAAATTTTATCAGTGAATGTTCGGATTGTCGCTGCGGAACGTTAAATTTGCGTTTCTCTAAAAGAGATGACGGCAGTGTAGTGCGTCGTCGTCTGTTCACCGATGGTATGCGGAGACATATATGGAAACAAAGCGCTGCATGAGCGTGGGTCTGTCTGCGGCGGCTGCTGTGAATCACGGCCACGCTTGACCCACGTACTCTCGCGATCTCTCGACTAGCGAGGCAGTGGCACCAAACTTTGCTCCGTTTGCAATGGGCCGCACGAGACAGGTTGCATGCGCCAGCCAATACATCGCCAAATGAAAACGGGTGTAGAGAGAGAGAGAGAGAGAACCGGGATGGGAAAGGCAGGGAGGTTAACCGGATGACATTCTGGTTTGCTACCCTGCACTTGGGGAAGGGTTAGGGGATACGAATGACGGAAAGAGTAGCAGAGAGAAAAGGCAGACTAACAGGGGAAGAGTGCAGGGAACGTCGTGAACGTCCATGAGAATTACAATCTCTCCAATAGGCCACTCGAACGAAAAAATTTCAAGAGTGCCTTCCCTGTCTCCTGGTGTGACGACTGTATAGGTCGGCGTTCCCGGACGGTCCGCTCCGAAAGCGCCGGGTCATCAAAAGGCGCCAGCGCGATCGCGAGTCACTGCCTGTGTGCGCTATATAGGGGACAATGACAGAAAAAAAAATGCGCTCGATAGCTTCCTCGTCGCCGCAGTGGTAGACTTCGCATTAGGGAGTATCGTAATCGTCGGCGAATTTTTACTCCAGAAAGAAACGATACAGCTTGGACCGAACCCGAAGGCGGCACAATGTCTCGCTGCGTCTTGGTAGCGTTCAGCTACGACGAAAGGACTGGGGAATTAGAGCCGACGCAGAAGGCGGGGGTGCAGTTTAAGACGAAGGTTTAGCTCGGGTGCTCTTATCTAAATACATGTAAAAGGAGAATTCGTTTTTCTTGGCAACCACTGCACCAAATTTGACGAGGTTTGTTGAACTTAAAGGAAAATTTTAAAATATAGTGACTGTTGGTTTTGAATTTTCGATTTAGGTCGTCAATATTTTATTAAAAATTGGCAAAAATCGAAAATATTCAAAAGAAACGATACTATCAAGTTTACAGCACTGTAACTCAGCAACGAAAAATTATAATACAATTCTGTGAAAAGCACCTAATAGTGCATCTAAAGCGTACAAAATTGATATGTTACACATGGATTTCAAAAAATGTGGTAACATGGAAATACAGCTTTTGCAGAACCCTTGTAAACAACGTAACAAATTCACGTAAGATGCAAAATGACATATTGAATTTGTCCGCTTTCAATGATTTGATGGATGCCGTTCACAAAACCGCGATATCTCTTCGAAATGCCGAGCTATGAGTTTGTAAACTTCGTGCTTGTATTTTTTTTTTCAAACTTTCGAAGTTTTGAATATTCTTGTAACGAAATTCAGGCCATAAATCGAAATTGTGCTTTCAACAGTCACTATAATTTAACTTTATCTCTCAAATGCAAGAAATTTCATTAATATCGGTCCAGGGGTGACCTCAGAAAAACGTTTTTGCGTTTTACAGGTATTTCAATAGGCCGCATCGGAGTTGGGCCCGAGCTAAAGCTTCCTCTTAAAAGGACACTAAATGTTAATATTAAGTCAATGTGGACTGTTGAAATACCATCCCAGAAACCTCGAAACGCTTGTTTCATGCAAAGAAGAGACTTATTTTAAGAGAAAATGCGTTCTGAAGCGTCCGCGTACCTCTAGCGCAGTTTAAATCGCCTGCCGTCCGATCAAGTGGTGACGTCATGGTCTCATAGTGACGTTGCGCCGTCGGTGAGTAAAACGGCGCCCGCAGACGGTGCTACGGCTTTTCTGCGCAAAACGCAAACGCGCGGCCAGAAACGGAGCCAAGACAAAGCCGACAGCAGCGTGAACGCGGAACTATGGCAGGCCCCGCACACTCTCAAGTTCAACAAATGGCCACAGAGGGCGAAAAATCAATCGAGGCGCGTTTCAGCGTAAGCGCGCAAGTGGAGATACTGTAATTTTGTCGAATACTTTAATTGGTGCTTTCTCTGCTAGGGGCGCTGAACATGCTGATTTTTTTAATTTACACAAACCATTGACATGAACAATCGAGGTGTCTAAGGATGTTTTTTTACCTCAGGCAAATAGGCAGTTGATTTTTTTTTAATTTGATTGTTGAAGCTGCTTTTTAGTCATAGTGTCAAGGTTTTTGTACTTGATTAACCACCGACGGCCGACAGCCTATTGGTATCGATGTGTTTCCTGGCCGTTGGCGTTCGAATACTACGGCGGTAAAACATTTTCGAAAGCATGCTGGTTTCGTCTGCGAGTCATTACACAGACTTGCTGTAAAGAGGTCTACTCTTGACAAAAAATAGTGCCTCATTTTGTTTAGGCGTTGATTATCATAATGAATGCGGCGGAGGTTGACGGAATACGCTTGAAGCTACGTTTTTATGCCGTTGATCTCCATAACACCGTAAGTACGCAAACCGATGTCACAGAACACCCGATGCATCATTGTGTGTTCTCCGTCATCGCTTGTTTGCTGTACGCCTACTGATTCTTCACTTCTTCTTCAAGTGTTGCATCCTCCTTTTGTCCTTGTTCTCTTGTGCTTCACTTACAGTATGTCGTTCCGTCAGCTGTAATGCGCATTTGCAAAACCAATACGTTTGATAAGACGCAGTGGTTATCATAATTTCACTACACATGTATTAAGCTGGCACATGTGGTTCAGATGCAGATACCTGTATGCGGACTTGCACGACGTTGATGCGGAGATTAGGATAATTATGACACCCGTAAGGAAAAGGCAGCTGACGGCCGTAAGCTGTCGCGTTCTTTTCGCCAAATTACCCGGCCTGGTAGTGCTCTAAAGATGCTGTATAAAAGTGACACGCGGTGACAGGGAAGTTATGTTTAGCAGCCGACTGTACGTTTTGTAGCTTAGGTCTTCTTTCTTGCGCGTCTGTGCTACCCTTATTAATGAGCCATTTCTTGACTATGTTCTTGACTATGTAACCGCGTTTGTGTGGATCCATAGACGTGTGCTTTTTGTTGTACTTGTAAAATGCAAATAAAATGTTTTCAAGCTTACTCAATCTTTGGTGTGTGCGTTTATTCCAGTCGAGGCCATCGTGCCACCTGGAAACCGCACTCTGTCAGTAGCCCTACACGATATGCAACAGCTGAAGCGCGGCGGCACAACTCGGGGTAACGGCGGCGTAATAAACGAAAAACCGCTCGGGATGCCCTTAAAAGTCAGTTCAGAGTGTGCCTTAACTCGATATGACTCAGCGCTACATATATTCTGCTGCGCCTTGATCGTGCTCCCGCCAGTTTGGTTGCTGTGTGGCAAACGTAGCGCCTACATACATATGTAGGCGCTACGTTTGCCACACAGCAACCTAACTGGCGGGAGCACGATCGATGCGCATCAGCCAGAACCCAGTAGGTAAAGCGACCATACTGTGCAAAACCCCGTTTCCGGATGGATGGATGGATGGATGGATGGATGGATGTTATGAGCGTCCCCTTTGGAACGGGGCGGTGGCTTGCGCCACCAAGCTCTTGCTACTATGCTGCCTAATATCCTACCTAGGTTAACCAATGAGAAACAAAAAAAAAAGACACTATGAACTACCACGTCCAAATTTTCTGATACCCTATTGCGAACTGTGCTTTTGTACGTCTCCGTCTTTTGTCGTTTCCCTACTTTTCTTCCACCAATCCTCCAATCGCCTCTTACTGATGTCTATTGCGAACCTGTTTGCTTTACCATTGCTCCCGCTGAACCCAAGGGCTTCAAGGAGGCCAGTGGTGCCTACATCGACCGCTGGATAGACGTCTTCACCTTCTAATAAAATATGCTCCGTCGTTTCCCTAGCTTTACCGCAGCAAGCACATGCTTCTTCTTCCTTCTTATATCTCGCTTTATAGGTGCGTGTTCTAAGGCATCCCGATCTCGCTTCGAAAAGTAATGAGCTTCCCTTTGAGTTATCATAAATGGTTTCTTTCCTAATTTCGTTTTTTCCCCTTAAGTAGTTACTCATGGCAGGTTTCTTTTCCATTGCCGCCACTGTTTGGATCCCACCGATGGCATCGGTTGTTGGGAACTCGGCGCTGACGCCCGTGGTTGTACCTGGGTCGCAAGCCCCAAGGGTAGCGTTGGCCTGGCGGCCTGGGGTACAACTGGAAGCATCCGAAGGTCCCGGCAAAGCATGAGTCGACTGGTAACAACAAAACAACTTGTTTATTTTAACATCGCAAAGAGTTGGCGGTCAGGTTGACCGAAGTAGAGAGACGGGAGAGCACTTCACTCAACAGAAGAAATCGGAGCCCTCCTTTTGGCGTCCGGGGGCAGCTGTTTTTATACTCTCGCAGTTGAGGGCAAGAAGGAACCCCTCAATAGACGAGCACGTGATTGTACAATGGACTAATGGTGACGCACACTGTCGTAGCGCCGCCGTTCGGGCACAATGGCACATACACTCACACACGCACATGAAGACACGTGGCATCGGAACATGCCTGGAAACGCCTGGAAACGCCTGGCGGGGAGCGTTGCGGCGACGCCGAACGGGCCAAAATGTCTGCCGCCCCGCCGCAGTCGCGCCGGCAAAACCGCGCGTTGCAGGCGAAACGCAACACCACCCATGAGATTAATTCAGCTTCTCTGACTTTCCGCTTGACCTTCTTTGTTGCTGTGTTGCCCACCCCACAGGCCGCATACTTGCTGGTAAGCTTCCTAGTTCTTTTCCTCCACTGTGCATCAATGTTTTGCCTGTACAGATACCTGAACACTCTCCCAGCCCATTTACTTTCCTCCATATTCCTCAGCCGTTCTTCATACTCAATTTTACTACGAGCTTCCCTCACTTCAAAACTAGTCCAGCCCATATCCCCTTGCACAGCTTCATTTGTAGTCTTCCCGTGAGCGCCCAATGCGAGGCGACCCACTGACCTTTGGTTCCCGTCGAGTCCTGATTGTACCCCTGATTTAAAGCAAACAACCGCATTTCCAAAAGTAAGTCCTGGAACCATTACCCCTTTCCACATACCTCGGAGGACCTCGTACCTATTGTATCCCCATAGCGCTCTGTGCTTCATTATGGCTGCAACTCCTGTTGTACAGCGCCACCCGTGGTCACATACTTTAGTTCACGACGCCACCGCTACGCTTATTTCCGTAGCACTGTGGAAGGTACAGTTTCCCTTCTCTAAATTTGTATAGGTGTTCTGTGACTATGGTGCCTAGCGGAAGGGAAAGCGCGCGACGATGAGCTGGTTCTTTATTTTATGACGCCGCAATGGACGACCCTGAAGACGACATATTGGCTCGCGACGCAGGGTTCGACTTCAGCGATTTAAGTACTGATGAACGTGACCTGCTGCTGAGGGCTCGCGCTGCCGGCGTCGTTGCGTACTACTACGACGACAACTGTATGTCATGGCTGTACATATTCGCACATTTGTAGCTTTTCCTTCGTGAAAACCAAATGCCGCACTCACCGCCCCGTCTTCGACCTACAGTTGTTCTTGCGCTTCGGAGAATGCAGGCAACACCGACTGGACAGCGCTACGGGAAAGCCTTGCTTTGAAAGGCACTCCACACGACTTCAGTAAGTCGGCGTTGAACTAGTAATCCTCTGGACGAAAGTGCAGCGAGCACACTATGTGATTTTTCGGCTCTTTCCCAACGCGCTGTGGCAGAGGTACGGCACTTAACCACTTCGAACGGAGAGGTTCACTCGTTGGCACACAGTGATTAGTAACGTTGGATTCTCCGCTGCAACTGCCCTTGGCCAAGTTCCGCGGACCGTTCGCGCATCCCACGACATCACATGGACGTGGCATTCTCGCTGCTTGTTCCAAATGCAAGTTTAGCGAGCCAGCAGAACCAGCGCAGCACGACGCGATAACGAAACAAGTGAAACTCCAAAACGCGCGTGGCACAGAGTCAAGCGTGCAGAGTCGAGCGAAAACGAAACCTTTCGACCACCCATACTACTGAACGGTAACGTCAAGATGTTATTTTTTTCAAAAAAACGAACAGAAGTAGACAAGTAGCATTTTTTCCCGTCTTATAACCTAATGAAATGATCTTTCTGATACGAGTAGTTGAGTACTAGTGACATAAATTATGATGAGCGCCTTCGTCATCGGGCTAGTACCGGAATGTCGCTGGAAGGTCTCAAATCGTGTCTTGCATTTACCTCAATTTCTCGGTTACTAAAGCTCTGTTCGCGATTATATTGACGCCTTAGACGTTCTAGAGCATTGCTTTATCACTTTAACTAGACTTCATAGTAACCTTTAGTGTCCCTTTAACACAGTATCCCAAAGCGTTAGCTTCCGCGCCAGGCGAGAACGGGACAAACTGACACGATCCCGGTGATGACGCAAGGAAGAAAGTCATTCATTCTATTGGCCGAATGGCAGCTAAAGCGCATACAAGTGCCTTAGCTCGTGCTGTGTGGGACGCGACGTATTCGTGCCAGTCTTATGAAAGCAGTGTAATACAGTCGAACGACTTTGTGACGAAGTGGTCGGGGCTTCCGAAATCCTCCGTTACACCTCTCACTTCTCTGTGAAGGTTGCGCAGCACACAGCTCACACAAGAAGAGGTCATTCTGTTCTATAAAGCCTTGCTGGACTGTAGTTGGCATCGGCATGAGAGAATAAGTTACGCGTATGGCTTGAACATCGCTCTTCTGTGTCTGTTGCATCAGCGTGTTTGAAAAATGTTTATTTAAAAGAACACTACACGAACAATGAGTCGCAGTCACGGCACAATTCCAGCAGGACTATAACATATACAAAAAACGAAGCATTGTATACACGGCACGTTTTTAAAGTAGTGTCTGAGTCCTCACTCCCTAACATATAATCACATATACCCACGAAAAGGCACAGTTGCACATAAAGTAATTGTCGCATGTGTAAAATGATGTTCCATATACGCAGTATACACGGAACCGTTGTCAGATGGGAAGAGGACTTGGCACCTTTGAAGGCGCCTCGTCCATGAGCTTACATGTACTCATCAACCCAGCATCATTCGATACATTGACCTCGGTTCCCCCCTCAACCCGGGTTGACTGGGCGGGGGGCTTTGGTTCGGGCCAACGGTTCTTCCCGGAGAAGTGGGCTGTTGCGGTCCAGCAACACAGAGTTACTGCACTCAACACACAAACAGCCATGTCGGTCTTACAGGACACACGCCTGACTGGCCCTCGGACTGACTTGACGCAAAAGAGGCCAAGGCATACAACCATGGAGAGCACCAAAGCCGCCCGCGGAGCAGCGCGACCACCCAAGGGTGCGCCGCCACCGGTTCCAGCTCTGGGTTCCACTGAGCCAAACAAAACCCCGTAGATCGACTGGCACACACGGCCGAGTCGAGCGACCTTAGGAGCATGCATCATAACTTAATGGATAGCTTTCCACCTGACTCATCAAAAATCACGGCAGGACGGGCCCACCACTTCGAGAAACTTATCCCCCAAGCGGTGCCGCTCCCAGGTGAGATGGAACCAGACCTCCTTCCGTGCTTTCGCAAGCACTTCGTGAAGGTCCGGTGCCTGACCCCCGAAAACTGCATCGCGGCGTACCAACCAAACTTGGTAGGAGCACTCGGCGAGGAGAAGCACGAACTGGTTGACCGCCTGATTGGGCAAAGGGTGCAAAAATCGTACTGTCTGATAAGGCACGCCTGGAAGATTAAAAAGACTAGCAATCCTTCGGAGAACAGCTGCAGGAAGCAAACACTGCGCAAAGGCATGAACCGAGCCCTCACGAGCGCCACAGAACGGGCACACCCCACTAGCCGGGACGGCTGTGAAGGGCTTGTAGCCCAACGGCAGGCACCCTCGCGCCAGGCGATACATGAACGTGGCTCGCCTAGCGTCGAAGAAACTGGCCGTGATGAGCTTCCAGTTTGGCCTGTGAATGGACAGGTCATACCTTTGGCAATGCGGGGGGAGACCTGGGGTGAGGATGACTACTAATTCTTGAAGTGGAGTTGAAACTACGTCGATGCCGGGGTGAACCTTGCGGAGGCTTACCAAAGAGTTGGCAGCCGCCGCATCAATGGTGGACGGGGTACCTGAGCGAGGAACACAGTGGGAAAATGTGCTCTGCGAAAACAAGCGGAGTCGGGTGCTAAGCAAAACCGAGGTAAAGCTTCGAGTCAGCAGCGTATCCGAGTTAAGAGCGACCTGGGTCCATCTGAAGTGTAGTGCAGTACACGATGTAGGAATTGGTCATAAAGACAGAGGAGCCAAAAAACACAGGCGCAAGACGAACATGTTATCCCTCATAACCCCTGTGTTCACTCTGGCAATCATAGTAGTCTTCTGACGAACACTTCGTCATTTTATGATTATCGAGAAAAACAGAATACTTTTCGAACACCTCTTCGGTAGCAGCGTAAGCCTCTTAGCTCAATATCTACCATGCAGAGTCCTTAAAGAGCACAAACGCAATGTTGAAGGTCATATTTGGCAAGAACGCGCGTTTTCAGAGTAGGAAAAAAAAACCGCAACATCGACCGACCATCATTTGCAAGAAAAATCTCATTACGTGCACGTCGCCGTGTAGGTGTGATGTTGTTGTGATACTTGCAGTGACCCAAGTTGACGTCAAAAACGTTTCATTGAAGAGCGGCAGACCCCCGTCGGCTCCTAGGGCACACATCCAGTGGCACACACCCACGGGTCGCATGGTACGTACCCAGTGGCATAAACGAGAAACAAGGGGGCTAACAGAGAAGCCCGACTTTTATTAATCATATCATAAGGAGCCAACAAACATTGGTATCAAGGAAAACATAGGGAAGTTACTTGTACTTACCAATTGAAATACAGAAATTATAAATTAATGGCAATGAAAGTGTTAGAAAAAAGATATCGGTGTCCTTCCACTCTGTGAAGAAGGGTGTCCAGCGAAGCCGTGTTTGTGGGCTCCTTAATGGGGAATTGCACCTCTGCCGCGGGTCGGCCCCGCATTGCACTATCTTCGGGATCGACCCACGTATGGGGAATGCCTACCTGACGCCTGCTTCACCTCCGCCGCTGGTCGGCCCGGTATTGAACTGTCTCCGGAATCGGCCCACATATGGGGAGTTTTTCGCTTGCCACAAGGACACGAAAATTTCCTTGGACGGTAGAGGTATACAGCTTCGCTGTAAAACAACCTGCCGCAGCTGGGGAACGATCCCGCGTCTTCGTATTGCGCGCGCGATGCTCCACCCATTGAGCTACCGCGGCGCCGCTTTCCCATCCACTTCCCCTTTTTACAACTGTTAACAAGCACAGCGAAATTTCGGTTTAGGGCCGGAACTTTGTATAAAATATTTTGAAAAATTCGAAAGTTCGAAAAAATAGAAGCATGAAGTTTACACATTAATAGCTCTGCAACAAGAATAGATATCGCGGTTCTGTAAACGGCATCTATTAGACCATTCAAAGCGAACAAATTCGATATGTCAATTTGTATCTTACGTGAATTGGTTACGCTATTTACAAGGGTTCTGCAAAAGCCGTATTTCCATAATACTTAATTTTTCTTTAGATTCATGTGTAACATATCAATATTGCCCTCTGTAGATGCACTGTTATATGCAATTCACAGAATTGTGATATAATTTTTCGTTGTTGAGTTACCGAGTTTTAAACTTGATAGTTTCGTTATCTGAAAATTTTCGATTTTGGTCAATCTTTAATAAAGAAGTGACAACCTAAATGAAAAATCGAAACTAACAGTCACTAGAATTTACGTTTTTTTTTTCTTTTAAATGCAACAAACGTCAAATTTGGTACAGTGGTTCCCAAGCAAAACGAATTCACTTTCTACATGTATTTAGATAGGAGCACCCGAGCTAAAGCTAAAGAGGCAGAGCTGCGTTTACATTAAGTGTTCCTGGCTTGCAAAAAAAAAAAAGAAAGACACGAAGCGTAATTATTCCATCAATGTTTGCTGCAAGCTGTTCTCTAATGTTCATTAATCAGCTATGGCACTGTTATCCATGATTTATTGGTGCACCTTGTCAAATCGATGTACTGCGAGAAAAAGGGGAGCGACTGAATCTGCCGCGGTAGGTCAGTGGCTATGACGTTCGGCTGCGGAGCTAAAGTCATAGGTTCGATCCCTAACCACGACAGATGTGTTCCGGTAGGAGCAGAAATCAAAACAGCTCACGTACCGAGCATCCGTTTCACACTGAACAGCACCAGGTGGTAAAAATTAATCCAGAGCTCTCCGCGCTGCAACATCTCTCATGCTGTTTTGGAACAATAAACTCCCTCGACGAATCAGTCAACCTCGCCGACGAGCGATGACTCGGGGTTCCTAATATATATTATATTTGGCCTGTCTGTCCGTTTTAGATGAACTTTTTACCGAGGCTCCCTACTTCTGCTGGCTCAGTAGTTTAGCGACCGGCGGAAAGCAATGTGGAAAGTTGAGAAATTTGAGTCAGCATGTCGGTAAAATCACTCGAGTCACTCAACACAGTGGCATATTAAACAAACAGCGCAGATGGGCAGGACTACGTAAGGACAGCAGGAGCGCCGAGTCGTCAGTCCTGTCCACCTGCGCGGTTTGTTCAATGTGTCGATGTTCAAGCCAACTAGCCCAGAACAGCACTCTTGACAGTGACACCCAGTTATAAGACAACCAAAAGACACGGGGACGAGCAGTGTATACGGAATAGCGCCTGGCGGTTGTGTGCGGTGTTGTGATCGGCGGTTCACCCCGAGACAACCTCCTGTCACTGCTGGCGTGATTATGGGGAACGGGCCTCACGGCCTCGTCAAAATGGTTCTCAAAACGGATTACTTATGGCCAGCACAGGAGTACGTACCTCGGTCAGGAGAGGTTTAGGCAAAGAGTGCAAGGATACGGTACGTCACCTGTCAGCCGCCCAAATTGGCAAGTCCACGCCGGGGGCGGAGTCAGTGTGCGCTCCTCCCCCTGCGGCACCAGAACTGCGGCACCAGCAAGGCGAGACGCGTTTGGCGGATCGAGTGTTGTTTGTTGGTTCACGGTCGCCGTTACAGACGATGGAAGCAAACAACTCCTGGAAATGCACGTTCTACGGCGTTCCCTCAAGGACTCCGGTAACCGTCACGTCGGTTTGACAGACGCTCGAGCAAATTGTTGTGTCATCCCGGGAAACAAGACGCGCCAGCTTGATTCATGCGTGACAATCCCTGTCTACGAAGCTCCCCTCCTTTCTGCGTGTTCAGTGAACAAAGGTAAGGGAGCGATTGCGTGAACCCTCGCCCTCAACACGGGTCCTTCGATGACTTTGGACGCACCGATTGCGCGGAGGGGCAGGCGGCAGACTTCCTTGGCCTTGGAATCTAGGGAGGACAACGGGGGTTTCAGCAGACTTTTTCGGCTCCTCAGTGTTCTCCAATTCAGTCATGCTGAATTGATGAGACGTAACGTTCTTCACTCTTCATCCAGATATCGTAAATAAATCCAGTAGCTCCTCGTTCTCGATGAGAACACGTTCCTCTCTTCAACAACGTCCTTAGCGTCTATGAGTCGGACGACGTCATGGGCCAGCTAGCCCTTGTTTCCATGCCCGAGCCCAACTCTTACGCGACGTCGCTTCTGCTTGTGGCGGTCTTTGACGTCGGAGGACACATCCGTCTTCGTTCGAGCCCAGGGCGTGTTCGGCCGAGTAGGCGACCAGCAACAACGCGCGGCCAATGACGCAGCATGACCAGCAGCCGACTAGAGGCCGATGCGGCAGAACCAACCATTCAAATAGGAACCACACGGCGTGCCATTGGGCGGCCATTAGTGGGGTTCGTGAGCCATTAGGAGGCGTTCCAGGTCGCCACCTGACTGGCGGACTGCGTCCATACTCCGTTCACATTGTATACCGCGCACCAAAATCGGCTTTCGCCTAGAGAAAGGGCACCAGCCACCTATCGATGTGCCGACGAAGTAGTCTTATCGGTGCCTCTTTGGGACCGATTAGAAAGGGACACTGCATTCACACATATATATACTTGCGCTCCTCAGCTGAGCGCGCACCGCAGTCATAAATATCTATTTGTCCTCTTAACTAGAGCATGTGTCGGCCACGTTGTGTGTCGTTCCTCTTTGCTCGGTGACTTAAGGCTCCAAGAAGAGGTGGGAAAGAGATAAACAAACCCGGATCTCCAGAAGGCTCGGCGATAAATCGTGCGCTGTATGTGTGGTGGAGGAATATTGCACGACCCATATGTAATGTATGTAGCTGGACTTCCTCGTACGACGTTTCGATAAGGGGGAATGCGAAAGCGGTGAAGAAACCGCGCCGCTCGCGCGCAGACGACATGTCGTAGCGAGTTCTGCGGTTTGTGGCGACTGCCCTCTTACGACAAGCCTCGCGATATATGCGAGGTGCGTGTTATTTTCCTATGCCGAGTAGAACACTCTGCCTTTCGCCATTGTGGGCGTTTACGCCCATATTTAGTTTCATTGTAGTCGAAGGTAAACCGATCGATCGGCTCTTTTAGCTTCTGAGCGATTTCATCGGTTGGTTTGTAGATCTAACTCGCTGCTTTTCTTTTTCCAGTAATCGCAATGCTTCGGAAATGCTTTCTATCTTACAACAGTCTTGACCTGCAAGGTATCAAGTGGATCTAGCGGCAAGTCTTTTGTGAATTTGAAAGTCGATTTTGCGATGAAGTTGAACGCTCTTTTGAGCAGCCAGTCGAAACGCGACAGGCATTTTAGAGCGCAGCGCTTTTACCTTTCCTGCGGCGAGCGTCGCCGTAACCGAGCGAACGAGCACAACGAAAGATGAAAGTGAACGCGGAGCGCAGCGGGGGGATGAAAGACGCGAGGAGGAAAGCGGAGGGGGTGTAGTGAAAAGGTGAGAAGGAAGGCGTAGTGCGGAGACAACGGCTGCGAGATGGCGCCAGAGAGCGCGCGTGCTCTGAGGCGCCCGTCGACGGCGGCTGCTGTGAATAGCGCCCACACGTCACCCACGCGCTGGCTCTCGGGATCTCCAGAGGCAGTCGCGCCGCACTTCGCTCCGTTCGCAACGTGCCGCACGAGACAGATTGTCCGCGCCTGTCCTGTCTTCTTCCTTGTGATCGTCTAGAAAGCGCAACCGATCTTTCCAAAGCCAAGGAGGTTCCAAAAGAGAAAAAATTAGACCTCCTAGGCGCCAGTCCTAATATGGCGCTATGAAAACACGTATAGAGCATGCGCTCTAATATCGCATTAGGAAGTATCGTAATCGTCGGTGAATGTTTGTGTTCAAGATTTATTTGACAACAAATAAGCAAATAAACAGCTTGCTTAGGAAAAGGATTTCTGTTACCTGTTGTTCCTAGTTCTGGCTTTCTGGTGTATATGTCTGGTTTTCTTTTGGTCCCTTTAACCGACAACGAAACAACTGACATAGTACAGACACGACCGCTGACATACGTTTGTTTTCTTTTTTGTTTCTTTTTTGCCGCCTTCTCCTTCCTCTCCATATTTTTCTCCCCTCACCTCTTTCCCAATGCAGTGATGTTGAGGTGGTCTTCCTGTCAGAGACAGTTAAGGCACTGCAATTAACTCTTCCATTCTCTTTAAGGTCACTTCGTACACACGGTAAAATCTCAGTGCCCTTCGACTCTGTGAAGAAGGATGACCAGCGAAGCTGCGTATGTGCACTTCCCCCGCGGATACGCCCGGCATTGCACTATCTTCGGGATCGGCGCACGTATGGAGAGTGTTTAACGCCTGCTTCACCTCCACCGAGGGTCGGCCCGGTATCGCACTTCTTCGGGATCGGCCCAGGTATGGGGAGCTTTGTGTCTGCACACTGTTAAGAACGGCCCGCTGAGGTTCGTTTTGCCAGCCAGTTGCGACAGCGGCGTCAACTTTTCTTGGAAAGCCACCGTTACGCTCTAGCCTCGGCGCCGTTGCGACTAAACGCGATCGGCGGACCAACTATTATTACTGAACCCGCCACCGCCGATCTGATCTGCTACGAGCGGGGGAGTTGCCGAGGGAACGTCTTTGGAGGCCCCTTCCCACGCGCCATTCTAGACGCAAGACAATGGACAACCGGTGGCCGCGCTGCGGGGGTCAGCTCGGGGAATAAAATGCGCCTTTCCTGACGTAAGCCACGAGTTCTGCAAAGACAGTCTGACGTCGGTGGGGACCGTGAACCTGTGCGAAAGTGTGTGTAATCCCTCGCGCGCAGAGGCGGCTCGTCTACAGTGCCTGGTCGGCCGTTTCCCTCACCTTGGGATCGAGGGAGAACCGAGTGTTCATAAACCGCTGTTGTGCGGCTGCTCAGTGTACTTCTTCTGTCGCAGTCATGCTATAGACTGATGAACTGCAACGCCCTTATGTAGATACTGTAAATAAACCCATATTTCTCGTTCTCGATGAGAAGCAGTCCTTCCCTTCAACAACGTCCTCAGCGTGGATAAGTTGGACGACGGCACGGGCCAGCTACTATCTAATTCATGCCCGGCTCCAATCTTGACAACTGGTTACGAACGGCGGGATTGACCTCCCAATCCTTACAACACGGACACGATGTATCTCTTAACAGCTTCGCTTTAAAATTAGTTACGTCGTCGTGTTTCTTAATGCCGTCGACAAACGCGGGAGCAGTGGCGCTATAGTGAACTAGAACACCATAGTGGCGCCAACGAGCCAGCTGTGGAAGACGACGACGCTGCAGCGAGTCCTGATGATGATAGTTCTGTGTCGACACGCGGACATCATCCTGGGGGAACTGGCCCTTAACAGCTCCGCTGTAAAAAAGAAGGTGCGGCCTGTCGCGTGCATCGAAAGCACGCGGCGGCGCCACCAGCCGGGTGCTGTCGGGTCTAGGATCGGCACAGAAAATGCGAGACCGCAGAAGACCAGTGAATCTAGAGCTGATAAAGTTTTTCACTCACTCACACTCAGGAACGCGCTTGGAGCGCCGTTCTACTCCCTACAAACGAAAGCCTATCTGCACATTGCAAGTTAGTCAAAACTTATTAAGCATGACCAACACTTTTTCACGAGCAGCAAACACTTGGGAAACGCGCAAGCGGGGGCATACCGCAATATCCACGCAACCAACCGCACTCCGTGGAAATTAATTGATTTCTCTGCAGTGAACTATAACAGACACTTCCCCTTTACGCGAGCATATTTACAACGCCACGCGAGGCCCTATAGATTTGTCTGCATCAAACCAACACAAAAGAAAAAAAGAAGTGTATTGCATTTAAATACTAATAAAAAGACCAGGAACCGCGTACACTAATAGGACGTAGCACGATTAAAAGATTACTAGTTTACCATAGCACCGTGCGTGTCCTTGTGCGTCTTCTTTTGTCCCGTCTTTCAAACGCTCTACGGTAAACTTGGGCGCCAACACGAACCTATTACTTGGTCGGAGAGGTAGGTGTCCTTCGAAGCCAAGAAAGGCAAGGAATGCTGCTCAGCGCAACACCCGCGGGTCCAAAGGCAACAGGAGATAATGACTGGAAAATCATGCAAGTCCAGAGATTGAGGCGAGGCCAGATTGACATCACGCGTCCCCTTCCGACACTGATCTGCGCAACTCAGAGTATAGGTCAGCATATCGTTTGTAGGACAGTTCGTCGTTCGTCGCAATGTTTACAGAACCAACCTTGGCTCTATAAACGTTGGTTCGTCGGGACTGGGAGCGGGGGGGAGTCGTTCTCTCCTGCCCGAAGAGTATTTTGGCGCTACGCACGCATTCGATCTTCGGCTTGAAAAGGAGTAAACAGCCCTTGTGCAAGAAAACTCCCTCCTGAACTCGTAGTGGAGGAATGCTGCGGGAGATCATGGTGTAACCGGGCTCGTATGGGAGAAGCACGCCATCAGTACAAAATAAGTGGGCTAGTTGGCAGTGGCGTAGCCAGAAATCTTTTTCGAGAAGTGGGGCGGACGCACCCACTTGACCGGAGACGTGAAGGCTGAGGAAAGAGGGGAAGCCGCGTACTAACATGAATATTTCTTTGGGGGGGGGGGGGGAGGTCACGTGCTCGGTGCGCCACCAGCTGGCTACGCCACTGCTAGCTGGCATTCCATTCTCGTAAAAACGAAGTTGACACTCCGACAAAAGCGCTTGTGTTTTACGTCACCTGTATCGTCTCTCATCTTTCCTTAACGTATATCATTTACTCTGGCCGTGCTCGCAAGCTCACAAACTCCGGACCGGACAAGCGCAAGTTTGAAAAAGAAAAAAGAACTCGCTCCCCAACTCTGGGCCGCACAGCTAGGGTGGCTAGAACAGCAGGTCCACGACGCCGCCAGGAAACTCAACCTCCCGGTTCCGTCGTGGGAGACGCCCACTCCATCAGAGCTCAAAGCTCTCGTGGCCTGCAGGACCTGAATAAAGTTGATTTCCTTCCTTCCTTCATATTTCCTGTACTTAGAGAGATGGATACTCGGAGGCTGCCGCATTGTATCGGCGGTAGAGAGCGCCACCTTTCCATAAAGAGAAACTTATGGGCATCACTGCGAGTCGACCCAGTTGGAATTGATTCATCACAAGTTTCACGGTGACACGTACAGAACTTCCACTCTTAAAAAATATTACCCCCTTTTAGGCGCATTCTCAAACAATCATCTCGCTAGCTTGCGTTTCCTTTCATTAAAGCTCTGCGCCCCATATTTTCCTGACAAGAACGATATGTCACGCTGATAACGTGCATGCCGTTCCCCCGAAATACCGGATGCACGGCATTAAAGAAGGACACGCAAGGAAGATGACGATTATTGTTAGGGGACATAACCTCGAAATGGTGCGAACGTTTCTAAACGCGTAGCCTTTAACTCCTCTCGGGGCTAAGACAGAAAGAGAGAGAGCAGGTAGACAAAAAAAAAATCTTTATTGAAAAGTCCCTGCTGGGTTCGAAAGCTCCCCTTTCCGTCAGACGCAGGCTGCAGGTAGACGCCTTTTCCTTTCGCCCGTCTTTCTTGGCGCGTTGCGTCACTTCCGTTGCAAGAAGCAGGCCAGGCCTTGGACCGTAGCGGCGTCCTCCGCCAACCGGGCAGCACTGAGCTGGTCATCTGAGCAGTCGCTGGGCAGTATAGCCTCCTAGTGCTGAGTGGTTTTTATTTTAGCATTGTGGTTTATGTTGTGTCTGATATTGTTTGGAGCTGATGGGCACGCCCACATAATGTGATAATGTGGTGCATTGCATGTCTTAGTCTGACGAGTATGCTTCTGGGTGTATCCGCTGCGCGAATAGTGGTGTAGGGAAGGTGCTTGTTTGCAGAAGTCTATGTAGTTGTTTGATGTTTAACGATTTTACAGGAGGAGGGTATCTGTAGCGAGCATTTCGATAGTATTCGAGGATTTCTCCTAAGTAGTCATTCGAGCTCCCGTTTGTTCGTATTGGAAAACTTTTTTTATCTGGTTTTGGGGGGCGTAGTTCTGCTAGGGTCTCTTCTGGGATTTGTTGTCCAGAGAGAGATGGGCGACGCAAATGACTCTCCCGGTTGATACTTGCTCGGCCAGCGTCGTGCGCAGCGTTGTTCCCAATTACCCCTGCATGGCCTGGCGCCCAGATGGGAGATTATTTCCGCTTTCACCCTCGCTCTCTCCGCATTTTTCATCCACCGCTGCGCTCCGTGTTCGCTCTTTCATCCGCTGTGCTCGTTCGCCCGGTTACGCCGGGAACGCCGACGTAGCAACGGACGTCCAAGAGCTGCGCTCCAAGATGCGTTGCGCTGCACAGTTAAACCTCGACATAAGGAACTTCAATATAACAAAATTCTCTATATAACGAAGTATCTAAATTTTCATAACCTCGTGTCCACAGATTATGTATTTAGAACCGCAATATAACGAAGTGTGTCTGTATGCGATTTCAATATAACGAAATTTCGCTTCCGCAGCAAAAGTACGCCGAGGCAATAAGCGGAAACTTCCGCGGACGGAGATCGTCAAATGATTGAATTACAAGCGGCTGCTTGCAAACGCGCCTCCCAAATCGCACGCGACGTGACAAGAGCGACCGCCGAAGTGCAGCCGCATCATGTTCCGTATGAAGTCCAAGTGCGATAAGACCCTATCGCGCCCCACGTACTTTGTGCTTTAGGTGCGAGTGAAAGTATGAGGGGAAAAAAAGGTGGTGGCTTCACGAGTGCTGCCTCACCGCGTGAACAAAGAGAAAGAGGGGGAGGGGAGCTCGCTCGCGGTAACGCGATCAAGCACGTGCGAGGGTCGGGGAAGGGGTGTTAAGCCGGTGCGCGTCGCGAATTCTGGCGCGCGTCTCGGGCGCGGCTGCGCATGGCTGAAGCGCGGCTGAGCGCATACGCAGCCGCGCCCACCGCTTTAGAGGTAATTTGCTGCGTGTGCAAAGAATGGGCGCGCCGAGACGGCGTGGCATTGTGTAAGCCACCTTCCCGTGCGTTTAGTGTTGAAGGTTGCGTAATCTCGAGTTTCGGTGACCCGTTGGAGCGAGAGGCTGACGAAGCATTCGGTTCCCGCTGCCGGCGCTTCTCGTGATAGCGTCGTCTCAGTGCGGGCGACGCCATCAGCCGCGGGGGCGGAGTGCGCGCGCAAGCGCCGCTGGCTTCGCTTAATTTGTACCGTCGATGTGAAGATATCGTCGATGTGACATGTAACCGCATCATTCGTCGCCGACTCCCAAGTTCATCAAAATGAATCGTTTTCTCATTTGCTTTTTTTCTCGATTGCCCGACCAATCCGGAAAATTCTGCGGCCCTTTCCGTGCAAGAAAAATCGATCGGCGACTATACGTACTTGCACAAAAGGTCGAATTTCAATACAACGAAATTTCGATATAGCGAAGCAAAGTGATGTTTGCGTGTGCTTCCAAGCCTACGAAGCCAGCAAATACGAAAAGAAATACTGATGGCAACACTGCTTCAAGCATCAGCTCTCTGTCACGTCAATGATTTTGACAGCATCTGTTCAGGCCTAGTTTGCTCATATCGGCATAGATGGACTACACTGTATAACAATCAAAGGAGCCAAATTTAAACCTCGCAAGTTTCTGGACCATTACCACGTCACAACGGCCCAAATACTAAATCATTTTAACTCTGTGATGTCACACAAACATACTGAAGTTCGAGAAATGTAAGCTTGGACATCCTTCTTGGTAATCAATCTTCTACCACAAAATTAAGAGTTCTGACTGAATATTCTTTCACTCTAATTATTTTTGTGTATTCTCACTGTATCCCTTCAACAAAGTATGAATGCGCCCCTTTTCCAGAAGTATGTTTTCTCATATACTCAAATTACAGTAGGACGCTATCATGTCTCGAGGTTGTGTGCAAGTTCTACTTTACGAATTTTTTGATGCATTTTACTTTGAGAAATTAAACTAGTTCAGCAATGCCTATACGCCATGTGGAGGGCCTGCGTAGATTGGGATTCATGGTTCAGGATGACTTTTCCCACACGGGCAACTTCGCCACCGACACCAGATTTTCTGTGACACAGGGCACGTAACAGTACGGCGTTAAAATCTAATTTCAGTACTTTTCTTGCATGCTCAGAACTGTAGAAAGTGTACAGAAGCAAAATGTATGTAGAATTTTCTATTCTCCAGTGAGTTTTTAGAAGTTTTCAGAATGTGGACTCTATGCAAGTACTCTCTACATGAACGTCGCATCGAAGAACATACCTATTTCGTGTGTCACACACTTTGGAAGAACCTATCCAGCCACTTGAAAAATATGCCTCACGTAAAGCATTGTTGCAAACGAACAATGAAGGAGGCAAGCCCACGGCATGACATACTGACTCCAAAAATTAAAGTCGGTCTTACACCCTTCAACTCGCGTTGATATAACATTTCACACATATTATTTCAACTTGCAGTATCATCTCAATACGAACTTTTTTGAAGATGTATGCAATACATTTTAACTATGCTTTTGTTATCTATGCACTTCTTAGCGTTCACCATTGTGCACACTGCACCTGAAGGGGTTAAGCATGCGCACATAAATTCACATAAATTTAAGGCGCCAAATCCTAACTGGACTCGTGAAAAAGCATCCCAAAATATTTTTTTCCCTCTTGTTTTTTGGTGTACAAAGAAATTTCTTCTTCCTCACACTCTACTCAGCAAACCACATTGACTTATGCTGCCGGTGTGTTGCGCTTTTTGCTGGAGACGCAGTAAGAACGCATGCACAATAATTATCAAATACATTTATTTGTTTACATTTGCTGTACAAATACCTCATCAGTGCCTCGCCTATACAATAGCAGTCGATAAAAACAAAGGCGAGATTGGTGCTTCTCACCATGCCTCGCGTATGTACAGAAAAAGTGGGCCCTCCCCTAACCTATTCCCATGTTTCTTTAGCTGTTCCAGTTCCACAAAGAGCCCTTAAGAATCGCATCTTGAGACACTATTCAAAACCCTCTTAGTTTAAAAGAAAAACCCTGGTACATGTGCACTCTATGCTGTTTTAACTTTTGTTCTGTAGTAACACACCACACAACAAGTCTTTCATGCAGCGATGGTGCAACTGCATTTTCCTTATAAAAGATATAGAACACATTGTCACAGTTCTGCAACTTCCCCGCGTTATACGCATGGGAAATACATGACCGTGTGACAGTGCATATGGGATTATATTAGTGGATAGTCAAAAGGAATTTTTTGAAGATTTCATTAGATCTTGCAGGTTGATAAAAATATTACGTTTAACCAACTTTAAACCTGCAAACTAAATAACTAAAATTAATAAAAAATATTTTGAAAGTGTCAGTTAAAATAAACACTTTTTAACAATTCTAAGACAAATGCCACCATGACCATCAGTCCATGCTATCCATTTTCATTTAGCTGACACCTGTTGTCAATGACTATTTTTCTGCGGCTGTTTGACACTGCTTCACAAAATTTAAAAGGAAAGTGAGAAAACATGATCATCTCAAATGACCTAACATTAAAGGTCATGCCAGCAATACCTATACGTCATACGCGCACATTTGGTAACCGCCGAATCGCAGGTATTCAGGAAAACGATCGATGTAAACCCAAGGAATACCCTCCACTACCAAGGCCGCCTATACCGATTACACATATATAGATACCTTACATGCAGGAACATGCACTTCAAGGTCAACTTCGCTCAGAGCAAGAGCACATATTTACGGAGTTCCTCAAGCAAAGCCCAAACAGTTACCAGCACAATTTGCGACATGTCATGAAACATCACGCACCCAAACCACACATATATTGGCCCATTAATAAATACCATGCAAAAAGCACGTCTCAGAAGCTAAGAGCGTAGAAATCACACACTTCTATGGACAACTTGCGTGCTGCTTGCAAGGGGCGGTGTTGCAGTTAACGTGCATCATTAGTGTGCACATTCTCAGGTAACTGTGTAAGGGAAACTATTTATATGGGGCATTTGATTTTAATGCTAACCGAATTTTTAAAGCATCGCCTGTGGAAGATGGCATAATCCTACCCCTTGAGGAGAATTACTACATATGTAGGTAAACATTACTCGCATGAAAAAGCAAAATGCATATTCAAATGCAGCCCGACCTTGTTATAACGAAACTGCATGTAACACAATATTACGTAAGCATAAATTTTTTTACGTGTTAATATTCACAAGGAAACAGATTACTTTTTGGTCTATTATATTTACTAATTCATTATATAAGTGTTCATTATACTTATGTTCCAAATGTCATAAGAAATCACTAATCACCACTAATTACTAAGGGCGGATACTGCAATTCATGGATTAAGCCCATGCTAAGCAATCCAAATGCTGCTGCTGCTGCAGCAAGGACTAAAAGCCATGACCTACCTCATGCTCGGCAGAATGCCACAGTTGCTTGGCCTGCAAGATGCATTTCAGTTTCTCGTGGAATTAATGTTGGGCCTCTTAAGAGTAATTGCAGCTCTTAAGGTTAGTACCATACTTACATTAAAAATTCTGTCAACATTAGAATGAAACACCCGGTATATATAAGTACTGCTGTGTACAACGCTTGCTTTCAGCAGCTGCACGGTAGCAAAACCTCTTTGTGCTGCCCCCCCACCGCATGCTTAAAAAAAAAGAAAAGACTAATGACGAAAGATTTTGCGCACGTCAAACAGTTAACACCTACACAATTCTTTCGTTCTACAGCATACCTGAAAAGTTGTGAACAGGAAATGATTAAGCACGTGTGCGTGGAACAACACTGTGCACATTCAGCCGAGGCTTCTTGCTATGCACCTGTAGAGGCTCGACTATGTTGTGGAATTAGTAGCTGGTCTGACGGAGAACACTAACTGCCCCCTGCACCCTTAGACGAAGAGAGAGAGAGACAGAGATATCTTAAGAGATGTGCAATAGTGCTAAGCGCATTTGCCAGTTCCTTTGTAAGAAAAGTGCTATCTAGCCGCAAAGGAATAAAGCAGCTACTACGTGGAAGATATTTACGGCGTACTTCAGCATGGCAACATGGGCCGTTGGCCCATACTTCGCAACAATCACGCAATTTTACAGACAACATAGGTATCTATGGAATACGGTTTTCCTTGCGGTCACACCAACCATGCGAAATGCACTTCAGCCAATGTTAGTCTGGTTATCTCGCAGCGTAAAATATTGGCACTGCGACACCGTGCAATGCCACACCAAAAATAAGTCGGAAATCTGTTCCTCGCACTTGCCACTTTGGAGAATGAATAGGGGGTATGGGCGAGGAACCTTAGATTGACACTTCTCTTCAAACTACACTCTACCTTTGTACAGCAGGTTCTTTTCTAACATGTAGGTTCTTTTCTAACACGTAGTCCAGATGGATCTCCCAAAGAGCGGGCGTCATTATACGTGTTACGATTCTTTCTTTGGAGACTTCAGCAAAAAAACGGGTTACTGCCTATAGGGAGAGCAGGCTAGAGCAATTTATAGAGGATGGAAAATGCATGCAGCTTGGAGTGGCATCACCATGGTACAACTGTAAGGTCTCTTCAGAACAAGTAAAACATGGCCACCCATGTGCCATTGTGCGTGCTTCGAGCTTTGTACCATTTCCGAAACAGAGCTATGGTCATACGAGCAAAAAAAAAAATAAAGGCACCAGAGCTTGAAGCAAGACATTGGTGCATAGAGCAAAATGAAGCTCCACCGTAGCTTCCACTTGTAGAAGTGCACAAAAAGAGTACATTTTTCCACATCAGCAGCATACCATCAATGCCCGCACGACTTGCCATAGTAATAGATTTTTTTTCCCCTCCCAATATTGTCATGTGTCAATCTCATGGGCTAAAGAATGTCACACTCTCAATGCATTGTGTTTACAATGTTCCGAGAACGCAAGTTTTTCATAGCTCCATGTCTTCACATTTCAAAAGTTCTTTTTCGAGACAATCAATTATCGAAATTTACAACACAAACCAATGCTTCAGCTTACACAAGAAGCTACTTGCTTATATGAAATAAACTTAGCATCTCTAAACACTTATTTCAAATTGCACGCTAAAAAGACAAAATTTCTGTCGCGGTTCACAACCATTGTCAGATGAGCCTTTTATAAATGCATGCTAAATAATCAGATTTTCTCGACAAAGTTAGAACAACGAAGTAAAAAAATTAATGCAAAAATATTATATACTTTGACAAAACAAGAACAATTAAACATTACATCTGTAAGGTCCCGCGCGTTATACCTTGTTTTTTGCTATCGCATTGAAATAAAACTACATAAACTATAATTAATGTCACAGAATCTAAATTCAACAGACTAACTTTGCTAGTTGAAAAAGGGCTCGCATTTGCACCCTAGGCGAAAAATATTTGCCGTGCCTTTGTGTACCATGCAAACCGAAATGTGGCTTCGTGAAGCAATGTTTCGGTATAAGCTACAGCATGAAATGAGAAATGACTTCACCTGTTCTTTTTTTTTTCTCATTCCTTATGAAGGCTGCAATCTGTGTTCCAAATTGTACAGCATTTCTGATAGTTCCCAGCTTCACAAATTCCTCATTATGGCAGCCGTCGAACACATCTGCCATCTCCGAGACGATTTGGTCACGCTCATCACCCTTCCGAATGAGGTGCAGGGTGCAACACGAGCAGCGCGATTCATCTAAAAGACGTCTACTTCTAGACGTCTTTTTTTTTTACGTCTATTACGCATCTATTAGATGTTTATATTTCTCACACAGGTGAGCTTATATCTGGCACAAGCTATGCCTTGGTAGCACAGCAGAGAACGCTGCTTGTGAAGCAAATTGAAGATTGCTAAAGCAGGAGGATAAGGCCCAGGCCTTTGAAGCAAGCCATCGTCATAAAAAAGAAGGGGCATCCGTGGAGACAGGTTAGTAGCAGTTGTTGTAAATCAGTTTTTGTAAACCCACCTTGTGCTCTGGACAAACTACAACGAGGCTTTGTAAATAAAATGCCTACAGGGCAGGTACAATAAAAAAAAAAGAGGAAAATAGAGAGGCTGATGAACACTTTTGCTAGGAGGAGAGTCATGAGCGCTCAGATCACAGCAATTCATCCAAACCCTATTCTGTAGCCAAATCAATGTGTCAATACACATGATCTAAGATTAATTAATGAACTGCTATGGCTGTTATGAAGTCAGCCAGTTAGCGTAAGGGGTGCCTACGGCAAGAAAAACTGCCAAAGAGTGCTGCATGCAGCTATCTTGTGCCGAGCACTCTTAAAAACTGGGAAGCCAGCATCACTTTCAGGTCTGGGTTGCACTAAAAACAGGGGGTGGTGGATACACAGCAAAGGATGAAATAATTTTGCGATGAAAAAAATGGCAAGCCGTTAGCCAGTTGGGGGTGGCCACAATGGGAGAAGAGCAGTGAACTGGGAAAAAAAATGAGAACAAGAATGGGCACCACATGGGCACACTGCAAAAGCAACAACAGAAGTCCTTGAAGTGTGTCTTTTAAGAGGGTGGACAACTTAGGAATCGACGGGCTGCGGGTAGGGCTCTCCGGCGGAGGCGCCCTCCGATTGGGCAGGCGGTGGCGGGGCCACTTCCTCGACGGCAGAGCTGGCAGTGATGAGTGATGACTGAGTGAGACTGCGGAGCGACGACCGCCGCTGCTGCTCACGACGCACAGCAGCCTCCTTGTCCCATGGCTTTGCCTTGACCCGGTAGAAGCGGGTTCCAGCGGGCACATGATATCTGTTCTGTGGCTGCGTGTAGCAGATTCAAAAGGTCAAGAGTAATTCGTGAAACATGGCTGGAACTTCCATCTTGCGAACCACCTTGTACTCCCCCCCCCCCCCCCCCCCGAAAGCATTAAACATAGATCTAAACAGAAAAATGTCACTTTTGCTGCAGTGATGGTGCATTCCAACATAGCAGTGACAGATGGCTCCACTGCTTTGTTGCGCCGAAAGTTTCAATAACACAATGCTGCAGACGATGAGCACATCGGCTTTATTGTGAACAAGCTAGTAATGCTCATAAGCATTGTATTAGAACTGCAAAAAGCTTAGTCTGTGCGAAACTTAAGGTAAAGTCATGGTTGTAGTTAAGCTTATGCCAACTAGCCTTGATTTCAACTCTTGTACAGCTCAGTGTGCTTCTAAACTGCAGAAGAGTTGAAATCTAGGTGAGACTGTCTCCCTTGAACCACCTAAGAAATGGGAAACAAGTGGGTAGCGAAGCATCCTCTCACCCACCACAATGGCTTAGCAGCTATGACATTGCGCTGCCAAGCTCAAGGTCGTAGATTTGACCACAGCTGCGGCAGCCACATTTTGACACGGGCGAAATGGAAAGTACTTGTGTACTTAAGATTTAGGCAAATGCAAAACAACCCAAGGGGCTCAAAGTAATTCCAGAGTCCCCCACTATAGCGCGCGCCTCGTAATCAGGCTGGTTTTGGCATGTAATACCTCAGAACTTAATTAAATTAATTAAAGCATCCCCTCACCTTGCGGGCTTGACAGAATTCTTTCTCGACAACCTCAGCCAGGACCCAACCTTTGCGAACTGTGCCAGGTGCTGGTGACATGAATGTAAGGACAAAGACATGGACATTAGAGATGGCTCTTGTCACTGGTCTACTAGGGTCCACAATTTCGGCAGCAGCCGAACAAAAAAAAAAAAAAAAGAACAGAGCTAGAACACAAGAACACAAAATGGGCAATACGAACACTGACATCGGTGACACCCGTTTTGTGTTCTTACGTTCACTGTTTTTCTTAGCCCAGCTGCTCATATGTCCACATTATACCAGTGTACGACTTCGCGATCACAATTGTGACTGCAGATGAAATAAGCCAAATAAAAAATATTTCAATGCATTTTCCACGCTAAGACTGCAAGAGCGTACACTGTAACCGGTATGCTTTCCGTGGTACTCAAAAAAAAAAAAAACAGGTACGACAAAAAATTGGTTCTTGGCTTCTTGAGCCTGACACCAATAGACACCACTTTATTCATATTATACACTCGTACCTGTATTAACGCAAGGTTTGGTCTGCACATTATAAATGCAACAATGAGAAAGCTGAGAAAAATTTCAAATGTTATGTGTAAACTCAGCTACAAAAAACAACCTTGGATATGCTCAGAACAAAAAACTGAACATGGAGGAGCTTATCTGTGCATGAAGTGGTAGTGTTAACACGAGGGAGCAAGAGGAGAGCATGACATGAGCCACCACGCAGCCGTGCGCTGGTCTCCTGCTCAAACTGATTGCGCAGAGATTGACGGATGTCATAGACTAATTATCTAATTAGGCTGAACGAAAAAAATAAGCTGAGTATCTCCAAGCGACGGCAAACAACATTACTTTGGTTCTATCCAGCTATGTGGCATTTGCATATTTTTTTAACTCTGGCTAAAGTTAGCTGGGACACCCTGTATATAACCTAAATGTACATATGGAATCTCACGGCAATGCCAATGGAAAAAATTTGCTTGGAGTGTCCATACACTTGCTATTGTAACAAAAACAAGAGTCACTCCATCACTGAACTCTGACACATCGGCAGATGTTCGTGTCACTGAAAAATAAAAAAGATCACTGTGAAGCGAACAAGATCGCCAAGCACTCACGAAGGCAATGGTGATTTCGATCGTGCCTCTATACTGCCAGTCAGTACAGTGTGATAAATAGCTAGACTACAGTCTCTCTCCTCGGCCAAAAAGGGGATGCTTTATACTGACGCAGCAAAGTGTGTGCCATTTCCCAGCGATGTCTAACATCAGCCCCTTGGCCCCACAAAGGCAAGACGTCACGTGATGTGCACTCCCTGCTGCAAAGCGAGGGATTGCTTCCCCGTGTGAGTACCACTTTACCTGTTAGAAACTCTAGAATGGCTTCTTGCATCAGCTCTTGTGACAGCGAAGCTGCAGAGAACCACACAAATGGAGAAACGTACAAGTTACGCCGACCCACCTGTCTTGAGGCCGAGGGTGTCGAGGCAGTCTGTGTGCAGAAAGTGCAAGTTCGGGCCCAACACAAAGAGAACATAATTCTGGTGACCTTCATCATAGCAGAGAAGCACAATGTCACCAGGCTGGCATCTGTCAAGAGGAGAAGGGCATAAACAGAGCCACAAATTAATGGCACAAGACAAATCTTATGACAAACTTAAAGGGATACTAAACAGGCAGACACTAAATCAGTTTAGAGTGGTAATGCATGCCCTAAACGGGACGCAAATGAAAAATCTTAAATTGGCTGGTGTCTATACGACAATCATAAATAAAGCTATAAAATTGTACATATCCTGACAAAATCTTAAAAGTTGGCAGCTGTGTAATTAAACCCTCTGCCAAGGTCCAATTTTGATGAAAAAGCTAAAAATGACATACGTGAGGATGGAGACCTTGTCAACGGAGGATGGTGGAAGCTGGGTGCCAAAGTTGTCGGACATGGCCATCTGCACATTTCACAGCAGAAGCAGGCAATGAATATGACAAGACCGACCAGTAGCCTAGATTATAATTATGGCATTGCCAGAATTCGTTCTGTTTGTACGAACGCTCATCCTGCCTGAACCTTGGCTGCCATGACCTTCGACTCATGCTGCCTGTAAGCACGAACTTTGAACTGGCATTGCATAATGAACATACACATTCAATATGCTCCAACACTTGTTCTTCCTCTGTAATATGTTGCTAATCATAAGACACAGCTGATCATAAGACTGCCCTCCACACCTCCACTGCCTACACACCTCTACACCTCCACTGACAAATTCATACGTGTATTGAATGCATGAATAAATGGCACACAACCAGCAGATTATCTTGTCTATCGATTTGAAAAGAGAAACAGAATGCCATCACAGCAAGCATGGTAAAGCAGGACAAGTGCTGATTATTGGTGTAGACAAGCTTGTCGCTACGACTACTAAGCCAGGTTGGAAGCAGCTTCCCGAGACACACGCTAAATCACTTAGAACTGTCAAGTGTGGTTTTCTTACATCCATTTTTTCATTTATTTTGTGGTAAGACATGACTAAATGAAGAGAAAAATTAAACCCAAATTTCCATTTTCTGAATTTCTCGTCACGAGTTTCAAAATATTTTCTCATATTTGGGTGCCGTAGTGCAGTAAATTCTCTTTAAATCTTGCTATCTTCAGTCTTTAGTTCCTTTAGAATACAATGTAATAAACCTTCACCGATAAAAAGTTAACTAGGCTTGATTGAGGCAAGTGTGTTCCAATGACAGAGTGAACGCGGGAGTTGCGTGTTCCATTGCATGGAGGTAAAGGGGTGCACCGGACTTGTGTTAAGAAATTCTGACATGTACAATGGGTCCTTGCAAGGAAAAACATTGCTGGTTGTAGCGCAAAATATAGAACTGCTACATAACTAGACTGTCAAAAACACTAAATGACTCCAAGCAAAAGTATAACAGGTTGACATGTGGGCTTCCTCCACGAAATCAGAAATGGCTTGCATTACCCATTTTGTTTCTGCATTGCTTTGAAAACTTCCACTGTTGTTTCACTTCTGATAACTTGCAATACTTTGTTTAGCAGATTAACACTAACCAGACTTTAACAGTCAGTTGTTGCAAAATATTTGGTTATTTTCAAATATTCTAAAATACTGAATACAGTCAAAGTCCCATTTTTCGGACTCCCAAGGGGCTACAAAAACATCCGAAAAACTGGGCAGTCCGAAAAAATGAATGCATGCTTTTTACTGCCCCCAAGAGCTCAAGTCGCCACAGGCATGTCTGAGCTAGCTCTGAAGGCCTGCTGGGACAGGAGATGGTGGGGGCACGCGTGTGTAATCAAGTCACACAGACCGTGTTCCGTGGCAATTGCCCTTTCCTATTCCTGGTATGCTTCACCACAATACTTCGTGTATGCTTCGCCGCGCAACACTGCTTTATTGAGGCGAAGCTGATTTTCGAAAACAGGCATTACGCAATGTGTTGTACTTTCTGAGCTTTAAAGCCATTGGCGAGGTTTACAAAGGTGGAATCGGCGTCATTGCTGACAGTGGCGAATTCTTTCAATGAAAAACATGGCATCAAACAGCAAGAAGCTTGGTAGCGAACGTCAAAACAGTTAGGCCTAGCACTGGTGCAGTGCAGGCTACGGCTGCCAGCAGATCTGCACTCGAGAGCACCGGTTCGAGGCGGTGGCAGCTTCGGTTAATGCCATTTAAGACCCGTGGTCATGGCAAAAAGTCCGAAAAATGGGATGGCGAAGGGTTTTGCATCCGAAATTTCGAACATTTTCGTAGACAAACTCTACGACGCATGTGGCGTCCGAAATATTGGGTACGTCTGAAAAATCGGGCATCATCCCGAAAATCAGTCTTTGACTGTGGTTCATTTTCAGATACGAAAACGAATAAAGTAGGATCTCGTTAGTTCGAACTCCCAGGAGACCAGAGATTTATTTAAGTAAAACGCAGCCTGAACTAAGGAGAGCCTCTTTAAATGTAGCGCCCCATCAATTGCGCGGTTCAGCATGCAAAAATAGTTTTTATCTTTCCGACATCAAAGCCCCGCTACCCGTCCTGGAAGAAGCCTAGGTTCAGTATAAAGTCCAAGCGTGATAAGATCGCGCCTGTGCGTAGTTTGCTGTGGGCGCGAGAAAAAACGTGCAAGGATGAGCTGAGAAAGATGGTGGCTTGATGCCGTCCTATCTCGTGCCCATTGTTGGAGATCACGTGATCAGGCATGCCCTAGAAGGGGAGCGTTAGTGAACACGGTAATGTGATCAAGCGCACACTAGGGGGGCGGGAGGGGGGGGGCACGCGCCACTCTACTTGCTCCGGTTCGATTGTGGCTCCTCTTTGCTTGTCATTTTTACGGCGCACATTATGGTAGCTAGCCACACGTCGAACACCTTCACCTTTGGCTCAGGTTTTGTCCAAAAAGCAGTCCATGGGAGTGAGAAATGTTGTTCTAAACCAATGTGTGGTCTTTGGAGTTCGAATTCGCAGGAGCTTTTCTCTATTTAAGTACATAGGACCTTGCCGGTACCAATACACCAGTTCGAATTATCTGTCAATTAGAATTAAAGAGATTTTGAAGTATTGGGATTTCACTGTAAGTTAATGTGCAATACAGTGAAACCTCGTTAAACCGTAGTTGGCCGGAGCTCGGAAAAGGTACGTACTAAACGGTAGTACTGTTAACCGAAATGGCATGAGATCGCGCACTTACCTGTCGAAAACGGAACTCAAAGAGAGTGCGATGAAAGGGCAAAAAAACATGCAGTATTTATTCACTTCGCGCGAAACAAGTATTATTTTCGTTTGATGCCACAGTGGCCTAGCACGACGACTCCTCAAACTTACTGAAGCTGCGTGCCAGCTTTTCAGCCAGCCCCCTCTTCTCGGCAAACACTCGCATAGCAGATTCCTCGTTGGCGTTACGTATTCTCCGTGCACGCGCGCAGCAGTGCTGCAGAAGTCCCGGGGCACCTTTTTTATTGCTGGGTGCCGGAATTTGGAATAGTTACGTTATCGCGCCCCTCTTCTCGTCGTGACGATTGCATCCATGAGGCCGACGTAACGCGCAGCTTCTGCCACTGTCGGGCGTGAATCGCCCGTGCTGTCGCTTTCCGTGTAGTCCGTGTCGCTAGTCGACACTTCGGCAACAACAGAGGCACTGACGGCAAAAAGTCGAACCTCGTAGCCGACATTTCTTCGCAATCACTGCAGCGCTGCCGAGCAACTTCTTCGCATTCTAAATGCCACACACCGTAGTCAACAGCAAATCCCTGTCGCGTGCCCGCACCGACTTCTTCATGTCACGTTCAATAGCACGGATATATGTCTAATTTTTCTTCTATGCTGAGCACCCGGCGTCTTTTTTATTCGAGCTTCGGCATGATGCGAGCCCTTGCTAGCACGTCGCCACAATGCTCTCTGCATGGCTCTCTGGCACAGAGTCGAAATGATGTTGATGTTGATGTGGCTTCACGCGCGAACGCACAGGGCGCTTGGAGGCCGTTGTTCCGATCTCTGAGGCTTGCTGTTCTGCCGGGCTGCCCCGATAGAGAGGACGTACCGCCGTTTTTGCGTGATGAAAAGTGGAAATGCTACGTTTTAACCGATGCGTACGAAATAAGCTGTACAGTTTAATCGGATACAAAACACATTATGTTCAATGGGCGCTGAGTCGGGGATTTGTCTTTACTACTTTTAAAACGAAACTACTGTTTAAGCGGGTACGGTTTAACGAGGTTTTACTGTATTTGATTCACACTCGAAACTTCCAATAGTCACTCACCACTACTATAAACACTTCTCTCGCTGCTTGCATTTATGACCAAAAAATAACATGTATAAAAGAAAAGATACAGATACGCATTGTATATAATTCCGTGTAACCTTATGTCTATTACACTGAAGGTGAAGCACATCTGAACCCATTTACTGCTGACCAAATGACAGGTTCCTGTAACCACCAGCCAAGTGAACCGCTTGCAGTTGCTACCCAAGTGTAGTGCTGGTATATAAAGTATAGCAGCTACTCCGCAGACCGAACACAACTGCCCAGCAAAGCGCACGGAGTTGAGACTTCTATGACAGGACTACTTCGAAGCTTCTGTAGTGTCACTTGCCAAGTAGAAAACAGAGCATAGTGATCCCCTTCCCTAAACCCTGTTCTTGTTAGGCCAATGAGCGCATTCATTTAATAGTTGCCACTGTAAGGATGTCTTAGTAAAAGTCAAACACAAAGCATCAACTTACAACTTGTTGCTGCAGTCTATTGACTTCATTTTGCTTCTCAAGCAATTGCTGCAATGAGATGAAAAGGGATAATCTGATTAGAATTTGCATTAATATGCAAGCTTCTGACATGTTGTATGATAAAGGCAACACAGTGCAACAAGAGTCTTCCCAAGTCAGTTTGGGGCAATATTAAAATCACATGTACCATGGCTTTGTAGCAACATTGTGATTATTTTTTTGTCCCAATGCTGACCAACAATCTAAGGCCAAAACTATACACAGAAATAGCAAGGAAACTACCCAAATGTTTGTTTTCTTTTAACACAGGCAAATAATGCAAGGATTCTAAATGAGACAGAACTAATTTCTCATTGTTTTGACTCCACTCCTGCTTGAGCCATACTGGCCTGCAGTATTATGAAATAAATCAATGAACTTACACTCCTTAACTCCAGCAGCATGGGGTCAGCCGAGTGGGGAAGTTTCACAGTGGACTCCCTGAATTGAAGTGAGAAAGAAGAGAAATCAGTCAACTAATTTCAGCATTTCAGTAATGAGAAATGCAGGGAGCAAGAACAAAAAGTTTGTCGAGTAGCTCAGGCAGTTGTTGCAGCAAGAAACAAGCAAAGAAACTGGCTGTTAACACAGCATGTCACAAGAATGAACTCTGAGCCATGCAACGAGACTTTCACGGCACCCTACTCTTTTATTCTAACTTCCTTTGCAACAAGATTGAATTCTTTAGTCCTTACAGTACAACCGAACACTTGGAATAAGTGTTTGCCCAGTTTGTCTGGAATCGTACTTGCAAACAGGCAGAAAAACGAGTTTACATCTCTGCAGCAACTTGCTTCTCCATTGGCAAGGCCTGGTGGTGGTTTTTCATCTTCTAGATGTACCAGGCAAGCAACGAAAAAACGGTAAGTGTCCTAATTAGCAATGCAGACCAAATAGTGCGATCTTGCTATGAAGTTTTCAGTAAAATAACGCATTGGCAAGTACGAAATCTTTCAAGGTTGTTTGAATAAAATGCAGGCCACTGTATTCGTACAAGACAAACGTTCACAGGAAAGTGAAGGCCTGAAGTGAACCCTGGTGCCACAGTCACTTTTTTTTGTGCCGCCATGTGACATGCCAAGACACGTATCGTTTACCTTGAAAGTTACTTTGCCTAAAACACGGTCACAGCTGCACAATTAATGCTCACTTGGGAGTGATACCTCCATAAAATGCCTCTGTTCTTCTTACCCAATATATTCTGCATTGATCTTTACTTGCATATGGCACAAGAAACTGAAGAAAATGGGAATGCACGACTGAAACCTATGCACAGAGAATGTGAGCTCATTGGCCTGCGAGTCTCCGAAGAGAGCTGTGCACAATGCTAGAAAGTTATTAGCACCAAATATTTCCCAGTGCTATATGGACTGGGGCACGCGTAGCAGTTATTACCAAGTTACAACAAGCAGCTTACAATGCTTTCTTTGAAATGAAAAGCATACAATCATTGAATTCTAGGGGTACTAATCACTCGGGTGAAAACTTCAAGGTTAAAGAAAGCTTGAGGGGAAGTTGAGGACCACGTGGCAAGCGAGAGAATAAGTCATGTTGGGCGGCTAAAGACAGGATGAAAGCGGTGTGCATTTGAGAGGTAACAGGGGTAGCCAACAGTCTAGTTGAGATCAAATGGGCTATGTAATGCATAAAACAAATAACCGTTGGTCTATTAGTTTCAGAATTATTATAGAGAGATGGGAAGCACAGGTGGCAGAGAAGTAGGTGGTACGATGAAATAAGAAAATTTCCACAACACAAGGTGGTGCCAGCTGATGTGACAGAGGGGCAATTGGAGATCACTGGGAGAGGCCTTAATCTTGCAGTGAATGTAAAACAGGCTGGCAATGACGATAGTCTCTAGTGCACTCACATCATGCTCTCTCCACACGGGTCAGGTTTCGCCTCTTCGAGAGAGCAGGAGTCTCCTGCAGCGGTGTCTAAGTCTTCAATGGACTCCCTCCTCTGCAACAGCTGCATGGCAATAACATTGCACACGAGGTTCGCATCAGTTTCAAATGGGCAAATTTCGAGTCATGCTGCGCACCTGTCATTTGGCATCAAGGTAATCTGTGGGTGGCTGTACAGAAACCTCTCGACACATTCAATTCATGGCTGCCAACAAATGCATCTGACAAGTTCACCAAAACTTGGTGCCAAAACGCTTCCTCCGATACAGTGATTCAACGTAAAAATGCAACCAAAAATAAAAGCCCTGTTACTTCCAAACATGCAACCATTGTGTGAAAGCTTCCGTCGACAAATAACTATTCTAGTGCATGTTGCACTCATGTCACAACACGAGCAGGGCTTCCAGACAATAACACCTTTGAGTGGCTCTCTCCAAGCACTCAAGCAATGCTTTAAGGCTGTGCGAGGCAGTTAAGTTCACTTTGCGATTATGTCGGTGCCAGTAACCTGATCACACTTACAGTGCGATTATTATTGCAACTTAGTGATTATGTTGTCATCTTACATTATCATTTCGGATTTATTTGCTACAGCCATCTGAAATTGGAAGATTCCAGTTGAAGTAACCATAGAGGCCAAGGTCTACAATTGACTGCAGCTGAAATACACAATGAACTCTGTTTACCAAACAGGTGACTATGCACGGAGACATTGTCATTGTGGCCTACACGAACATGCTAGTCTAGCAAAATTTTTTGTACAGAGTACCACATGTAAGCATAAGCAGAGGCTGTTATGACGAGACATTTCCAGTAGGTAAACATTTAATCGCAAGCCGGCTTCAAATGTATCCTTCAGCTCAAGTTCTGTATTACTTTAAGCAGTCACCTATGTCCCACTAAGATCAAGTTGACTGTCTTTTTTATTAAGTTACTTTACAGACCCAGAGAGGCCTAATGTAGAGGGGAAACAATAAAAGAAAATACCAGCATAACTTGTTGCAGACAACAAAGTAACAGCAAATGTAAAAGCAAAGAATACAATACAATCAAACCTCGACATAACAAACCTTGATTTAATGTAACTTGCGATGTAACAAACTATTTTCATTTCCCGATCTTAGGCACATTGAAAACAGTGTATTTTCTTTTTCGCAATTTAACAAAGTAATTTCATGCAAGCTTTTGATTTAACGAAGTTTTCCACTAATCTAGCAAAAAAATGTAAAAATGTTGGCCGAGGCAATAGTTATTTCAAGTGTCTTTCTGCATGAAAAGTTTGAGCGACAAAAAAAGCTGTCAAAGCAAGCGCACCGGGACATGATAGGGAGGAAACACTGCTGCATTAGTTGTCACAATGGTTAAAAAATTTAAATTATGGGATTTAACGTGCCAAAACCACTTTCTGATTATGAGGCACACCATAGTGGAGGACTCCGGAAATTTCAACCACCTGGTGTTCTTGAACGTGCACCTAAATCTAAGTACACGGGCGTTTTTGCATTTCGCCCCCATCGAAATGCGGCCGCCGTGGCCGGGATTTGACCCCACGACCTCGTGCTCAGCAGCCCAACACCATAGCCACTGAGCAACCACGGCGGGTTGTCACGATCGTAAATAACTTGAAAGACCGCAGCTCGCAGCGCTCAAAAAAACATGAGCTGACGATTCTTTCTGCGCAAGGGCGTTGGAGAGGGAGTGACCACGCAGTAATGTGGTCAGGCACAAGCATGGGATGGGGGGGGGGGGGGGGCAGGAAGAAACCATGCACCGAATCTTGGAGGTAATCTGCGGCAAGTGCAAGGCTGGAGCCTAGACAGTTGATGCTTTGATGTGGAATGTGCTCCCACACGTCTAGTGTTAGCTTCGCTACATCTATGTGACTGTACAAGGCAGCAGATCCCGATCTGCAGTTTACAATCTAAGTTGTCGTACAGAGTTCCGCACGGGTAAAAAAGTGAAACAAGAAACCCAGTGCAAAAAATAATTGAAGCAAACTGTAGTGCAATCCTCATAAATGGTCTGCAACTTGCAGCGCACAAGCCCCAGAAGCGATCATTGTTGTGCTGTTCCAAAAGGCTCACCTTGAAATCTGGCATCCTACTTTCCCACTCCTGCTGAAGCTCTAGCCTCGTCTGTTCTTTGGCCTTTTGTATCGCTTCTTCGTGGCAGTGTTGAATCCTGCAGTCCAGAGAACGCAATGTTAAGCTATGGTAACACTGTTAAGTCATATTGATGTCCCTCCATTCAACCCTGTGCCTTGATCACTTTGGTGGTGGAACATTGGCATGTTCATTGCGTTTCAGTAACACTACAGTAATACATTGTTAACCCAAGGAGTAAAATCCTGAAAAAATTTAGAGATAAGCGGATTTTCGAAATAAGTAAAGTTGCAGAAATTGCAGTGAAAAGTTGAGTTCTTCCTAAAAAATCCACCACTACTCGCCAACTTTTCAAAAAGAGCTTCTAAACTGGCTCTTCGTGAAGATTTCAAATAAAAATAAAAACATACCAGAGGTATGAACCAGCTCTGTTTTGTGGCACTGCCATTTTATTCTGCGCAGAAAAACTGTGCAATGCTGGTCTGCCTCACGGTAGCACTTGGACACCCAGCTTTATTACGCAGCAAGCAAGCTATGTTTCTTGTTTCAGGTTGGCGCCACTCAAAGTCCTTCGTCGTTGCCATTGTGTTCAGCCTTCGTTTGTAGTCATCCCAGTGATTTCGGCGTCAGTAAGTTCACCTGTCACCGATGCATCCTGCTCGCATAGTGTGTACTCGTGAAAGCGCATGTCACTTTGTGTGGCACCACTCCCGGTTAGTCGGTGCCGCGCACGTTGCATGGAATAAAACTAAAATGGAAATCACACGTCTGACGATAAGTGACTGCATTACATAAAGTGAACAAAATGAACTGCGTCAAGCTTGCTATTTTGCAGAGCCTGCCTCTGTGCACGTCTCTCCCGTCACATGACATGCCACACGGTTGCTTGAAAGGGTTGTCATGCTGTTAGGTTCCAACTTCACATACCGGGAAAGTGTCCGCTTTGTGACAGGCGTGGCAGCCTTGCGCGGAGCTTGTTAAACAGTCCGGCGGTGGAGTTTGCGTTCCACCCCCAGCTAAGATTTCGAGGTATCCACTACCTGGCCCAAAAATATTTTGAGATAAAGGGCAATAAATACATGGCACGTATGAAAAATCGTTTGGTGCCACAAAAAATTTCGACTTGGCCAATTTTTCTAGATATGAGAGTTCGAGTTAACGAGGTATTACTGTACTCCCAGGTCATTTCTACATTGCAATTTAGATCTGTTCACTGTTGACGTATGTTCAAGGTCACCTGTTTGGAGGCACAGACTGCTGGGCTAGTTTGGTTTGACATAGTGCTATTTTTCAACACGAGGATGGGACAGCCAAGTAAACGATACAAGACGGAGCACTGCCTAGCGCTGTCTGTAAAACAGAACAAAGCAGAGACAGAACAAATATCAGCTGTCTGCCTTCTCTTGTCTGTTTGCTTATCCAGTCTTAGTGCTGGAAGATAATACCATACCATTAGGAGGAGCGCTTCTAAAACAACCCCTTGCCACTCAAATCACTAAGGAGCAGCATCATCAATGAGCAGTGCCCACTTCAATCAAACGGCACCACCCTCGTCGACCTTGTAAAGACGAGAGAGAGCTGCAAGTATGAGCCCAGTTATTGAATACGGGTGTGCCCGTCAAAATACGGGATCGGTCTGTGTCCCCTCCAGCATTTCCGTGTCCCCTCCAGCATTTCCGTGTCCCCTCCAGCATTTCCGTGTCCCCTCCAGCATTTCCGTGTCTCCAGCCCAACCAGGTTGCAAGCGCGCGCTCACCGGTTGAGTTGCTGCTCGTGGAGGGCAACCAGTTCCTCCCTGATGGCCTGCTCCCTCTGGGCGCACTCCTGGCGGCACTGTGCAAGCAGCTCCTCTTTCTCCATTGCAAAGTGGCTGTGCAGCTGCTCCTCCAGGCCCTGCCTCTCCTGGAACAGCATCTGGATCTGCCGGTCCTTCTCGCAGATGCACTGTGCCAACACAAGAGATAGACGGATTGATTTGGGGGGAATGACCTTATGCTCGCATAGGGTTGGCTCTGTTCTGCAGCCTAGGCTTGTGCCGATGCTTTATTTGTTCATCCTGCCTTTGCCAGCATTCCAGCAAAAAACAGTACAGGCGCCGACAAAAGTGGTATACTCCACGCAGCGGAAGCTGGAGCAACGGCAAACTGCATCGCAACGCCATCTAGAAGCAGCATCTGGGATCGAGACAGCCAATGGGTGCCCTTTATAATCTGCAGGCATGGTACTTTACTCATGTCATTGTTTCATGCTTCAGCTCGCCAAAATGCCGAGCGACGCCGCTGCAGTAGCAATCTGCGTGGAGTATACCACTTTTGTCGGCGCCTATACATCTCTCGTGAAAAGCTTTTGGAAAGCGATGAAAATCAGGAGCACGTGAAATAGGTTATGGCATAGCCTAAAGTCAAGGAAGTCAAGGTGAGCTTGCATTTAAATTTTGAGGAACTCTACAATGTCCCAAACAAGGCTTGTGCGGTACAGTAGAGAGGCTTTGCAGTGCTGCGGCATGGCAGGGTCGTATCTGATCATGTGGGCACGCTGCCACGAGTGGCCTTGTAGCCAGAAAGGCCACTCCTGGAAAGGAGTCGCCATTTGCAGCAGAAGGAGCAATGAGTTTCGGAAGTACCGGTAAATGAACAACGGCCGGGTGGCTTTTGTAGGACATGTATGCTCTTTATTTATGATGACTTACCTTTAAATGCAGCACACAAGCAGCAGCAATCTAGGAACAGCAGAGACTGAAAAGCAACATTTTGTTTCTAAGATTACAGTGACTCTTTTTCAGCGATGACATTGTTGCCGATTTCGCCTGCTTCAGGAACTTGTCTGAATTAAACTTGCAGGTGGCTACCTACTTCGAGCAAGTTTGATTGCGTGCAGTCACAGGTCTTCCAATGAAAAGGCAAGCTGCCACTAGTGCCTGTGGGCAACTATGGCTGCCTGCCAGATTTCAAATCAGTAAGCATTATTGCAAAAATGAAAGAATAAGAATGAACAGGAAATTTGTGAAGCGTTTCAAATCAAGAAACAGGACAAAAGCTCATGCATGAGTGATGCTTCAGTACTCCTCGTAGATAACTAGGTAGCATTTTCAGATTGCTGGTGCACATTGTCCTAATCATTGAAATGCTTGACTAGCTAGCTATGCCTGCTTGTTTGCTTTGTTCTAAGTTAGACTGCCGAAGTTGACACATGCACTGCTGGTTCGATGTCGGAACTACCATTTTCATTATATTTTCAACTGTAGGTCTGGCGCTTGTCTTGTGTAGTTTTGTCTTCGTGTTTTCCTGCTGGTTTCTTTCACTCACTAATATGAACCAACTCGCCAAGCAAATGTTACTGAAATACTATTCAGTATTCACACACCCCTAAAGAATACAATAACTTTTTCATTATTGCTATAAGTAGGTAGTGGTTTATTTGCGAACTAGTGCGATTCTAACATGTTCTGTCTGGGATTTCTGTAATGTCAGATGACTCAAGGTCTAAGGGCTACCACCCTGCTGCATTTGGCAGCAAAAGTAACTTTCGGAAGCAAGCGTGAAGTGCATCTTCAGCTGCGGCGACTTCGTGGACATCACTGCTGCGATAACAGAGAAGCGTCCACTTTGTATTGCCAGCGTAAACACAAAGGACTTGATGCCATCGTGTGTATGTTCGGATGGTCTTATTACCAGTTAGCACACGGCAACGAACTCAGAACTTGGCCCCCAGGATCAAATTCGTGTGTGAAAGAAAGGTGCGTATTCCGAGTCGGTCAACTACTGCAAATGGATGAACTATTTCTTCGTGCAAGCTCATTAAACTTATTCTGTTCAAATGTGTTCTAAGATTATCATGCTTGGCAATCAACATTCTGGTGGAAGTTGACCGAGGTCGTATATGAAAACAGTACATGCCGACCAAGAAATTAATGTGTATTCTTTTCCATTCTGTAACCACAGTAATGCCTACCATGTGTCGGCCGGCTCAAGTTCACATTGGCTCTCACTTGCTTCCCAATCTCGCCGGCAAGCTGTCGACGCCGCTCATCGCGACGCTGTACAGTCGAACCCGACAATATCGAGCCCGTTTACATCGAATTATTCTATATATCGAACAATTTCTGGACACGGTATAGTTATAATCAGTATATATAGCAAAAATTATGCTTACATCGAACAAAAAAAGCAGCGACTCCCGATATATAGAACGTCAAGCAGCAGAACGTGCCCCCGGAAGTTGGCTTTCCCTCGCGGTGGCGGGAAAACCCAGCGGCACGGCTCCATCCAACCGCTCTCCCTATTGTGACCGCCCTGCCTCGGACGAGCAGCCGACGCCCCCCCTGCAAAAAATGATCCTGGCCCGCCCGCAGCGCTTGCTCAGACAGCCAATCAGAGGCCCTTGTGCCGTCGTCTTGCAAGATGGTGGAAGCTCGAGTTGTCTCACTGCTTTTCTGGTTCATTGTGTGTGCGCCTCATAGGCCTTCTCCCGCAGTGTTGCCGTGATGAAGCGGCAGAATTCGCCTTTCGCCGTGAAGCTCTAAATCATAAATAGGATCGAATGCAGTGAGAAGTCGGATGTCCCCGCAGCGTACAAGATTCCGAGGAGCACTCTCAGAATGATCTTGAAGGGGGAGATTACGGCTAAAGCGGCCAAACTCGCGACCTGGTGCCCGTGGTGCCCGACGTGTACGCACGGCCGTGTGCGAGTAGTTCATCTGAAATTGCTTCAGCCATGCCGACTTTCGTGTGCTCGGCAATGACTAAATTCCAATGAATGCGACGAAGCCGTTGCCCATGTTGCCGAAGATCGGAGCGACTGTCGGAATTTTCAGAAGCTGTCGACGAATCAATGGTGGACGAGTTTGTGAGCGCAAATGATGAGGTCACGACCACAGGAGAGCCCGAAAACGAAGTCTACATTGCCGACATCGTACCGAGCACAAGTGAAAGTGGGCACAATGAGGAAAGCAACGACGGTCCTTGGCCCACATCCTCCGAAGTGATTGGTGCGCTCGCACTAGTCTGTGCTTCTGCGCGAATGCGGAAGGTTGCGACCTCAGCTGCTCCGACACTTTAGACAATGTGGAAAAGTGTGTGCGTCGCAGGCAGCGAAATTGCCCAAGCAGAAGAAAATGCAGTCGTGCGAAACTAAGCTAGTTTCCCCAATAAATGATTTTATAAATGGTATGTGCTTTTATGACATCCAATTATTTAGCAGGCTTATATCGAATTATGCTCTATATCGAACTGATAGGGTTTTTTTTGCGAGTTCGATATAGCCGGGTTCGACTGTATTACTGCAGAAGATAACGTTGCTGTTGCAAAGAGTAATTACTCGTTTTCCAGCTCTCTCGAGTAGGCGAGGTGCTCTTGCATGCACAGGCACCATTCGAGACCCAAGAGTGTGCATAATCTTTCAACGTGTTGCAAGCGTCTGGTTGATCGTGACATATTGCCACATCCTATATGGTCACTGCGGGTATGTGCCAGGCGATGAGAACGACGCTGAAGTAGCGCGCGAGTGGAAAAACAGAGACGACAACGACGTCGCGGTGACTGCTCTGCTAAAGTGCTTCCATACGGCCTCTACGCCGGCTTGCCCGTCTTCTACTAGGCTGCGACACTGGTGGAGGTGCGGGGTAGGATTGCCTCATGCTCGGCACCCCTTCGCGGAGCCATACCTCGAAAACGGAATCACCTTCGTTCGTCGAAACTCCTGTTCACCGGTACAGTCGCCGCCTACTAGGCCTGACGCCCGAGTTCAACCCTTTGCAGGACCCCGCTGGAACGCGTCTACCTACTTCCGCCATGGCTACTGCAACTCCATCGCAGGTGACGCTGCAGAATCCTAAGATACCAGAAAGCTTCCATGGCGACGCTTTTGAAGATGTCCATGATTGGCTTGACCAATTTGAGCGTGTCGCCAGCTATAATGACTGGGGCTCCCAGCAAAAGCTGTCTAATGTCTACTTCGCGCTTCAAGACTGCGCGCGGACGTGGTTTGTGAACCGGGAGCGAAGTTTGACCACATGGGATGCCTTCCGCACCCAGCTGCTAGACACGTTCACTAGTACCGACAGAAGAGACACTGCGCAGCGCCTACTCGAATCCCGTATGCAAAAACCAAACGAGAGCGTAGCCATGTATGCAGAAGATATGACCCGCCTTTTCCGCAGAGCAGACCCTGAGATGGCCGCAGAAAAGAAGTTACGCTATCTCTTGCGCGGAGTAAAGGAGGAACTGTTTGCCGGACTCGTGAGGAATCCACCGAGAGGAGAGGAGATGCGAGAGGAGATCCGGCAGCTCGGGATTTCTCCTATGGTACCAGCGGTGGCTTCTGTCGCTGATATCGTTCGGGAGGAAGTTCGACAGGCCTTTTCGTCCTCCGACCGGCAGGCGGTGCCGCGACGGCTAACCTACGCGGAAGCTGTCTGTCGTCCACCTCCCGTGACTTCGATGCTGCTGACACCGTCGACCACTACGACGCAGCCAGCACCGCCACCCCCGACGCCATATTTTCGCCAGTCACAGCCGCCGCCAGCTATGCCGTATCGCCGCCAGCCGATTGCTGCACCTCGGTCTTACGGCGAATCCCCTGTGGGCTACCCGCTTCGAAAGACCGATTTGTGGCGCACCGCTGACCGCCGGCCGCTGTGCTTTCATTGCGGCGAAGCTGGACATGTTTATCGCGCGTGCCGCTACCGCGCAGCCGGGTATGCACGGTTTCCCAACTGCAATTACCCTGTGTTTGATGCTGCACGTACCTGCGACGACAATTCTACAAACTTTCGGCCAGAAGGTTCAGCGACGCCTCGATCACGTTCCCCTTCTCCGGCTCGTTATACCCCACCGACCCGTCGCGATTTTTCTGACGCCTCTAGGGGCAGGTCCCCTAGCCCACGCCGGGGAAACTAGAAGCAGCGACCTCCGGGGGTGAGGTTGCAAACCGTCTAGCTTTCCAAGAGCCCCCATCACCGACGACCGACGCCTCTAAAACTCCGACGTCTCCAACCGCGCCCCCTGTAGCCGATGCCGTCAGCGCCGTTCTTGTCGTTTTCATTGACGGCCACCAAGTGGCCGCTCTCGTCGATACTGGTTCGCATTTTTCGATAATCAGTCAAAAGCTGGCCGACAGGTTGAGAAAAGTGAAGACGCCGTGGACCGGGCCCAACATCAGAACTGCCGGCGGCCAGTTGATGACGCCGATCGGAAAATGCACAGCCAGGATAGTAATCGCCGGTGAAACCTTCGTCGCTACCCTCGTCATTCTCTTTGAGTGCTGCAAGGAACTTATATTGGGCATGGATTTCTTGAGAGAGTACGGTGCAGTGATTAATGTCCGTGACCTCGTCGTGACATTTTCTACGAGCTCAGACGACGTCGACTCCGCGGAGCACCAGCGACCCCGCTTACGTATCGCCGACGACGACGTCACGCTTCCGCCGCGAAGCTGTGCCCTCGTACCGGTTATCTGCGACATCTTGAACACCGGGACTGGTGTCGCTGAACACATCGACGCACTGGTACTGAGCCAAGGCGTTTCCATCGCCTGGGCCGTAATTAACGTACACGACGGACGTGCTGAACTCCTACTGACGAATTTTACCAGGGAACGTCGACACATTGTTAGAGGCACGGCTGTTGCGTACTTCGACGAATTTACCTCAATACAAGACTGCCTCTCAGTGGAGCACGTGACGGCTACCGTGGCCATGCCGGCCCCTGTGGTTGATATCAGTCCCACCTTGTCACCTGTCGAACGTAACAGCCTTCTTGAGCTCATCGATGAGTTTAAGAAATGCTTTTCATCTACGTCACGAGTCAGCCAGACGCCGCTCACTAAGCACCGTATTGTCACCGAAGCCGACGCCAGACCAATTCGGCAGCATCCTTATCGTGTGGCACCGAAAGAGCGCGAGGCGATACAAACGCAAGTGAAGACGATGCTTGAGGACGGGGTTATTCGGCCATCTAAGAGTCCTTGGGCATCGCCTGTCGTGTTGGTGAAAAAGAAGGACGGTAGCCTGCGCTTCTGCGTCGACTACCGAAAACTGAACCAGATCACAACGAAAGACGTTTATCCGCTGCCGCGTATCGACGATTCACTGGACAGGCTGCGAAACGCACGTTACTTTTCGTCGATGGACTTGAAAAGCGGCTCCTGGCAAATAGAAGTTGATGAGCGAGACCGTGAGAAGACCGCATTTGTGACGCCCGACGGACTTTATGAATTTCAGGTGCTCCCCTTCGGTTTGTGTTCTGCGCCAGCAACGTTTCAGCGACTAATGGACACGGTACTCTCAGGCCTCAAATGGCAAACCTGTTTGGTGTACCTCGACGACGTGATTGTTTTCTCCGCCACGTTCGAGGAACACTTACGGAGACTAAAGACGGTCTTTGAAGCAATACGCTCAGCTGGTCTAACTTTGAAACCTGAAAAGTGCCATTTTGGCTTTGAAGAACTTCAATTTCTCGGTCACGTTGTCAGTCGTGAAGGTGTCCGACCTGACCCTGATAAAACCTCTGCCGTTGCTAATTTCCCAACGCCATCAGATAAAAAGGCCGTGCGACGTTTTCTGGGCCTTTGCGCCTACTACCGACGCTTTATTGCGGACTTTTCGCGCATCGCATGGCCATTAACGCATCTAACCAGAGAAGATGTCCCCTTCGTATGGGGTGAAGACCAGCAACGGGCATTTCACGACCTACGGCAACGCCTGCAGACGCCTCCCGTGCTCGCACACTTTGATGACGACGCTCCTACGATTCTTCATACCGACGCTAGTAATGTCGGCCTCGGCGCAGTGCTTGTACAGCGGCAGGACGGCGCCGAAAGAGTGATTGCTTACGCCAGCAGGACGCTATCAAGAACGGAGGCAAACTACTCCACGACAGAAAAAGAATGTCTCGCACTGGTGTGGGCCGTCCTGAAATTTCGGCCATATTTGTATGGTCGGTGTTTCACCGTTGTCAGTGATCATCATGCACTTTGCTGGCTGACTAATTTAAAAGATCCAGCTGGTCGGCTAGCGCGCTGGAGTCTTCGTCTCCAAGAGTTCGACTTCACGGTTGTCTACAAATCAGGGAAACGACACACCGATGCCGACTGCCTTTCTCGGTCTCCTGTTCAGACTGCAGTGCACGACGATGATGACACGGCTTTTCTAGGCGTGCTAGATACTGTCGCCGTTTCACGCCACCAACGCGAGGACGCAGAACTGGTTCCTCTTTTTGATTACTTAGAGGGAAGAACAGGCAGCGTGCCGAGGTTATTCGCCAGAGGGCTGTCTTCCTTCTGCTTGCGCCACGACGTTCTGTATAAACAGAACTTTTCACCTAGTGGCAGCAGCTACCTACTCGTCATTCCCGCATCTCTTCGCGACGAAGTCCTAGACGCCTGTCACAACGAGCCGACCGCTGGTCACTTGGGCTACACTCGGACATTAGCAAGAATTAGGCTCAAGTACTATTGGCCGCGACTTGCGTCGATCGTGAAACGTTACACACAGACATGCCTGGATTGCCAGCGCCGCAAAGCCCTACCCGGCAAGCCAGCTGGACTGCTGCATCCTGTTCAGATACCGCAAGCGCCGTTCGAACAAATTGGCATGGACCTTTTAGGTCCGTTTCCTCTGTCTATTGCCGGAAATAGATGGATAATCGTCGTCACGGATTATCTTACGCGATACGCCGAAACAGGTGCTATCCAACGTGGAACAGCAGCCGAAGCAGCGCGATTTTTTGTCGAAGCCGTTGTCCTAAGGCATGGCGCTCCCGCGGTGGTCATAACAGACAGAGGATCTGCGTTCACGGCTGCGCTTCTGGATACCGTGTTGCGACTAAGTGGTACCACTCACCGCAAGACCACGGCTTACCATCCCCAAACCAATGGGCTGACAGAACGTCTGAATAAGACTCTGGCAGACATGATGAGTATGTACATCGACGTCGACCACAAGAACTGGGACGAGGTTTTACCATATGTTACATTTGCATATAACACGGCTCGCCAAGAGACAACACGCGTGACGCCTTTCAGCCTTGTTTACGGACGCGAAGTGACAACCATGTTGGACGCAATGCTGCCTCACGAGTGCGGTGACAACGAGACTGGTGCCGCGGAGTTTACGCAACGCGCAGAGGAAGCCAGGCAGCTTGCGCGTTTGCGAATCAAAGCACAACAGGAATACGATGCCCGACACTACAATCTTCGACACAGAACCGTCACGTACAACGTCGGTGACCAGGTGTGGGTCTGGGCTCCGATTCGTCGGCGGGGGCTGTCTGAAAAGCTCCTGCGAAGATACTTCGGCCCGTACACAGTTCTGCGCCGCATCAGCGATGTTAATTATGAAGTTGTCCCCGACAGCCATAACTGCTCCAAACGCCGGCGGCATCTGCCCGAGGTTGTGCATGTGCTTCGTATGAAGCCATACATTTCCTCATGACCTCAACTTTGCACCGTCTGTGCACAGCCTTCGGACGTTGGTGCATCGGGACGATGCCCCTTTTTTTTTCAAAGGGGGGGCAAATGCCACATCCTATATGGTCACTGCGGGTATGTGCCAGGCGATGAGAACGACGCTGAAGTAGCGCGCGAGTGGAAAAACAGAGACGACAACGACGTCGCGTTGACTGCTCTGCTAAAGTGCTTCCATACGTCCTCTACGCCGGCTTTCCCGTCTTCTACTAGGCTGCGACAATATTCACGGCCACTGTGATCACCTAATTTTATACATGTTGAAAGCCCTTTCAATCGAATTATTTTACAGTTTTTTATGTTGTAAAGCTTGATGTCACAGTGCCAGATAAACAATGTTTAGAAACTTGTACCGTGAAAATTATAGGACCAGAAAAGGTAGCAAAACGTGCTTCCTCGGAGCTTCGCAGTTACCTGGATTGGGATGTACGCTGGTGTGGCACAGCTCATGGCACACGGAGACACCTCTCATTGTTGTCACCTGAGTGATACCTTAATAGAGTTCAAGGCTAGACACACAATATTAACACGTTACATGTATACATTACATATCGACAATGTTTAGACTTGGCTCCTATTTCGATCGTGGGCAAAGCTGCAGGAGCGCCTCTAGGCCTGTTGCTGTTCGATATTGCAGCTATATCAAAGCTAAAAGCCTAGTGAAGACATGCTATGAAGTTTCCCAATCCAAGCAACTTGTTGACACCTCGCGGGAAAACACAAAAATATGCCAATTGTCGTCAACAGCATGTTCGCTGTGAGCCTTCCAGCGCGATCCAACATACCAGCATGGTGCCAGAAAATAGACGGGGCTGTGATGCGAAATGGCGGCACCTTCAATAAAACAATCTATAGCAACAATACGGTAGGACGTCATAGATACAATCCCATTACATGCGATTCCCTGGCGCCAAAGTTCGCAATCAAGAACACAAGAAATGACCCAATGGAGTTACGCTCATATTTTACTGCTTACCATTTTTACTATTTTTATTTTACTTTACGTTTCTGAAAAACTCAATACTTCAGTACCAATGTTCAGTACATTACCTAACAGTGATCGTAAGACACATTTTCCTGCCACTGATCCGATGTAGAGAACAAAATGCGCAAGGCACGCACGCGCAATCAATAACAGTAACCGCCTGCCGTGACAGCTTCACTGCAATACTCGCCATGCCCATCTAGTGTGGAAATGCCGGCGCACACTCAGTTTCTCATTGCGGTACCAGAAAATCACCTCCCGGGTCGTCACACGCCACATTCACAGCTATTGTCGCCAACCCTATTGCAAAATTGGAGGACGCTTAAGCTTCGCCTTCAAGATTGGAACGCGATAGTGTTATCGCACCCCGTTCGCACTGCCTACTCAAACGATCTATGTGAGCCAAACGTCGTGATCGGCACGGGACGGGCCAGGCCGCGACGCGCCATGAAGGCGGACGCGATCATGGGGCGAGTGGCACGCCACGTGTCGGGGCAGCGCCGTATATTGAGAGGAGGGGGTCTTCTGTGTTTGCCGCAAGATGGCTCTGCTTATGCGCGCGCAGAGCACAGAAGAAATGTAGCAAAAACGTACTTCGCTGCTCATGAAACTGCGACTTCTGTAATTTACATGGTCATAATTACCAATATACACCGCGGTATAACTTTCTACGGCACGTTTCTAAGGCAACACCGCATTCACTGGAGGCGATTTTGTCCAGTTTTGAACGATCGAATTCGTGGCTGAGTGGTAGTGTATCCGTCTCACACTCCGGAGACCCTGGTTCGATTCCCACCAGCTGATCTTGTGCCTTCTGGGATTTATCGCTCACGGCCAACACCGACGACACTGGCTTTTCTGCGACATGAGCTCCTGAATGCTGTCGCGTTAATAAGCATCTTCACATATCTGTTTTGTAGCCCATGGTGCCGTTACAAGCACACTGCACACTTTTAATAGACAATAACCCAATAGTGCTGCCATTCCCTGCTGCAGACTGCGATCATATGATACGTTTTCCGGCGGCTAGAACCCATGTAAAGAAGAAAAGGCAGGAGGCATGCACAATCAAGAACAGTAGCTGCCCAACAGATCAGTTTCCCCGTAATAATCTCCTGCTTGTCCCGTGTGAAAACGGCAACACACACTCAGTTTCTTATTCCGGTTGAAATTTCAGCTGATATACTTACCAACGTGTAGAGAAACTGTCAATCAAATCAATCCACTCATATAGGCGCGGAAACGAAAGATTTAATAGTGCAATTCATCCAAATTTATCTTTTTTTAATTAAAAAGTTATTGTAAGTGTATCGTGAACCCCTTAACAGCCTCGCTGTAAAAATGCACGATGCAATTCGGCCCACCTCGTTGAGGTCCTGCACTTCCTCCTCGTGGCTCCTTTCGAAGGCGCGCAGTCGCTCCTGCAGGGCCTCTTGTTCCAGCTCATGCTCGAGTGTGGCTTTGGCAAGTGCGGACTCTTGCTCCTGTTGCAAGCTGTTCTTCAACTGCGGATGGGCATGGGGAGGCAAGGGGAAACAATTATAGGCCCGGTTCCACGAATGAACTGGTGTGAACAGTCCATGCCTAAAGGGGGCAATACACTCCGACGTAGTACACGTTCGTCATGGCAATGTTACATTGGCGAAAACACGACCCTCTACAGTCCGGCAGCATCTGGCGTCGATGCGACCAGCGGCATTCAGCGTGCTCGGACGTCGTCCGGCGCCGAATGCAACCGACTGCATTTCACACCGACCGCGCCGAGCAAGTTAGCGCCTAGCGCCCTTTCTCGTCAAGGTAGAGACTAGCTACTCGGCAGGCTGAGCCAGAACGAGATGGCCTCTTCGCAAGAAAGCGTGCCCGACCTGTGCGGCTCTGAAATCGAAAAGTTTCTGGATGCCGTCCAGCAACACCCCTGTGTCTACGACACCAAAAGAATGGACTACTGGGATGCGGAGCGGGAAAACAATGCGTGGGAGCACATACCGTATTTACCCGCGTATAACCCGCCCCTGCGTATAACCCGCACCCATAACTTTGAACTCGGCGGAAAAAAAAAACTCGCGTATAACCCGCACGTTTACCTGAAAAAAAAAAATGAGCGCTAGAAAGATGCAACTCACACTCAGTGATCATTTCGTTTTCAGAACATTTATTCAAACGACCGCCACCACGTCACTGGTTATCCGATTCTTAATCGTCGCCGCTCTCACTACTGCCATCCGAGGCTTCATCGCCACTCTCAAAGACGTAGCCGTCCTCGGAACCATCCAGACTATTACTGATCGCACATTTTTTAAAGCTTTTGCGCACCAAATCGGCCGGTATCGCTTTCCACGCATCCACGATCCACTGGCACAGCAATGGAATATCAGGCCTTCGCACGCGTGCCGTCGGTGTGAGGGCGTACATGCCGTCGGCCATCCACTGGGCATACAGCCGCTTCACGTGTGCCTTGAACGGCTTGTTCAGGCACACGTCGAGTGGCTGTAGCATGGACGTCATGCCGCCAGGTATTATGACGAGGTCGGTGCTGGTCTCGGCAAGGCGAGCCTTCACCGCATCAGTGCAGTGGCCTCTGAAGGAATCTAGTACGAGCATCGACCGGCGTGCCAGCAAGGCACCTGGTCTTCGCTCCCAGATTACTCGAAGCCAGTCACCGACTAGGCCACTGTTCATCCACGAATTTTCTTCCGCACGCACAACGATTCCTGGGGGCAGTGGAATGCTAGGTAGCGTCTTGCGTTTGAAAATCACATACGGGCGCAGTTTCGTGCCGTCAGCCAAAGCGCATAGCATGACTGTGCAGCGCAGCTTGGCATTTCCGCCGGTCAGCACGCTGACTGATTTGGAGCCCTTTTTTTCCATGGTCGTGTCCATCGGCATCTCAAAGTACACAGGTGTTTGATCAGCATTTCCCACCTGAGACAGCAAATAGCTGTGCTCCTTCCGAAGTGCGACCACATATCGTTGAAAGTTCAACAACTTTTCCTCGTAGGCTTCAGGAAGCCGCTGGCACATGGTTGTTCGCCGCCGCATAGAAAATCCATGTCTTCGCATGAAGCGCTGAAGCCATCCACGGCTTGCACGAAACTCACGTGGAATGTTCAATTCCCGGGCCAACTTCAGGGCTTCCATTTGCGCCATCTCAGTTGAAACAGCGTGGCCACGACTTCTCTGCTCCTCAATGAACTTCGCAAGCTGCGTCTCGAGGTGGGGGTACGCGCCAGTCTTCGGACCCCGAAACGCTCGCCTGTTCCGGTTCGTTGCTTCGAGACTCTCTTTTTTCTTCCTCCAGTCGCGAATGCACGACTCGTCGACGTCATGCTGTCTTGCAGCAGCTCTGTTGCCGATTTCTTCGGCAGCGGCTATAATCTTTAGCTTCTCTTTCGCTGTGAAACACTGCTGTCGAGTCGCACTCACGATGCCAAAACAAAGCAGGCAAACAGTGCAAACTGGGGTAAGTACACTAAACAGCGCCTAACGCGAGGCTCAACAATGCTGGCCTTTCGTTGGCCCTTCATCGGCTTGACAAGCGTCGATGACGATGGGGATGGCGGACTACACGGGGAGGCCGCCGCACATTGCGGTGAAGCCGACCCCCCCCCTCCCAAGGAAAAAATTCGCAGATAACCCGCACCCCCACTTTTTAAACGCGTTTTTTCACATTTTGGTGCGGGTTATACGCGAATAAATACGGTACGCATGTACTCGGCCTCTCAACAGGAGCGTCAATGCTACGCACGTGTGTGTAGTCTCCGGACATGCTCAGCGCCTGTTTGTCTTGTTTTCCCTGTTTCAGTCGAAGAGTGCCTGAAACTATGGAAGCAGCTGAGGGACCGCTATACTCGTGAACTGAAAGCTATTGAAGCGACGAAAAGGAGTGGCAGCGGCTACGTGTCTGTGTTATGTAGAGAGACCTGGGAGACACACGGTCCGATTCGGTGTCCGATCCGGCATCCGACGCGCCGGGATGGCAGCCGGAATCGAGGTGTTTTGCCGCGCCGAAGTGCCGGATCGGACATCCTGCGTGCGGCAAACCAGGCAGATTTTCATCGTCCGACGCATCCGGCAGCCGCACCGTCGTCTGGTCGCAGCCAATGACAGCGCGGCTGTCATTGGCTGACAGCGACGTTCTCCGACGCGTGACAGTGACGTTCTCCGACTTTCCCTCCACGGAGGCGGCGCTGGCTGGCCGGTTTCTCGCAGTGTTTGTTCCTTTTTCCTTGCCTGCTGCAGTTTGTTTCCCACAAGAAATAGTTACCAGTTCAGTAAAATTATCTCGAACGTGTGCCTGTTATGCAAAGCAGCGCCTAGTACACTAGCACTAAGCTACTGGCAAATCGGGAGCCGCGACGCGGGAACATTTCGCGGGCAGACATCCCACACCGACCGTCTGAGCGAGGCTGCTCGCTTCGCTTGCATGTTTGCCCTTCGCAATGACTGCATAGAGTAAACCAATTGTATTTAATTACGGCGACCTAAGTGTACAGTGTTAATTGTTTCCGCAAACATAAGCGCTCTTCGACGAGCTCGGGTTGGATCGTAAGCGTTATCTGCCTAGCTAGGCCTACCGGCCCTGTCGCTGGCTGTTAGCAGAGTTGTCAGCGGACAACGCGCCGTCGTGAAGTGTTCTGTCACTTGCAGGGGCACGATTTTATTGACAGTGTTCGTGTAAAGTGAAGCAGTGTTGTGCAGAGTTGTTTATATTGCGTTTCTCGACGTGGCTATGAAGTCAAGCTGGGGGGCTGGATCTGGGCGGAGCTTACGCGCCGCTCAATCTTTCGGATGCACGCACCATGTGCCCCGAATCGTCGTATGCCGCATGCCATAAAGCCCCTCAATTGTTCATGCCGGAGCATGCGGCGCCACACGTCGGATCGGACGCCGAATCATATCGTGTGTCTCCTGGTTAATGTTTCGTCTTGCGGAATGTGTCTGCATCCGTGCCATCGCCGAGCAACAGTCCGGTCCGCGGTGGCAATCGCTACCGACAGAGAAAGCGCCCGAAAAGATTTGTTTCGATGTTCCACGACAGGCGGCACGGAGCGGTGCGGTGTTCTGCGCATGCGCTACTCCAGCTGCGGCAGGTGCGCGGCGTTGTACTGTAGGGGGACGGATTTATGCCTGACGCAGCGTAGCCGACCTGGCGTGACGTAGCGCAACCACCGCGCGCGCGCCGGGTCAAGTCAAAGTGTATTGGTGCCTTAAGCATGAAAAGAAGGATTAGTTTTAAGGACAACCTCACACTGTGTTTTTTGCAATTGTTGTACTTCGTGCGCAACCATGCTGTCTGATTGCTCTAACTGTGCTCTTTGTATAATGTCTATTACGTCTTCATGCTCATAAAATGACCACTGTTTATTACTGATGATCCCCAATCCTTATGTAGCGCACTACTAGGGGCCCGATAGAAAAACTAAACGATGATAATAACATTCCATTTCCTATTTGCGTAAAGTTGTGCAGTGGAGTACTAATGCACAAAAATAAACTGTCGTGAGAACTGATGGAAGTGTTTAACAAAAGGCTGGAGATGAGTGCATCATGGTATATCCCCTGTAATGATAACAGGCAGTGAAGTTAATGCTTTGGAGTCATGCCAAAGAATGCACTCCTGCTCAGTTATTTTGCTTTTGGGCCTATTTTTATTTATGTATTCTTTTCAAGCCAAACTGCTGCCCCATAGACTGGCTTGCAAGCTGTCGAGCGATATTCCACTTGCACCGCAAGTACTGTTCCTTCCAAATACTTGTTTAGCCGTGAGTGAGCACTCGTGTTGTTCCATTCCTTCGATCTATGTCTGTTGCACTACCGTAACTCATGCAACCTATACTCTGAAACAACTTTCTGAGGTAATGAAGGAAAAGCTACATCAGCAAAGTGCGCAAGAGTGCTCCCAAAAATACCATATTTTTGCGCATATGACCAGTACCAAAAGTTTTAAAAATTTGACAGTAAAGTCAGAGTGCAAGTTAGATGGCAGCGTGGTAGGCACTGCCATGAAGCCACACTTCAAGGCACGGTTCTCCACCATTCAAAGTTACGTTAGCTCCTAGGGAACCCCACTCTTTCCACACCCCTGCGTGTTGAAGCTTCATTCTACCCTCCTTCATGGCGGCCCATTCTCCTCCTCTTTACGGGTCACCATTTTGCATTTACTAGTCTTGCTAACAGTGCATGTTGCACCGGCAAACTAACACATCAGCCATTCCCGCAGTGCTCCCTTGGTCCACGCTATGTGCTTCGCGATATGGTGAACAGCCATATTATTGTTGGGGGTTTTCGGTTCAGTCGCGTTTGTTTTGTCGCCATTGTCCATGCGAAGGTTGCTCTGTCTGTGCTGTGATCCTCTATCATGGGAATGCTAGCTGTCAAGTGATCCAATTCATGTAACATGCCACTTGACTGATTCATCTGCAATCACATCTGTTATGTGAGTCCAGTGTTGTCCACATGGCCAAGGCTGGGGTACCAAGCTGCTGGTCAAAGATAAAATTTGAATGAATCTTGCATCCACAAAATGCACACTGCTCTTGCAAAGATTTGAGCATTCTTGTACGCAATTATTTCGGAGGGTTATATACAACGATGGCTGTTGCAATTGGGGACACGGGCGATACATGGTGGTGGGGTTTAGTCGCACGTTTAGTCCAACATCTTGTTTACCACAGCAAAATGAGACAAAATACACCACCGAGTGTTAAACTATTTTTCTGCATTTCCATTCTACATTCCAGTAAATGCGAAATTGTCCCACGTGGAAACTGCTCTGACTCGGTATGTGCTCCAAGAAACTGAAAGCCCTGTAAAACGTTGTGGGAATACTTGTCGCAGTGACACGTGCACAAAAGCCCCGCCCTGTCGCTTTTCTCTTTTTCCCTCATTGCCTCAGAAAGTTGTCAGCGAGTTTAGACTGTCCCACTTTGAGATGGGGCAGTGTGGCCTACCGTGGCAAGGGCGAGGGTTGAGTCGTTCCGCAGGCTGTCGGTGAGCTGTGACAGCTGCTGGAGCTGCTGCTGGTACAGGCGTATTTCCCGGTGGGCGTCTTCCAGTTTCAGGCGCTCCACCTCCAGGCGGTGCCGGTGGTCTTCCTCTGCCGACTCAAACTCACGTTGCACCCTGTCCACCTCAGCTGCTATGGACGCGGCCTGTGGAGAATGCAGACTTCAAATTGTAGCATTTAATGTCCCAAAACTGCACAAGGGGTTATAAATGACACCGTAGTGGACAGCTTCAGGTTAATTTTTACCAGCCTCTGTTTTCCAACGTGCGTCGAAAGCACGGTACATTGGCATTTTTGCCTCCACTGAAATGCGGCTGCAGCAGCCATGAATTGAAACTGTGATGTCGTGCTTAGCAGTAGAACACCACAGTCACTGAGACACCATGGTGCATGAGAACAGAGGCGTGAGACAGCAGTGTTATGCAGCTCGCGTTTGTGTTCGCTTTAGGTTAAACCGTTATACTCACGTTGAACACATTGCAGACTTGCTTATAGCTAATTGAGAACACTAGATTTCACTACAGAATCATAAACAAGCAAGCAACAGATGAAAGTCTGATACCCATGTGAGACGGGTAAATTTATGGCTCTTGCCAGCAAATGCGTTTGTCAAACGCTCTTCAGTGCATCGAAGTGTGTAACTTTGATAACAGTGCTTCAAGTCAAATATTACTCAATCCAGAATTTGTACTAATTCTGAAACCATTTATTTTGAAATTTCAAATGTTATAGCATACACATGCCATTTGCAGTGAAAAGCATCGACAAAAACTACTGACTCTACACCACTTTCAGCACTCCACTTTGAAATTCACAGTGCATCAATTGTGGTGTTGGGTGCAATGCCATTTTGTCATTGCTGATGATGATTGCTGTTATTTCGCACACATTACCTTAAATAAAAAGTATACAAGGTGCCTACTGGTTTACCCATTGACACTGCTATCAATTACAGTTGACATCGTCATTTTCCATGTAATGTGCCGCCAAAGTGAGACCCGCCACTACGAAGTTTACTTGCTCAAAGTGTCACAAAATTTGCCTGTGCGAGTTGGATATGCTGCCTCCTATTGATGATGTGTGTGTACCACTGCCAAACAGTGGCCTTGAACCCTTATACGAGTGCAAACTTCACAATAACATTACAGTAGTTCAAGGCCATTTAGTGTTCACTCACTGTCTACAAGAGAATCAGTCAAAAGTGGAGAATTGCGCACATTTTTTAGCTTTCCCTAAGCACACGCCTTTTATGGAATACAAACACACTTCGCTTTAGCTTTAGATGCAGCGGAGACGTTAACTAGGAACAGTTAACTAATTAATTAACTAGGAACAGCAGAGAACTATGAACAGCAGAAACTAATAAGCAACAATTTTTTTTTTATATCACAGTGACTTTTTCATCAACTTTCCTGTTGCCAATTCTGCTTGCTTCAGGAACTTGTCTGTACAAACCTGATCGAAGCAGATACCCCTCTTGTAGTCTTTCACCATCAGAAGACTTCCAACGGATGGTTAGGAGGCAAAAAGCACAACTTTTTTGCATACAGATCCTATTTTTCATAAAGCTTGATGCAACATTTATGAAATCATAAAGCAAGCCCAAATTTGCGAATCTTACAGGAAATTTGGGAGACTAGGCAGGTACGCGACTGCTATCACGGCACCACCGAGCTGGAACGTCAAAGCCACTGCTCCACTTACACATTTCAAATAAATGTACGTATGATGGCAAGCCACGTCAGCTGTAGTCCTGTTGCTTTACAGGAGTATGGCATCCCCTTAAACCAGTCTGCTTTTACAATACAACAACAAGACTTGGCGAGGGCGGGGCCCATTGCTACGCACGCGCACACACACACACACACACACACCTTTTCATTCTCGAGCCTGGCTAGCAGGGCCTGAAGGGCAGTGTCCATGGCAGCCCCAATGAGCGACGCCTCCTGGCTCAGCATCTGGCGTGCGGCAGCCAGGTCCTCGCGCAGCGACGCGGCGTCCGAGCGAGAGTCCGAGCACACTGCCGCAGCTGCTTCGCATAGGCTCGTCAGGCCATGCCTCAGCTCTTGCCTTTCCACGCGCTCCCTCTCGAGCTCCTTCTGCAGAATCGCCCAAAGCAGAGTTGCATATTGAAGGCCAACAAGAACCAGGTGCTGACCACTGAAAGCCGTTTAGCTCAGTTGAACCCAGAAAGCACAAACACCATCCCACATAAAAGGAAATTAGAAGTGCTTTTTCACTGTTATTTCGGGCCATCCAGAGTGCATTTGTACAAAAAAGAAACAATGAACTACCGTTTTGAGTAAAAAAGTTAATACAGTAATTATTTGTAATTGGTTTCTTGAACTACCTACAACTGCAACCTTGCTCGAGGATATCAAAATGCACTCCCATGGGCTTTGCATTAACACTGCTGCACTTAATTTAATCACAGTTTGAATGTGTCAAATTGCGCATATCAAAAGTGGCACGTCGGGCTATGTGGGGTAAGCATCCGGTCTTTTATCAATTAGTAGGTCAACCAAGTGGTGCATCGAGCCACTGACCACCGCTCAGAAAAAGAAAAAACACACAAAATCACATTGAAGAAATTCATGCTGTAAAGTTCAGAGCTCAAATGTTTCAACCATATAGACCGTTAGACATCTGAAGAGCAAACATGCAGCAAAGGTAAGTTGCTAAAGGCTGTCCCTGAGCAAGTGCACACAGAACTTTTGGAAGGCGTAGTTCGCTAATTCAGCTTGCATGGCCATCAGTCACAGCTAAACAATTGGCTGAACAATTCGTAATTGTTTGAGCATTAATGAATTGAACTTAATATTATTTTTAAAGATCAGCCTGCATCAACAAAAACTGACTGACTGCACAAAGAAGCTTCTATCTTGGGCGAGCAGACACTCCAGCAGCCTAGGTAAGCTTTCACACTCCCCATATAGCACCAACAGAAACCAGCATATCTTCATGCATACAAGCAACAAAAAAACTGAGTAAGAGTGGATGTGCAACAATACATAGTACAGCTGAATGTAAAAAGCTGATTACACAAGAATTTTGGGTTCAACTGCACAACGTAATGCCGTCAGGCTGCACTATCCTTTGAGGGAGAGTAGCAATGGAAGAGTTGCAATGACTGAATGGGCAAAACAATTTATTTCTGGAGCCTTGCTTTGAGGCGACAACAGACGATATGCAAAACCTGCCAGTGCACTTGTCCACTCATCTCCTCTAATGTAACCAAGGTGAATGACTTTGAGCTAGAATTGCAACTGAAGTAGTATCAACATACGACCCACGTCGGTGACGTCATTCCTGCCACTACCCATTCCAGACAGCATCCAAGGTTTCAAAACACCTTTCTCAGCTTTAACACGGCTACTAGCAGGAATGCACCAATCTCGGTTAGAGAAACTCAGCTCTGTGGGGAAGCCTGCTTAGAGAATTTTGCATATCATCTATTGTGCCAGGTTGTTCTTAATGAAGGTTGGAATGTTTTAGTTGCATGCAGTTATTAGAGCAAGGTAAAAGTGTGGATTGCCACACCCCTTCCCCGATTATTTTTCTTTAGGGTTATCAAGGCTGCGAGTCGTTTGCACAAAAGGATAGCGCAAGGTCATGAGAAGGTGCAATGAAAGAACCCAAATAATAAAATTTCGGTCAGTGCTATCCTGTGGAAGGCGGCATGTTCACCTGAGTGGCTAGCAGCACGGCACTTTTTTCTTCTAGCTGCCGCTGAAGCTCGGCAGCCACGTGAGCTTGCTGGACGGGTGCTGCCGCAGCAGACGTTGGTGCAACAACACCTGGTGCAGCAGGCAGGACTCCATTGCTGTCCGATATCGACGAAGGCATTGACTCGTCGATGTAGAAGTCTGCTGTCTGGAAATCTTGCGAGGTGTGGCCCTGGATTGACAAGAAAGATCCAACAGCTAGGAGTCGGAGCTAGAAGCCAAACAAGTACAAAGAAAAGGCACAGCACCTATGCCCCATTTCACGCATAGCAGTCGAGAGGAACTTTTTACACTGCTCATGTTCGCAACCAAAAAATAATGTGTGACATATGAATGATACAGGTACATGTCATGTAATTCAATGTAAAATCTCAGACATTATTACATGGAAGGCGCCACAGATTTGAACCCATTTACCAGCGAACAAGCAGAATGACGCGTATGCGCAATCAGTGGCCACAGCGTATGCTCGCAAACACAACACTATGACCCATACTAAAGACACAAGGGTGCACAATTAACACAATTTGGACTGTTGGACCATGAGGCAGTGATTATTGTGGACTGCAGTTGAAAAGTGCAATTCTGATAAGGCTTGACCGCGATCTAAAGTGCCCATCTGACATCGACATAATACTGTTATACCAATTGGCACGTTGTTGTATTTTATTAACCGTTCCAGCAAGTCTACGTTGTTGCATTCACGAGTGTGTTTCAGGCATGAAAATATGGTATTTTCCATGGTAGGCACCCCCATAATTATGCAAAGGTGTTCCATGTGCCTGCTGTGAAAAAACAGCAGGACTTCACTGCAACCTTGCAATAACCGAAATATTTTTGATAACTTACCTACCTGTAAATTTTGAATTTCAAAGAATACAGCACAAAAAGAATTGAACAGCAGATGTAGAATTTATCTGGGGAACATGAGAGACTCTGTAGCCTCATTTACATGGATACAGTAGAGGCATATCACATGAATTTACCGTATCGCATATAGCAGAACGCCACCGCATACATGAATGTGCATTTTCTTGTCAAGCCAGCTAATGCCATCTAGAGTCATATTTGAAAGTTAGCGATCTCACTTCTATAAGTGTGCTTTTACTGCCGTGTTGTGAAATGCACCGAAAGTAGCTGCAGGGTGTTGACTACATTCCGTCAGGTTGTCCTTCAATTGCCTGCGTGGACAAATTTATGAGACATTTACATTGCAGGAGCGTATCAAACTGTATTGGAATATTAAAATTTCCTGCATGTCGCCATGTCCAGTGTTAGCCAGGCACGGCTGTCTCTGCTTCCATCTCCTCAACGTGGACTCGACTATGTTAGTGCCACAAATTAATGAACTCACCAATAGTAATCTCATTTATTATTGATGAAGAAGACTGTTTAGATGCACATAATGTACTCACAAATGAAAAGCAATCGCTTGTGGCCTCCTCCTTAAGTCGCCATTTTTGTTTTGATCTCCTGCAGTGAGGCAACTGGTTGGCCGGTCATAATATTGCAGCAAACACGTCCCCATAATTCATGATACAATATGCTTCAGTTCACAGGGCTGATGGAATGCACATTTTCCATCCCGAACTACCCCTGTTTGGCTCATTTGATGCAATACGCCTTTCTAGATAATTATCTTGTTTACGTGAGGTGCGATATGCTTAAACGAGAAGAAAGGGGGTTAACTGAGGGGACCAATTTTTATTAGTCATATCATAAGAAGCCAACAAACACTGACACCAAGGACAACATAGGGGAAACTACTTGTGCTTAATAAATGAAATAAAGAAATGATAAATTAATGGAAATGAAAGTGGATGAAAAATCGACTTGCCGCAGGCGGGGAATGATCCCACAACCTTCGCATTTCGCGTGCACAGTTTACCAATTGAGCTACAGCGGCACCGTTTCCCCAGCCACTTTCTTGGGTATTCATGTGTCCTAGTAGAACCCTGGGAGTGTTAGCCAGCGCCACCACTCACAGACCTTGGCGGCGGACGTGGAACGTCCATCACGAGAATGTGATCTTTTTGGCTGAAGGTGCCCGGTCAATAAACCCACACATGCTACCTGAAGGCATCAATTTTGCCGAATTTGAGACCCTCGTCATGTAATAAACAAGAAGAAATGGGGTTAACCGAGGGGCCCAATTTTTATTAGTCATATCATAAAAAGCCAACAAACACCGACACCAAGGACAACATAGGGGAAATTACTTGTGCTTAATAAATGAAATAAAGAAACGATAAATTAATGGAAATGAAAGTAGATGCTTGAAAGTTAATACGATGCACTTCTGTCATATTCATGTGAACCACAGTTGACCTGTTTTAGTTCGGAAATGAAATAGCTGTGATTTCTTTTTCCAATATTTTTTTTTTTTTTGCATTACCTGTTTCATTTTCTTCAGGGTAGACGACAAAATCAGCCCACTCAGTTGGCCAAACTTGCTTCTTTGCCTGCCAGGTTGACAGACGCCCGCAGTTTTTGTTTTCTACCAGACAAACCAAAGAATTACCAAAACTCAAATGCACTATTGCACTATTCTACAAAACACTCCAAAATTAAATCTCTACGTTAAGGTTGCAGGTAACAACATTCAGACCTACTGCTTCCAGAAGTGATCTCAAAACTATTTTCTGTAGTTGTCAAAAGAAGCATCTTGCAGTGCAGGGAAATGATGAACAAGGGAACAAAAGAAATATATTTTATGGGCGAACAACACATAATTGCATAATCCGAGCAACACATAAATTGCATGAAAAGTTCTGCGACACACACTGCATAAAAAGTTTGACTTTCCAGTTTTCCTCCAAAATACAGAAGGGCTTTCCTATTTCACAGCATCTGGGTTATCGCAGGGCCAATCTGTGCCACAGACGAAAAGGCAGACCACACATCACATGACTCAACACCCACACCACAAATAGACATCATTGATGCAGTGCGGGTCAACTGTAGTCGGCGCCAACAGCAAAGAGCAGGCACACTTTCGTTCTCAGGTTGATCATCATTTGACATCTGTCAAAGGTTCTGGAATCGGAATCACCATGGCCTATTTGTGCTCGGTGCTTTTTTTTTTTTTGTCGAAAACAATGAAGTGAGGCATTCAAGTGCCCGGTATCAAGCACAAGAAGCTCCGTGGCATACGCAACATGCAACATTGCATGGATCTTTACACCGAACATACCGAATGTTAAAAAAACATGAATAGCAGATATTAAGGTTACGATTAAAATTATTTGACTGTTTGTTGTCTGTTTCAATTCAGTAACATTCAAGTACAGTCGCCGACTGATAAGTAAGACACCGATAATCCGGACACGCTCGGTAATTCGGACAGCTTCGCGACACCACCAATGGCTCCATAGACTTAATGTGTAAAGACGACCAATATTTCGGACAGCCACCAGCTCCACATTTGATTATCCAGAATCCGTCCGTGGCTGTAGCGTATGCAGACTCTGCCACCATTATCTCCTCTGGCAACCTTGACGAGACATCACACTTAGCCTCAGAGATTACAGACTAAATGGCAGTCTCTGAGGCCTTTCACTAGTCACAGCACTGCACCTCAGAGATTTATTTAACTGCAAATGCCAATCTTGGAGGCTTTGCCTGAATTGTTAGGTTACATCAACATCGCGATCATCAGATCCATTCCAGCACTACTGCAGATGGCCCGCACTTGTTTGTTGAATTTGCCTTCCGGACAGCGTTCCACCATTCAGTGCTTGTTTGTTTAGTATGCGTTCCAGACAGCACTCGGCTGGTTTCGAGAAGTCTTTCCTGTGAAGTTATCCAGGGAAAACACAGGGAAGGCGGGAGATGGAAATTCAAGACAACGAGCAAAACGAGAACAAGGTGAAAGCAGGGTCCTGTTTTCACCTTGTTCTCGTTTTGCTCCTCGTCTGTGAAGTTATCGACAGACTAATGCGTCAAATGGCGCTATCAGTGCCTTCGCAGTCTGACTCCGAATGAGTCTTGAGTAACAGTCCGAATGAGCCCGACTCCGCAACTAAAGGGCCTGAACTGCCGCCTACCATAATGAACTCAAATTCGGACATCATTGGTGACCTGCTAGGCTGTTGTGTGCCGATCCTGCTTCCATTTCATTTGAAGACTTTGCCGCCGAAACAATTGAGCAAGTTCTCCCACTATCGAACAGTGACTCTAACTCGGATGATGATGATGTGCTGTATGCTCTGGAGCCTTCACCATGTGGATCTCACTCAAACCTTTGCAGACCTTGCACTGGCGTACAGAGAAAGCACAAAACTGGCAGAAATACAAGTGGACTTGGTTGCACGTAAGCAGAAATGCATGCAGAAATGAATCGACCCCTTTTTCCTTGTACAGGGGCCTTAAAACGTAAATAAAATAACTGTTTTTTGGATACAGTAGTTTTTTCTGACATTCGATAGTTCAGACTTGCATATCTGCGTCCCCCATGGAGTCCGAATTAATGGTCGTCGACTATATTGGCACACCCCCTACCACACCCCCTACTTACTATATCTATACTCAGCTAAATCCTATGCATACTTATGCATACTGTGCCCGCTCTGCTGACGCCGGCATCCAGTTATGCGTTCCAACACTGTGGTCATATGGCCACAGGTTGTACTGCTGGCTTTTCTCCATCTGAAATTCAATACTGACAAAACCACCGCATGAAAAACCACGTAAAACTCTCCAATACGTATCCCTTTGCTGTAAAACCAAGAATGTATCTACAGAGCCTTACTGCATACCTCTTCATTACTGTCAGTGACCAATGAATGCTTGACGTCCAGCATATAAACTTTAAGTAAAAGTCAGCATACACAAAAGCACACTGGTGCAAAGGCATGCCAGCTTATGAGACGTTTCAGCAATGACTGTTTCACATTACTAAAAACAGGATATTTAAGCCAGAACGACTACCGTATTTACTCGCGTAATGAATGCACCCACAACTCTGCTGCTGTACAGTTCCACGATTGAATGGCCGTGCTGCAGTTTTTCAGAGAGACTGCAATCTGACTCTCGCATGTGTGTTTAAAGCAGGCGCACTTGATGCTTAACGCATCCTTTCCGCCAGTGCCTGCACAAAGGCACCTCGCAGTTTCGAGAGAGAAAAAAATGCAACTGACTCTCTGCAACTTATGTAGTTTACGTACTTTACGCTGACTTAATAGGAGAGAGCGCAGGGGAGAGTCTAAGGAGTGGCCGGCACTTTATCGACATAGTGGCCATAGTTGGGCCTAGTGTTGAATTCGTGTGCCTGTGGCTCACTTCTCTGCCTGCCTTGGGTTTAGATGCGTGTGATGGGCCTTAAGTCGAGCTATATGCCTGCTGCGGGACACAGAGTTTATCTGCCCACAAAACAGAAATGCTGGCCAGACACCGATAAACTGACATGCTGATGAGCAGGACGGTCGAAGAAAGAGAGGCACACAGCGTGCTTGTCATAACAGATGCATGCTTCAACGTTATGCTTTATGTCATAAATTTCAGATGTTCCTATACATTGACTCGCGAAGCGCCACGAAGGTCCGGTAGACCAGCACATGTACGTAGACCGGCACATATACCCGACTGACATGTGGTGATACCATTCCTGAGCTTGCACAGATAAATTTTGAGTCTTCTTTCTTTTTTCACCTCAGTGCTCCCTTCAGTTGATATTCGGCGTTCGTGTTGTCCACTTCTCTACTCTTGTGTCCTGTCTGCACGCCTCACCTTTTTTTTGCATAATGATTTCTGCAAGGAGCTCACTTACGGCCATCATTACCTCATGGACGAGTGTCTGAATGGCGTCAACGCTATGCAGCACATACGCGAATGCAGGCACTAGCAGGGCAGCATCTGTGACGTCATCCTCGTCCAGGCGCTGCCAGCAGGGTCGGTATGATACAACCATTGCTGCGAAACCGGAAACCCAACAACAGACGCGCGAGAAGTCTTGTGCGCTCACACATAAAGCTCAAAACTGCGTGCATGAACATACCTATCCAATACGATAAGCGTGCCTTCTGGTGGGGGTGGAGGGGATGGCACCACAAGGCAACTGCTGAAAGCTGGCAATTCCTCCTCAGGCATCCGCTGTTGGGCTCGCAGCTTCGTGCGGGTCATTGCACAAGACACGATGTGCCTAATCTATCGTCGTATAATACAGGTTTTTAATGCATTGTCTCTATGGCAAGTTCGCCGGGACTGCACGAATCTGTCATAATATCGGGGGACGTATAACCGGGGTTCCACTGTAGTTGGTCTAAAATGTATACTAACACAATGGATGGTGTAAACTACTCAGTATTCCTTGTATACGGGTAAAGCACACAGAGGTAACCCCACACTGCTAAAAATGCTGTAAAAAAATATGACGCGCAATGTAGCCAGTGTTGAAAGTGCCATACCAAAGAGTCCGGGGAGCAGAGGATCGTGTCTTGAGGAGCTGGCATGCCCAGGATGTCAACAGTGGCAGCATCGAGGCCCGTAGTCGGTTCGTCGGTGACCTCTTCAAACTCATCGTCAGACACTGCCAGCTTCGGGGTGCGCTCGCGATCTTCGGGACAGGTACCATCGCGGCACTCCTTCTCGGAAGCACTCTGTGGCAAAAGACAGAAAAAGTTCACCATAGTTTAGCTATTCTGTTGCAGAAAGATATAATTGACGAAGATACCCTAACGAAAGACAACAAGGCCATTCTGGGGCTGGACCTGCAGAGCGCCTTCGACAAGGTGAAGCACTCTGCAATCCTAGCCCAGGTGTCCAGACTCAACATGGGCGCAAGAACATACAATTATATCAAGGACTTTCTGACGGGACGGACTACTGAGCTCTGCGCCGGCGATCTACGGCTCCAAGAGAAGAGGCTCGGCAGTGTCGGGACCCCCCAAGGCTCGGTCATCTCGCCGTTGTTATTCAACCTCGTCATGATCGGGGTGGCCAAGCGACTCTCTCGCGTCGAGGGCGTCCGGCACACCATCTACGCCGATGACATCACGCTGTGGGTTCCGGGAGGCAGCGATGGTCACATTGAGAGCACGCTGCAAGAAGCCGTCGACGCGATTGAAGACCAGCTGAACGGTTCTGGTTTGATCTGCTCACCGAGCAAGTCAGAACTGCTGGTGTTACCACCGAAATACGTCAGACGTAAGAAGAGCGAAGCGAGGGATTACGAGGCCATCAAGATCGTGACGAGGAACGGCCACGTGATCCCGGAGGTCGACAAGATCCGGGTGCTCGGCATGATCATAGACAAGCGACGGGGCAACGGCGAGACTATTTCACGCCTTACAGCCAAGATTACCAACGCAATACGTCTCATCAGACGGGTCGCCAACCGCAAGGCCGGGATGAAGGAGGAAAGCTTGATTCGGCTTGTGCACTCCTTCGTAATCAGCCACGTCACCTACGTTGCAGCCTTCCACAACTGGATGCAATGTGAAAGGAATAAAATCGACGCCCTGATACGCCGAGCTTACAAGGCGGCGCTCGGACTACTCGAGTGTACGAGCACCAACAAGCTCCTGAGCCTGGGGGTACACAATACCCTCGACGAAATTGCGGAAGCGCAACGGACCGCCCAGCTGGAGCGGCTCTCTATGACCGAAGCCGGCAGGCGTATACTTCAATACTTGGGCTTCACGCCCGGAGCGAAAGCGGCGAGTAGCGACGTTTCTGTCCCGGACGGAACCCGGCGCCGGATTCGGGTGGACCTCATCCCGAGAAACATGAACCCGGAGTACAACAAGGAGAGAAGAGCGGCGAGGGCCAAGGCCCTCATCGACTTTCACGCCAAGGACGAGCACGCAAGGTTCGTGGATGCGGCAGAATACCAGGGAGACTGCGCGGCGTTCGTAGCTACCGTCATCGAGGCGTCGTCCGGCGCGACGAGGGCAGCGGCGAGCTTACGGGTCCGCGAGGCGTGTCAGGCGGAGGAGGTGGCCATTGCCCTGGCCATTGCCGACCCCGGGTGCCAGACGGTGTTGTGCGATTCCCGAAGTGCAGTGCGGAATTATGCAAAGGGCAAAGTGTGCGGTGAGGCTGTGCGCGTTCTGTGCTCGGCTGACCTGCAACGACAGAATCGGTGTGTTAGAATCAAGTGGTTCCCGGCGCACGCGGGCAACGATGCGTCCGAGAAGCACGATAACCACAACGAGACGGCACACGCAGTGGCGCGAGCGCTAACCAACCGCGCCGCTGCAACCGACCGTCCAACGTGGTGTAGTGCCAAGGACCGCATTACGACGTTCAACGAACTTACCCAGTTCCACCGCCTGGCTCGAAGGACTTTCCCACCCCCGCACCCGGGGCTGAGCCGAGCGGAGGCGGTGCTGTTCAGACAATTGCAAACTGGTTCTTTACCCACCCCAGTATTAATGACTCATCTATACCCTAAATTATATGTGAGTGATGTGTGCCGCGTGTGCCAGCGGGAGAGGGCCACCTTGACGCACATCCTATGGGATTGCACCAAGTTCCCCAATGAGGCTTCGACAAGGACAACGATTCCTCCGCGACTCGCGGCTGCGGCGGAATGCTACGACCACGAAAGCCAAACCTGGGCCGTCCAGCAGGTCTCGGCGGCTCTTGAAAGACAAAGGCCGAGCGAAACCGACGGAACGTTGCCCCACAGGGCAACCAACCGCGGGAGTAACACGCGCTGGAGTTGAGTAGAGACCACCCGCTGAGAAGACGTCAGGGCCCGCGTCACGGCGCCATTTAGTCATGGTGTCGTTCTGCAGGCAACTACATGAAGTTGTCTCTCTCTCTCTCTCTCTCTCTAGCTCCAATAATACGATTCCCTGTATTTAGCAGACTTTAACGCACCCTAGATTGTGAAACGCGCCCAATTTCCCCAGCCAGAGATCAGAAATTAAATATCACTGATTGTAACATTTACTCCAATTTATGTACTACTTTGAAAAATTGTAAATGAACTGTCCGAAGGCACCACATTTGTAGTCTTTGGTGTGCGTTGTGATGTGGTGCTCCTTGGACATGTTACCTCTGGTGTGGTGCACCTTCGCTCCCCCTTTCTTTGTAAGCCATTTTTTACTGCTGCTCTACAGAGAGCAGGGTGTTTGGGTTTCAAACCAAGTGAGGTGAAGAACTCTGTATGGGCACGAATATGCAGTAAAACCTCGATATAATGAACTTCTCAATATAACGAAGCATTTAACTTTTCATTGCCTCTTGTCCATAGAACACCATGTATTTAGAACCTCAACGTAACAAAGTCCATTTGTATGCATTTCAATATAATGAAATTTCACTGCCGCCGCAAAGGAACGCCGAGACAATAAATAGAAACTTCTGCGGACACAGATGGTCAAATTATTGACTTACAAGAGGCTGTTCGCAAACGCACCTCTCAAATTGCGCGACAAGAGGAACCGCCAAACCGCAGCAGCATCACGTTCTGTATCCCGTTCCTTATAAAGTCCAAGTGCGACAAGATCGTATCGCACGCCACACACTGCGTGATTTAGGTGCTGAAGAAAGTGTGTGAGGGTGAGTCAAGAAATATGGTGTCTTCACGAGAGCAGCCTTCCCGCATAAGCAAAGGCAAAGAGGGGGAGGAGAGGGAGCTCGTGCTAACACGATCAAGCGCATGCAAGGGGGCGGGCAGGGGCGGAGTGGGGTGGAACCTGGCGCATCTCAATTTATGGCACACATTTCTACCGTCGCTGTGCATGGCTGTAAACATGGCCGAGTGTACACGCAGCCGCATACACTTCTTTAGAGGTAACCTGCAGCGTGTGCAAAGAGTGGGCGTGCCGAGACGGCATGGCATCATGTTACATGTTTAGTATTGGAGGTTGCGTAATCTCGAGTTTCGGTGACCTGTTGGAGTGAGCGAGAGGCAGACAAAGCATTCACTCCTCACTGCCGGCACTTTTCCTGAGCAACACTATCCGCCGTGGGGGCGTGGCTGGCGTTGCTTAATTCGTACCGTCCAGAAGATATCGTTGACGTACATGCCATGAAACCGTATCATTCGTCGCCGACTCCTAAATTTATCTAAATTAATTTTCTCAAATTTGCTTTTTTCGATTGCCTGATAAGTCGGAAAATTCTGTGGCCCCTTTCCGTGTAAGAAAAATTGATCAGCAACTGTCCTCATTTGCATAAAAGGTCGAATTTCAATAGAACGAAATTTCTATATAACAAAGCAAATTGTCGATTTTACTGACTGTTATATCAAGGTTTAACTGTAGTTCGTGTCGTACCTGCAGACTGCCTCATTGATAGCAGTCTCAAGTGTAATCAGTGTGGAATTAGTGTGGAATTTATTGTCTTTCGGTAGAATCAACCAAATTATTGAATGAAGGCTCTCAGCAGCCTTCCAAGTCATTGTCTCTTGACCCATGGCTGTGGAGCTTAGGATCAGAGAACGAATGATAGGTAGGCCGCAATGCAGCCGCTAGGTGCTTTCCAGCTTGCACTGTTGTATGATGCCTCACTTCTGCAGCTAGGTATCTGTGTCAGCCCAAGGGGCCTAGCGAACAGAGCTCATGATGAGGTTATCTTTATGAAGCGGTGGTATGATAGATAGTTTTACGAGATATCATGACAATATGCTAATAAGAGTCGACACACCATGTACTTGGTCACAGGTCCGAGGTGCCTATGTGTAAAATGCCTAGCCGCGGGTCCATGGAGTAAACGCTTGATGTGTGTGCTTAGCCACGCAGTTGGTGATGCCTATGCGCAATATGCTTAGCCGCGGGTCCGAGGATTACATGCGAGATGTGCTTGGTTGCAGATTCCAAACCACCCATATGCTGAAATGCTTTTAGCCGCGTGTCTGGGGACTCTACGTGCAAGAGCTTGGTTGCAAAGACCGCATCCCCAAGGCTCGGAATGTTTAGTCATGGGTCTTAGACGTCCACAAACAGAGGGATCGATCATGCTACACTGACACCGCACGGACATTGCACGGACATCCCTACACGGAGTCGCGTTGCAGGCACAGCCAATCGGAGACTCCGGAACAACCTTCACTCCTTTGCTTTTTGTGCAATTGTTTACGTATGGAGCAGAAAGCTGAAGCGGCAAATCTGAAGATGGGGAAGTGCGTTTTCCAACGAGACCAAGATGGCAGCACACGGTTACACCATTCCATAGATAATGTGGCTTGAAATACAGTCGAACCCGACTATATCGAACCCGTTTACATCGAATTATTCTGTATATCGAACAATTTCTGGTCACGGTATAGTTACAATGAGTATGTATAGCAAAAATTACGCTTACATCGAACAAATGTTGCAGCGACTCCCGATATATCGAACCGTCAAGCGGCGGAAAAGTGCCCCCAGGAGTTGGCTTTCCCTCGCGGTAGCGGGGAAACCCGGCGGCGCGGCTCCATCCAACCGCTCTCCCTACCGTGTCCGCGCTGCCTCGGGCTGTTCGGGCGAGCCGTCGACACTCCCCCTGTCGCGCATAGTGGAGTCTATTAGGCCACATCCTCCCTCTTTCTCTCTCTCATCTTTCACTTCCCACTCTCTCTCCCCTGACGACGCTTCGCCGTGTTCCCTCACGGGTTGTAGAATCAAGCGTCCTTCCTTTCTTTAGATCACTATCTATCAACACTCCCCAGCAAAAAAATGATCCTGGCCCACCTACAGCGCTTGCTCAGACAGCCAATCAGAGGCTCTTGTGCTCTGTTCGTGCAAGATGGCGTAAGTGCAAGTTGTCAGGCTGGTTTTCTGGTTTATCGTGTTTGCGCCTTGTGGGACTTCTCCCGCAGTGTTGCCGTGATGGAGAAGCAGAATTCGCCTTTCGTCGTGAAGCTCGAAATCATAAATCGCGTCGAACGCGATGAGAAGTTGGATGGCCCCGCAGCGTGCAAGATTCCGAGGAGCACTCTCGGCACGGGTAGGGCTAAAGTGACCCGACTCGCAACCCGGTGCCCGTGGCGCCCGACGCGTACGCACGGCCGTGTACGAGGGGTTCTTCATACGTGCCGGTTTCCGCGTGCTCGGTGATGACTGTAAATTCTGATGAATGCGACAAAGCCGTTGCCGGTGTTGCCGAAGTTTGGAGCGAGCTGTCAAAATTTCCGGAACATTCGAATCAACGGCGGACGAGTTTGTCAGTGCAGATGATGGTACGTGTCGCGACCACGGGAGAGCCCGGAAACGAAGACTACATCGCCGACATCGTACCGAGCACAAATGAAAGTAGGCACGTTGAGGAAAGCAACTACGGTCCTTTGCCGACATCCTCCGAAGTGATTGGTGCACTCGCATTAGTCCGGTGCTTCTGCGCGAACGCGGAAGGTTGCGGCCTCAGCTGCTCCGACTCCTGAGACAACGTGGGGAAGTACGTGCGTCGCAGGCAGCGAAATTGCCCGAGCAGAAGAAAATGCAGGACTAATTTATGCGAAACTAAGCTAGTTTCTTCAATAAAGTGATTTTATAAATGGTATGTGCTTTTATGACATTCAATTATTTAGCAGGCTTATATCGAATTATGCTCTATATCGAACTGATGGGCGTTTTTTTGCGAGTTCGATATAGCCGGGTTTGACTGTACGCTGTTCTTTCATGATTTCCATGAAATTTCTCACCACCTTCGGCAATACAACAAATTTTTTAGACAATTTCTACCTGGTTTTCAGTTACTATATTTTGGAATCATATAGAAAAAGAGTTACAGAAACTGAAAATTTGATATTTAAAACATGAATGTTTTGACCATTTTTCGCAATGCGAAAGCTGCATCCCCCTTAAGACGAACTTGAAGGCACGGTGAAAACTTGTTCGTCCTATCAGAAGTTTGGCTGTGGCTGCGAAATTGGTCTATGGCCACGACTTCTTGGCAGTGCCTTTTATGCTATTCCTTTTAACGCTTCATCATAGGTCAGAATGACACTCTGACCCTGTTGCCAACAAGATCAGGTGACCATGAACAGTGAACAATAAGAGCGAACGGAACTCGCACAACAAATAGCACCATTTTCCTTCCTCCATGAATGATGCAATTGCAGCCTTTACAGTTTAGTGGCTATGCGGGCGATGTGTAAAAATGAACATACCGCTATTTCTGCTCGATGGAGATAGCTCATTGAGATGCACTTTTTTTTGTTCTTTCTCACTTCTCTTGCTCCCTTCCTCTGCGGAGGCGATGTGCCTGATTTATTATGTTTAGTTTTTTTTCTTTGGTGTCCCACAGATGCCCAGCCAGGACTGCTATCCCTGATGTACAGAATCTCCAATGTTGGCAGTCACTGCGAAAGTTTACCTTTAACCGAAGAGTACATGCAAAGTGGTTCATAATAAGCGGATTTCTTTTTCCAGTTAGTCTATGGAAAACCAACCAATTCTTCCCACATCGTTCGGTATATCCAAGAATTCGGTCTAACCGAGTTCATCTTAATTAGAGTTTACTGTACGAAATTCATTGGCAGTTTCAAAACTTGTGAACGCACCGTGCACGACTGCGAAATTTGGCTGCGATGTTCGCAGCAGCGTATGCTAACGGCAGAATGCTTTTCTTTTCACCAAGCCTAAGGGTTGGTTCGGAACCCCTATAATGAGAAAGACATGGGAGCCTCAATTACCAGCAGCGCCTCGTCAGTTTCGCAATCGGTCGCCTCCGGCTGCAGCTGCTGACAAGAAGCGTGCGGTGGAATGCAAGATGATGAAGCCTCCCCGTCTGGCTGTGGTGCGGCATCTTGGCAGGACTGCGTGGCACCCGACTGCTGCAGCACGATGGTCGGCAACATGACCGTGTCAGGAGCATGAAGCAGTTCCGACATCTCTGGAAGTGCTTTCCGAAGGAACTCCAAGTCTTCGGGAGCCAGAGGAGGCAGATTGTCATCAAACGGCTTGGGATTCCGAGTCTGCGCATAGAGAAGGAAAAAAAGATCAAATCAGGATCTGGATTATTGGGGACGGCGTAGCAGAGGGGAAAGGGCTCTGGATATTTTTCAATCGCCTGGCACACCATAGACGATTTCATGCGTGCAATAAGAGCAGCGAATGTGTGGCCCCTAGAAACTTACGGTCACGTGCCCTATCAGTCAACTACACTGAAATAGAAAGCATTTTTAGGTTGTTTCAACTTACAGAAAGTCTATACGATTTCCGATTTTCAGATTTAGGAAAGGCTCACAATGCCTCAAGACTAATAAAGTTACATACCATTGCTACAAACACCACATTAATGAATACATTAACAAATTCTTATATTTAAGAATATTTTTCAATCCCCACATGAGTTCATGTACTTTCAACATAAAAATATTTCAGAACTACGATTTTTAAAAATACCGTACATTAAACAAAGTACATGAAAGTACATAATTGGCTAGTCTATAAACAAGAAACATGAGTATTACGAATTCAGCTATGAATAACAGCCCCATAAATTTCGCGTATGTGGTTAACACTGTTCGCAGTTTGTACGTACCAGAGATGGCAGTAGCTATCATCATCAGCACATTTAGCACCAGCTGCTCACGCTGCCATACAGCTGCTGCTATACACGCAGTAGCCTAGCCAGGCGTAGCAGGCGTACGTAGCCACTCGCACTGTGTGTGTTGTGCGTCTAGGCGTCATTGCTTGTGCCGTTCACATGTGTAGGCAGTTTTTTAGACTGACTTGTGCACGATTTTGCGGCAAAGTTTGTGCATTAGGGCTCTGCTGACAATGAATCCAGCTAGCGACAGCGTTAAGAAGAAGTGGAGGCAGTTTTTGTTGCAAGAAGTCAATGCAGGAAAGAAGCAAATCGATGTCTTCAGAGAGCGTGGCATTGCCCCATCGACCACCACAACCAACCTGAATGAGTCAAATGTGTGGAAGTCAGTTGCATCAGGACTCGCAAATTGCTCCTACAAGGAAACGGGTGCTACTCAGAAAAGGCAGTCGATCAAGATTAGGGCCCCTTCGTGCAAATCTGCGTCCGGTGCCAAATCCGCACACCATGCCTGTAGGGTGGCACCGAAACCAGCGTTCTTGAAGCAAGGGAAGCGTATTCCCGGACAATCCCTTAATCATGGCCCAATGCGTGGCACTCCATGCTGCGACCGCCATCTCAAGCGCCATTAACAATTCCATGTCGGTAAGATGTGGATTTCCTTGTTTTTGCTGCATGTATGCTCACCGAGGCGTCCAATATAAGCACTGCCCTAGGCTTGCAAAAACCGTCATCACATGGCCGCAGAAACATGTGTGCCGCTTCGAATGGGCGATCATCAAACAAGATCGCAGCCATGATGCGTTTCTGGCGCACATGAAAATCATCTGGTGCCGATTACAGACCTATTCCTTCCCCGACCCGGCAGCATACTCTCACATATATCCTGGTCAGTACTCGTCCTCCTGCATTCATTATGGCGATAGAGCCACATTAGATAACATACTTCGGAATTGCCCGGAGGACCCACCTCCTCTGGAACTGGGTCAGCTCCTTACTTCCAAGCAGTGGGAGGTCGCGCTGCTCAACTCAGGCCCGGCAGTACAACTCCGGGCCGTCGAGCGGGCCAAAGAGGTCGCCGAGAGCCAGGGGCTCTCAGCCACCTAGTGCGACCAACAACCCACCCACCATCTCCCAACCGTCTGCCGATGAATGAAGTCTTCCATCCACCCATCTGGTGCACATGATTGCTCCCAGCACATGGTTGTTTTTGTAAACAAAAAAGGCGGCGCCCACACAAGTGTAATACGGTGGTATCTTACGCAATTTCAGTGCAAAGCAATCGCATTTGTGCACATTTTGGAGCCTGCTAGTCTTGTGCGAATAGAAAATTTACTGGGTTCCGGCCAATTTTGTTGATGCGAGATTGCAGTACAGTGACATTTCGTTGTCGAAATGTACAAAATGCATCGAATCCTATGGCCGTTTGCCGGGGATACAAAAATATTTTGTTGCCGCAAGAATTTCGTTGTCGTGGGGTTTCCTTATCGCGAATTCTGACTGTATAATGAACTAGGTTCGTCTGGCAAACAAACGAATGCGCCGAGCGTGTCATTTTCTGCGAGTGGGACTTACTGCAAATGGTGGAGGCAGGTCGTCCATGCCGGGAAAGAGGGCATGCAAGAAGTGCTTGGAGAACTGGCTGTTGAAGTCCCTCCGGGCCTGCACTTCATGCTGGTGCAGCTGCTGGCACTGTGATGACAATGTGCCTGCCCACTGCGCGCAACATAAAAAAAAGAAAGAAGGTGGCATTACAATCAACCAATACAGCCATCAAACTGAGGGAATGCAAAAGCTGCGCTCCCCACAGCAGTCCTGGAGACGCCGCAAAATAATCTCAATGAACCAACCTAAATAGAATGCATTGCGTAACAAATGACAGAAGTTCCAGTGCAAATTTGCACAAGGCGTTCTAAAACTAAACTCAGTCATAAATGACGCAATTGGTTTTTGCCGAAATGTCGGCGAGGAAAGGTTGAGGGTGTTGTGGATGTCACAAGGCCACAGTACAGTAGGCAAGATAGTGGCACTGATCGCAAGGGGTTAAATGTTTACACTCGAACCCAGTTATATCGAACTCGCAAGAAAACACCTATTAGTTCAATACAGAAAATCATTCAATATAAGCCTGCTGAAGAATTGGACGTCATAAAAGCACATACCATTTATAAACGCATTTTATTGATGAAACTAGCTTAGTTTTGCATGAAATAGTTCTAAAAGTATTTTCTTCCACTTGGACAACATCGCTGCCTGCAACAGCATTCCTCCACATTGTCTAAAAGAGTTGGAGCAGCTGAAGTCGCAACCTTCCACATTTGCGCCATGCTGGACTAGTGCGAGTGCACCAAGCACCTTAGAGGATGAACGAGAATCTTGTGCTCGACTAGATAAAGTCTGGTGTAGGCGGCCCGGCACACTGTTGTCGTTCCCGTCCATCCTCGTGCACGGGCCCTATAACATAAAACTATTCCAATATGTTTTTATTCCAATCTTCTGACGTCAAATTTGCGTAACTGCTAACACAAGCATCGGGCGGTGTCCGAAAGGGTTCTGCAGACAGACCAATCAAATGCTCTCCCCGTTCATAGGAGGTCCCTTTTGTTTCCTTGAAAAACGAATAACGTTGCCTACACTGAGTGGCTTGTCTTATTATCTTGGCTCACAACAGGCGAGAATCACGCTCAAGTGGAGAGGGATTCAATGAGGCCGAGCCACTGCATTGAAAATCACTAACCGGATGAAGAGTGTGGTGCCAGCATCTGTTATTGGTCCGCTTTCCCTTACTTAGCTTACGGTGGCTCGTCAACAATTGCGGCGGCATGCAACGGAAGCTTAAGGGGGGAGGCTACACTTGAAATACAACTTTTTTATTTGTGGACAGATCTGAACGAAATTTTCACACTTTGTGTATTTTAATATGCAGATTCTAAAAATATAATTAATTTCGCCACAGGATAAGTAGTTTCTGATATACTCTAAATGCATTGTATAAGCTGAGTCCTTTGTTTGGAGGAAAATTAGCATCTAAACAGAAAACCCTAACACAGTAATTTGAGTATAAAGACTATCTAGAATGTTCAGGGAGTGCCATAAGGTATTATTCAATGTTCTAGGCTAATCTGAGCAAGAGTTAGAGCTCATCAAAGTTGTGAGAAAAAAATGCCATCTTGACATGTCAAGCATGTGACCCATTTCAAAAACTTTTTGAGAAGAGTGCTGCTTTGAAAAGGTGCATATTGCTTACTGCATACATTTATCTTTCTGGCAAAAAAAAAATTAAGTTGATAGCTGAAATAGGACAGAAGCTATTTTACCTCCAAAATTGGAAGTCTGTCGGAATTGTTTTGAAAAATCAAGGAAAAACATTCTGCAACATCTTTATTGAGAACATACCAATAAAATCTCAAGGAAATTCACCAGGGGCATAATTGGATACATCCTATCTTTTTGCCGCTTTTTGGCCAGCTTCCTTGCGCTCAAAGAGGCTTCTCGCTTCTTGCTGGAGTTAGCACTTCGGAGGTCCGGCGCTCCGGACGTTTTCCGGCGCTCGCATGCGCGCTCACTACTTTCTTCAGTCGTGAAGGAAACGGTGCCTGCACGATCTGCTCCAACACGCGTGGCGTGGGCAGACGAAGTATTGACGCTAGACGTGCCAGTTTGCAGCTCTGAACTCGATCCGGTAGAATGTCCAGGCAGACCAGCAACCGGCAACTCCGCGAGTATGACAGGCCTAGCCGCTTTCCGTCGCGTATTCCACAGCCGCTTGACGCGTAGTAGCCTTGAGACGACAATCTTTTCCAGCCATCCGGGCAGCGAAATGAGCATCTTATCAAACGTCGCGAAGCAAGCGGCTGAACAAACGTAGACAGCGGCGCGATGAAACCAGAGATAAACAAACGTAGCGAGACGCGAGAGCGGTCGAGCGTGCGCCGACGAGCACCGGACCAATAGGAGCGAGGCGCGCGGGGGGTGTGCGCGCTTTGGCCAATCGACGGCGCGGACGTATCCTCCAGAAATGACGCGATAACGTCGGTTTCCCTTCACCGACGCCATTTTGAACTGATGCAAAATGCGCGCAAAGAAAACAGCTTCAAAACAATCGCAAGATGGCGGCCATCGGCCACCGCGTTCGCAAATGGTGACGGCGCGAAGTTTGAACGTTTTTGACCAAATTTTGCTGATTTCGCGTTCACCTTGGCCCCTTTAACCGCGATTTTTTATTATTTTCCGATTAAATTTAGCTTCTAGATTTCGCGGAGGGATTCTTGAATGTATAAACGTAGCGAAAATGCAGTTTTCCGAAAATCGACTTTTTTGTGATTTTTTGCCGTTTCAAGACCCGCGTCCCCCCTTAACAATGACGCTAAAATGGATCCTCAGCAAAGAGTTGTCAGAACAAGGTCGTAAACGTGCCGAAAGTGCTCGAAAACATTACACGGCCATGCAAAAGCTTTTATTATATGCAAATAAACCCATGCTCTCCGGCAAGTGCGAGTAGCCAGTGCCTGAGCAATTGGCGGCAGCCATCTTTTATTCCTTCCAGAACGGGGCAGCCTGCGGCTATTCAGACAAAAAATCCAGTTTTGTTCGGCATATTATTGCATATTTAACACGTACAAGTCACTTTGATACGGTGAGTTCTTGCGGTTTTGTGACGTCGCATAACAGGAAGGTGAAGTCGGTGCAGCCCGAAAACTTTTGGCCAATAGCCGAGGGCTAATGGTGAAAAGGCGTCGAATCAGTAATAACTATTTTTCTTTTGTTCGGTCAAATCATGCATAATCAGCGTGTACACGTCATATCAGATGGGGAGCCATCACGGTTTTCGTGACGTCATGTGACAGACAGGTGAAGTGGGGCTGGTCCAAAAAAGTTTTTCGCCAATCGCGGAGGGCTCATTGCAGAATTGGAATAGAAAAGTTTGGAATAGTTTTATGTTATAGCGCCCCTGGACGCATTTCGTTGCCATTTGGCCAACTCAGTGAAGAGGCTGTTGCGTGAATCCGGCACTGAACTCGTTATCCCGGGTGGGATGACATACCAGATGCAGCCTTTAGATGTTTGCGTGAACAAGCCATTCAAGGACGTAGTCAAGCGGTGCTACGCAGATTGCATGCACTCAGGTGAGCCTGCAGCAACGCCGACCGGGTGGCTGAAGCGGGCTTCGCCAGTCGCACTGTGCAAGTCGATTGTGGAAGCATGGCCAGCATACTAGAGGACCTTGTGCATCGCGCATTCAAGAAGTGCGGCATCTCGACCGCGCTCGATGGCACAGAGGATGAGTAGCTCTGGGAAGAGATGTCCGACAAAAAACTATTCGAAGAGAGTGCAGCTGACGAAGACAGTGACTGAAGTGCAGAGTGCAATTTAAATAAATGTTTTCCTCGAGTTTACTTAACTCTTATTATACGGGGGTAAAAGCGTTTTTTTTTTCCATTTTGCATCCCAATATTTCACCTTATACTATATGCAGGTTCGTATCATACGTGGGTTTTTACGGTACATAGAACAGGGCTACAGGGCAGCACTGTCCAGAGTCGCACAGCTAAAACTTCGTTACGCAGTGGGCCCGCCCATTCCAGCACCTCGCAAGATACAGTTTTTGAAAGAACACTCCCACGCTCGTTGGGGCACCTGGTCCGTTGGTACAATGCTTTCGGGAGAGGCACAGTGAAGTGATGACGTCTCAACTCCGAAGCAATACCACTGCACCCACAAACAATGATGGAAGCTGTATGCGTGCTTGTTTGCGTGCTCTACGTAAACCATGGCTCTTCCTCCTACAGCTATAGCTCTTCACCGCTAGTTTTGGTGTCAGTCATATTTTTTGACAGCCGCTGCTCTTGTAACCATGCAGACAATGCTGAAACTCCATTTACAAGGCTTGCAATGTCTCGTTTCTTTCTTGTGCTTTGTATTGGTTCCCCCAGGCCATCAAAGCCAGGAACCGGCTAGCTAAACAATTGTGGTGTAAGAGGACGCAAGACAATATAAAGTAAGAATATGACAGGAAAGAATGTCCTGTCCTGTTCTTACTTCATATTGTTTTGCAACAAGTAGGGATAAGCTAAAGATGAACCCAGCTGGCGTCAGGATACGCTCCAAAGGAAGGCCAAGACCTGCTCACCTGCAAGAAGTTGTGGGAGAAATGACGCCGCCGGATGACCTCGGTGACAGCACGGAGGTAAGTGTGGGGTGCCATGTGGATCTGGCGGCAAATCTCGAGCTGCCTGCGCAGCTGCCTGGTGGCCAGTGTGGTGAACATGAAGCGCAGCTGCGCCTCCGAGATGACCTTCTCTACGTAAATTACCCACCTGCATCAGAGGAAATGGTTCCATGAAGGGAGGCTCAACCATTGCATTCAGAAATGTACCTCAACTAGAAGTTCATGACAGACAGACTTGATCTAAAGAACGCCTGTTGTAAGCGTGTCCGAGACGCTCATTGGATTTCCTTCGGCGCATTCATGCCAGGTGTTATTTCGACCAAGTCAAGAATGGGCTTAAAGTTAGGGTGAATTTCTGAATACGGCAGTAAGACATTGATTGTGCAAATATTCCAGCATGCAAGAGCAAGGAGCTTCAACATATCATGCGATATAGCTTAATCACAAAATCTTCAGGAAAGCACCACCCCCTCTCTCCTTTTTCTAATGTCTACCCTGTAACCTTTCGGTGAACAGGCAGACAATACGAGATCCAAGAAAAAGAGGAATAGTTCCCGAGCCTGGGTACACACCCTGGATAAGTGCGTTACGTGTACTAGTGTAAATGACTAAGAACGTGTTGTACTGTTCTAATGGCTGCAAGATAAAGATGGGCTAGCATTACACTTTTTCGCGGAACCCGCATTTCACATACGTGTATAAATTTGGCATTAGAGAGACTCAAAATACGGATACTAAACAAAGCCAAGTTTACCCTCATCAGCCTATTTATGTCCAATACAAGATAAATGCCTCTCTCAGTGTTCTCCAATTACCTCCGTCTTGAGTCAGCTAACAGACCCCATCTTGTGCATCACACCACTTAGTTCTCTGCAGTCTTTAACTGTGCTTCCATTCTCTCGGCACTCATTCCTCAACTATAAGCCAACTCTAAGCCACTAACTTCCGAGACAACTTCAATTTTGATAGTGCGTGCTTGGGACGGGTTAATCGTTTATTGATAAAAGAAGGACATGATGCATCCCCAAGGGACTGAAAACTCAACCTGGCAAGTTTTAAGAACTATTTCTATGCAAAGACAACCCAAGCAAAAGAAAACTTGAAATCCATGCCCATGTCCCACTGACACACGGCACAAAGTTTCACCACAAAATTCAAAGAAAGAGGCGCTTGCGCATCTTTTACCTGCGCTAGTAATCAACCCTTTCCACAAGATAAATGCAAGTAGACTTCTGAAAGCGTAATTCAACAGTCCAAACTGACTTAATGTTGCTCTTTAGCGCCTCTTTACAGGTGTTCCGACTAGCTTGAAACTTCTTTTGACATGTGGCCTTTTGCTTCAACAGAAAGTTCTCAAGAGAGGTTCCTGAATGGCTTGCGTGCACTTTAAGAGGTCCACGGTGGCTAAATGTTCCACAAGTGCCACTTGGCTTGCAACGTCTGCGATATAGTGTGTGGCTTTGGGTAAGTTGATACAACCCAATTCTAGACTTCCAAACAAGCGTGTAAACAAAGACAAAAATAAACAACAGACGCATGCTGAGGTACCTAAACAATCGCCAACCAATTTTTTGGACGTGCTCTGTAAGCTGAACTTCCTCAAAGTACTGGCACTTACTCCATAGAACCAATGTACAATGGCAACTGAAACTTTGGACACCACAGTGTGCGTCACTTAATTTTTCGGACTGATCCACGTGTCCGATGTCACAAACATGGCAGCTGCATACTAAATGGCTGCAATCTTAAGGTGTCGCCCGTGTAAGCCAGTGCCCCCCCTTTTCGTTGTTGAGGCAATTCCTTGGCTTTCCAAGTGCTATACAATGCTGCATTTCTTCAACCCGGCACAAAACAGCCATTTCGGTTGCTGACACTTGATGAAGCAGCTGTGGTTACGACCAGTGGGCAGGATGTGCCCATAAACAAATTTGGAAACTGGGTGTAAGATAGTGTACATGCATTAGACTGACTGCTGTATATATAGAAGGAAGCTTGGGTCTGTAGGCCATCATCCAACAAGCACCACAAATGTTAAAAGTTTTATAGTTTTGTGTCCACTTACTGGATGGAATGGCTAAAGCTCACCTGGGCACAAAGCACCCAGTGAATTTGCACAATACAGCCTAGACTGACAGCATCGCGGGATCAAGGTCGCAAGCGCAAGACGTACCGTACCCAGAGCCTTGACCAACACAAAATTTCATTTCAAAAAAGCACAATATAGACAAACTTTATTACGTGAATTTTCTCTAGTGAAGGTGTGGGGAAAAAAAAGAATGAGCCTGATCCTAATATCCAATCCAAATACTTCATTTTCATTTTTTCGAGCTGCCCTATAATACCTGCACATTTTCCATAAATCCGTATAATGTATTTGCTCTGCCCCTGTCCGAAAAATCAAGTCAGTGATTACGTCCTCCTTGTTCACATGCTTCATTTAATTGCCATTTACTCTTGAGCGAGGCAAGCTTAGTGCCTCAGTTTTCCATTCAAGCACACGAAGAAAAGGAAGGTTCAAGCCCTTACCGCAGCCGTTCCTTGAGGTTTTTCGAGAGGTGATCTTTCGCTGAGACGCAGCGGCGCCGAATGTCACGCAGACCCTCATGGTTTTGCAGCATAATTTTGAGCTGCTTCACGTGGCTCTCACTCAAGTCAGGCAGGACGCTGGGATCCTTGAGGCGGGAGAAGCTCGACTGGTTTTGCACGAAGGACTGTGCAGTGTGGTGGGGTGGAGACAAAAAGTATTGCAAAGTTTAGCACACGGTTAAACAAAATCTGATGAGAGCAAAAATGGTTATTTCAAATACCATAGTCACTTGCATAATGAACCCAACCCACCCCATTTGTCCTTGAAAAGCTACTTTTCAAGTGAGGCTTGTATTGCCTCACTCGTGGCGGTGGCGGTGTTGCCATACGAAAAAAGTCAAGCAGCATGAAAACAAAAATTGCTTGTCGGGCTGTGGATTCGAACCACCAACCTCCGGGTTGCGAGACCACCACGCTGATTCAGCCACTGTCAGTTCATCGTATGCGCCCTTTAAAGCGGAGTTTTATATGCATTAAGAAGTAGATGCAGCTTCTTTGTACGCTCCCTCAGGGGAGAACTTCACCAACCTGCAGGTGCTCCTGTTGGTCCTGCTCGAGCTTGCGCGCTCTGGCCATGAGCTCGTCGAGGTTGTACAGCCACTCCTCGACACCGCGAATTTCCAGCATGCGTGGGTTGCTCACCATCTCCATCACCTTCTGCACCTCCGTGCGGCACTTCTCCAGGCCTTCCGCAACAAGCTGCATGCACATAAAAATTTTTCCAGTTTCAGCCCAACAAGTGAAGTAGCTGCAGTGATAGATAGTGTGGTAGTATGTGTGGTGCAAATAGCCATGGCTCATGTACTGTCACTCGAAGTAAACATCTGCTGTGGCACACAACTTCACTGCACAACATCACTGTCGGACTGGAAAGTCGGGCTTTGTATACAGCCATGCCATCCAGTGCAAAAGCCTACTGGTCCAGGCCAGGCTTGAGCCTAATATGAAGGCGAGTTGGAAGGTGCAGCCACAGGCTTTTGGATCAGCCTGAAGGCGGTGCTGAAATGTGCATTGACCCACAATTGCAGAACTACATTGAGGCAGCCTGCTTAGTCTGCTTCCTTGCATGGTCACCCCTGCTGCCCGTCAAGGCCTCCCCGCTCACCTACCCCAATCCTACACGAAACAGAGCTGCATAATTTTTGCTTGACTGATAGTATTCACAGTTTCAAAACTCCATTCCTGGCGCTGGTGACGCATAGCATGCAGCCAATGTGAAAGATTTGCCGTCCATACATAAACAGATTGATCTCAACATGCTCGAAGCACATGGCCGCATGTCCTGCTAGTGCCATAATAACCGTCAACACATCTCTCGTTGCTCCCATCTATCACTTTCCGACACAGCAGATCAGCAACAAAGAAGATATTGTTTTTTTCTCAATGGTGTAAAAAAAATGTTAAAAAAACGTCTTTTCAATTCTGCTTCAGTGAACTTTGATACTGACAATGACAGCTGCAAAAGAGGTCATGTTGCCCGAGGAACAGTAATTATTTTCATTCAAACATATAATTAGCAGAAGTTAACTTTTTGCTTAGATTTCAGATATAAAAATTCAGATCACAAACATCTCACCAATAAATACCATTTGAACTTAAAGCCTGCTGATGTATTACTTAAACTGAATTTCTTGAACTATGAAAAAAAGAAACCAGCAACCGAATGGTTAATATTAGCAAAAGCAAACAGAACCAACCGAAAAGAAATCTCCCTCTCACGCCTTAGAAAAGGCTGCACCAAGCACATTCTACAAATTAACATACTTGCTAACATATTGTATTCCGATATAACACCCACCTGCTTCAGGCATGCCTTGCACTGGTCGGCCATATCCTTCAGACTGCTTTTGCTGTCCTGTAACAACAAAATGAAAGAGCAAGAGTTTGTGTGTGTGTGGGTGCGCGTGTGTGTCTGTGTGTGCGATAGCACCAATACCAGCTATGGCAGCTTAAACAGCATTTGTGGAGAGCACACAACTGTCAGCAGTCATGTATCAAAAACAAAATGGCTACCAGTGTTTCAACTTCTGTTGGCGCACTTTGGCATTACAAATGTTCTGCATGTCTAGTTCGGAAAGGGCTGTAACAGCGCTTCAAAATACGACGCCCTCACGCAATGCTGCCATGACTTACAAGCTGGAGTGAGCAGTGCCCCTGCCTCCTGTTTTTTCTGTTGGCCTTTAGTTCTTTCAAGTTATGCCAATGTCAATAAGTCAGGAGGTCATGCAGTGAGAAATTAGGAGCGACGCCGCATCTGCCAATGGACACTGCTTACTCCCAAGACCAAATTTCCTCACCGTGGAGTTGATCCAGTCTAGCAACATCATGCCCTTCTGTTCATCCTGATGCACGGAAGAAAGCAGTGCCGGAAGAACAGGAATCTTTCCCAGGAGTACAATATCTTCGTCCAAACTGCACAGATGAGAAACCGAACAGCAACGTGAATATTAGATAATTTTCTGCACTCAATATTAATCTCCCTTGTTTGCATTGTGTTCTACTTCTATATTTAATTGAGGGGTAAGGTCAATTTTTCATGCTTTGATGCACATTATTTTAGGAAGAGTATTTTTAAGCTCTAACGAAATTTTAGGGTTTCCAAGGTACTGAAAGAGAACATTTCAATGCCCAGGAGTTTTGAAGGGTTTCCAAGGATCAGCAATAATCCTGAAAGTATGACTTGTTTCCCAATGGGGGATTCGCCAAACAAAAAAAAATGATAAAAAAATGAGAATTACCTCTCAAGCAGCTCCGTGTGCTGCTGGTGACTTCGAAGGAACTCTGTCAACTCCTGTTCAATGACTCCTGCATTGTTCCTCAGACTCCTGAAGAACAAAGTAGTGAGAAGCAGCAATAGGTAACTTCAGAGAAAAAAAAAACATCCTTGACATTACTGCTTAAACTAAAATCAATGTAAATGCAAATTTTTAAGACAATGTCTACCAAACAAGACACATTTGCCCATGGTGGAAGCTTTGCATAATGTGTTCATTCTGTTTCTGTCATGCTTTGGTCCAGGCAGGACTATTTGGTCCAGGTGACTATTTTTTCACCAGGTTATCACTGTTTTCAGGGTCCCATTTGGAGCAAGCTGCACCTTACTATATCTGAAATTTCTTTAATGTTGTTACCAAATTTCACCCCTGATCCAAGATGCACATAGTCACTTTCCTGTCGAATAATGTTTTAAGACGGCAACGGGAAACCAGATCAAGCTGGTAGGCAATGCCGGAATACAATGACACCAGAGCAAAACATGACACTGACTTTGCACCGCTTACAGCAGGGAACGGTGGCACATTTGGGTTATCGCCTATGAAAAGTGCGCAGTAAGCTTTCAATGACACTATGCCCTATGCACTGCGAAACAGATAGAGAAAGATGTTTATCGCAATAGGGTTGGTGGCGACAGCCGTGAATGCAGTGTGCGACAACCCGGGAAGAGATTTTCTGGTGCCACAATAGGAAACCGAGCGCCGCCGGCATTTTACACGAGACCAACGGGCAGCTACTCTTCTCGACTGCACGCGTCTAGCGCCTTTCTTTGCTTACAAGGGACCTAGCAGCCATGCAGCTGCTTGCGAACGCACCTACCAACATGCGCGCCCCGCAACAGAAAGTGATTGCCACCAAGCATTTTCTGTATAAAGTCCAAGTGTGATAAGATCCTATCGTGGCTAACGTGCTGTATGCTTTGGGCGCGAGAGAAAGTGTACAAGGGTGAGCCAAGAAGTACGGTGGCTTGACGAGTGCAATTTACTCACGTGAGCAGGGGGAAAGGGTGAAGGGAGGGGACTGAGTGTGTCGTAACGTGATCAAGCACCCGCTTGGGGGAGGGGAGGGTGAGAAGGGCAAGTTGGCGCGTGTCTCTCTTCCTTTAGCTCGGGGGTTGGTTGTGCATGGCTGTCAGCGCGGTTCAGTGCACACGCAAACTGTGCACCCTATATTGGAGGTAATCTGCCGCGAGTGCAAAAGCTGGGTGAACCGAGATGGCGGTGACTTTGTGTGTTCCACCTTACCGCGTGTTTAGTGCTGCGGATCCCACATGTTCAATGTTTCGGAGATGGGCTAAAGCGAGAAGAAGACGAAGCATTCGGCCATCTTTGCCCGAGCTTCTCGTGATAGCGTCATTCCACTGCAGGCAACGCTATCAGCCACGGGGGCAGAGTTGCCACGAAAGCATCATAGGCCTCACTTTGTACCACCAATGTGAAGATATTGTCAAGACAGCATGAAACCGAATCTTTTGCCACTGGCTCTCAAATTTAACAAAATGATTTTTTTAAATTCAAATTTGCTTTTTCCAATTGCTTGATCATCCAGGAAATCTTGTGGACCCTTGAATGCAAGCAAAATGCCTCGGCAACTGTACTTACTGGCATAAAAGGTCTAATTTCAACATAACGAAACTTTGATATAATGAAATACTGACTCTGCTGACTTTGTTAAATAAAGTTTAATTTATAGCAAACTCCAAGATTGACTCACGCCGTCATGTCTTCAAGGTTGGCAACCACAGCAGCCCAGCCCTGCTGCTGCAGGTGCTGTTCATGGACAAGAAGTTCGGAGGTTCTCACTTCCATCCGAGCACGTTCACAAAATTCCTGTGGGGCCAAAAAAAAAAAGCATGTTGCGGCACTGACGTAAACCTAGCCATACTTTTCCAAACATGCCTCTACAATAAAAAAACATTTCTTGCAGTACTCCGAAATGAAACCAAAGCACGTGAAATGCGGTCAGTACTAATGAGGGATTCAATGTGGAAAGCAGTTTAACGATCGTTCTCCCTAAGTTGCCTATGTACTGCATGCCTAAGAAATGCATTTACAGTCGCCGACCGACTTTCCGGACTCCAAAAATTCGGACATGCCCGATAATTCGGTCTGCTTCGTGGCACCGCCATTCCCCCCATAGACCATAATATATAACAACTGCTGAAAGTTCGGACACGTTGCAACCTCTCGTCTGATTTTTCGGACACTCCTTAAGCCAACTTGATCGAGAGCATCATGTACCGACTATGACCGGCGCATAGTTCGACTTGCTGAACGCGATTTTTGTTTTGAACAGAGCCTCCTTGCTGCCCCACGAAGTGGCGCGACTGAAAATGCCCGCTCATCATCATCGTTTCTGCCTGGTTCGATAGAGTGGCTCTACCAAGGGCTCTACAGCAGTTCCAGTTTCAGCTTAGTAAGCCATGTCAAGACAATCCAGCAACTGATTTGTTTCTTCGGGCATGACGCTGCAGGCTACGTTTTTCGTTTGTGCGACTGGTGTCGGCACGGTGGTGTTTGCTTTGTGTGTTGTGTCGAGGTTTCGGTGATCCAACGCGGCGTAGGAAACATCGCGTCAAGTGTCTAATGGCGCCAACAGTGCCCGCGCAGACTTCGCTGGGGAATGCCGGCAAGCGGGTGGCGGGAGGCCTAAGATTTGTCACCTTCCGATGTGCTCCCTACTGACGCGGAAAATGTTCTGCCGAGACCTGCGCAGTGGTTGCATTGCGATTCCGGACACCGTCTCATTTGAAAGTTTCACAGGTGCTGGCACTGCAGTACTGACATGCGCAGAACTCAACGACGGCGAGATCATTCGTCAGGTTTCTGCTGCACCGCCGGACGATGACTCCGAGTCGGAAGATGACGCACAACGTGCTACGCTGCCGTCGCATGTGGAGCCTGCAGTAACAGTGACCGTACGACCCTCTCCGAGATTCAGGCTTATCTGACTGCGCGTAAACGGAACAGCGTGCAACGGCACATTCACGATTTCTTCAAGCCTACTGCTGAGCCCGAATAAGCGCGTGGAAATAAAGGATTTCATTTTTTTTTTTCTTTCTTCTGCTTTTTCGGACACCTGTTTATTCGGACATTTCCGCAGTCCCCGTGAGGTCCGAATAAACGGTGGGCGACTGTATTAAACAGGGAGAGGCGGGCGGCTAGTTGGTGGTCGATATTGGAATGCATTACATAACCGCACAAACAACAACAGACGAAGAAGGAAACACAGGACAAGCGCTTATCCTGTGTGTTTCCTTCTTTGTCTGTTGCCGTTTGCGCGGTTGCATAATGCATTCCACTGTGAACTGCATGTTCCTAGATGTTATATCATTAGTACAGTCAAAACTCGATATAACGAGCATGGATACAACATTTTGCAATTATAAAGAAGTAAACGAAAAAATTTGGTTGGCCGTGTTTTTGTGTTCTTACAGCACAACCCTATCGCTGCCATTCTTGTTGCAGTTATATCTCCAACCGTCAGTCTATGCAACCCGAAAAACGGTCGCTAGAAAAGTGTTTAAAGGCCCCTTTAATTGCCTGCTAGCAACGCCATAACAAACCAATAGGGAACACAGGCCACGCACTCATGTGTTCCTGTTTATAAAGTTGGTGTTGTGTGCATGACACAGAAACTTCCCAATGACCTGTCCATAGCACGGCGAACATTTGTGAAGGAATGTGCACGAGCTGGAAGCCTCGAGTTAGAAAACGACCTCAGACATAGTGACAAACGCACAGCTTCTAGGACACACCAATCACACCGATGTGTGCAGGTGACAAGGAACTCATGCTATAAAACATAAAAACGATACAACAAAGTAAAGCGAAAACATCCGTGCCACAATATGGATAAGCAGGAGTGCTGCAAGTGGCAGCTCCTTGTCACCTGAGCAAGCTGTGTCCTTGTAACCACGGTGTTGAATGAAGGTGGCATGTCAACCACCGCTTCCAGCTCAAGTGACATGTCCTGGTCTGGAAAAAAAAGAGCACAAGGAATGCCACCAATGATTACGCCGGCCAGTTTATCATGCACGCTCCCAACTTTTCGGGCCTGCAAGACATAATTTGCTTCTTGAATTACACCACGTACGACCAAACGAAATCTGCGAGCGCCTTCATGTAAATGAGGACAGAAGGTTACAGGCCATAGCTTGAGCAAGTGCGTTCACTTGTGATTACGTCAACTCGCTGCACTTTTCTGCCTTAGTGCTATCTAGTGCCAGCCTGATACTAGATAAAATGTTAGCTTTCCCTGCATACCTGTCAAAGAGCACGAGTGGCCCAGCCCTTTGTGTCACTATTCTTATCAGTGGCAAGTTTAACCAAATCACATTTCAAGAACTCTCCTAAATATAAACACACCTGGCTATTCCACTCTGTCACTTTTGTTCACAGCACACCGAGTGCAACTTGGCAGCGTTCCTTACCGCACGGAGCAGGTACCTGCCACTATACTGCAGGTCAATAAACTGACCCTACAACCTTTACTGCCCATCATCAATGCTTCCCTAAACAAATGCCTGCCTCGTGAGCCAAGAGCCGGGTTCCAAGGCCTCTCTCCCTTTGCTCCTCTCTACCAGTGTCGTCTACGAGCACGGATTGTGGTGAATATTTGCATACCTGTCAATCTGTGAACTTTGAAATTAGTAAAAATTCCACAGATAGAGAGAAAGCACGCATTTTAAAGATTATGTCCTAAGCACTAACCTTTCGTAGCACACATACACACTTATTAGCAATTATGTAACTTTAGACACAGCACCTAAGTAGCAACAAACTTAGGACAGCCATCACTGACAAGCCAAACACTCTTCTTAGATCACAGCAACTTTTTCAGCAACTTTGCTGCTGCAGATCTTGCCTGCATGAGGAGCTTAGAGTGGATAAACTTGAAAGTATCAAACTCGAAATTCGAAGCAAGTACTTCTATGGTACATGGCATCCTTCGCTGTCACCAAGAAGGTGGTGCAATACCATCACAATTTCTTTATTGCATGATTTGATTTGTGCAATTCTGTCCCATCACATCATTTAATGACTTTAAAAGGCCTCTCACCAGGTCCCATCGTAAATTTTGGTTATACACTGGAAGTTGTTACATGCCCTCTATAGAGCGTTCTGCCGCAAAAATTTTTCAAATCAGTTCATTAATAGCAGAGATAGAAATATTTCAGTGCCGTGAACCCATGATCTCAGGCGGCGAACTCCACTGCTCAGTGAGACACTCTCTTCACTTGGCCTATCAGCCTCCGCAAGCAAAATCCCTTCCCCGCGTTCTCCCATATTGGACCTCGAGGATCGCGCGACGCATATGTCATGGGCCCCCGCCTTCATTTCTTTTTTTTTCTCCTCGCTTTTTTTGCAGCGCGGCACACTTCCACTGATGGCATCGCGCACGAGCTGTTGCGATTGTCTCGTTAAGCGCAACGCACAATTTTGCGTGCTATGCACAAGGACACCTGACCAGCGGTATAAGTCAGTGCTACACAAATACTGAGGCAGACACAAGCGGATCACAGAGCACGATACCGCACTGGAACATGGAAGAAAATGACATAGTTTCGGTGTCTGCACAACATGGAAACAAGCAGATGAAACGGAAGTAGATCTCTCTTGCTGCGGTGCAAAGTAAAACAAGAACACGCAGACATTCGGTTTGCGTGTTTTACTATTTCTCTAAGCTTTAATTCGTCTATTCAAGCAACGTATTACAGAAATAACAGATGTTGCCTTGAATAATTCTCTAGGCCACGTGTCGCCACGTGACCACGTGACACGTGGCCACGTGTCATGAGCGACGTCACAGTGCAAACACGTGTAAGTAGGCGCACTAGCACGTGTACGACACCCTCTGGTTGGAGTGCAGCGGCCGCGAGGAGAAGGGAAAAGGCATTCAGTTTGAAATTTCAGGTCTTTCCGCAGCACGTAGCAATGCAATTTGCAGATACAATCATTATCGCGCAATGTATGCTCTGCCCTTGTCAGCTCACAATGGCCAGACCTGGTGAGGGGCCCTTTAAAACTGTTTTGCAAAAAGAATTTAACTTTTTGTATAAAATGACACACCATTAATAAAATCGCAGAATGAGCCCAAATTCATAAACTTCACATAAAATTTGGGAAAATTGCAGGTATGCACTTGTAAATTAAACCATGTGCCGTTTTCTCCAGGATTGCTGCTGTATCTGCTAACATCACGGAAGTGGCAAGGCACAAGATGCTGATGATATCTAGCTGCTTAAAATGTGTGTGTATGGCTATATTTACATGAACCCAACCTGACATGACCCCATTTACGTGTACTCGCTTCTGGCGGGTCTGGACAACGGCAGCATGCAGCGTCAAGCTGAGACACAAACACATTCGAAGAGGGCTTAAATTATGGGGTTTTACGTGCCAAAACCACTTTCTGATTATGAGGCACACCGTCGTGAAGGACTCCGAAAATTTCGACCACGTGAGGTTCCTTAACGTGCACCTAAATCTAAATACACGGGTGTTTTCGCATTTCGCCTCCATCGAAATGTGGCCGCCGTGGCCGGGATTCGATCCCGCAACCTCGTGCTATGCAGCCAAACACCGCAGCCACTGAGCAACCACGGCAGGTTCGAAGAGGGCTTCCGGTTCCCATGCTGCCTGCAAATAGCTCTTTTTCGTGCCTCTTATCGTTACAAGGTTTCACTACACAGTGCTTCTCTTTGCCTTGTTCTGACACCAGTGCCACTGCTAGCGCATAAAACGTCGACTTATCAGTGGTCACACTCAAGTCCCGGCACTGGCTGGCCCTACAAGTCCGCGTTCGAATGCAAGCTGCAAACAGGTCAGGCTGGGTAACCTACCCCTGCAGTCGGGCTACCTCAGCCCGACCAGCAGCGTTTACACGAACTCGGCAGGCTGACTCCGGCTAACAAGCAAGCTCAACACACTTCTGTTAGGTTCACGTTAACGCCCTGCGTGATACTTTTCAGGCAAATCTCCATTGAAGAAATAAAACTAGCTTGAAGCAAAATGCTCCTTCAGAAGAAAAACTTTTTTAAGCATGACGAACATAGGGTTGGCTTTGAGAACCATTTCTTCATGGCATCCTTGTACTACCGGAACCACTGCTCAAATGCGAAAACAAATGATCAAGTAAATCTAGTAAAGGATGCCACTGACACCATTTATATCCTTCAACATCATAACCACCATCCTGGCTTCCTTTAACATACAAAATTGCGAAGACAAAGGAAGTTAATAAAATATGGAACTTGTTGCCCAGCCATCTGATAGAAACAGGCAACAACATATTAGAAAACTTCTGCCCAACATTGACAAGCGCACAGATATTTTAGCACACTTATAAGGCACAAACCAGTTTAAGCAAGCAAACCCATGTGGTAGGGTGGTGGTGCATAGGGCCTATAATCAAGTTGTGAATGAGAAATTCAATCAACAGAGTGCACCCTGCGAAGAGGTACTCATTTAATGTCTTTTCTAGTCTACTTTTTCCAAGGAGAGAAAAATTATGTAGATCCCATGCACTGTGAGAATTGATGTAAGTGAAGCTTTCCGTGTTGGATGCTTTGATTGATAATTAGCAGTGATGTTTACGACCAAAGCTTAATTTCTTCAACGTTTAGGCAACACGAGAGCGGCGAGTTGATGTTAAACATTACCTTGCATGCACCACTGCTGTTTGTCTGAATAGTACACAGAACAAACAGGGAGAGGTGTTTGCTTGAGGCATTGTTGTGCGCCATATTTTATAACCTCTGAGAGGGTTGAGCGTTGTCATTTTCTCACGTGGCACATCGCATTGTGGCAGAAGTATTAAACTTGAATGGAATTATGGGGCTGTAGGTGCCAAAACCACACTCGAATTATGAGGTGCGCCGTAGTGGCGGACTACGGATTAATTTTGACACCGTGATGTTCTTTGACGTGTCCCAAAATCTAAGTGCACGTGCATTTTCTATTTTGCCCCTGTCGAAATGCTGCTGCTGCGAATGGAATCAAATCCACGACCTGCAGCAATGCCATAGCCGCAAAGCTAATGCGGCAGGCATAGAAGTGTTAATTTGACGGTCGACCGCTTCAGTATTGTCCCCTGGACCCTGCAGTGCGCTTTAATTAATGCGGCTCTGCTTCTACATGCCCTGCGTAGGTTGCCCGCGTGACATATTTGCATGGCATTTATTTTCCAGTAATAGCAGCACCGTACTGTACCATACCTTGAACTTAAGCTTATCCTGTTTTCCCCCAACCGCTGTCATATAGTAGTGGGGTTTCCTTGCCTTCTCACGTCACCTCTCTTATATGGGAGCTCCCTCTTCTCCTCCCTCTCCTTCTCCTCCCTCCAGTTCTATCTGCATCCCCTCTGGCCTTGCAGATTAGTAGAAAGGGAAGTTTCTGAAATGCTTCTGAGGGGAGTCACGGATAATTTCAGCTGTCAATGCGGTGGGGTGAAAACGAGTTTCTCCCATCTCCTTTCCTCTCTTACTCGTGTCTGTCATCCACTCTGAACCACCTCCCCTATGTGGTGTGCGCAACAGCAGCAGTCACAGCAGCCCACAGCAGCAGCAGCAGTGGGAAAGTCGAAGGAAGAGGCAAAGAAAGCTTCGCTTTAAACATGCTTACCTGATGAAACCAGTTCGCTGGACCTGACAAGAGAGTCCGATTCAATGGAAACCTTATTGAAGAAGAAGATTGGGCTGGTGTCCGTGCCTGCACTATAGCTGCCCACAGAAGCTGCTGGCTGCAGGCTTTCGCCTCCACTGATGAGCAGCACTTGTTTTTCAGGTGGCACATTGAACCGTTGAGAAATAACTGCTTTGAGTTGTTCCACACTGCAAAAACGCACAGTTCGACGTCGTGAAAGCAGAACAGTGCAGCAAATCTGCCAAATTTGCCGAGCCTTTACCAGTCACAAGCATTAAGTGAGCAAAGTACTACCGACTGCTCCAGTGGACACGACAGGCTTGTAGTGTGTACAGATGCACAAAGTTAAAGCTAAACCATCAACATGGACGATTGATGAAAAAAAATATGTTTGGCGAGAGATGAACAAGAACTAAGAACAGTAGGGTCTTGTAAGAAAAGCGATTATGCTCACACCCAAGGTTAATAAACGGCTTTTTGACTGCAACAACGACCAGTCAGAGAAATCACGCGTGTTTATCATGCCTTTGCCGGTGACACGTTCTTTTGAAACGCGGCGCGCACGTTCAATCGACGCTGTTGAGACGCGCCGAGGTCTGAAGAAAGCGTTTATTGAGGAAAAGGCAACGGACAGCGCGGACCGTGAACAACATTGATGGGCGCCTCCCAAGAAGAACGCCTCCCAAGCTAAGCATGTCTTGGGCATGCACAAACGAACGCCGCACGCGATAACATCTTCGCGTTAGCCGTCAGGCGTGGAACAAAGGATTTCACTGTGTTGCTATGGTTACGCGCAAACCAAATGTCCCTTGACTCATGCAAACTTTGGTACACTCACCTTTCGACGGCGTGGTTCATATCAAAGGTCACCATCTTGCCTGTATCGACGAGGAAAACGTACAACATCTTGCCTGTCTCGTCGATAGACTGCACAGTGACCTGCAAACGCCGTGGGTGAAGGGGGCAGGTGTTAGCGAACAGCCTTCAGCGCTTCATCTGGCGCGCACGTCTTGGAACATTTATCGCGCCCGAAAGCACGCGAGTACTCGAATGGCAACAGACTCCCTACACACTTACGACGGTTCCAAGTCGGAGTAGGTTTTTTTAGCATTTCTGGAGAAAACGCGGCGGGGTTCGAGGTTTGCCCTACAAAGCTGCACGGAAAAAACGCGAAGGCGCAACTGCTCACGGTAAAACAGAGTACGACGTTACCTAAGAAAAATGTCGCGGGTAGATGACCGCTCCGTTGGAGTCGGGTGCGTAGAGTGCGAAAAACCTTTTCGCGGGAGCCAATTGAGAGGAGATCACCCGAAGCGCCGTATCGACAAAGCACGGTATCCGTAGTATCATGCTCGCACCAGGCACAAGCTTCGTCGCAGACTGTCAGTCGCAGACGCTCCGGTAGCATGCGAATCCCGACGTATCGGACGGTCACGTCCTTCGAACAACATCTAGCGCAGTGGGATAAGTTTATCGGCAATTTCTAGGCGGATACGCGGACGGGTTTTTTCGCTACTCCAATCACCCACTGCTCTTCGACTTCCAACAGCTGACCGCCATGTTATTGTTAGTGTTGCCAACTCTCGACGGTCCCATCTGGGAAACGCTGCCAACTGCAGCAGCGGCAACGCAAATAGTGAAGAGGGCGATCGTAGCGCGAAATAAAAGAGCATTTCGAAAGTCCAACGATGTATCGGTAGCTTATCATGTAACGTGGACGATAACATTATCTTGGCGAGTTAGACCAAGTCTGTTTTCGTCATTTTTTATTCACTAAACGTATAGCAAAAGGAAAAGAAACCGCGCAGTTCGCTCGCTTAGAAACAGCGACGGTGTTTCGACATCGGAGTTTCATGGGTCTCGCGACTCAAGGTCAGAGCGCTACGCGCGCTCTCTTTGCACGTGCGCTGCTCATGCGCTGCTCCATACTTTTTGCCCTTTTTTTTTTTTGTCTTACGACACTAGGTAAGCGACATCGGTTCTGCGAAGGGCGATTCTTTAGGCTCACCGCTTCTTTAGGCCCAAGCGGCTACCGAAGCAGCGTCTCTGAATTGCTCTGAACTTCGTAGTTTCCCTTTGGTTTCCGTTATTGAAAGAAATTGGTCCTGGCGCTTCTTTTGAAGACGTAATCAAAGTCGCTCCAGCTAACCTAACTCCAATGTGTTATCAAGTACCACGACACTAATTTAATTCTGCTATTATGCGTTCTTATTTATACAGTGGAGGGTTAATGACCGATCGCCATTCATAATAAAATTAACAATTAACCGCCGCTTGGTAGATCAGTTGAATTGCTAAGCTGTACACGCTTCAAAGTTATATTGGTTATATCACTCTAAAAAAAAAAAAAACATTTGCACCCCTGGCGCTTATATCTCGTTCAACAACGGTGATCATCATCTGCCTTGCTTGCGTTTCCTTTCTTGAAAACTCTGCGCTCGCTACTTTCCCGTCGAGAATGCTATGTCATGCTGATAAGGCACATATGTTACAGTACAAAAACAAGAAAGGGGCTGACAGATGGAATAGCACACTGTGGTATAAAGTTTGTAAACAGGGATGAAGGCCAGCCTGTCTGAGGTACTTCATCCCTGTTTACAAACTTTATACCACATGTTACAGTACATGTCATTCGTGACCTAGGAAGTAACGGGTACTTGTGCTATTCAGATAGATGACGATTATCGTTGCGGGAAAGATAGGCCAAAGGGTGTAAGCTTTTTTAAGAGTGCACATATATGGGTTGCTCGCAGTGGAAATCGCGTATTGTCTCTTAGCCATGCCGATAGGGAGTCGAACCAGCATCCACCGTGCTCGAGCCGGTGTCAGAAGCCAGGAGGCATGAAACTCTGCATGCTTCACTCTTAAAACACCCTTTGGGGTTAATCGTGTCCCACAACGATAATCGCCATCGGTCTTGCCCGCATTTCCTTTCCATATAAAGTCATCATATGTCACGAACGGCTTGCGCGTTATCAGCGTGTCATAGCATTCTCGACAATAAAGTATCGAGCGTCGACTTTTCAAGAAAGGAAACGCAAGCAAGGTAGATGACTATTGTAGTTACAAGATAAGCCCCAAAGGATGCACGCTCTTTTTTAAAGAGTGTTCCATGGATACGATAAAAAATACACGCGATAAAATGTCAAAGTGTTCCGCAATATTTCATTTAGACCTATATAGGGGACGCCCGTAATCAAGGTTATAAATGAATATCTCGTAACGATAACAAGCAATTATCCAGAAAATTAACATTATCACTACGTGTGTCCATTCGCATGGTTTATGCTTCTGTTGTCGCGTTACGATTATTCTGTAAGTACACTTTCGTAACGATATCACGGCAACAGTGCAATCGCCACTGGCATCAGCAACATGGCTCCTGTGTCGTTTTGGTGCTGCGTGTTCTTCGTTTCGTTATTTTCTTGCCAAGGCGAGCAGGTTGATGAAATTGTCGTAACATCTCGTGAAGACACCGAAGACGCGGTCGTCAATGAACCAGAAGTCCCAGGTGCCCAGAGTGTACTACCTGCCGACCACGGTGCTGTCGACGCCGCCGAAGGGGACGCGGAAACGAACAGCACCGCCGACGACACCAACAACTCCACGGAAACTGCTGGCGCCCGCAACGCGTCGTCGACGACCAATCCGATCCGATGCCTTCCCAGTAACACGTCGAGGAACGAAAGCGACGAATTCAACGCGTTGCAGCTGATCAACGGCACGGCCCTTCTTCAGGAGCTCTCGCCTGCGCCAAACAAGACGAACTCGACCAGCGGCCGCTGCATTGTCGTCACGTTCTACTCGCCCTACTGCAATTTTTGCGCCAGCGCTGCGCCTTACGTCAACGCTCTGCCCGCCGGCTTTCCCGATCTCGAGTTCTACGCCGTGGACGTCGTCAAGTCGAGCCACATAAACATGCGCTACGGCCTCGTCGCCGTCCCCAGTATACTTCTCTTCCACAACGGCCGCGCCGTGGCCAAGTTCAACGACACGTTCGTGACTATGCAAGGTTTGATGGCGTTCGTGACCAGGCACACGGGAATGCAAGCCAGTCGGCCGCTAGACCCAGACTACAGCGGTCCGCTGGCCGATAAGCCGCTAGACTACACCGACTGGGTGCTCGTTTCGGCGTGGCTGTTCACCATCGTCTGTGCCGTGGGCGCCTTTCTGCGGTCGAGCCTCTGCAAGAGGATGGTAGCCAGTGTCCAGAACGCTTGGCGGGAAGCGCAGCACCAGCATCAAGACTGAGAATGCGACGTTGTAAGAAGTGCGCACGCATCCAAAGTTTCGCAGGACTGTTTTGGTCAGATAGCAGCTCATAGAGATACTGCCCCGTGCGACGTCAACGTAGCTTGTGTCAGACGAGGATCTCAGATACTGGCAAGATTTGCACCGTTTTCTTGTACGTCTGCTGTGGTAAGAAGCCCACACCCATTTACTTGCAAAGCTGATTTTGCCGGCCATGACACGCCATACGTGGTGATGCTACAAGTCGAGCTGTTCAGACCAACCATAGAACTCTGTGCCGGTTGACCATTATGTGGTTAGAAGACGGTTGCCCGTAAAGTGCATTTGTCAAGGTGCATATTTGTACCTGATCTTGCCAATGACAAGATTTAGGCCTACGTGAAAATGCTGATCATTAGTGCGCTGGCTCACAGGTGCTCGTTTGTCGAGGATGCCCCTGAAATGTGTGGTGAGAGTAGGCGCATTGTGTGATGTGTAAATAAACCATGGACTGTGATGTACCATATGAAGTCTTCACAAACAATTTTGTGCTAAATATGAGATGTTTTGGCTACCGACCTAGATAAATGCAGCAGCACTGTGCCTGTGTGTGTGCATTTTGCTTGACACCTTCGACAATACCCGACCAGGCTTTATCTCTAGTGATGAAATGATTGACTATTTGTTTATACGCTTTGCTGTTCTGTTCAATAAAATGAGTCTCTATGCAATAAAAAAAAAACACCTTAGAGGGGCAAACAACATGCTTTTATAACCAACAAGGCAAGAAAATAGATCACCATTAGCTGTTCCGATAAATTTATCCAACAGCAAGTTTCTGATAACAGTTCGACTAGAAATGAAGTAACACAAGTCTCTAATGCAATAAATATGAAAGTGCTGCATAAATACGAAAGTAAGTCTCAAACTTGCATTGCATTTAAGCGCTGCCTATGAAGGCACATAATCGCCTGCTTATAACAGTTGTATTGAAATAGGTTCCTACCACATTCATGTTACATACAGATACGCATTATTCAAAGGGTTTGCTCTGCACCACATCAATGTCCTTGTAAACAAAACACAGTTAAAGAAACGAAAAAGCAAATGTGCTGACCATGAGAGCACTGGGATGACAGGCCTCTTCTGGGCTTCACACATGCTAAGATGTTTCTAGCAAATATGTAGGGATTCCTAAAAAACGGTAATTGCTTGAAGATAATAAGGCATCAAGCATACGAAGACTTGTTGAAAGTCAATGCCAGTGAAAAGACAAAACAATACACTTTGCTTTGTCACCAGGGTGCTTAAAATAATTCTCACTCAGTCGCACACATTCTTTACTCGGTGCTTCATATCAAATTCACAAGGTGACAACAAAAATGCTGGACATCTCAAAACCCCAGTGCATAAAACATCTAACTCTCATTAGAAAGTGTAATTGGAAGAAAAATCGTAGCAAGGTTTCAATTCTGTGAAAACTTATGCAGACCAAGTGCCAGTAGTCCTACAATCATGGTGACACAAAAAGTAGGCCAACAGCTATAAACAAGGCCTGTGAATTGTTGAAGTACCTGATGTTCACCAGCACTCAAGCACAAGTTCAACCGCTTCATGAAGCGTGAAGAATGAGGCTTCCCATTGGAAGGCACACACCAATTATCCCAGTGAAGCACAGGACTTCCAAGGTGTACGGCCCCGCCCTATTGGGCCCTGTAGCATTCACCAAACTGTCTTCAAAGCTACATCACAAATGCTTCTTCGCTGCTGCACGAAATGGCGGCCAGGTAAGGCAGTCTTATTGCTGATGCACCACAGGTTCATTTACAATGAGAAGACTTGGCGTGACAACATGTTATAAAGATCGCACTACATGGCATCAAAGTGGAATTGTTGCGCCTCTTGGAGCTTCATACGACGGTCCTCTCGTTTCTCCAGCCAGTGCAAGGCTCCGATGATCAGCACAATGAAGACGCATGTTCCAGCCAGGGCAACAAATGTCAGCAACACCTGAAATATGCACGACCACAGATTTTAGTACACAGACAATTCAATGCTGGTGAGAGCAAACTTAAACAGTAAAAGAAAATATTAGGTCGAGCTAGACTGAAAGACAAGGCTTTTGAGAAACAGCAACGGGACATTTGTTGGCAATTTTCTATACAGCTATATACAGTCGACTTCCGTTAATTCGACCCTAACGGGACCGACTGAATCTATCGAATTATCCGGCGGGTCGAATTAAACAAGATGAAGAAACAACACCAAAGCACACTGCCAGTTCATTTGGCAGTATTTGCCCAATCCTAGCATGCCCTCGAATGAAACGCGCGTCCATTTTCCATGTGTCCAAAGCAGTAAACTAACGCATAAATGACATTAAAGCTCCTAAACAAATTAGAAATCTAACGCGCACCCGGTTCTTTAACAATAACATTATTGCACAATGGTGGCCGAACCCCTACAGTTGGCTTCGCCGCACGGTTCCTAAATCAGCTTCGCCGCGGTGCATTTGTGTTATGAGGCAAAGCACGCAAACGTTGCAAGAGTGGTTTTGGTTTTGTGTCCGACTGCACCCCGCTGTCAATTCTCGGCCCGATTATTTTTTAGAAAAAAAAAATAAGGCACGCGTTAGAATAGGGTAAATACCGTTATAACACATTGTGAGCTACGGTTATTGCTTGAAAACCTTATAAGGCCAGGCCGAAAGTAGGCATTTTCGACAAGAGATGGCGTGTGCTCAACAACTCCGCCAAGTCAGACACTGCCACTAAAGGGGGTCGCTAATGGGGTCACCATATGTGTCAGGCGCATGTGTGCTCACTGGTCAAATTGGCATAGTCCGGCGAAGGCCAATTTAAGGATCTAAATAACGAAAGTTACGGCCCGTAGAAATGCATGGGCGTCGGTCCGAACCACATTAACTGGAGTCGAATTAACGGAAATCTCCTGTATTAGCACACAGAAAACAATGATAGACTTCTAGACAAACAATCTGTTGATCTAGCTAGACTGATCTTTTTTCCTTTAGAGTCCCTTTCAGGTACACAAGTAAATAATCAAATGTACCATTGCAGAGGTAGAGCATTGACAGAAAAGAACTATCTCACTTTTATTTCTTTATTGGAAAGCTGCTGACCCGGTAACTAAGCTATGCCGGCTCAATTCCGCTTGGATGCAAGAAATAATTACCTAGGTTACCTTTTAATGCAACCCGTTAAACAGGCATGTGAAGTGCAGCACTGCTTTAGACATGAAAAGGGAAGCTGTTCATGTCGCCAAAGCATGATGCGGCAATTTCGTGGTACCAGACACCACTGACATGTGTACACGCACACTGCTTAAAGCCAAGTCCGCTCGGCACTCGACAGGATAAGAGTAGGGAGATCGAGATCCCTTCTAGAGAAGCGCACAATTGGAAGGCCATTACTGGCAGCTTTCAGCGGCATGGTCATTGTATGGTCTTCAACCACCACACCGGGCTGACTGGCACGCTATCAAGCTGTGTGTGATGCAACGCAACTGCTCCCTCCACCTTTCGATGGTGTGAACAGTCTCCTTCATGTTCGAAGCAGCACTGCACTACATGTGCGTTTGGAACTCCTCACATAAATGGTGGTGTAATTAATTGTGAAATCCCTGTTTTCTATCACAATTACGGAGCCTACAGTTACCTATAATAGCACAAGAAAGTGGGGCACAAAATTTTTGAGTCAGTACTCTTTAAAAATGCTTTCAAAGCTTAAGCTTATGCCTTGCATAATCGTCTATATCTTCTGGATTGTCTTGGCCAATGCATCCCATTGTGACTGCAATCCCCTCTGATGTGCTCACAATTGATTTCATGAAGTGCTCATGATGCGCTAAAACTATAGAGCTTTGAATGTTCAGTTACTATGAGAATGAATGGTAGCACATGAATTTCTTTTCATGTTTGTGGCTGCAGACATTCTTGCTGCATTATTTGTTAAGCTTAATTTTTCTAGATCTCCATGCAATCGTGTGTCGTTAAAGACTTGAACATAACAAGTCTCTGCACACATGAATAGTAACAGTGGACTGTTGCATTCAAAAGATATTTTGTTGAAAATTAAAAATTTTCAAAGGTGCAAGGTCGTCTGAAGCTAGGAGGACGAAGTTTAGCCATATCCATAGACTAACCATCATTCCCATGTTGAATGAACCACCATAATTGGAACTACCAGGCATTAATGCCAGATTTCCCTATAGTAATTTTTGTGGGAAAATCTATATTTTAGCAAACTTGAAATTATGATCAGAAACACTGAGCATACATAGTACCCAAACTTTGTTCATCGCCTGAGTTTTACCAAGTGTTATTTAAACAGGAGTTCCAAGTATAAATGACTCCTTGAACTAAACCAATTGCCTGTTGGGGCTGAAATTTTGCACAGATACAGCATTTCACAATGGGTCCATTTTAATGCCACGTCTGCAGCAATACCACTAAAGAAATATGTAGATTGGATGGGATCGGATTGGATTTAGTGGCCTCACCCTTTGTAACGGGTGGGCATCGCCGTGAAAAAGTAGCGGTGCCCTGACCTTGGTAGGTAACACATATCAGCTACATGCACACATAAGCACAGTCACACATGCATTCACACAGACTATCAATGTAATATAGTGTGTAATATAGTGTAATATAGTTGTGGCACCATCTGTCGCCACTACAATGAAACAGTAGTGGTCACAGATGGCACCACCGTTCATAGGTGCAGTGCAATCTACATTTTAACTTCACTGTAATCTGCCTGAAGAGTTTCTCCGGTTCTTCATAGCAATGGTAAAGTCGCACCTTATCGACATTTCTCCACACTTCAGACATGCCATCTCAAATTCGGGAGATGGGAGGGGGGAAAGCTGAAAGGAATGTGCACTCATTTCAGGAAATCGTACCTGTCGTCCCGGAGTGACGAAAAGCTTGTTGACCCAGCGTGACGGGTCATTTGCCGGATATGGGATGACCACCATCTGCGAGTTTGGGATGATTTGGGTCCACTGGTGGTGCACGCTGGGATGCTCGGTGCTCTCGTTGTTAGCGAAGGCGACAGTCAGAACGTCCACAAAATTTGGCGACTGGCCAAGGCCGAACACTGAATAAGGCAGCTGCAGCGCGTAATGTGCAGACTGGTATAGCTGGCTGCTGCAACTTTCCTGCAGCATGCAAGAAGGAAAAAGAAAGGCAGATAGATATACGAGTCAAAAATCACACCACAAGAACACAACTATGCTCAAGCACTAGAGATGTCGGTAAATATTCTGGCACTTACATGAACGTACCACCACATGAATTCAGTGGTACAAAACAGTGCAAAGAAATAAAAAGGGACAATAAGAATGATCACAATTCATAGCTGGCCCTCATCTCTGTTCTCATCTGAATATTTTTTTTTTACACTTCTGGGTTACTTTTTTCTCCATGTAGCTGTTTAACATGAAAAACTTTACTGCATGCAAATGGCCAGTGAAGCAGCATAAATATCAAGCATTGTTACTGTAAGTGGGTGTCTGGGTTGATCACTCTTCTCTTTACAAAAAAAAAAAAAAACACAGTTGCAGCAAGTTAACTATGCTGGTGCGAGCGCAAGCCTTGAGCTGTTGAATCCCTTTTTATCCTGTGTGAGCAGCGCACTCTCCTACACGCATTGCTGATCTGCTTCACAACATTTCTGAAGCATGTTGTATCTATTGTTAATACTAACTAAGAAATTACTCCCGAGAGCTTGGCACACGTTTCACATTCCACCAGTAGCGGTGATAATTCAGACAACAAATGTTTTGTACAAATTTACACTTCAAAACAAAGTGAGCACACTTTCTTTGCCAAAGATGGATCACATCGCACAAATTGGCATTCCGACCAATGTAAGAGGTACGCACCTGCGGGTGGCCACTGGACGTTATGATCCGGTACCGCACCAGGGGGCCCGGTTGATTCGTGCCGTAGGCCAGGTGGCCCTGTGGGCAGTCGGTGTAGCAGAGGCCGCTCACCGCCAAAACCTTGATAAAGCACGCATCGTCGCTAAACTGGTTGCGAAGCGCGTACGTGTGAAAGCCACTCTGCCTGGTTCCGTTAGTCAGCAGGATGTCCATGTGCCCGTCTTCGTCGATGTCGAAGAACGCTGCCAGCTTGGCGGAGTCAAAGTTCGCCAGGGCTCCGTAATTCCAGTAAGGGACCAAGTTTCGCCCGAACGGGCAGCTCAGGCAGCGGGCATTGAGCAGGAGTGTGACCCGGGTGACTGTCTTCTTCTGGCCCGGCGGCTTGCCTTCCAATATCGCCAAGAAGTCGGGGTAACCGTCCATGTCAACGTCCCCTGTACGTAAGGCGACTGGAATCGCGACATCGGACGGTTGGCCCTCATCAACATGGAATTTCCAAGTGTAGTTGGCGGCGTCTTGAAACGACTCGAACCAGGTGACCCAGTGGCTACTACCGTTGAGCACCATGATCGCCGAGTGCTTACAGTCGGAGCTTCCAAGGCAGACGGGCATTACGTGCTCCATGTCGCCGTCTGCGTCGACGTCGACGAAGAGGGACTGACCTCTCACTGCGGCGTCAGGCGGGTAGTCGCGCCTGTTCGGACCGCTGAACGAACTGTTGCCGACCCAGTACCAGACCTCCATGGAGGACTCGGAGGTCAGCATAAGATCGGCGGTCATGTCGTCATTCAGGTCCACGAAGGAATTCGAGTGCGGCTTCGAGAGCGCGCTCGCACCCACACCGAGCGCCACGGTCGCCGGAATCCTGCTCGGACCGAACATCCACACGGTCCTCGTGTTGGGGTCTTCCACTCGCGCGGACAGTAGGTCGACGATCCGGTCACCGTTGTAGTCCAACAGCAGCGGCTGCCAGCCTACGCCCGCTATGTGCGTGCTATTCTCGCAGTCCACGCCCATTCGCAAGCGACCCCAGAAGATTCGAACGTCGAGGGCGTTGGACTTGTCGCCGCTGCCCTTGGACGTTACCAGCACGTCCATGATGGAGTCACCGTCGAAGTCGCCCGGCATGATGCCCGTGATGACGCCCGGAACGGTGCACTGCACCTCGGACTTCTCGAACGACGGCTTCACGCCCGTGGCGGCCCATATCTCCAGCTTGTGGGAATCATTCGACGTGAGGAAGAGATCGGTGAGCTTGTCCGAGTTGAAGTCGCCGAAGGCGCCGAGAACGCTCGGTTGGGCGCTGCCGAATACTTCAGCCGTGATGTCGCGGAAGCTCGAAGCTTCTTTGAGAAACACGGCCGAGAGCAGGACGGCGATCGCGCTGGCGGCTGTCACGACTTCCATCACCATTGTAGCTCTGCGTCGATCGCTTCGAGCGACATGATTTCTGCGGACAGGGATGAGAAACGGCGACGCGAGCTGTGGCGTGAGCACTGGTAGCAGTCTTTTGTCGTATTGTCGCGGCGAATATAACTTACTAGAATTAAATTACGATATTTACCAAAAATCGCGCAAGCAAACGCGGAACCCACGGCATAGAGAAAGAAAGCCTACGGAACCAACACAGCGTATCCCGTTTCCGTTTCCGATGCATCGCAGACGCAGAGTCAACACTTCAGAATACTATGAAAAGTTTTGCATAGATGGCGCCACCAGCCTTTCCAAGATAGATGGTGTTCAAAACCCGACGTTTACGAGGTATTTCCGGCTTTTGAAATTACTTTCGCCACATTCAAACAACAATAACACTGCCTTTAAAATCTGTATTTTAAGTCTATAGTGAGACGTGGATATTAACACAACACACTAACGTAACCATTGGTTATACTACCTCTATGAATGTAACGTCCTCTAAATTAAAAACGCAGATCTCACAGGCTATGTATTAGCTGGTTGTATGCGGCGGAAGCAATTGCAGGAGCCAAGCACGTCTTAGGTAGTGTTCAAAAACCTACGTGATTCTGGAGCTTGCATTCAACCAGAAAAGCATAGCCTCTAAGATCTGCATTTTAACTTCAGTGGGTTTGGGACGTTGATTTGGACACCTATTCAGAAAAGTACAAAGAAAAAACAGAAATGACAATGGGCTGGAAGCTTATCGTAAATAGGTGGCGTCCAAAAACAGGACGTCTATATGACGTGTTTTCGGCGCCTAAAATCGCGTCCGGCGTCTTCAACCGGCAAAAAACATAGCATTTACGACCGCATCTTAAATCCAGAGGGCGCCACCTTATAAGGCGTAAACTTTGACTACTTGGACGCCACAAGACACCGCAGACACCACCTATACACGCACGCATATGCATGTATATTGAACGTCTTGCAAATTCCAAATACAACGCAAAAGATCCGCATAAAGAAGACAGCACAGATGCGGACGAGCGCTAAACCTCGGGGAGTGAAGAGGGAGAAAACATGCAGAAAGAAGGGTCCAATGTACTAGAATAGACTTCTGTTGGGCTAGTTGATTTGTGTATTTATGTGCAGAAAATCCGGTGGGGTCGGCGTTCAGCATCGGACGTCATTACGGCAAAGAGATATATTCGTACCACCCATACCCAAGCCCTCCATGTGGCGCAAGAAAGTTACTGAACTAATTGTATTTCTTGAGCTAAAATACGTATAAAAATCGTAAAGTACGACTTGCAGATAACCCCGACGTGACAGCTCTCGGAATGTAATTTGAATATACGATAAAACGCAATTCTGTTACGCGAAAACTCAAATAAACCCCTTTTCCAGCGTTTCTATCATTCATAGACCGGCCAAGGCGTCCGCCATTCGCGCGCGCCGGCACCCGAGGATCTTGGGTGCCACGGAGCGGCGCGCTCGGTTCTTTGCAATACCTCCAGATGGCGCTCGCTTCCACCGCATCGCGGCTCACGCAAGAGGCCGCGTTTATAGCGGAAAGCCCGCCTTCGTGCTCAGCGTTCGCGGGCAGCGTTTCCCAGTAAATCTTACTGTTACGTAAACATGCTCCAGTTGCCGGGAAGCGTGAGAAGCAGGCAGGGATCGTTGAATGCTATCGCGTTCCACTCTTAAAACCGAAGCTTAAGCATCCTCCAATTTCTTTCTGTCTCGGGATTTGTGTACGAGGGCCTCTGTACGTCACGTGAGAGGGAGAGAGAGAAAGCTCTTTAATAATAGTTTAGAGTGTTTAGCCATCGTATTTCCACCTGCATGCAACTCTGCATGGAATGGGACGAAGGAGAAAAAAGGCCCTAGAAGAAGGTGGGCATCACTTGAAAAAAAAAGAAAAAGCTCGCATTCTCAACTCGCGCGGAAAGCAGAAAAATGCAACCCAGTATAATGTCATAATGCTGTATCAATAAATTTGCTTTAAGAGGCTGCAAACATCATTTTTCGGCCGCACGTTTAACTGGGCATACACGGCACAGCGGCAGGTGTGTAAAAGGCGCTCCATCCAGTAGCTGCGCACCAACGCGCTGCACAAGATTGCTAATGATAATAATAATAATATTTGGGGTTTTACGTGCCAAAACCACTTTCTGATTATGAGGCACGCCGTAGTGGAAGACTCCGGAAATTTTGACCACCTGGGGTTCTTTAACGTGCACCTAAATCTAAGCACACGGGTGTTTTCGCATTTCGCCCTCATCGAAATGCGGCCGCCGTGGCCGGGATTCGATCCCGCGACCTCGTGCTCAGCAGCCCAACACCATAGCCACTGAGCAACCACGGCGGGTAAGATTGCTAATGAAGTACGGACGTATGACCACCAAACTTTTTCATCTGATTTGCATACAACTAACACCACGTCTTCACAATGCAGTTATTGTTTTACGAACTTCCCAGACAACGCAAAGACATTCGGGATGTCGGCATCAGGGCCCTCGAACATCCTGAGAATGTCCTGCGCTAATCCTAAAAGGCTCCTGATCAAGTCCATTTATCCGTCTTAAGTTGGTACTGAGAACAAACACAACAGGTGGATAATTGAAGGACCATTTTAACGCGATAGCGTTAAGTACCCTGTGTGGCAGAAAATACGGCGTCGGCGGAGTTGTCCGTGAGCGAAAATTTTCTTATATATATTTATGACATGCAGTATATGCGAGTTATATTGCCACACCATTCCATCACTAAATTTGCTCAACATTGCCTTGCATTCTTGATAAAGTTATTCCTCGGAACTCCGAAAATGACAGCCGACAAACAAATGTCACGAAACAAAACGCCGACAGCGCATACCTTTTGTTAAATTTTCTCAGACTTAAATATTAAAAGCGCGAAACAACAACAGAAAGCGTGAAATTTGTTTGTTTTTTCTGGCGTGGCTGTGCACTACCTCCGGGATCAGCCGACGCAAGAGGCCGCGTTTCTACCAGAAAGCTCGCCTTTGTGCATAGCGCTCGCTGGCAGCGTTTCCCATTACAGTTACATAAGCTACATAAGTTACAAACATTAGAGTTACATAAGCTGCACGTGCCGGGAAGCGTGAGAAACACTCGGGGATCCTTGCTATCGCGCTCCGCCCGTAATGCTTAAGCGTCCTCCAAGTTCTCTCAAGACGGTGTCAGGACGTGTTCCGAGACACTACTGTTCGACGCTGTAAATAGAGGACAATTCATTATTTACAGATTGGTTTAATATAATATGCATAGTTAATATAATATGCGTGCACAGCTTGGATAAGAGAAACCATATTGTAGGGCTCCGTTTGGATGTTTGTGCGCCCTTTCATGGGTGCTGAAATCTAATAAACTTTTCGTCTTTGTTTCTTGCCACCATTAAAAAGCAGTTCGGTATCAAACGAACGACCTGTTGTCACTTCAAGAGAACCGTCACTATGTGCACGTTGGACGACACGACCAATAATAAGACGGGAATAATAATAATAATAATAATAATAATAATAATAATAATAATAATAATAATGTTTAAAACAAAATAGTCTATAAATAAACATTCTTTTTATTATATTTTATTTTTTGCAGTGTGCCATTCGTATTTCGTTTTTGGTTATACTCAAGCATGAAGCTCCCATATAAACACACCTGAAAGCAGTGTCCCGAGAATGTCTTGCCGATGATATTGCTCGGGTATAGGTCAGGTTAGGTTCACGACAAGTACCGCAGTAGATGTGTTCCAAATTCATCCTGGGCATGTTGCTGTGGGCGTCCTCGGTGCGTCCCATTAAAAGCGAGGACGTTCGTATCTCTCCGGGACATCCACGGGATGTTTTGTGTTGTTTGGGTTCAGCGTGCTTCAGCTTGACACCGCCGAATGGCCATGCTTGGAGTTCTGACTCTAAGCGGCCATGAATGGCTACTGGAACGTCATCGTATACGTCACGAGACGCTCAGAAGTGCGCCAAAACTGGGGACTAGCGCGCGCGGGTGGAAAACTCGCGTATTGCTGCGGGCGACGATCGAGTGCGAGAAAACACAGACGAACCCGCGACCTCGTGCTCAACAGAGTGCTTTAGATTAGAAGACGCAACCCTCACCATGGTCCCTTCGCGCTCTGTTGTGATCGCTTTGGGTTCTTTCGTATACGTTCGGCGGTTTGCGTTCCCCCAACGCATGCAACCTAAAACTCTCCTAATAGAGAGTGTTAGATTAGGGGACGCAAGCTGCTTGCGTACGCAAGAACTAGAGGCGATGGTACTGTGCATGCGCAGACTCAGACGTAGAGGTCTGCGCATGCGCAGTACCGTGGCCCTTAGTTCTTGCGTACGCAAACCGCTTGCTACTCCTAACCTAAAACTCTCTAATGACAAGACTGCGGCTGTGGTGGTGCAGTGTTTCAAATAGCGTGAGAGCAAGTGGACTTCGGACAGACGTGCGGGTCGGAGAGCCAGCGTATTTCGCAAAATAAAAAAAGAAAGAAAACAGGAGCGAGGACGCGTACGAGCTTCGTTGTCCGTCGTAATCTATGTAGTCTTCTGTACGTGTACACAAACGCAGGTGCGCGGAACGCTTAACGGGGCTCGTCAAATGAGCAAAGTTCCGAGGGACTGCTGGAAAGTGATAAGTCGCTTCTCCCACAGCTGGAGTGAACTCCGCGGCGCTCTTTTTGTTTCTTTATTTCACATTTTGGCCCTCGTGCTTCGCGAGACAGTGACACTGATAATTAAGCCCTATAGTACAACGGCTCAACCGAGTTTCCCAGCACGACGCAAAAAAAAGCAATTTACGAATTATTCTGCCACTCTAATTGGCCTTGCCAGTCGCATACTTCCTCCCCGTTTTGATCATAAACCGAAGGTGTATATATACAGAGAGAGAGAGAGAGAGACAGAGAGAGAGAGAGAGCTTCCATTTTGGCCATATGCGCGAGAATAGAATATACAGATTCCCTCCGATCTCCCTATATTAGACTAAATGAGTCGAAAAAAAAAGAAAAAAGAACATACAGTCGGCAAATACACTGTTTACATAGTCGTGGCACGGTGGTTCAATGGCTATGTCATCCTGATGCTGAGCACAAGCTCGAGGGTTCGATTTGGTAGCGGCGCCCGCATTCTGATAAAGGCGGAATTAAAAAAAAAAAAAGTTCATGCATTGCAGTTGATATGGCGCATGTGAAATGATTCCAGGTGATCGAAACTCATCCGGAGCTCTCCACAGTGTCGCTCCTAATTAAATCCTCAGAATCGTTGGCTTAACACAAATTTTTATGCGCACCATCGCAGATGGTGTCCATATATGTTGCAACTTTCTTGCGAGGAACTGTTCTCACCCATTAACACGAACACTTCCGCAAATAAATTTAGCCTACGCTCTCAGCAGTGTCGCCCGAATTTCGTGATTATTCAGTGTCATAGGAGAAAATATAAATTATTTACAGAAAGGCAGAGGGGTTGGCCTGAAACTATACCCACAGCTTTCGCTGACCAACTATACTCTGCTCCGGGGAAGTGTGAGGGGAAGAAAAAGGACTGATGTTGAGAAGAAAGTTCGTACGGTATATACGCGCAAGCCCACCGGGCTTCGGCATCTGCAAAGACATGTGTCTCGCCCGGTGACCTTGCAAAATACGCTACAGCCTCAGCTCGTGGATGGCTCATTGCTAGAAAATGTAATGTACTGTCGACGAGCTAAACTCGTCCTTGGCCATTTTTATCAGGAACACGTGTGCCAACTCAGCTCATCCAGGGCACGGGTTAAATCATACCCCTCAAACTTTCGGTATACGTCACCCGTAGAGTGGTTCCTGTTTCCTGCCGTTCTTGGTCCCCCTGGAAGTGGCAAAACTTTGTATGCGTTTCGTATATAGCCCCTAACATAGCCCACGTTTCCTAAAAATATAAACTTCATGAGCGATTAACCTTTTTTTTTCTTTCAGAAAACCATAAAAACAGGCCTGTAACACTTCTGAGCGCTTGTCGATACCATGTTTTACAGCTTCTCTGTAAAAACATATCTCTTACGGCTCCATCGTCTCCCTTTACCGTTTCATTTTCTCTTGTTCACCTGGTACTAATGCACTTGTGCGAGTGCGACAAAAAGAAAACAAAAAAAGTCCATCTTGCACGCTTCCCAAGTTGCATCCCGGAGCCCTTCTTACCTGGGACCTGTGTGTCTTGTTCGTTAGCTGTCCTCCTTGTGATAAGTCTGAAACAATAGAGCGTCGTTTGATTAGTTGCGGGAACTCGACCTTACTTTTAGGCGTTCTTCAAACAGTAAAACTGAGAGAGAGAGAGAGAAACTGAGAGGCCAGGTTGCACATAGTTTGCTACCGTACGCTGAGGGACGTACATTCGTTATGTGAGGGTAAAATGATAAACCTGCACTGAGGGAGAGGGAAGAGGACAGAAAAATAAGGGGAGAACAAAGGAACAAGTGATGCGTGCTTGTTTATGTAAGAAGTATCTTGATTATATATCACGTGTGTGTGCGAGCGTGAGTGAGTGAAAGAGAGAGAGAGAGAATGATGATGTGCGCACGTGTATCTTCTCCCCGCTTCATGGATTGCCCGTTTGAACGTTTATTTACTTCACATCCAACATCTCACATTCAAGTTCAAACTAAATTATGCCAAATATACTTATGAACCATGAGATATTGCGTGTATTGTAAAACAAAAGCCTCCCATATATACACACACTTTGACCCGCCAAAGAACCGTCCATTCACATCCTTGGAGCAGAAAAGAACGTGTCCCGAATGACCGATGGAATTTGCAATGCGAGCTGTTTTCTTTCTGTCTTGAAAGATTTGCAAACTACATGCTTATCCTCCTGCATTTGTTCGATGTTACCTACTTACGGCTTGAATATTTATTTTGTTGTAAAAAAGTTAGACGAGCCTTTGTTGAAGTCAGAAATGCATAAATCAACTTTACATTTATAAAGCAACGCTTGGTTGAAAATTTATGAGCGAAATTTGTCGCGTATCATATATGATACGCCATGCATTTACGGGTCAGTCAACACTTACAAAAGAAATCACAACTATTGAAGGAATTTGCCACATTGCTTGATGAGATGGAGCGTATTTCTCACAGCTCCCGCTAGTACAAGCTCCATTAACATTTGATGACGTCATCATTGATTGACTTGTTAATACCTTCAATGTCTAAACTGGATTATTTATAGACCTTCGTTTTATGCTAATTTTTACTTTCCATAGTCTTTAACAGTCTGGCGTAATCCGAAAGATAATCTTATTCCTATTCTTCCGAGAGTTATTTGTTGCCTCTGTTGTTATTAGCCCCTGGAACGTGGCAGGCCTCACGCTATCTTCATCGCAAAAACTGCATGCATTTTGGTTTTCTTATCTATTCTGCACTAATAATAGTTGTAATGAAAGGTGTAGTTCCTGCATACAGTAAATTTTGCCGCCAAATTTGTTCTCTCGCGAGAAAAAAAATCTCAAGTGTCCTTCACAAAACAACCTTTGACTGCATGCTGTATTACACGTGATACAGCAATTAATGCTTGCCTCACAGAGCCACCCAAGTGTATTTCTCGATCGAAACATCACAGTAGGCTAATGAACAATAACAGAACACCCTGATATTTTCGTGCATGAATTTAAGTGTGGAACTTGTGGAAGTGACCTGTTTATGTACGAACATTTTGTGTGTTATGCGAAGAGCTGCTGGCATGCATTTTAACTGAAACATTATTTCCAGTACTAAAGTCGCCATGTATCGCTAAAGAACACATAAATTGCGGGTGAATATGTAATATTTTTAAAATTTTTGATTCTGTTATTTTACAAGTTATTCTATGCGTATCATATATGATACACCATGCAGTGAGGGATGTAATGTTCTTGACATACATGCATACAGTGGCGTAGCAACAGGGGGGGCCGGGGGGCCGTGGGCCCCGGGTGCAAGGGGCCAGTGGGGGGGGGGGGGGAGGAGGTGTCATATACGTCTGAAGACAACCCTCATTCCGCCGGCCACACCCGGGGGGGGGGGGTGACAGAAGATTTAAGGGCCCCGGGTGCCAGACGACGTAGCTACGCCGCTGCATACATACATACATACATACATACATACATACATACATACATACATACATACATACATACATACATACATACATACATACATACATACATACATACATACATACATACATACATACATACATGTATTCGTGTGTGTGTGATTCCACCCCTTTTGGAGGAGTCATGGCTCCAAAATTATTGTGTTCATGGGAAAATCACTTTTTCGTGTATCCTTCCGTCTCTTCCCCATTTACCTTTCTCTTTCCGTGAGTGCGGATAAGATAATTGAGAGTCGCTTTCTCATCAAGCTTACCGAAATTAATAATCATCTGCGATTCGCTTTTGCGGGATGAAGGGATTCACTGTACAGCCAGGCGCTTTTCTCAACGGAAGTACATGCATGGCTACTCTACTAAGTACGAAGTGGGGAGTAAATATGTTGGCAAAATTCAGAGTGTTTTTCCTACCCTCCACATTATTTTATTTATTTTGTCTATTTTTCGCCTGTTTTCTCCATTATACACATATGTATGCTCTATGTGTTTCTAAATGCGATGGTATTTGTTGTTAAACCGTCACCCAGTTTGGTCAGTCTGACTGGCTATCTATAGCGACAAAAATGCGCCAATTGTTTACCACACGTGGGAAGCCATGCATTTGACAAAATAATGCTCTGTCACAGTTAGCCTAATACAATTTGTGTAATACCAACCATGTTCCTAAATCCGGCTAGCCTATATCTCGTCTCGAAGCTGCACCTACATAATATAAATAAAAGCATTTGTCTTTAGTTGGGTTCACACTTCACAACAGCGTTGCATTAACCGCAAAAAATATCGAAGCCCTTTCGTGATGCAAATTAAACTTGCGAAATAACCAACCTAAATGATTGATCGCGTATTCACAAACAGTACACAAGATATATATATACATAGCACACACCGTCCCATATACTCTCTGTGAATCATCTGCGGAGCATCGGATTCGCATTGGTCCTCTGTCTAGCCACAGTAAACATGCGCTGATGCCTCAGTGCACGGAAAAGCTAGAACGCGTTCACGATTTTTTTGTTGAAACCGTATTTCTAAATAGTAATCTCGCTGATAGCGCTGTTTCACCGCTAGAAGGTGGATTAGTGGAAGACGGCAATATTACTCGCATGATAAATCACAATATCCAAGGAGCTATTTGGAAAGCTGAAGTAAAAAGTAACCATATTAATATTTCACATTAGGGCAAATGTTGCAAAGATAAACGAAGCTGAGTGGTAATTAAGTCAAATCCACTGAGCAGTATTTGCCAGACTAAAACCACTTGAGGTATCTTCTCCCACTATCTGCTAAAATGCATTGAGGTTACGTGCCAAATCCATTCAGTAGACATTTCCAGACTATAGAACCATTTCCGAGACATCTTCTCCCATTATCTGCTAAAATGCACCGACGTTAAGTGCTAAATCCATTCAGTAGACAGTTCTAGATTTAGAACCGTTTCTTAGATATCTGTTCCCACAATCCGCTAAAGTGCATTGACGTTACATGCCAAATCTATTCACTAGACAGTTCTAGACTAGAACCATTTCTGAGATATCTACTCCCACAATCCGCTAAAGTGCATCGCTGTTACATGCCAAATGCGTTCAGTAGACATTTCCAGACTAGAACCATTTCTAAAATATCTGCTCCCACTATCTGCTGAAATGCATTCGCGTTAAGTGCCAAATCTATTGAGACAGGAAATTCTAGACTAGAACCCCATTTGAGATATCTGCTCCCACTATCTCCTAAAATGCATTGACGTTTCATGTCAAATGTACTGAGCAGGAATTTCTGGACTAGAACCACTGTACGCTATAATGCATTGATTATACATGTCAAAACTTAATGAACAGGAATTTGCAAAGTAGAATCGCTTTTGAGATATCTGTTCCACTATTTACTAAAATGCAACGACGCTACTTGTCAAATCCACTGAGCAGGAGTTTCTGGACTAGAACCACTTTTGAGATATCTGCTCCTACTATTTGCCAAAGAAATGCATTCACTTGCAATTAACACAGTCCTGTAATAGGTGGTGAGGGCTATTGGGAATAATTAACTGAAGCGCCTACGTTAGTTTGTGACAAAGTTGAAACGAAATCCTCAAAACTGGTGCTTTCTCGACATTTTTGCTAAGCAGATATGACTTTGCTACCGATCGGGCTCAATTTGTCCATTTCAATATGTGCGGTAAAGTGAAGCAATAAAAAACAATATTACAGGAAGTTTGTAAACTATGCAAGTGAACATTGCGATTTGTCGGGCGAGGGAGGTCTGCTTCTTCACGAATATACCTGAACAGGCCGAATCGCACTATGTGGCACATCGACAATAATAATAATAATAAAATCTGAGAACGCGCACACAAATGCATCTGTACGTTATGCCGAGTGACCTCGTTCCCTAAATTTTTCTCCGGCACTGCATAAGTTTACGTAGCCACCCAACACGAAGCTTTATCTCGAGACTAATTCCGATGCCGCCTATTCAAATACATGTAAAACGCAGAAATGCATTTTTGAGATAACCCATAGGCCGATTTTAATCACATCTGTTGCATTTTAGAGAAAAAGATAAATTCTAGTGACTGTCGGGAGCGGAATTTTCATTTAAGGCCCGAGATTTTTTACAAGAGTAAAAAAAAATTAAGTTTAAGAAAAACGGAAGTCCGAAGTTTCTTATATTTTTTCTTTCTGCATCAACAACAGAGATCGCCGTTCTATAAATTGCATCCGTTATAGCATCTAAAGTGGACAAACTCGATGCATAAATTTACAGCTTACATGAATTTGTTACAATGTTTACAAGGGCGTTACAACAGTCACACTCACATAAGAGGGGAATATAGTACATCAATTTTGTCCATTTGAGAAGTGCTATTACATGGAGTTTACCGAATTGTGATACAAGTTTTCGTTGCTGAGTTAGAGCTGTCAACTCGATAGTATCGTTTTCTGCAAATTTGCTATTTTCGACAATTTTTATTAAAAGATTGACATCCTAAATTCTAAACTAGATTTTACCGCTTTCTTTTATGTACAACAAACTTCACCAAATTGAGTGCAGTGGTTGCCGAGAAATACGATTTGTCTTTTCCCATGTATTTAGGGGCCCCCGAGCTAAAGCTTTTCCTTAAAGGGACACTAAAGCTAAACGCTCAATCAGTTTAGACGGATAAAGCGTTCTTTGAAAACTCTGTTGTCGTTAATTTTGTAATATTAGGTTGATTATTAGAAGAAAAAATGCCGGTCAAAATTTCAGGTATTGAATTTTGCGCCGAAAATCCAACGCTGGTACGTCGCTGTGACTTCACGAATTTCAAAGAATGATTTTTTTTTATTTAGGCCGCGTTAGCTCAACAAAAGTTTATCAAACCAGCCCTGTTCTGTGGCTCCTTTAGAACAGAGTGTAGTCTATCTTTACAGCTATATTATTAACTATAGACCTTAGAAGATACTGTCAAAATTTATGACGTCACAGTGAGGGGGTGTGGGCACTTCATGGAGGCGTCGCCACCCGTCTTTTGTTAATGCACTTTTTCTAGCTTACCAAGCGTCTTATCGTGGTAAGAGTGGTGTTTTAGATATTATAAAAGGCCAATTTACTGATACAGAAGAAATCAATTTTCTCTTTCGTGTCCCTTTAAACAACCCTTCCAAAAGGCTGCAGACACCAACGCAGGAAATGCCAACGAGCTCTCACATCGATAAACATTCTGACCTCTCTACGCTTTCTTGTGGACCGTTTTTCTCCATCCGGTGGTGCTGTTCACATATGCTAACAATGCAGACCATCGGCAGCTGAGCTACAATTCAATGCGTGTCCACATTTCCACGCAGTTAGGCCTACTTAAAATTTTTTCCAACAGCACTTGAGGTATATATACGAAAGTTATGGATCGGCGGACGCAAGAGGCTTGCTTTCCGCTCGCATACGAGAGTCGCCTGGGTGCTATCAACACACAAGCAGACTTTGGCATTCTTGGTTTCGGAATCCGCAATTTCGTCCCCTGATATAAAACTCTCTGTTATAAAGCCACGAGCGAAGCTCTGAAAGCATAAAGAAAGCAACTGGGAGGCCTAGTTCCGAAAGCGAGTTGTTGCGTTTCGCCTGCGACACGTGGTTTTGCCGGCGCGACTGCGGCGGGGCGGCAGACATTTTGGCCCGATCATCGTCGCCGCAACGCTCATCGGCAGGTGTTTCCAGGCGCGACTGCGGCGATGCGACCGCAAAGGATCACCCTCTCATTCCAGTCATTGTGCCCGAACCAGGCGATGCGAAAGCAGGGATCATCCGCTCATTACAGTCATTGTGCCCGACCGGCAGCGCTACGACAGGGTGCTACGAGATCGTGCTCGACATGGTGCTACGGCAGCGCTACGACAGGGTGCTACGAGATCGTGCTCGACATGGTGCTACGGCAGCGCTACGACAGTGTGCGTCACCATTAGCCCATTGTACATTCACGTGCTCGTCTTTTGAGGGGTTCCTTCTTGCCCTCAACTGCGAGAGTATAAAAACAGCTGCCCCCGGACGCCAAAAGGAGGGCTCCGATTTCTTCTGTTGAGTGAAGTGCTCTCCCGTCTCTCTACTTCGGTCAAACCTGACCGCCAACTCTTTGCGATGTTAAAATAAACAAGTTGTTTTGTTGTTACCAGTCGACTCATGCTTTGCCGGGACCTTCGGATGCTTCCAGTTGTACCCCAGGCCGCCAGGCCAACGCTACCCTTGGGGCTTGCGACCCAGGTACAACCACGGGCGTCAGCGCCGAGTTCCCAACAGATCGTACCAGCGGTGCGATCCAAACATCTGGTTGGCAGCGGTGAGATCGCCTCCGACTTCAAACAACTGTCTGCCAGCGGTGAGATCGCGACAACGGAGGCCAGCAGCGAAGAGATGCAGTTGACTGTATGCTGAGCAGCTCAACAACGATCCGGGAGCAGTGCAACGAGCCCTGTGTGATGACTGGTTGCCTGCAGCGGAACGACTGCGCTGGACTCTTGGCTGCGAGGTTTGGTGAGTGCGGGACTTTCTTCTTCTGAGCTTTGCCAGGCTTTTTGTTAGTGTCAGAAACAGAGCTGGTAATTGTGGTTGTCGTTGCTGCCGGGTTAGTTTGCGGCAAGACAATAGTAAGCAGTAGAGAAAGCAGCATTCAGAGCAGCCATGGATTTGAAGTCGTTGCGCAAACCGAAATTGCTGGAGCTTGCAAGAGAGTTGGGTCTGGATGTCTCGGACAAACTCAGAAAACCAGAACTGCTAAAGGCTATTCTTGGGTTGGAGGCTGAGGATGACGAGCTGTCGGAATGCCTTGAGACTATTGAGGAGAGGTCAAAAAGACAGGAGCGCGAACTTAAAGAGCAAAAAGAGAAACAGGAGCGTGAACGTAAAGAACAGAAAGAGCGAGAGCAACAAGAGAAAAAAGAAGAGCGCGAACACGCTTTGGAAATGAAGCGTCTCGAGGTAGAGATGGAACGCGCTCGTAATGGAAGTCAGGCACACGGTGCAGGAGAACGAGTATTGTTCAAAATGACTGACCTGATGCGGCCGTTTAAGCTTGGAGAGGACATTGGTTTGTTCCTGGTTAACTTTGAGCGAACGTGCGAGAAGCAGGGGTTCTCTCGGGAAACGTGGCCACAGCGCTTGCTCACTTTGTTACCCGGCGAGGCGGCCGACGTAGTCGCTCGCTTGGATAGAGAGGAAGCAGAGGATTTCGACAAAGTAAAATCGAGTCTGCTAAAAAAGTACCGGCTGTCTGCGGAGGCGTTCCGTCGGAAGTTTCGGGAAAATGAGAAAGGCAAAAGTGAGTCATATACAGAGTTTGCGTATAGGCTTATGTCAAACATGCAGGAGTGGCTCAAAGAAGAAAAAGCGTTCGGTGACCACGAGAAAGTTCTGCAGTGTTTCGGGCTAGAACAGTTTTATAGTCGGTTACCGGAGAACGTGCGATAATGGGTCTTGGATAGGCCAGACGTTTGTACGGTGGCTAAAGCCGCTGAGCTAGCCGAGGAGTTTGTGACGCGTCGGGCTCGCGGAGCTAAGGACGGTCAAAAGGGTGAATTTGGCTCGAAGTTTGAGAGGCCGAAGTTCACACCCATGAGAGCAAAGGGGAACACGCGTAGTGCGGATGCGAGTGGAAGCAGTGCGACCGAACCTAAGGAGACGGCAGCAGCCGAAGCCGAACGCAGAAAGCGGTTCGAGATGAGGCAAGCGCGCGTTTGTTATACGTGCCAGAAGCCGGGTCACTTTTCGGCGCAGTGTCCGGAAACAACACCAAAAGTTGTGTTTTTTTCAATAGGCAGCACTGACGAGAACATGAAGCTTCTCGAGCCTTACATGCGAGACCTCCTCGTGAACGGGAAAGAGTGCCGAGTGCTTCGCGATTCCGCAGCTACGATGGATGTAGTTCACCCGTCTTACGTAGAACCCCATATGTTCACGGGCGAGTGCGCATGGATCAAGCAAGCCGTGGAAGCTCATAGCGTGTGTCTGCCAGTAGCAAAGGTGCTTATTGAAGGACCTTTCGGAGCGCTTGAGACGGAGGCGGCAGTGTCATCTATGCTGCCACCCCAGTACCCGTACCTATTTTCAAACAGGTCCGATCACCTCCTGCGCGAGAAGGGGCTTTTGTTTGGTGAAGCTAGTGTTCAGGCCTTAACCAGATCGAAGGTTCGGGAGCTCGCTGCAAAGGCGGTAGTTGCGGGGCCGACGTTATCAAACAACGAAAAAGGGTCAGAGGCGCAGCAAGCTGATATTCAGAGCACGCCCGAACTGAATAAACTTGAGTCTGTAACGTTAAAGGCGCCAGATACTGGAGAGGAAACGCCCGACGCGGGAAAGTTAGAAGAGCTATCTACTGATTTGCTCATCGCGCCTACGTCAGACGGACTTGATAGGTTGCTAAAAGTCAGCCGGACGGCTTTGATAGCCGAGCAAAAAAAGGATGGCAGCCTGGAAAACGTGCGCTGCAATGTCAAAGAAGGTATCGCCAGGAAAACTGCGCGTTTTGTGGAAAGAGGTGGAGTCCTGTACCGGAAGTATCTAGACCGCAGAGGAGTGGAGTTCGATCAGCTGATCGTGCCTCAATGCTATCGTCAGGATCTGTTGCGCTTGTCACACGGGGGTTCGTGGTCCGGACACCTTGGAGTTAAGAAAACTAAGGACCGTCTCTTGCAAGAGTACTATTGGCCAGGGTGTTTTCGGGACGCAGACCATTTCGTGAGGACATGTGACACTTGTCAGCGGGTGGGCAAACCAGGGGACAAATCGAGGGCGCCGTTGAAATTGGTACCTATCATTACGGAGCCTTTTAGACGGCTCGTTATTGATACTGTGGGACCTCTGCCGGTAACAGCCACGGGTACAGACACATTTTGACTGTGATCTGCCCAGCGACAAAGTTCCCTGAAGCAGTGCCGCTTAAAGAACTCAGCTCAGTTGAGATAGTTAATGCACTACTGTCCATATTTGCGCGAGTTGGTTTCCCTGCGGAAATCCAATCAGATCAGGGCACAGTGTTTACTAGCGCTTTGACGACAACTTTTCTCGAAAGGTGTGGGGTAAAGCTGTTACACAGCTCAGTGTACCACCCACAGTCGAATTCCGTTGAGAAGCTCCACTCCGTCATGAAGCGCGTGTTGAGAGCGTTGTGTTTTGAACATCGAACTGACTGGGAGCTGTGTCTGCCTGGGGTGATGTTTGCTTTAAGGACCGCGCCGCATGCGGCTACGGGGTTTTCGCCAGCTGAACTGGTGTACGGTCGCTCGCTTCGATCTCCGCTTCGCATGCTTCGAGAATCGTGGGAAGGTAGGGGCGACGACCCAGTCGTGGTGGAGTACGTACTTAAGCTCCTCGAACGCTTAAGAAGGGCACAGGAGTTGTCAGGTGAAGCAATGACAAAGGCCCAGCAGAGGGCCAAGGTTTATTATGATCGGACAGCCAGGGCCCGTCGTTTTGAGGTGGGCGATGAGGTCATGATATTGCGCACATCGCTAAACAACAAACTAGACGTGCAGTGGGAAGGCCCAGCACGAATTGTTCAGAAACTGTCGGACGTTAACTACGTGGTAAGTCTGCCAGGAAAGCGGAAAGCACAGCAAGTTTACCACTGTAATCTGCTCAAACCTTATAGACAAAGGGAAGCAGTGGTGTGCATGATGGTAAACGTTCCTGAAGAGCTTCCGGTCGAGCTTCCGGGACTAGGCTCAGTGACGAACAGGGAAGACACCGGTCAAGTCATTAGTGACCTTATCAGTAAAGCACCGCTGTCGCCCGAGCAGAAAACCGAACTACACCAGCTATTACAAGAGTTTCAAGGTCTGTTCTCTGAGAGGCCTGGTAGGACTTCTGTACTTACTCATGATATAGAACTTACCTCCCCAGAGCCAGTACGATCCAAGGCGTATCGGGTGTCACCCCGCCAGAGCGATATTATGGAGGCTGAGGTAAAGAAAATGCTACAGCTCGGTGTTATTGAGGCAGGTGAGAGTGATTATACCTCCCCTTTGATTTTAGTTGAGGTACCGGGCAAGGAACCTCGTCCTTGCGTCGACTACCGCAGGCTTAATTCCATCACTAAGGATCAAATTTATCCGATCCCTAACATCGAGGAGTGCCTTGAGAAAGTTAGTAGCGCTCAGTTTATTTCCACCCTAGATCTTGTCAGGGGTTATTGGCAGGTTCCACTTACAGAAGAGGCTAGTAGGTATGCGGCGTTCATTTCACCAATGGGAAGATTCCGTCCTAAAGTGTTGAGTTTTGGTTTGAAGAACGCGCCATACTGTTTTTCAAGTCTCATGGATAAAGTGTTGCGGGGACAGCAAGAATTCGCTTTACCGTATCTAGACGACGTAGCGATATTCTCCGCATCCTGGTCTGAGCATATGGCACACTTGCGGGCAGTGCTAACCCGCCTGCGCGAAGCGGGCTTGACAGTCAAGGCTCCTAAGTGCCAGTTAGCACAGGCCGAGGTTGTCTACCTCGGTCACGTGATTGGTCAGGGTCGTCGCCGCCCCTCTGAGATAAAAGTGGCCGCTGTGCGAGACTTTCCGCAACCGCGCACGAAGACCGATATTCGGTCGTTCTTAGGTGTCGCCGGCTACTATCAGAGGTACATCCCTAGGTACTCTGATATCGCGGCTCCCCTGACGGATGCTCTAAGAAAGTCAGAGCCTCAAACAGTCGTCTGGGACGAGACAAAGGAAAGAGCTTTTAGCGCCCTAAAGAGTGCCCTAACAAGCCAGCCTGTGCTACGATCGCCAGACTATACAAAAGGGTTCATTGTTCAGTGCGATGCTAGTGAGCGAGGCATGGGCGTTGTACTGTGCCAACGGGAAAATGGAGAAGTAGAACACCCCGTCCTGTATGCTAGTCGTAAGCTGACCAGTCGTGAGCAGGCGTATAGCGCCACCGAGAAAGAGTGTGCGTGTCTCGTGTGGGCCGTTCAGAAATTGTCATGCTATCTAGCCGGCTCGAGGTTTATCATTGAGACGGATCACTGCCCTCTCCAATGGCTGCAGACCATCTCTCCCAAAAATGGCCGCCTCCTGCGCTGGAGCCTCGCTTTACAACAATATTCCTTTGAGGTGCGTTACAAAAAGGGGAGACTCAACGGTAACGCCGATGGCTTAAGTCGAAGCCCCTAACGTAGGAATCAGCCTCAAAATTGTTTGTTACTGATGTTTTTCTTCCTGAGGCAGGATTTTTTTTAACATATTGCTTTTGTTTAGTGTTTCAAAGTGATGATATGCTTTCTAGTGCAATTTTTCAATTTGTGGACGCGTTCTGAGTGATGCTAGACTACTGTAAGGAACTAGGCAGTGGTATAAAAAGGGGAAAGAGCCTGGCAGGGCTTAGTGAGGGTTGTGCCGTGCTTGCTGACTGAGCGGTTGAGTTTCAGCGTAGTTCTAACGCTTGCCGGGAACGAGAACAAAAATGTGAACTCTCCCGAAGTCACTTTGCAGTGTCCCGTGCGAACCTGAACGAGAGAACGAGGCCTTCTCTGTGCGCTGCGCTCAAGAAACGTCGAGGGACGCCCGACTTCGGTTATGAGCATCATCGAGCGACATCCCTCCGGACAGCGGATGCAGTCCCCTGTCCATCGGGATCTCCTTCCCCCGGCGGGGCGGTCTGTTGCGTTTCGCCTGCGACACGTGGTTTTGCCGGCGCGACTGCGGCGGGGCGGCAGACATTTTGGCCCGATCATCGTCGCCGCAACGCTCATCGGCAGGTGTTTCCAGGCGCGACTGCGGCGATGCGACCGCAAAGGATCACCCTCTCATTCCAGTCATTGTGCCCGAACCAAGCGATGCGAAAGCAGGGATCATCCGCTCATTACAGTCATTGTGCCCGACCGGCAGCGCTACGACAGGGTGCTACGAGATCGTGCTCGACATGGTGCTACGGCAGCGCTACGACAGGGTGCTACGAGATCGTGCTCGACATGGTGCTACGGCAGCGCTACGACAGTGTGCGTCACCATTAGCCCATTGTACATTCACGTGCTCGTCTTTTGAGGGGTTCCTTCTTGCCCTCAACTGCGAGAGTATAAAAACAGCTGCCCCCGGACGCCAAAAGGAGGGCTCCGATTTCTTCTGTTGAGTGAAGTGCTCTCCCGTCTCTCTACTTCGGTCAAACCTGACCGCCAACTCTTTGCGATGTTAAAATAAACAAGTTGTTTTGTTGTTACCAGTCGACTCATGCTTTGCCGGGACCTTCGGATGCTTCCAGTTGTACCCCAGGCCGCCAGGCCAACGCTACCCTTGGGGCTTGCGACCCAGGTACAACCACGGGCGTCAGCGCCGAGTTCCCAACAGATCGTACCAGCGGTGCGATCCAAACAGAGTGTAACAAAAGATAACGAAGCAGCTGACAGTGGCCGTAGGCAACAAGAATGTTAAATGACCGAGAGTGGAAGAGATAGAGCGTGAGAGGGCAACCGGCCAACGCCGGCGAGGGGCTTGTCTAGACACGCTCTCCTAGCGCCCCTTAATGTACACTATTTCTAAATTTTTTGATTCCGCGACCCGCACACAACCGGACGCCGTGAAATAAGGCATGTGTTTAAACGAGCACTGACTCTCTCGCGCATGCGTAGCAAAATCCTCCTCCCAAACCCGCTTGCCTCGTCTGTCCCAGCAGCCAGCTATTGAATCTCCTGCGGAAGCCGTCGCCAAATCCTCCTCACAAGCTCTCTCGTCTCTCTCATCAGCCCTGCGCTCTCTCCTCCTCCGTGCGCGAGTTGTAGAGGTCGCTCGGGGCTGCAGAGCCGGCGGCAGCAGCAGCGTACAGCAGCCCCAGCAGCGGCTCATTCGCTTTCACGGCGTCGTCTGCACAGCTAGAGCCAGCAGCAGCCGTGACAACAGCAACGCAGTCGGGGACCGCTGCAGATTTTGTCACCCGATCCCCATACACGTCATAGGCCGTCATAAGCCTCGCTGTCTCAAACCGCAGGTGAGTATTGTCTCACGCTTTCTAACGGTTTTTTTTTTTTTCTTGCGGCTCCCGCCAGTGTCCCAGCCTTTGTTTTGTGTTGCTCGCTGTCGCGCGAGAGGCGTTCGGTGTTCTGTGAGCGCTCCGCGTTGAGCGTGCGTTATCTCTGCGCGTGCGAGGGATGTCGGACAAGTTAAAGAAGTCGGGTTTTGCGCGATAGCAACAAGTTGGCATTGAGTCGTATTCGCGCCGGTCGCGCGTTTCGTCCAGCTTGGTTTCTAATGCCAGTTCGCTTTCTAAATCGAGTCTGGTGTGGCTCACACAAACGTCGAAGACTCCAAATTACGTAAGCTTTTATGACATCCGCTTTTCCCGCCGTACAGTCCGGTCGAGAGGAGGGAATTAACGGACGGAGCGAGGAAGCCGAAGGAGGGGGTGCCTCAAACCAGTGGCCTTGTCTATGCTTCAAAAAGCCTGCTGCGCAGACAACGTTCGAACGCGTCCGTTTCCTGGTGTTGCCAAATCAGTTCTTCCGCCATTATCGTTTACAACAATGTGAGGCGGGAAGTTGAGCGTGGGTTCTTTGATATGACGTGAATGCAGTGGCGTAGCAACAGGGGGGGCCGGGGGGCCGTGGGCCCCGGGTGCAAGGGGCCAGTGAAGGGGGGGGGGGGGGCGTGTCATACATCTGAAGACACCTCTATTTCCGCCGGCTACACCCGGGGAGTGGGGTGACAGAAGGCCTATGGGCCCCGGGTGCCAGACGACCTAGCTACGCCACTGCGTGAATGTGCTATTTTGCGCTATGCATTACACAGTAGTTATTTTACTTCATTTAAAATTGTGTAAAACTTGAAACGTGCCTACAAGATTTTACCGCGAAGCTGCTTATGGCTATGCTTCCGTGAATTTCTCTCACGCGCGTGTGCAAATGTTGTGGGCCAATCCCGAACATAGTACGATACCGGGCCAACCCGCGGCGGAGGTGAAGCAGGCTCCAAGCACTCCGCCAGCTTGCAAAAATAAGTTTGAAATCTTGGGTCGAAATAGAATCCGTATCAAGTACTAAGTTGTTCAGAACAGATAACACTTTAACCCGAGTCGGCCATATCTACAATGTCTACGCTCGCACCACCTTTTCTTTGTCGGCGTGCCAAGCGCTTGCGTAACTACTTTCCTTCCGCTCTCCCGTGGTGGCGGCCCCGTCGAAACGCAACGTGTGTATAGTTTTTGTTTCGTTCTCGTGAATTCCTTTAGATGGCACGGTGACGGAGTGTGGACATGTGTAATACTAGTGTGCTGTTTACTCGAAATTTGATCCTTGCATTCTTTTTGTTCTTCGTCTAATTCTCTATATTTTATAAAGTTTGCCATTCGTATCACTATCACGCATCTTCAAGCGACCCTTAAGTCTAAGTGTCGACGCTGCATGTAACGCAAGAAGTAAACGCAACATGCTGTGACAGTCCGACTGCTCTCGCGGGACTGAACAACGCTCAACTGTCGTTCGACATAATCGTAGAATCGCGACCTAGGACAGTGAACTTTGCCTTGAACTGCGTTGAAATCAAACAGTACCTCCGCGATGGACCTCCGCGCATAAGAAATACATATTTTGCGACGTCTTTTGGCACAGCTGCATGGGAAAGTAAGAAAGCAGCTTAAGTTATGATTTGAAGCCATCGCTTCAAAGCCCAGTGGCGGCCTGTGCAGCTGCTTGTGCACGTGAGCAGGATCTCTCACGACAAAGTTCGGAAACCAGTGCTGCTCGTTATGTTTTTTTTTTTTTTTGAAAGGGAGAAACAAGGGACTGCTACACAGCAGTCACACGAACATATGTCAATGCTCTGCTACAAAGCAGAAGGAGGGAGACAGCAAAAAGAAAAGCGAAGCCTAGCTAGAAGTGTGTCCCTCGCGCCTTCATGTAAGACGACGTCAGTTCACAAAACACTCAAAAGCTTATACATAATGAGGCGCAGTAGGCAAGGATGGAGACAGGAGCGCACACGCACGGGCGCCGTACTTCCAAGCCGCACGTTATGTACATTCGTGATCCGACTATCGTCTTGTGTGCGTTCCTCTGTCTCCGTCATTGTCTACATGGACTGCGAAAGCTTCCCTGTCAAGCAGTAGGGAAAGGCAGACGACAGGGAGATGCAGAAGTATCGTCTGCAATCCGCTACATGTTAAGTAGCGCGCGCAATGCCTAAATATGTACCGCCAGCGCCATTGCGCATGAACTTCGTACGCTAGGTGGACAGCGTCCCTCATCTCTGGGTCTTCTGCTTCTAGAAGCACCAAGGAGAAACGCTGAATCATTTTAGGTTGATAAAGTATTCTAGGATAACTCCACTTTCGTTGTTTTCGTGGTATCAGGCTGATTATTGCTAGGGAAAATGATGGTCAAAGTTTCAATTTTGAATTTCGCACTGAATCTCGCGGGCAATTACGTCACCCTGACGTCATGAATCGCAAGGTTTCTTTTTCATTTCGGCCGTTATTATTCAGCGACATTTCTTGGAACTTTCGAAGTTCAGTCCTTGGCTCTGTTAGAATACAGAGTAGCCTGTTTTTGACCGATAACAATTTAACTAAACCCGAGCAGACGATGTCAAAATCCATGACGTCACGGCGCGTTGGTGCGGTAATTTGAAGGCGGCGTCGCCACCTGTCTTTTGTTTTTGTTTCTGGGGGTCTCCTCGCGGCAAGAAGGGCTTTTCTTTTTTTTTACTATCGAAGGGTAATTTACTAGCACAGCTAAAATCATTTTTTCTCTTTAGGGACAATTTAAGCACGGTGCAAACAGCAAGATGCTCCGGCGGTGCCCCGCCGTATGGGGAGGAAAACGTCTACAAAATGTTCGCTGCCTCTAGGGGGTGGCACCTTTCTTGGGGGCGCTAAAGAGACTTGCGAATATATATGCGTGGCAATGCAGCAGCATATCTGCGCCTTAATTTTAGCACAGAGAAATTGGGAATTGTGATCTTTAATGAAGACACGTGTATGTAATTAGGTGGTATGAATTCAACAGCCAGTCATACTCACAGTAAAGTAATATAAGCACCTGAGTGCATGCGTAAACGAGAAAAAGACCTACTCAAACATTTACCAAGGCAATCTGAGGATGAATGGAAAGTGGAATGCCGCAATGATGAAACAAAGAGTACTCTGGGGTTACAATAAATGTAAGGTGGAGCGAGGAACTTGGATAGGACTAATGGTGCCAGCGTTAACGTTCGCAAATTCAATTCTTTGCTTAACATCACAGATCTTGTCGGGCATAGACGTTAACCAAGGGTTGGCAGGGGCGATTGGCGTTGGGGGCCCACAGTAAAACCACAAATCAGGCAGTGCAGAGTGACCTTGGTTGGGCCTCTTTTGAAGTCAGCGCAGCGTAATGTTAGTTGTGAAGAAAGACTCGGGAACGTGGATGAAATAAAATGGGCGGCCTAACTGTACAAATATCTGCAGCTCAGACCCATGGATGGACACGGAATGGAAGCAGAAGTCAAGAAGGCTGACAACAAACTACAGTGTAAATGAAGGTACAAATAGACGACCAGAAGTCATCGAAATGAAAGTGAGAGAAACAGACGGTAAATTGCATGCAAAGGACGGAAACAAAAAGAGACCGTGGCGATTTGCGAGTACGGCAAGAAAGAAATTAGGAGAGAAAAAGTGTACGACAGCACAAAGGGCAGCGCCTTGCTATTTGAGGTTCGTGTTGGCTACCCGAGGACAAAAACACATCGCAGCAGATATTCGCAAAGGGTTCAAGGCATGTGTCGTCTGCTGCAGCGAAATTCCGCAAACGACTCAGCACATCGCAAAGGAATGCCAAGATATTCCACCAGCAAGAAGACCTATACGGTACGACCATTTAAAAACTGCGGAGGAAGGCCATAAGTTCAACCAGTAGATCACGTCAGCGAAAAGCACTTTTATACTGCTTTTCCCACCAAGACGTGGACTTCTCAGCACGGCGGCCGTTGTAGCTAGCATGCAGAACCCGGTCGAGCACGTCCTGCAGATGCGGCACAGGTGCGACGATATTTCGGAGCTGCTCGAGTTACTCTTCAAAGCGCGTCGAGCGCAGGAGGCAGAGTGCAACGAGAGAACAAAAACGGCTTACCGCAGTAACGACCTTATAAGTCAGAAAGCATCCGAGGCCTCCTCGTCTACTCCTCGCGTTACATGTGTTAAAGACGGCATCAAGCGACGCGCTTGCGAGCGCTCGAGACGACACCGAAGAAGCCCCGGGTCCGTGTCGTAAAAGGAGCATCGAAGGTTGTGCGAGTTTTGACTTTGAACGTTTTGAAAATCGGTCACTTCTTGAATAAAACGCAGCCGTTTGCATCAGCGCGAAACAGACCGGTATGTCAGTGCGGGCAAATTCAGCCTAAACGCTTCCACTCCAGAAGTATTACTGCGTGTCCATCTCATGTTACATAAATGGAGGTCGCAGTGATCCAATAGCGTATTGGATATGAGCCAAAATCGCAACATAAGTGACATCGTGGATCGACGTCTGTCAAATTTCTCGGACGTATTCGTCGTTCGCATACGCATGCGCGAACTCAGCTCGGGCTTCGGACAAATAAAATAAATCAAGTACCCGACCGTATTTGTATTGCTGCCGGAGGTTCCGCGTTATCAACCTGTTGTATCCGACGGTATTTTTAAATATGCAGGCACACTATAGACCACCACGATAATAAACGCTGACTCCTAGTCGCAGAGGATCGTATCTGCACTCGTGTATTTACTTTCGCTATCCTAACGTGTCTGAGCCGAAAGATAAGTAGCCGCTAGCTATGTCCGCAGTGACACAGTCGCTCTAGAGGAATGTAAGAGACAGCAGACGCTTCGCGACAAGCTTTCTCTTTGAGAATTTGTTGGCGCATAAAAACTAACGAACACATCGAAGTGAAGAAAATTTTCTTTCTGCCTGTTTTTTTTTCTCCCTAAACGATAACACCGTAAAGAACCATGGCCGCTAGGTTATTTTGTCCTGTAACATCGTTAGCTTTATACCTAGAACGGCGCTTTGCGATTTCAGTCACGTTCTCGATTGATGTGATCATGTCAGTCTAGTACGCACATCCGTTAAAGTTGACCGTTTGAGACTTCTGTGCGTCCACTTGGCTATTTGTATACTGTCTAATGGCGTCTTCGTCAGATGCTTGGCCACAGTCCCTTGCACTAATATCCCAATAGCAGACCGCCCACCAACAATCCACAAATACGTGTTCTATAGATTCTGTTTTTTTTTTTTTTTTTTGCAGAGTAAACAGTTAGTTCCTCACGGTAAATATTCCCCTTTTTCTTCTGGCCATGCTTTCACCGGAAAGGTATCAGCATGTAGTTTAAAAAATAAAGTTTTCGCAGCCTCTGCTGCCATCATTCGTTTCACACGTTTTAGCTCTTGGTCTTGACAGTGAATTAACCGATACAGTTGTTCTGGGAACATAACGTCTAATAAATCCGAGCTTATGCGCTTACGTGTCTCAGCAGACTAGTATTCGATGGAAAAATTGTGGTTGAAGAAACCTACTAGTACTGTCACTTCATGTAAAAATGTATTCGCTGCGTAGCACCCGTCTTCTCTCATCGAGTCAACAAAGTAAGATAAGCCATTGCTCAACCGGAATTGAATAACTGCTCGCAAGAAAAGGTTCGTTGTGCCTCGCAGGGACAAAGATCTAGAAACCAGTTGCTTTAAGTTGTTAACAAGTTCGGTAGCGACAAGCCTCTCTGACCTAACTTGCGAAACACAGGTTGCTTCCGCTTGTACTTTCGTATTCGGACTGCCGAAGAAACACAGCGAATACTCTTATGAAATTTCTTAAAACTGAATCGGGAACAGCTCAGGACTTTCAGAAGATACTAGAGCTTGCAAATCAAGAAGATCCTGCAAATGGCCGCACGTGCGACTATTGAGAAATCACATCCGCCCCCCTTGTCTGTTTGAACTTTCAATTGTTGCACCTTCCCGCTCCATAAATCTTTGGTGTCTCGATGAGCGCCTAGTGGTAACCCTATAGGTGAATCGCAGGTACTCCGAGATCGTCGGTCATGTGACCTGCTATGTTTCCAAAGCACGGCACACTTGCAACGCTGAACGGAGTGGCAACGTGGAACGTGGGAACGCGTAAGCGTTCGGACAAGCACGTGGTGGCACCACGTCACGCGTTTCTCATCAGCGCCAGCGTTCTCTCGGCTCGTCGATCGCGGTCATCGAGTTCTCCCCGTTCGTACGGGTTCCGTCACGTGCTTATGCTTACTGCGATTCATACTGCCCCGAAAGGGAGGAAGGAAATCGACTTTATTCCAAGGTCCTGCAGGCCACGAGAGCTTTGGGCTCTCGGGGAGTGGGCGTCTCCCACGACGGAACCGGGAGGTTGAGTTTCCTGGCGGCGTCGTGGACCTGCTGGGCGGCCCAGAGTTGGGGAGCGAGTTCTTCGCTCTGGATTGCTTCTTCAAACTTGCGCTTGTCCGGTTCTGAGTTTATGTGAGCTTGCGAGCACGGCCAGAGTAAATGATAGACGTTAAGCCTCGAAAGCTACGATCCTTATTTCGTGTTGTGCCGTATAAACCCGTGTAAGGGCCGCGCCTCCAACTTGGCAGCCCAGAACATTGAGTCCAAAACATTGAGACAAAATAGTTTCTACCAAAAATCAATCGCGTTGACTGCGCTGACGCTGCAGCACGCGCGCATCATCAAAATGAGTCTATACGGTACTGTAATGCACTGCTATCGTATTCGTTGCTTCACCCCTACCGCGAAAGTGTGGTAATTTTTCTTCACATGCTTGCTGATAAGAGACGGTGGGGGACGCTTTCTTACACGCGAACTTTAAAGTGTTGCACGTTTTGTTACAAACCGCTAACCAGAAAAACATGTGGGTTATATTGAGTGAAAAGAGGAAAAAATTAAGCAACCTGTGCAAAATGACCGTCCCAGCATCTAAGCCCAAACGAGGATGCCTTATCAAACACCGAAATAAATTTAGAGAGCGCGCAAATAACGTAGTATATCAGATCCCCCTGTCCTAGCTGTGGTACTTATTGCATCGGAGAGACAGGCTGATGCGTTAATGAAAGGCTGAAAGAACAAAATGCACAATGTAGACCTCGCAAAACAGGGATAGCCTTCTGCCCTGCAGCACGTTTGGATGCAGCCCAAGATTCACAGAGTGCAGTATCATCGCAAAATATGGAGATCGTGTCACGTGCGCGATAATCGAAGGGAAAAAAAATGTATGCTTAAACGAAGGTTGCGTCAGTACCTCCTCTTTCTCTCTTAAGAAGGAGATGAGATACCGCGGGCTATCACTATGTTGAATTTTTCTCTATCTATCTATCTATCTATCTATCTATCTATCTATCTATCTATCTATCTATCTATCTATCTATCTATCTATCTATCTATCTATCTATCTATCTATCTATCTATCTATCTATCTATCTCTCGCTGCGTTCTGCGCATGACTGTTGTGCTTCTGTGTGACTATATATAGCGATGCTTTCCGAAAAGGAAATAAACTGTTGGAAGTAAGCGCTCTGTTCTCTGTTGTTCTCTGTGGTGTACTTGTGCTGTCAATGAAACTTTGAAGGCATTTGTTTGTTAGTTTATCTGGGCTTGTTGGTTCGTATTTGCGAAGGAATAAATAGCACAAACTTAGGCGAATACGAGGATAAAAGCACACGGAAAAGTGTTTCCTTCTCTATTCATTATGGTGATACGATGCGGGTAATTAGGACCAAAGGTTGAGCAGACTTTGAAGGTACTGAAGCAGCTCAATATAGCCTAATAACACGCCGCATGTTGCTGGGCCAACCGGTTCACATTGGCGAAGTGATTAACAGCGCGAATTTAGACGACGGCGAAAAGGGGACAAAGGCGATGGAGTTGCCCTGTGTGCTTCCCCCCTTTATTTATAGTTTCGCGGTGTTTATATTCTTTTGCCAACGAAACAGTTACGTAAGGTTCATAGTATCTATCAGCGCCGCAACACAGGGGACGAAAGAAATTTTTGCAGAAACAGTCGACGATTGTCACTGTAACTGAACGAACGAAAGAACGAACGTTTTGCTTGCCGAATGCGACCAACATCCACCGACCAATCACGAAAACAGAACAAAGAGGCAAAGAAAGGTATTCGCTTTAAAAAAAATGACTTGAACATTGACGAAGCGCCTGCACTAACTCGCCACGGATGAACACCTTACTTTTAACTCCCGCGAATACGCGAAAAGGAGCTGCCTTTACTGCGTCAAGCTGCACCGGGTCTAGAATCAACGCGGCGGACACGGTAGCAGCTGAGCGTTTATTAGCTTTCGGAGCGTCGGCTCGCAGTTTCCTACAGATACGCGTCGGCTGACACGTCGGGCATCCGTCGGGGTTCAACGTACTCACTGAAGCATGTCGCTGGCGCGTCTGCGTCTCAGGAAATGAGGTGGGTTGAGTGGGAGCGCCGAACGGTGGAAATATCGCCGTGCGGCCAGTGCGACGGCGAAAAAAAGCGCATGTTCGGTCATTGACTGCCATAGTTTCGTTTTCGGTGAGTCAGCGTTAGCCGACTTCATTTGCGCGTCCAGTCCTCCGGGTGAGTAAGACGTGGAGGAAAGAGAAAGAAAAAGTTGGGAGACAGCATCGCGCAACACGACTGAAGCCAAAAACGGTAGTGGCCCAGCACGTGATCGTCGCGTCAGAGCGCGCGGTAGGTTTTAGTGCTCCCGCTCTGGCAGGTAGAGCCGCGGCAACGCAGCCGAAGAAGTGCGCATCGACTGAATACTGCCGCGAACCAAACGTTCCAGGACAGTACGACGAGTGTCGAAGATCACATGTTGCAACCACTACTGCGAGGAAAGGGGTGAGGAGAATGGAGCGCTTGCCGAGGCTAAATGCGTGACTCTCCTTGTTTGTTTCCTTCCTTTATGGCTGAGGCAGTGTTTCGGGGGGGGGGGGGGGGGGGGGGGTTCGTTTTTTTTTTTTTGGATATGCGAGGCGTGACGTCACGATCTAGCGTCACATTCGGCGTGTTCGCAAAAGATGAGTGACCGGGGGCTACAATTCTGGGCGTTGCCAAATGCCGCCATATTGTCGAATTTTTCATATTGCCAGCTGCCAATTGAATGTCGCCATTGCAGAATTTGACAATATGGTGGAATTTGTGATACTATCGCGGTCGCTTCTTCGACTGTACATATATCAGATTAGGCATGGTGAATGACATAACGTGAATGGCATTTCATATCATCAACGACACGACATATTTGTCATGGTATGAACATCGTGACATAAATGGTATGAAGACATGATGCCGTCGTGGTCATTGCTTTAACTCAATATACGTCAGAATATGAATTAACTGCATGCATGACCTGACATGGACGAGATGACATAAATGTCATGACATGAATGACATGCGTGTTATGGCATCAATGACATGATGCTGTCGGGGTCGTTTGTTTAACTCGTTATATATCTGGATATGAATGATGACCTGCGTGCATGACCTGACATGAATGACATGCATGTCATGACATCATCATCATCATCATCATCAGCCTGGTTACGCCCACTGCAGGGCAAAGGCGTCTCTCATACTTCTCAAACTACCCCGCTCATGTACTAATTGTAGCCATGTTGTCCCTGCAAACTTCTGACATGGCATGACATGAATGCCATGAATTGCATCAGATGACATTATTGACAAGGCATGAATGGGCATGTCATTCCATGTCATGTCATGCTCGCATTTCTCTCCACACATATCCTGATGCATATCCAGTTAAAGAATTAACGACGCCATCACCCCATGTCGTTTATATCATGTACTATAGATACCTTTACCTTAAAGTTATATACATAAAAACCGGGTATAGCTGATACTCTAAAATAATGAGGAAAATGCGGAGTTGGGTAAGTCATGTAATGCTTAGGACAGATGACCAGTGGCCTATGCGACGCGATAGATCTTGCGTAATTTTTTTAATCGCGTATATAAGAGATCGCAGGCTTTCGTTGCATCATGGAATTGCGAAAGAAAGAAAGAAAGCATGCGCAAAGCTTTAACGCATCGCAAATTGAAAGTGATGTTTTCAAATGGTGCTCTGCAGAAACTGTATTGAAATTGCAGCTGTGAATTTAATAATTAAAAAAGTTTGTCACTTAGTGAATTCTACACTTCGTTAATTAGAAAATGCAAGAATACTGGAGGCTTCTTCAGGAGCTTGCTAGCAACGTACGGTTGGTTTCATCCGTACAGAGGGCTTCATAATTTTTTTTCAAAAACTCTGCTGCGTGTTAGCCGGGGCACCGAACAGCGCGAACCGCGGATGCGTCGCGTGGTATGCCATTTCGCTTGCAGCTGTATTTATTCTTTTCGTTTTCCTCCGGAGCGAGAGTTTTTTTTCTTGATTGCTTCATAGTTTCGTTTTCGAACGGCATGCGTGCGATGCGCTGCAAGGCCGTCTGACTGTTCTTTTTTTAATTTTTGCGGAGCGTGGTATAAACAGGGCGAGCGCCTGTCAGCGACGACCGGCTGCGCAAAGTATTGCGTTGCTCCTTCAGCTCAAGGTCTCTGACTCGCACTGCCGTGGTTTCGGTTTCCGGGGTCGCTCGCCGCTGCCAGCTGGCGACCTGACTCATAGCCGTGGTCGCTGAGGCTATTCGCGGACGCAGTCGTCCCACTCTGATCCGAAACCGAAACTATGTGCTAAGCGACGTAAGCTAAACAAGAACGAGCTAGGAGTTTTGTTGGCTACACTGCCTTGTAAAACTACACAGCTCGCAATGTTTACTTCACCACCATGGATTTCCTTTTCTTTTTTTAAGAAGAAAAACGGAGACGCGACTTTACTCCCTTGGGAATCTGACGGAGTGAAAAAGCGGCACGGATTGACGTCAGGGGACGCATGCATGGCCGATCACTTTCGGCGATACTATCGCCTTCGCGTGACGTAGTGCTCGATTAACCAATCAACTCATCCGATTTTGCTCAAGCAGCCAATCAGCTTGCGCCAGGTGTCCGAGGCGATAGTGATCGCCGAAAGTGATCGTCCCAGAATACGTCCCCAGTCTGTCTAGAGAATGACGTTTATTAGTGAAAACATCGCGACGTGAATTGGCGTAAAAATTAATTTCATTTATTTCGTGCCTCGTCGTCTGTTGTTCACGGGCAACGGTGCGGCGTGCAGATGATCAGTTGACAGCGTCACGGAAACAGGAACGCGACTCAAAGCATGATTGTCGTGGCTTACTCGTCAGTGCATTGGCAGTGCTCAGCGTTTTCTTTCTTTTTCTTGTTTATTTTTTTTTGGGGGGGGGGGGGGGACGGCGGGATTCCGCGTACGTCGGTGTTTATCCAAACAAATCATTTTCGCGTTTTCTATGTTGTTCTTCTTTTCTAGCGCCAACTGTAATGTTTTCTTTTGCCGAACATTTTCTCTGAGGAAATTCGGCGTACCTATTTATAGGTGTTAAACCATGGATTGAATCTTGGCATTTCATTTTTTCGGCTCTAACGTTTATTTCCGAATAAAGCTGAACCGGTTTCATTTTAGTTTATTTCTGTTACAATCCTTTTTCCCGAGGTACAACGGCATTTTTTTTTCTTTTCGGGCATTACCTACATCGAAATTTATCAGTCCTTTCAGCAACCTCTGTTGTGCATTATTATAGATGGAGTTATGTATACGTGCGTTGCATGCGGCTTCTCTCTCTCTCTCTCTCTCTCTCTCTCTGAACGTCTTCAGAGGCTGTTTACGGCCACACAGAATTTTATAAAATAAATTCTGAGAATACCTACCTTCCAGGTTCGTAGAGAACACCAAATCTGCTCGAAGTTTTCTAGCGCTTCACTGAGGCGTGACTATGCGTATCGCGCAGCGACGTCACAACTAAGTTAATTGTTGAAGATTACGTTGTGGTCGCTGATGGAAGTTAAAGACGAAAGCACGTGCAAGTATATTACGTGGCCATATGAATTTTCCTGGAAACCTGGACATATACATTATATTTATATTAATAACGTAGGTTAGTGTGGCGTGGTTTATTTATCACTCGAGTTTTTCTTCTCTATTGTCATAATGTTTGCATCGCGTTCGACATAACCAGTGGTGTATGTTCTAATTTTAAAGGCATTTAATAAACGCTAATAAATTTATGTGATTACCGTATCTACACTCCATGACAGAAAGTCTTTATAGCTTTGAAATGCCAGGGGGTCTCGAGTCTCGTGTTGCATGCTCATCGTGGGGACGGAATATGGCGGGTGCTGCTGTCTTAATTTGCTATATTCGCGTGTTTGCGCCAGCTTAGCTTTACTGTATGTTCTTGAGTTGCATCTTTATGAAGCATATTATAGTGAGACATATAAATCATCAAAAGTTCAGACCCTGTTCTCGCACTGCAGTCCTCTCCCGATACAAATAAAATCCTTATCATCATCAACGGCCTCCGTCATCATCAACGGCCTCATCATCAACGACCTGTGATGTTTGACGGATCCAACCTCCCCCCCCCCCCTTTCCTTCCTCCTCAAGACATGCCGGCTGACAGCATTGAGCGCGTAAGTTATAAAGCTAGGTATGATGACATTGCTCATAAAGAAAAAAAAAAGTACCAAAGCGTGCTACCCGCGCTACTGGCAGCTGTCGCCTGTGCCAGCAGCAGCATGTATAGATGGCGTCGAAATCCACCTCCAGCGACGGCCCCCACCGATTAACAGAAGCCAATCTCTAAGGCCATGCTTTTGCTGACTACACGCCCCGGAAGCAACCGCAGAGCTGGAAACACGCCATGTACTCCTTGTTTTTGACAACGCCTATTGCGAGAGTGGAGCTAGCCAACGTACGTCATGACTCTTCCACTTCCCCAGTGCCAAAACCGAACCCGGCTTAAGCAGCAATAAAATAAACTGGAGGACGCTCAAGCTTCACCTTTTAAGACTGAAACGCGATAGTACTCAATGATCCCTGACTGCTTCTCACGCTTCGCGGCAACTGCAGCTTATGTAACCGTAAAGTTTACCGATAAACGCTGGCGGCGAACGCTACACACGAAAGCGAGGTTTCGGGTAGAAACGCGGCCTCTCGCGTGGGCCGATCCCGGAGGTAGTGCACAGCCGCGCCCCCCCCAAAAAAGTGCAACACTTTCAGGTTTCTGTTACAGCTCCAAGCTGTGGCCGCTTTCGCCGTACCGCGCAGGTGCTCTCGAATGGCACATGCGTTCCCTCTCCGCGATTTCCTGTAGCATTCAGTTACGTTGTGGTACTCGGCTTTCGGCCGTGGTGTGGAGACACCGCTCGCCCCGGTGTGTATACAGTCGCGCCTGTTTCGTTCACCCTGCTTCCAAAGCCGTGTGTCCGCGAGCAGTGAGGTCATCGTGTTGCAGACGTCGGTCGTCTCGGCTAGCAGGAGAGCAATACGAGAACCGAGCAGTGTACGGAAATAACAACTCAGCCGGCAGCCCGAACAATATCCCAAGAGCACGAGGGAGAAAGCAACCTCGGTACGTCGATTCCCCAGGCGTATGCTTTGTGCTGCGGATGAATGGAGCCTGTAGTGGGAGCACTGCCGCTTGCGCGCTACCAAAAAGTTCACTTGAGATCTTTTTGTGCTCATTTCACGTTATTTTGGGCACGTTTGGCCGATAGCTTCTCGTGTGATTTTTGGGTCCCTGATTTCAAAGGCTCCCTAATATATTGTGCATCGTTAGGAGGCCTGACCGGATTACGGGAAGCGCGTTGAACCGCTCATGAAAACTCTTGAAACTTTTGAAAAGACTTCTTTTAGAACACAGCTAAAGCGCTCGCTAGGCACCTACGGATCTCGCCTCACAACTTCACCTCGTTCACGACCGCGCTTGATGATTGTTGTAAATCATTCTGACAGCCCTCCCCCTCCCTCCCGGCCTATCTTTTCTTTAATGCTGTCGGTGTTTTTACTTAATCGAAATTCATATTTTTGTTGTACCCCGTTCACTGAGGGCTACACGCGCTTTAGTCCAACCAATGCAAATGGCGCCCTGATCTGCAGGTCTGCCCAGCTTTCGAAGCTTTTTTTTTTATTCGTGTGCTATATTCTTTTTTCCTTAGACGAGACACTTTCCTCACGATGGAGAACGCCGACGGATTTGTCGACATGGCGGACATCCTTGACGAATTGGAAGGACACGAGTCCACCAAAAAGGTGAGCCCCGTTTGCTCTTGATACAAATCTGCCTTCAAAGCCGCTCTCTCTCAGGTCTCCGCCCACACGCACTTAGCGTTCACCCTTTTTTTTAAATTCTGTCAAGTACAGGTTATACAAGCCTGCGAGCTAGTTTGACGCGTTATGATCAGAGCTGTCGGCCTATTACGACCGCGCTCCGCGAAGAGGACAACAAGTGTCTTTCTAGACGCTATTTCTTCGTTTATCTTGTGTCATCGGAGGTTTATGGGGAAAACATATTTTTACATTTCACGTTCATAGAAATAATGTCTCGCATGTTTCTTAACCTGTACTTTTTACACCGAGCAGCAGTGTGTGTGTGTGTGTGCAGAGGGGAGATAAAATTGCACACATCCTCTTCAGATTTTGATCCAAGATATTAGCCTTCCTCTACAGGAAAGAGGGCATTGCTTTGCTATTCCAGTTTGCTGTGTTTAGGCAGTACACCGTTCATAGCCTATGCAGAAATGCGAACGTCGAAAGCGTGAGGTGTGGACGCTGCGATGTCGGGAGTAACGAGGCGATATATAAATGGTGACGACGTGTACGCACAGAGAACACATGTCTAAATATAATTAAGCATTCTATACCCCTTGTGTAGCAGTGGCGCATTCCCACTTGTGGAGGATGCGCCATGAGTGGGGGGAGAGGGGGGGCACAAGTGTAAGAAATTTTAGCAAGTCAAAGCAGTTGAATTCCACGCGCTCTCCTGTGTGCTTTAGAGATAGCTATAAGCCGACGTTATATGCACAGGTTCTATGTCCTGATTTATTGCTTTATGATGCGGAACAGAGATGCGCTCACTGGCTCTAATTAATTGTTCTAATTAACCCTCCCGACAAGCGAAGAGTATCGGTTTCAATAAGTCTTCGCATGCACAAGTGCGACGGTATCGGACCTTTGGACTAAGACACATGGTCGTAGTGTAGTCCAAATATATGCAGCACTGGGGGACAAGGGGAAGGCCAGTATATTGTAACTAATAACGGATGACAGCATGGGAAATGCTAGCAGCACGCGAATTGAACTGTTGAAAAGATAATGCTTCATAGATGTCCCCCTTCCTCCTTTTTTTTTCGCGCAGGTTACAAGTACTCCTTTGAAAGAAGCGCCGAAGGCAGCGACTGGCTCATCAGCGGCGAGTAGGCTGTCTGAGAACGGTAAGTTTGAGTGAAGATCAACTAAGAAAGGTAAGGAAATGCAATGGGGGATGCTTAAATCCAATAAAATGCGGTATACTACGACTCCGAACGTGTCTGCTCGAAGCTTGCAAAGCGTCCGTGAACGCTTCAAATTGGTAGCGTGTATATCATCACCATGCTTATTTGCTTAAAAGCCGATGTCTGAGAAGCGCCCGAATACGTAGAATACGTAGCAGCATTCCAACCAATATGTAGCTGTAGCCAATGTTTCGATAAGGGGGACGATGTCTTCCGTCAGGGCAGCGACTATTGTCGGAACGTCGGCTTCGGAGCGACATTTCTTGTTCCGCTATTGTTGGTCACATCAAGCATCCATCCTCCTGGAAACTTCTTCCTTGAAACGGAAAAGGTGTCCTTCTCTAAACTTGTCGTTCCTTAAACAGCATCAACGGATGGGCATTCGAGATAAGCAAGAGACGTTTAGAGTATTGTTGGGGAAACAAAAAGCAGCGAAGAGATTGATACGACCGGATCCGTTACTGGCATAAGTAGCGGTAGAAGGGAGATAGAGAAGGTTTTAGGTAGAGAAAAAAGAATAAGGCGATGTACATAAAAAATACTAGAATGAAAGGAGTGTATAATATACCTTATTAACTCAAGCAAGCTAGGCGACTGTTTGACACCGCCGCGCTTCAAAGGGAATGTCAATGAATCATCATCATCCCTTCGTTGTTGAGGCACATGGATCGTTTCTTCTTTACGGGCGATATTAAGAGAAAGCTTTATTTCAGCCTTAACTCCGAGTATCCTATCAAGTATACATGTGTGAAACGTAGAGTCTGGTCCCGTGTTAGACAACCGTTGAACCGGATCAAAATAAATTTGTTAGATCTGACAGAAAAAAAGCGAACTTCTCCCGATTGCGAGAGGCGGAATCTTGATTTAGGACGTCAACTCTTCTTACAAAAACTGCAAGAAACTACACAAATGATCAAAAAATAAATTTAACTACAATTTTGTTCGCTTTAGATGCCCCAATACCTGCAGTCGGCATAAATGTGACATTGTTCTTACGCTTCTAAACAGTACACCTAATTTTTTTTTTGTAATTTGGTCGATTTTCCTAAAGTATTGTCAGGCAAACTGGTAGCCTGAATGAAAAATCTGTCTCCGACAGTTTCCAGATTTTTTTCATTTCTTTCGATAGCAACAAAGGTAATCAAAATTGCCCGTGTGGATGCCGATCAAAGAAGTATCGGTGTTCCCGTGTACTTGGGAAAGGATCTGGCTGCTTAGCCAACTTACGGTGGCTGTAGCCAACTTTCTTGGCGTGTCGCAATGGTGTCGTCATTATGTCTATCCTCATAACAAACACAGGTCACCAGAAGAAAAAAAAACTTTTCATCTGGGATTCCATTCCGGGTACAAGAGTTGTTGCGGCGTGTCTGGTATCGCCCTTGTTGCAGCATTGTCATCGTCGTCTACGCTGTCGTCGTTATCGTCACCTTTGTACGGTTCTCCTTAATTAGTCATCATCACCGTGTAGTCGCCCCTGTCGACCTTATAGTCATCGTTGCACCTTTGACTTGGCCGCCGTTATCGTCAAGCGACCCGCATCGGACAAATTACCGCTGTTTTCATCATCATCATCATCAGCCTGTTATATGTCCACTGCAGGACGAAGGCCTCTCCCTGCGATCTCCAATTACCCCTGTCCTGCGCCGACCGATTCCAACTAGCGCTCGCGAATTTCCTAATTTCATCGCTCCACCTAGTCTTCTGCCGTCCTCGACTGCGTTTCCCTTCTCTTGGTACCCATTCTGCCCAACGGTTATCTAACCGGCGCATTACATGACATGCTCAGCGCAATTTTTTTCTCTTGAAGTCAATTAGAATATCGTCTATACCCGTTTGCTCTCTGATCCAAACCGGCCTCTTTCTGTCTCTTAACCTTATACCTAGCAATCTTCGTTCCATCGCTGTTTTGGGCTGTGCTTAATGCTTTTCTCTGAGCGGCACGCTGCAGTACTCTCTCTCCCTCTCTGTGACCAGGTTCGACCGAAGGGGCGACCCACCCGCACTTCGTGCTGAAGACCGAGCTAGTGCTGAAGCTGCAGATGGAGTACCCGGACAAGTTCGTCAAGGAAAGGCTCGGAGGCTACGAGTTCAAGACGAAGAGTTGAGTTGAGCATGCGAAGTCGTATAGCAGCCGGTATACGCTAACGCTCCGCTAAAACTGCCTAATATGTGATTCAGGGTTACTGCACAAGTGACACGAAAAGAGAGAGAGAGAATTAACCATGCAGGACACTGGTGGGCCCATGTGGTCCTCCTCTTTTATGAGTCTCGTGCCCGCTTTCGCGCTGCCAGTATATAACACTACTTTTACAAGTGTGTGTGTGTGTGTGTGTGTGTGTGTGTGTGTGTGTGTGTGTGTGTGTGTGTGTGTGTGTGTGTGTGTGTGCGCGTGCGTGCGTGCATGCGTGCGCGCGCGATTTATGGCAGGTAACATTTCTTGGGACGAATTCCAGACAATGAGCAGAGCGACTGCATGTTCCGTGACAGTGCTGAACGTTTTTTGTGAAGTTTCACAACTCTCGCAGTCGCAGAGCCTCGCTTGCGCACTAAAGCCTTCCTTCCATCAGAAAAGGAGGGCGAATCGACACGTATGCACAAACGACAGACAAATTTGCTCCCCTCTTCGAATAGCTGTCATCGAGGAGAGGAAGGGGATGGTGATCGATTTCTGTTAGTCACGAACATACTGTCGCGAAGACAATGTAACGCGGCCTTCTTTGCTGTCTTTCGGGGAATATTGTGGGGTCCTTGCCGCGCGGCCGCCGCCCCCGCCGCACCTGACGTCACACCTGCACATGTCGCGTCGTCTTCTCACGCTCGGCTGTCAAAGGCCAATTAGTTATGGTCAGAGTGCTTTTGTGTACGGAGTGTTGACGCGACCATTTCTTGACCCCTTGAACTCTGCCGCTTATTGGATGATGTCGGCTTGCCTGATTGGTCGGAGTAACGAAGTAGCCCATTGGTGGAGAAAAGTGTCTCTTGGATGCTGGGGAAACTTATTTAAGGAATAGTTTGGGGTAGTTTTAGGGTGAGCAAGTAGACCGCAGCAGACACGGCGCAACTTCACCAGGGGAGACCAGGCCGGTCAGGCAGGCCGACGACGACGGGTATGACATCGTTTTGTTTGTAAATATTTTTGTACAGTTTAAACTTACGGCAGATGCCAAGTGAATAAACCTAGTTATTTAAATGTTACTCTCGTCGTCGTACCTGCGGATTTGGACTTTCCCTACCAGAGCTCATCCCCATTCTTCTTCCGTGTCCCTGGTGAGTTGATGCGTCTGATATCTCACGGCTGCGTCACTTCGCTACAAAGTGGTGGAGTGTGCTGGGTACCGAAGGCCACGCACTAATATCATCGGCCGTGGCAACAAACCCGAAGAACCTAGCTCTAACAGCTCGACCATGACCGAACCCCCTACTGTCCTCGCTACCATGTCCATCCCTCAAGCGGAACCTTTCATCGGACCGCCAGTCTTTAGAGGCACGCCCGAAGAGTCAATATCCGAGTGGCTGCTTTTCTACGAACACGTAACCTCCCTCAACAACTGGGATGAAGGGACGAAAGTAAAATTTTTATATTTGGCATTAGAGGGCAATGCAAAAAGTGGCACACCACGCAAATTTTAACGGGTGCCCCTAATACATGGAAAGAGTGGACGACGCTCTTAAAAACGTCTTTTACAAGTCGCCACTCAGTTGAGATCGCATATTTGCGGCTCCAAAACCGAACGCAGCTGCCATCAGAATCTCACGAAGATTATTATTATGACGTTGTGCAGCTGTGCGCCAGAGCCAATCCATCTATGACGGAAGAGGAGCGGATGCGGCACCTCATGCGCGGATTGCGTCCGGACGTGCTGGAAAAAATTCTCATTGCAAACCCGGACAGCTGCTCTGCTTTCCTCGAAATTTTACGCCGAATTGATTGGGCAGCTTTTTTGATAGAAGTGACCGGCACCCATTTCTCTGCCGGCCGGCAGTCATGCTACCCATTCGCCTCGGCACCTGCCGCCGGAGTGACACCCGCTGGAGCAACAGTGCAGCCGCCTCCGGCATGTCTCGCTACCTGCGCTGCGGCAGAACATCTTCGCCCGCGAGAGGCCACCGACCGCGATAGGGACTTAAGGGCGATCGCGGACTCTATAGCCACATTATCGGACCGCCTGAAGGCTATGGAAGAAGACGTACGCCGTCCTCCGGTGCCTTGGCCGGCAAGAAATTCCCGTGCCGACGACGGGCGTCCACGATGCTGCCAGCTATGCCGTCGCATCGGTCACGTCGCGCACCAATGCTGGACGCGGTTTCGAGATGACAGAAACCAACAGAGAGGGCCCAATAATAATCAGGGTGGGCAACCCAACCCTTCGGGAAACGAGAACGGCCGGGCCTAGGGAGCCAGTCCGGCCGTCCCGTATGCACTATGTCAGATAGTCAGCTTTTAACAGTACCGATACGAGCAAATGGTACCGACACAAAACTCGTAATTGATACTGGCTCCTCGGTAAATGTCATCTCGTCGCATTTCGCTGAAAAAATATGTGCTTCATCAAAATCAAGAAAAGATGTCTTTATCAGAGGAATCGGCGGAAGCTTGCTCTCCCCCCAAGGTGAAACTGAAATAACTCTTGATTTCGACTCCACAACTGTTCGCGAGAAGTTTTTGATTGTGAAGGACTGTCCCTACGAGCTATTAGGTGGTCTCCCGTTTTGTCGAGCAGTGCGTCTTTTAATAGATTTCTCCAAGAGTGAGCTCCAACTCAACGGTGAAACTTTTCGGTTGCATGTAAATTCGAGCACCCTGGCACACAATGATGCACTCAGTGCGCGGTGCCACGAGCATATTCGCATTGAACCTCGCACTGAAATCGCTGTCCAAGTAAATGTCGCAAGGGACGGAGTCCATCTCATCGAACCGAACAGCACGCTCAAAAGCGGACTTCACGTTGCTCGTACCGTGACCAAGGTCGTGCATGGGACAGGTGTGATTCGGATCGCTAATCCCACCATGTCGCCAGTAAATTTGCTCAGCGGAACAAAGCTTGGATGGGCTACTTCTATCCACAATTCACAAATGGCAGTCATCGCCCCCGAAGACACGCAAGACTCTCGGGATTTTGACGTGGAGACTGGAGACCACTTACGTCCAGGTGAAAGGGCTGAGTTGCTTTCGCTCATTGACAACTTCCGCCACCTATTCACTGGCGATAACAACCCCATTCAGCAGACGTCTATGGCAGAACACGTTATCGACACAGGCGATTCTCGACCAATTCATCAGCATCCCTACCGTCACTCCCCTTTTGAAAGGAACCTGATTGAGAAGCAAGTAGAGGAAATGCTGCGCGATGGGATAATAAGGGAATCTCGCAGTCCCTGGTCATCACCTGTCGTCCTCGTAAAAAAGCCGAACGGGTCATGGCGTTTTTGTGTCGACTTTCGAAGGGTGAATGAAGTTACGAAGAAAGATGTACATCCACTGCCGCGAATCGATGACATTCTCGACGTGCTACAGGGCTCAAAATACTTCACAACACTTGATCTTACATCGGGCTATTGGCAAGTGAAAATCAAGGAGGAAGATAAGCCGAAGACCGCGTTTGCCTGTGGGCCCGGCTTGTATGAGTTCAATGTTGTTCCCTTTGGTCTGTGTAACGCCCCGGCCACGTTTCAGAGAATGATTAACAAAGTACTCAGTGGTCTGCTTTGGAAAGTATGCTTGGCTTACTTGGACGACATTGTAATTTTCTCTAAGGACATGACCGCTCATTTGCAAGATTTGAAAAGCGTATTCTCGGCCTTGGACGCGGCGAACTTGCGGCTGAAGCCGGAAAAGTGCAGCTTTGCGCGACAGGAGATTAAGTACCTTGGTCACATTCTCACTGGCGAGAACATCCGACCGGACCCAGACAAAGTGGCCGCGATTGAAAAGTTTTCCCCACCAAAAAACAAGAAAGGTGTACAGAGCTTTCTCGGAATCTGCAATTACTATCGGCGATTTATCAAGGATTTTTCTCGTATTTCTCGGCCGCTCACTAACCTCACTAGAAAGGATGTCCCTTTCGTCTGGGATGCAGCTTGCGAAGCGGCTATGCAATCCCTCAAAGAGAAGCTGATCACGGCGCCCATTTTGCGTCAGTTTGAGCCCGGGAAGCCGATAGAGGTGCACACTGATGCCTGTGATTATGGAATTGGTGCTGTACTAGTTCAGAAAATCGGATCCGAAGAGAAAGTAATTGCCTATGCTAGCCGACACCTTAATAAGGCTGAGATGAACTACAGCACAACTGAGAAAGAATGTCTCGCTGTCGTGTACGCGTGCGGACAGTTTCGTCCGTACATTTTTGGGTCTAAGTTCACAGTCGTGACCGACCAAGCTAGCCTGGCCTGGCTAATGAAAGTGAGAAATCCGAATGGTCGCCTTATGAGATGGTCTCTGTTGCTTCAGGAGTTCGACATAACGTTGCGACATCGCCCTGGCCTGAAGAATGGAAATGCGGACACGCTTTCCCGCATTCCTCATGATCCCGCACCAGCAAGCGAAGAAAACCCATTACCGTTGCTCGCGCTGGATCATGTGGACATCGGGGAAAGGCAGAGAGAGGATTCCTGGATGCAAGAAATCATACAGCACCTAGAGCAGCCGAGTACGCCCGTTGTCAGAAAAACGAAAAGAACGGCACGGAGCTTTCGGCTGGTCGACGGTGTATTGTACAGAAGAGCGAAAGGCTTTCAGGAAGATCGCGCAGCACTCGTTGTCCCCAAATGTTTGAGATCGGAGGTTCTGAGGCACTGCCATGACGACATCACGGCAGGCCACCTCGGTGTCAAGCGCACATGGGAGAAAATTCGCAGCCGCTATTTCTGGCCAAAGATGTTTTGCCACGTCACCAAGTATGTCCTCTCCTGCCCTGACTGTCAGACGCGAAAGCTACCACCCGGAAAGCCGACCGGTTTTCTCCAGCCGATCCCACCTGCAGGTCGCCCTTTCCAACAAGTGGGCATGGATTTTCTTGGCCCTTTCACTAAAAGCAAAGCAGGAAACCGCTACATCCTCGTGGTTACTGACTACCACACGAAATGGGTCGAGGCTGTCGCGTGTACAGCGGCCACTGCTGCAGAAGCTGCTAAAGCCTTCGTCGAGCAAATTGTCTTACGCCATGGGGCACCAGAAAAAGTGATAACAGATCGGGGGCAGCATTTTGTCGCCAACCTGACTGAAGAAATTTTCCGACTTGTAGGTAGCGAGCATGCCACTACTACAGCGTACCATCCTCAAGCGAACGGCTTGTGCGAGCGCTTCAACCGCACGTTGGCCGATATGCTCAGCATGTACGTTTCTTCGCACCATCGCGACTGGGACGAATTTCTTCCGTACGTGCTTTTTGCATACAATTCTTCTACCCACGAGACCACCGGGTTCACCCCATTCTTTCTTCTTCACGGACATGAGCCCACACTTCCTATAGATGTAGCACTAGGCGCGGAACGCGGTTTCGACTGCACCCTGGACGCCAGGAAAGTGGCCCTCCGGCTGCAGCGTGCTCGCGAGCTAGTGACCGAACGGGAAAGGCGTCAGCAAGTAAAGAACAAACGTAGTTACGACGCTAAACGACGTAGTGCAGTCTACCATGCGGGGGACTTGGTGTATTTGTGGACTCCCTTCAGAGCTCGGGGAAAGACAACAAAACTCCTTCACCGGTACCACGGGCCTTTCCGTCTTGTTAGGCGAATCGGCGAGAACAACTGGGAGGTAGTGGATAGAACTGGCAAAAAACGCGACGTTGTTAATGTTGCGCGCTTAAAACCGTGCCACGTCCGACAGTGCTCGGATAATGACGACGCGGACGACGAGTCTGTTGACGGACATCGAGAGGAAGTGTGTGATCCAAGTGGTGCTGTGCGCGAGTGCGATTTGAATGGTTGTGTGCGCGAGTGCGGTTCGCGTAGTGATTGTGTGTACAAGACAGAGACTTGTGAAAGAGTGCGCGTCGTAGAAGACTCGGACGATGGGACTGAACTTTACTCTGACTGGAAGACATTCCACAACGAGGCCGATCCGAGAACTATTACTGCTTACGACACGGACACTGATGTGTATCACAACGCAAGCGTATAACCTTCATTGTTAATTTTATTGTGTAGCGCGCGCGAATGAACTTTGTTTCTTGTCTTGTGCATTTTGTTTCCATTTTGTCAAAACTTGTTTGTTTTGTTTTACGTGATGCTAAATCTTCCTTACGGATACTTCAGTTCTTTATATGAATCCCTAATGTGCGCGTTTAACTTCTTGAGCCATGTTTTATTTTGTAGTAATGATTTGTAACGAGTGGGACACTCTTTTTCGTAGGGGGGAGGTGTCGCGAAGACAATGTAACGCGGCCTTCTTTGCTGTCTTTCGGGGAATATTGTGGGGTCCTTGCCGCGCGGCCGCCGCCCCCGCCGCACCTGACGTCACACCTGCACATGTCGCGTCGTCTTCTCACGCTCGGCTGTCAAAGGCCAATTAGTTATGGTCAGAGTGCTTTTGTGTACGGAGTGTTGACGCGACCATTTCTTGACCCCTTGAACTCTGCCGCTTATTGGATGATGTCGGCTTGCCTGATTGGTCGGAGTAACGAAGTAGCCCATTGGTGGAGAAAAGTGTCTCTTGGATGCTGGGGAAACTTATTTAAGGAATAGTTTGGGGTAGTTTTAGGGTGAGCAAGTAGACCGCAGCAGACACGGCGCAACTTCACCAGGGGAGACCAGGCCGGTCAGGCAGGCCGACGACGACGGGTATGACATCGTTTTGTTTGTAAATATTTTTGTACAGTTTAAACTTACGGCAGATGCCAAGTGAATAAACCTAGTTATTTAAATGTTACTCTCGTCGTCGTACCTGCGGATTTGGACTTTCCCTACCAGAGCTCATCCCCATTCTTCTTCCGTGTCCCTGGTGAGTTGATGCGTCTGATATCTCACGGCTGCGTCACTTCGCTACAATACAGTGAGGCCAGAGAGGTCAAAGGGGAAATCAGTGGTTTAATTTAAATGTATAAACAACCAGGTAAAGGGAAGCGAAAGTGGACGAAGAGCTAGCATGCCACCAGATGGGGACCGAGCCCACACCCTCCGAATTACGTTTGCTGGGCGTTGAAAATGAAGGTACCACCGTGGCCATTCTCCTCGCGGTCACTTCTCTCGGGTGATTGCATTCGACCGTGTTTCACCTACTAGCCCAACGAGAAGTACTCCTAAGAACTCTCGGTTCACCGTTAGCCACAGCCTGCCCATCGACATTTTCGACCGCTGTAGACGCCTGCATTTTGTGAAAACCCCACCCCTTGTGTAACAACCCCGAAAGCGGTCTTTGAAGGAAATAAAGTGACGCGGTGATGTGATGTGAACGGAAAAGTTTTCGGGCCGAGTTATACCTCTTGCCACCGTGACGTCGCTCATCTTCCTCCCCTCCGCCGCAGGCACGTTGCTCCGGGCGCTGCTGCACCGCACGTACAAGCAGAGCAAGCGTCCCAACAACAAGACCTTCTGCGACCCGCTCGACTACGTGGGCGACTACGTGCTCAAGTTCCTCATCTCGCAGTACCTGCTCGAGCACTGCGCCGTCAAGACCAAGGAGCAGCTGGCGCAGAGGCGCGCCCTGGTGGAGTGCCAGGAGGCGTACGCGCTGCTCGCGGTGCGCAACGGGTTCCACGAGGCCGTGTTCATCGACGACCGCCGGGACTGGGAGCACCTCAACGAGTACATCAAGAACGTGAAAGACGTTCAGGTGGGGTTAACCGCCTGATAACAGCCGAACCCGGGCTTTAGCTCAAGTGCTCCTATCTAAATACATGTAAAAGGAGAATTCGTTTTTCTCGGCAACCACTGCACCAAATTTGACGAGGTTTGTTGCATTTAAAAGACAAACTTAAAATCTAGTGACTGTTGGTTTCGAATTTTTGAGTTAGGTCGTCAATTTTTTATTAAAAATTGGCAAAAATCGAAAATTTTCAAAAAACGAAACTATCAAGTTTACAACTCTGTAACTCAACCGCTAAAAACGATACTACAATTCTGTGAATGGCATCTAAAAGTAAATCTAAAGCGGACAAAACGGATATCTTACACATGAATATAAAAAAATTTCATCATAGGGAAATATAACTTTTGCAAAACCGTTATAACCAAAGTAACAAATTCACGTAAGATGTAAAATGACCTATTGAATTTGTCCGCTTTGAATGATCTAATGGATGCCGTTTACAAAACTGCGATATCAGTTTTTGATGCAGAGCTATGAATTTGTAAACTTCGTGCTTCTATTTTTTTCAAACGGTCAAATATTTGAAAATCGTTTTAAGAAAATTCAATCCCTAAATCGAAATTCCGCTTCCAACAGTCACTAGAATTTAACTTCCTCTTTCAAATGCAACAAATTTCATCAAAATTGATCCAGGGGTTATCTCATAAAAACGTTTTTGCGTTTTACATGTATTTGAATAGGCCGCGTCGGAGTTGGGCCCGAGCTAAAGCTTCCTCTTAAGGAGCCCGTGTCACAAAAATCCGGCGTCGCGCATCGGCGTTGGACGTCGCTTCGGAAAAAAAGGAATTTCGAACTGAAATTCCAAACCACGCATACCCGACCACTTATCTACCACCAAAGTTGCTCGTACCTTGTCTTTCATTCTTTACAAAGTTATTCCTCCAAATTCTGAGAACGGCAGACCACGAACAAATGCAGTGAAAATAAAACACCGGCAGCGCATGTCCTTTATGTAAGCTCTTTTCAGACGGAAATATTAGAAGTGCGAAACAATAACGGGATATCGAGCCACGCAAGAGGCCGCGTTTCTACCAGAAAGCTCGCCTTCGCGCATAGCGTTCGCAACCAGTGTTTCCCGGTGAACGTTACGGTTACATAAGCTGCAGTTGCCGGGAAGCATGAAAAGCAGTAAAGGGTTCTTTGAACGCTCTCGCGTTCCACTCTTAAAGGCGAAGCTTAAGCGTCCTCCAAAATTTTCTTTATATCGAACACGTGGATTTTACCGACCGATAACCCCTCCGCGGTATAGCTTGCCATGGTGCATGGTTATAATATGGCGTTGCGCTACCGAAGCTTGAGGAGGCGGATTCACTCCCGGCCGTATTCCGACGAGGGCGAAATGCAAAGAAAGGTCGTGTATATTAGAGTTTAGGTGCATGTTAAGGAAACCCGGGCGACCTGAATTAAATCCATGTAGTCCCCCGACTACGACGTGCCTCGCTAATTTTTTCCCCTCTGTTTAAGATGCCGTACATTTTATTCGAAAGAAGTTTAAACACCGAAGGTTTCGAGAACGTTTACGGCGGTGCAGCTGCTGAAATACGAAAAAGTACTTTGAAATCCGTGACGCCAAGGTGACGTACTGACGTTATGTTTCAGTGCGCAAATAAAAAACGAATTTAGGTTTGGCTTGCATTATTTCGGAGAAATTAAGGAAATTGGAGGTTTTTTTAAAAAGTATTCAACTTCACTAGTCTAGATTAATTCAGCGTATTTTTACTTTCCCCTTAAACATGGATATTTAAGGCTGGTAAAGTGTTCTTTCAGAACCCCGTTTTTTACTACAGGGTTGTTTACTATATAGTGAAGGAAAATTAAGGCCAAGCATTCCTTTCTTGAAGTTTGCGGCAAAACATCTTGACGAAACGGATTTCCAATTTTTTTTTATTTTTTAGGCCGTTCTGGGCGCAGAAAAAGCCCTCAAAGCTTGCTCCAGGGATGTTTTATATTCTTTAAAATCGATATCGACCTCGCCGTAAAAGCGAAATTCTAACCTTAAAAAAATATATTTCGCTTGTTTTCTCGACTATGCTAGAGGGCCAACGCAGTAAATCAAAATAAAAATTTAGCTGAAGAAAGTACGTCGAGTAACTAGAATAATGTTTTAGTCTACGCCCAGTACTGTTATTAGCGTTCAGGAGTTTATTTTCGCTAATATTTAATTCTTTGTCGTGTGGCCCATCCTCATCGTCACTGAACGCCAATCTGGCCCTCTGGTCAAAAAGTTTTGAGGCCGAAGCTCTTAAGGAGACAAATACCCGCCGTGGTTGCTCAGTGGCTATGGTGTTGGGCTGCTGAGCACGAGGTCGCGGGATCGAATCCCGGCCACGGCGGCTGCATTTCGATGGGGGCGAAATGCGAAAACACCCGTGTGCTTAGATTTAGGCGCACGTTAAAGAACCCCAGGTGGTCAAAATTTCCGGAGTCCTCCACTACGGCGTGCCTCATAATCAGAAAGTGGTTTTGGCACGTAAAACCCCAAATATTATATTATTAAGGAGACATATTTACACTTTTCCATCGTTGGAAGGTGCTCACTGCTGTCCAATGAACTTTTTATGAACTTTTGTCCACTTTTGTGAACCTTCGCTTATTTAGGCTTGTGTGCACAATCGTGTACCCTAAGATAGCACACCAAAATCAACAGCATTGATGAACGCGATTTAGTGGTATACATCTTTAAGCACTGCGGACACCGCCTGTTCTGCGAGTTTGAACGATATGTGTAGGCTCTTACACTCTAAGAACAGTTTACACCCTTTGGCTTGCCCCTTCTGCCACACAAGAATAATCGTCATCTGCCTTGATGCGTTTCCTTTCTTTGTCGCTGCAAGCCCGGAACTTTCCAGTGACGAACGGCACGCGCGTTATCAGAAGGGGCACTCCAAAGGGTGTAAACTGTTCTATGCTGATAACGCGCGTGCCATTCGTTACTGGAAAGTTCTGGGCTCGCAGCGATAAAGAAAGGAAACGCATCAAGGCAGATGACGATTATTTTTGTGTGGCAGAAGGGGCAAGCCAAAGGGTGTAAACTGTTCTTAGAGTGTAAACAAATGTATGTACACCCTTTGAGGTGTATATTTGCCACACAACAATAATCGTCGTCTGTCTTGCTGCGTTTCCTTTCTTGAAAACGCTGGGCTCGCTGCTTTCCTGTCGAGAATGCCATGTCGTGCTGATAACGCGCATGCCGTTCGTGACTTGGAAGTATCGGGCTCGCACCGTTAAAGGAAATGCGGACAAGATATGTGACAATTATCGTTGTGTGGCAAGATACGACCGAAAGGGGGTAATTTGTTTAGAAGAGTGTAAGGTGTCCGACTCAAACAAATTGGAATGTAGACGGCCGGGTATCTATTCTCCGCGTCAGTATGTTTTCATGTAGTGGGTTCACTTCCTTCGTTGTTGACAATGTTCTACGTCAGGCATAATTTGTCAGGTTGCGGGATCGGTTCTTTCCGTGCGTGCTAGACAGGAAATGGCTAATCTTGTATCTGACGTTCCTGTGGGTAATTCTCGCGTGGGAGTCCGTATTCTGCAAACTTGACAAAGCTCAATTGAAAATAGAAAAATTCTTGCACTCTTTTCGTCATCCTGTCGATGCAAAAAATATGGTGAAACTCAATTTTCGACGAAGGGAATGAATTGGCACCCGAAGGCGTTAATTGAGAGCCTTAGATAATTGGACGAGAGAGATTTCGGTGCTTCAGAAACGATCTCGCTTAGGCCCATTAACCAGCTCGCCTGCGGAAAACGTTTGCGTCCTCGTATCTTAAAACACTCTAATGACATTTACGCGTTTAGGCTGCTGTTGTCATGACGTTGCACAGCAGAGCACGTGGTCGAGGGATCGATTCCCTACCTCGGTGGTCTGATTCCCGTGGGAACTGAATGCAGAAAGAGACTCTCGCGCATTGGGTGCACGTGGGAGGAACCCGAGCAGGTCGGGGGAGATTAATCTGAAGACCTCCACTGGGCGGCATCGCTCATGCCCCCAACTGTGAAGGCCCCGCACCTCGCAGCTCAGTTTGTTCTACGTTTGCCGGCCTTAATTGACCTTCGCTTACGTGTGCACGACTACTGATTTGTGCTGCCAATGCGTGGAATATGTGGTACGATTGAATGAACGCACGAATGGATGAAACGTTCACTGCGGTAACGCTTCCTCGTATGTGTCTCTCCCGTGCACACGCCCCGCCCCCCCCCCCCCCCCCCGCAGACCCTGAAGCAGCTGAGCAGCGTGGAGAGGCGACGCTGCTTCATCCAGAACTTCTTCCAGTCCGTGGCCGGCGCCGTGTACGTGGACAGCGGCTACGACCTGCGCGCCGCCGAGCGCGTGTTCCTGCCCATGCTCAAGCCGTTCCTCGACGAAGTGGTCGACATGGAGCTCGGAGACTGAGGCGCCCTAGTCATCGTCTTTCCCTGTAACATGGCATCCGAGATCCAATGGCGTGAGCCACCGGATCTCGAAGGCTACGCTTACATTTTTTACTACCTCTTCGGGCGCTCTCACACTACACGCCGTGTCGTCGACGGATTATGTGTACAGAAGGCCAAGGGGTGTGCTGTACAGGCCCGCATTCCCGGTCGATCGTAGCAGTAGCCCTGTGGTGTTAATTTCAATAGTGCTGCAGCTACTGATTACCCTGAAGTTTTAGATTTACTGACCCTGAAGAAGATCAGAACACATTGAGCGAGTCAGCTTCCGGGGGACCATAGGTAGTGAAAAGGAAAGCAGGCAGATGTAGCTGACGCTGTGTATATGGTCCACCGTTAGTCGACGCAGTCTGCATGTTTTTTTGTTTTTTTTTTTTGGGGGGGGGGGGGCTACATGGCAACTTGACCTTCCGGCCTGCATTTGCCTTTCGATTTTGAAGAGGGAAATCGAAGTCCCTGCTTTCGAAAATGATTGGCTAGGAATACGGACGGCCTCGTCCCAGTACACTCCAGCAACTTGAAGTATTAACGCGACGCCGGAGCGACCCATTTTCCTTGCATTTGAATTGTTTTGTGTGTCTTGAATCTGTTCTCACATATGCGTTTTTAACTTTTTAAGCACTGATTGTACGTGAAAGAGTACCAGGCGTTGTTGCTCGTAATGTGGACTACGAGCTTGATCTGCTAACCGAAGGTGGAGCTGTTTCAGCTGTGATGCATCCGTCTCACGCATGTGCGTGTCATGTTCAAGACTTTCTTGCGTTTGTATCGGATAAACAAATAAAACTGACATTCGTGTTCATTCTTTTTTTCTTTTTTTAATTTTTTTTAATCAGAAGTGTCGCCTTGCATTTATTCTCTTTTCTGATAGATATGAATTTCCTCTAAAATAAAGGTAAGATATGAGCTATTCTACAAGAATGCTTCCATGGCGGCTAATAGGTCGCTACCGGCGCATTTACCCTGTAACAAGAACGGTAAAAGATGGATCACTACAATTTCGTTTTTGAAACTTTTTTTTCTTTTCACCAGCCGCGGAATCGAATCCCAGCCACGGCGGCCGCATTTCGGTGGGGGGCGAAATACGAAAACACCCGTGTACTTTTATAGATTCAGGTGCGCGTTAAAACCCAGATTGTCCAAATTTCCGGAGTCCCCCACTACGGTGTGCCTCATAATCGGGTCGTGGTTTGGGCACCTAAAATCCCATTTAAAAGAAGAAAAAAAAACATTTTTTCGAGCGCATCTGTATGAATTCAGAGACACGAAATCTCACAGGTACGAATATATCACCGAACAAAGATAATAAAACAGAAGTGCTACTTCTAGGTCATTCGGTGGCACACAACGCCTTGAGAGATTCCACTAGCTTTGCTGTTACAATCTGCTGCGTTTTACATGAATGCGATGCAGTGGGGCACTGCATCGCTTTTCTGGCGCATCACATTCGTGTAAGCGGCGGTGAAGCGGTAGGATGGCGAATCGCATTGATGCGACAGGAGAGGGGGTCAAGCCGTCTCGAGCGGTGCACGAAAGCGCTAGCGTGTTGCTTTTCAGGGAGAGAGACGACTGCCGCCCTGTGCTCCCCACCAATCGCTGTCGGAATGCAAATCACCTGAAATGTGTTTCGCATTTGTAAGCGAGGGGGTGGATGCGACACGCTACTGTCCGATTCGTGTAAACGTGGCCAAGGGCCCCGCACGTGGTGAACGGATCGAAGACTCTGCAGGGTCGTCAACCGGTCAAACGTCTGCCTTTCCTCTCTCACACGGTAAACTAAATTTTCTCAGAACCTAGAACGACTCTTTCTTGCACTAAATCTTGCACGCCTACCATTTTCGGTCCTTGAAACCGAAACCAGTCAATCCCCCCAAATGGACTGCAGTCTCCGTCAAGAAGCAAAAGAGTCCGCCGCAGCTCCCGACACCCCCCCCCCCCCCCCATCCTTTCGACCTGCCATCGACATCAAAAGAACTTGTAGCAAGAACTTGTCACTCTCACCGCTAGCGACTCAACCCCCACTTAACACTTGTTAAAAGAAGTCTGTCGTTCGTCGCTCCCGGAGACGCAGCTGAGCTGGCTCCCAAACGTCACGAGAAAGTTTTGGGTTGGCGACAACGCGTATCCTCGTCGAAACGCTTTGGAAGGGGTGCCCTCGAGACCACACAAAGAAAGGGGCATTCAACCTGTATTGTCCTTTTGTGTGTGTGTGTGTGTGTGTGTGTGTGTGTGTGTGTGTGTGTGTGTGTGTGTGTGTGTGTGTGTGTGTGTGTGTGTGTGTGTGTGTGTGTGTGTGTGTGTGTGTGTGTGTGTGTGTGTGTGCGCGCGCGCGTAGCTTGAGGGGCAAGCGCGCGAGATTGAACCTAATTTGCCCCTGCTGGGCTCGAAAGAGACGCCTGTTCGCACACTTGCGTTTGCTTTCTTATCTAAACTGACGTCTTCTCGGTGCTTGAACTCTGGGATCCTCGTTACAAAGGGGCGTTAAAACAGGGGACATTTTTGAACTAAATTACACAAGAATTTCGTGAAAAACGACATTCGAATGGAATGCAAACTAGAACATAAAGTTTGCGTGGAATCTAATAAAAAGTAGGACCGCGCAAAGAGCGATGGAACGAAGACTGCTAGGCATAACGTTAAGAGACAGTAAGAGAGCGATTTGGGGGGGGGGGGGGGGGATCAGAGAGCAAACGGGTATAGACGATATTCTAATTGACCCCAAGAGAAAAAATGGAGCTGGGCAGGACATGTATATCGCAGGTTAGGTGACCCCTTGGACCATTAGGGTCACATCATCATCATCAGCCTGGTTATGCCCACTGCAGGGCAAAGGCCTCTCCCATACTTCTCCAACTACCCCGGTCATGTACTAATTGTGGCCATGTTGTCCCTGCAAACTTCTTAATCTCATCCACCCACCTAACTTTCTGCCGCCCTCTGCTACGCTTCCCTTCCCTTGGAATCCATTCCGTAACTCTTAATGACCATCGGTTATCTTCCCTCCTCATTACGTGTCCTGCCCACGCCCATTTCTTATTATTGATTTCAACTAAGATATCATTAACTCGCGTTTGTTCCCTCACCCAATCTGCCCTTTTCTTATCCCTTAACGTTACACCTATCACTCTTCTTTCCATAGCTCGTTGCGTAGTCCTCAATTTAAGTAGAACCCTTTTCGTAACCCTTTTCGAACCCTTTTCGAGTACTGGTAAGACACAGCTGTTATAAACTTTTCTCTTGAGGGATAATGGCAATCTGCTGTTCATGATCTGAGAATGCCGCCTGCCAAACGCATCCCAGCCCATTCTTATTCTTCTGATTATTTCAGTCTCATGATCCGGATCCGCAGTCACTACCTGTCCTAAGTAGACGTATTCCCTTACCACTTCCAGTGCCTCACTACCTATTGTAAACTGCTGTTCTCTTCCGAGACTGTTAAACATTACTTTAGTTTTCTGCAGATTAATTTTTAGACCCACCCTTCGGCTTTGCCTCTCCAGGTCAGTGAGCATGCATTGCAGTTGGTCCCCTGAGTTACTAAGCAACGCAATATCATCAGCGAATCGCAAGTTACTAAGGTATTCTCCATTAACTCTTATCCCCAATTCTTCCCAATCCAGGTCTCTGAATACCTCCTGTAAACACGCTGTGAATAGCATTGGAGAGATCGTATCTCCCTGCCTGACGCCTTTCTTTATTGGGATTTTGTTGCTTTCTTTATGGAGGACTACGGTGGCTGTGGAGCCGCTATAGATATTTTTCAGTATTTTTACATACGGCTCGTCTACACCCTGATTGCGCAATGCCTCCATGACTGCTGAGGTTTCAGCTGAATCAAACGCTTTCTCGTAATCAATGAAAGCTATATATAAAGGTTGGTTATATTCCGCACATTTTTCTATCACCTGATTGATAGTGTGAATATGGTCTATTGTTGAGTAGCCTTTACGGAATCCTGCCGGGTCCTTTGGTTGACGGACATATAATGGGTACCAAGAGAAGGGAAACGCAATCGAGGACGACAGAAGTTTAGGCGGAGCGATGAAATTAGGAAATTCGCGGGCGCTAGTTGGAATCGGTTGGCGCACAACAGGCGTAACTGGAGATCGAAGGGAGAGGCCTTCGTCCTGCAGTGGACATCGATAGGATGATGATGATGATGATGATGCTTTACGTATGTTGGTATGCGTGCAGTGTAACGCCGACGATCCACAACTGGGCGTCTGCTCAACTGGAAATTTTCAAATAGTGAATTCTCGAACCAAATAGCCAAAAACTAATAGCATTTAAGCACTGGTCGCAAACCCTTCACGTGAACTCCACGCAGCCAGAGGGCCACAAAGCAGGCCACGAACGTGTCACTGGAAAGCTGGGTGGATGCGTTGCCGAATCGAATCATTCGATCGTCCTTCTTCACTGTGTGCTTCGAGCTCTACTCGCGCCGTGCATGTCCTCCTGATGTCGTTGTTTTGCAGCCTGGCAACTACAAGGCGTCGGACACACACGCTGTTAGGGTTGGCGTCTGACACCACGTGGCGACAGGTCATTCACCCTACCCTCTGGGCCGGAGCCCACGGGCGACAGATCGTCCCCCCTTACCCTCTACATGGTCGTGGCACCGTGGGTGCTACCTCATCCCCTTCACCTCTCATGGTCGTGGCACCGTGGGTGATACGTCATGCCCTTACCCTCTACTGGCCGGACCCCACGACGCCGGAGAGGTCATTCACCCGACCTTCGCCCCGGATTCAACACCACGCTACCCAATAAGTAATGTCGGTCGAGCTTCGATAGGCAGGCGTCGCTACTTCTCGGCAGCAGTACGGTACGCTACCCTGGAGTACGCAACAACGCACACCTCCTCGGATTGCACGATGACCCAAGCGTTGAAGGCAATCGACTTTTGGCGGCACATGAGCTTCGTCTGCACGAACTAGACACGAAAGGGTCGATTTAGAAGCAGGGTTGACAGACGCTGACTGAACCCCTCTCGCGCGCATTTCTCCGAACGGGTCGAGCCAATCAGTGATATATACACTCTTCCCAGTCGGTCTGAAGCCAACTGTCCCCGGCGCTCCGTCAAACAGACGCGCTGGGGGTTTGCGTGAATCTGACGACCGGATTACGGCTCGACAAGCAGACGCGATTCGACTATTGGGTTTGTGTTAATGAAACTCTGGTCGTTGGGGCGGCCCCGAATTTCTGGCGCACCACTGCGGAGGAAGATTATCCCAAAGGTTTTCAAGGGACTCTATTCCGTGTGCCAAGTCACTTGACAGAACATGTTTAAAACGTTTCATACAATTCCTCAGATCAAGCAGAGTATACACACCGAATGGATAGAGAATGCCCGATAAGTCGGACATATGTACTTCCACGAGAAATCTAAATTAATATTTACACTATCGCTAATGAATGTTTGATTAGTTTAATGGCACACATTGCTATTTACGAACTGTAGCCGGTGAGTTCGGAAGAAACGAATTTTTCAGGATGACGCCAGTTTCGAGATCTTCGTTCTCAAAGTGTGCGGTGAAACACACACGTGGGTGTTCCAATTACTTTCGGGCTTCAGTGCATGAAATGGTGGTTCGTTTTAAAAGATTAAGACGAACAGTGGATTTACCGCAAATTTCACGGCGAATATGTTGAAAGCCGTGCGATCATTCGAATTCGTTCCCCGTAGATACATCCCTTGCTAACTCGACGGCTACGATTCGTAAACTGTGCCGTAAAGTAATTTATTCAAAAGTTCATTAGCGATTGCTTCTTACTAGTCCATTACGCATTTCAATTTCTCGTGCGATCAGCGACCGGCGCTTCGAGCAGTTATCTCAATAAGTATACAGACCCGCATTGGTGGCGTAGCGGCTTTGCTGTTGCGCCGCTGAGCCCGAGGGCGCGACATCTAATTCCGGCCGCGTATCGATGGGGCCGAGAGGCGGAAAGAAAGGACCCCTCTGCCGTGCATCGGGTGCATGTTAAAGAACACCCGGGCGCACGTTAAAGAACACCGGGCAGTTCAAATAAATGTGGAGTCCTCCGCTCCGGCGGGCCTCGTAATCGTATCGTGGATTGGCACGTCAAACTTTAGAATATAATTTCAATCAATGACTGCAATTGTAGGCTATCTGCCCCAGGCGATTTAAAACAAAAATTATGTGTGGGTACTTTTGACTGTGTAGCGCCGGACTGCACTTCCAACACATTTCTGCATCTCAGAGCATGGAACACACTCGCAATGTCGCGACGTTGTCAGACGACTCAGGCCTGACAATGTGAATGAGGACGCGCAGTTGCACAGCCTTGAGAGTACGTTGCTGTCATTCGATCCTTCTGAACATTGCGATTAAGCAGGCCAGACTTCTGCAAGCCGAAATGCTGCATTTCTACAGAAGTCAAAGACACCGGCCTATACCGTGCTCCTGACGACCTAAACAGAAGGCGTTACGAGGCAATCAAGGGAGCTCGTAAATGTAGCCGCGCAGGGTCACACGCAGTTCGGAGCCAAACAGACCCCCCCAAACGGTAAAAAGTTCAGAAAGGAACAGACGACACGAAGTGCTTCTGCTTCCGCCCTACCTGTTGAATCCGAAAGTCCGAGGACGGGCCGCAACACCTCAGCGTAGTATTGAGAATCCCGTGGACCAACGTAGCCACTGGGACGAAAAAGCCCCCACATAGCCTGTTCGCCAACTGACAGAGAACGCGCACGCCTGTGTACCGCGGCGCTTATGTTCGTCGCCTCAGTGGTCGCCACACACACGCACGTGATCAGCGAGTGCAGAGAGAGAGAGAGAGATAGAGATTGTGACGTAGAAGAGGCAGCGCGTGAACACCCCCTCCAGAGGGTGTTGGCACGTGTCAGCGCTTTGGGGAAGGGGACAAAAAGAGGAAAGAAGGAAGAAAAGGTCACCGTGCTCGCGGCACTAATCGTTTACACCAGCCCCGCGTCTTCCAGGAGCTGTGCACGTGCTTGCAGCGGAGCGGTCTCGGTGCCGGCCGGAGAACAGAAGTTTCTACGCCGAGACTGCAGGAAGACCCAGGCGTCGAAACGACCCGCGACTAAATTCAAGATGAGCGGACAGAGGGAAGAAAAGGTTGCGTAGGGGAGAGAACCTTTGCGCGGTCGCGCTCCCGAGAAGCAGAGCTCCCTTTACGCTAAAGGAAGCCCGTACAGCAACTCTAGGCTGCAGCAGAAAGCGGCGCCGATTCTTTCTTTCTCTCTCTCTTAGTCGTAATTATTGTTATGCAGACTTCGGACTGTGTCGACGCACGACATCGCTGCTAAAGGGTGAGACGAGAAAAGCAGGGATGGTTGGACAACACTATGTGGTGTCCCGCTTTTGTTTCTTTTTTTAAGCACCTATAAACTCCATAATATTATTTATTTATTTATTCCCCAAATGCATTTGTTATACGCACATCGCTAACTCGACTTTCCTTTCAAGAGGGAATCGAGCCGTGCTTCCTTTTATCTCTTTCTGTTTCACTGACCCCCCCCCCCGCGGACTCCGAGCTGTGCCCGAGTGAAAGGAACCGCTCCCTGCCTTCGATTCTTGAAAGTGACCCAGCGACGACGCTCCGAAGTGTCCCCGGCGGGGGGGGGACGACAAAGGGGACGGAAGCCGCAGTTCGAAAATCGCGGGACGGTCAGAGTCACCCCACCAGCCCTAGAGATAGCACCACTTTTCTTACGGGCTGCAGAACCGAATGTTTTGTTAGTTTTTTGGTCTTCTCAGTGTATTTAACGTTTGTTTAAATATTCAACTGTGTTAGACCCGTTATCTAGCTGGATAGCGGACGCTTTGATACCGTCGAGTGCGATTCGCGAAGCCAGCACAGCTCTTGTTATCGGTATCACATGAGGGGCGGGCTAATTTACCGAAGAAGGATGTCTTCTGTAGTGGCTTTGAAGTGTGCCATTATGAAGTGGTGCAAAAAGAAAGCGAAGTCGACTGCCATTGGCCACCAACTCAACGTCCACCGCAGTGGAATACGTTGCACGGCAAGACCTCCGGCTTGGCCATGGCATCCGCCTACTGCAAGGACACGGCATCACCCAGGAGTAGAGCAGCTGACGGCCCACAGGGCAGCGACAAGCTGGGCTGGATCCAAATTTCCTCGCGCAGCTTAGCAGCCTTCACTTCATACGTGCGCTGTGAGTGAGACACGTCGCGAAGCACGCACGCCAGAATGGATCAGGACAAGTTGGCGCCTCAAACCTTTAAAGATATGACAGCAGGGCATGAAGGCTTCCACGGCAAACATTCGATCATAAAGAGCAATTGCGTTTTCCATGAAAGCTAAACAAGCGCGTGAAACGAGCCGCGAAGAGCACCGGCGATGAGCAGGTGCCGCCTGGAAAAACGTGGAGATCGCTATTATCAAGGTGTCATGTGCGAAAGAGGAAGACATTAACAGCGCCGCAACGCAGCTTCGAGAAAGTTATGAGCGCTACGGAGCACGTCGCTGGCCAGATACTTTACCTTCTTCACCACAGCGAACACACGTGAAACCCAGTAGGAATTAGAGCTTCAGAAAGCAATCGACGCCGGTCGTGCATGATGTGACTGTAAGCGACAAGTTGCGTGAGGCTACAGAAAGACAAGAGACAACTTTGCAGCGCTCTCTATCGGCTTACTCAAGCGCTTCTTCAATATCACGACGAACGGGCTTGTCAACAATCGCCACAGAGGCACGCACACAAGCAGAATCCGTCCGGGCCAGAGCAGAGTTTGGCAGCAGAGACGCTGCGATGCGCATTGAGAAGGCAAGAATTGGGGCTGAATTGGATATTTCCCAGCACGAAATAGAAGCAGCAGCTGCAGGCGCACAGGTGAATGCGCTACGAGTCGTCCTAGGGACTTACGAGTTTATCCACAGCCGCTTGTGATACGCCCCGGCACACAACAGTTCGAGCTCAGAGCTAGCCAGTGTGAAATTCCTGTGCCGCAAATACCTCTAATCAAGCGGTCTTAGCAAGTTTGATGATCGACCTGAGAACTTTCGGGCTTGGAAGTCGCCGTTCAAAGGCGTCATCGGAGATCTAGGTCTTTCTGCCCAGGAAGAGCTCGACCTTCTCATCAAATGGCTTGGCCCTGAATCGTCACATCCGGCTCGAAGGTTGTGCACGTCAATGACTTGCACAATGACACTTGCACGTCAATGACTTGTCAAGGGGCTTGAACGTTGTGTGAAAACGGCTAGATGACATCTTCGGGCGCCCTGAGGCAACTGAATATGCGTTGCTGAAGCGACCTGAAGCTTTCCTGAAAATAATACCAGATTCCAAGAGCTTGGTGACCTCCTGCTAGAACTCGAGGCTGCGGAAACTAACCCGCATCTTGCCGATCTTAGCTCGAGGTTTTCATCTGGAAATCAGGGGAATTGGATGTCAGCGGAGTCGAAATAGAAGAAAGGACATAACACTGCATTTCCACCCTTTTCGTTCTTCTGCATATTTGCTAAATGTCAGGCCAGCATGAGGAATGACCCGAGTTTCATTTCACACCCACTCAATGTCTCGTCTGAATTCAGCCAAAGAAAGGAAGACGAAGTTACCAAGACCACGCGGCAAAGATAATCTCTGTCAGCAAGAAAAACAGACATGTATCCTGCTTCTGTAACGATTCATCAAGATGCCAATACAGACGAGCAGCTGCTTGACTCGAAGTGCTTCGAGAACTGGTGCCCCCATCACAAGAACCCTCACAGGTGTCGCACCTTCCGTGAGAAAACATTGAAAAAGCGGAGAACTTTTCTCAAGAAGCAAGGGATCTGCCTACTATGCCGCTGATCTAAGAACCACATGCAGTGGCAATGCCAAGCAGTTGTGACGTATGCCACATATGCGACAGTGATGACCGCGCCACAGCGCTTCACAGCATCACCAAGCTCGAGTCTATAGTGAGTCTGAGAACAGCAGCGCACAAAACTCAGAAGGACGAGCCATATTTAGGCGTACCGAAGTGCCAAACGCTGGCAACGACACCAGGTCATGCGCTAAAATCTGCCTACAGTTTATAGAGGTGACCCATGAGACTCAGCTTCAGAAGACACTCAGAGCCTTCGCGATTCTTGATGATCAGAGTAATCGCTCGTTGGTTAAGGTAGAACTTCTCAACGAGTTCCAAGTGAAGGGGACGTCTATGCAGTACACGCGAAACACTTGCTGCGGCAGTACAGAAGTGGTTGGAACAATCGTTCATGGCTCCTACGTGCAGAGCCTATCAGGGGAAGTCAAGTTCCCTCTTCCGCCTCTCTAGCGCAACTAAGTCCCCGAAGACAGAGATGAAATTCCAACACCTACACGCACTTCAAGGCTGTAGCAACTCACATTCCACCTGTTGATGAGGTTGGAATACTGATCCTGCTTGACCAAGACATCCTAAGAGCTCACAAGTTTCGCCAAACAATTCACGGACCCTACGACGCTCCGTATGCTCAGAAGCTCGACCTCGGATGGGCCATTGCCGGCGACGTTTGCATCGGTCGCACGCGGAAAACAGGCAGCGTCAGTGTGTTCAAGACCAATGGGCTAGACAACGGGCAACCATACTCAAGGCATTTCTTAGTAAAGGGAGCACCGACTCCCTACGCTGCGAATAAGGTCCCAAAAAATTTACAGTTGGCCAGAACACTGGCTGATATCCAAGCCCCGAATCTTTGCAAAACCACTGAACAAGACAACCAGCTTGATCTCTCCATAGAAGACAAGAAAGTTCTCAAAATAATGAAAAGTGAGCTTACCAAAGGGAAACTAAACAATTGGGTCGCCCCTCTCCCCTTTCGCACAGAGAAGTAGGCTTCCGAACAATAGAGAACAAGCTCTGTCTCGTCTACTCTCGCTATTATGTACCTTGCGAAAGAACCCAGAGACAAGGGAATGTTTCGTAAATTTTATGAGCGAGCTCTTCATCAATTAAGGGTCACATAAAGGAAGCTCCACCACTTCACGTGGACGAAGAATGCTGGTATCTGCCCATGTTCGGCGTTCACCACCCCCAGAAGCCTGATCAAACTCGAGTTGTATTCAACTACAGTGTTCTCCCGACTGGCCCTGACCTGACGAACAACCTCGTGGGAATTATGATACGCTTCCGGCAAGAACCAGTGGCGGTTACAGCAGAAGTCCAGCAGAGGTTCCACATTTTCATGGTTCGCGAGGTTCATCATAACTAGCTGAGGTTCCTCTGGCTTAAGAGCAGCGATATCTCCACAGAGATCATAGAATGCCGAATGAACGTTCACGTTTTTTCGGCAACAGCCCTTGGCCAGCTGTCACAATGTATGGCCTTCGACGAACTTCCCAACAAGCTGCCCCGCGATTTGGTGAAGATGCCGGGAAGTTCGTTGAGATTTCTACGTCGATGGTGCGCTGAAGTATATTTCGAGCGAAAAGGACGCCATTATAGTATGCTGCAAAGAACGCAAAAAATGCTCACAACAGATAACATGAGGCTGCACAGAATGGCTTCGAATGGGCAGAATGTGCTGCATGCATTTTCTCCAGAGAAACGTGCCCAGCGACTGAAGAACCTCGACTTCAGCGCAGACGCGTCACTTACGCAGAGAAGTCTCGGTCTACTACGGGACACAGGCAATGACAGTTTCGTCTTCAGAGCTCCTCTTCAAGAAGGGTCGTATACGCGGCGAGGAGTGTTGTCTACCGTCAACAGCCTTTATTCGACCCACTAAATTTTGTAGCTCCAATAACGGTTCAAGACAAGTATAGCTCCTCCGTGACCCTGCTAAGGGTTATGACTGGGACAAACCGCTTTCGGACGAAAAGAAGCAGAGCTGGGACTAGTGGAAGAACTCACTCCAGACAGTACATTTTGTCGTCACGTGTGAAGAACGTATTTATTTATGTATTTTATTTTATTGTACCCTCAAGACCGAATTATTACAGAGGGGAGTGGGTAAAGAACATAAACAAGTAAATAAACAAAGCAGCAAGAAATGGTTAGCTATTACAGCAAAATTGATTAGTTAATTGTATCCGGGAGTGATGATGTCTGATAAGGCCGAACGAAACTTTGAGTTGTCCTTGATTGCGACAACTGCGCCGGGAAGGTGGTTCCATTCGTGAGAGGTCCTAGGAATAAATGATTCTTTACAGGTTCTGGTGTGGCATTGAATGATTCCAACCTTATGGCTATGATCAATGCGAGAGAAAATGTAGGTAGGAGATTATATAAGATTATCGCGATTTTTCTTTTGTGCCAATCTCTACGCCTGAAGCCGAAAGTACGGACATTCGTGCATTTTTCAGACGCGTCCAGACGGACCGTCGCAAGGGTGACATACCTACGCCTGACTGACGAGCAAACCAAGCCGTAGAAATTCCCGATTGCACACGAGGGGGGCATGGGCTTCCAGCCGAACTCGGTCACGTTCTACACGGATAGCAAAGTGGTCTTGTGTTACATGCACAACGAAACAAGAAGATCATACGTGTACCCGACCAACAGGGTACAGCGGGTACAACAAGGTACAACAGGGTGCAGCGCATACGTAGCAGCACGCAACCTGAACAACGGAAATACGTTCACACAGAACAAAACCCATCAGACCATGTCGTTAGAACGATTGCAGCTACACAACTTAAGAGCAAGAACTGGTTGCCCAGGTCTGACTTTCACTCCCGGCAAGAAGAGGAAACACCGTCGCCGGGCTTCACACTCCTAAATCTGTTGCGTTCTCCAGGGTAGCGTACCGTCCTGCTGCCGAGAAGTAGCGGCGCCTGCCTATCTAAGCTCGACCGACATTACTTATTGGGTAGCGTGGCGTTGTCGGCGGGCTGCAGGCATCCGGTAGATCATGGCGACCAAGCAGGGGCGAGACGATTTGCTAGTGCGAAACTTGCACGGTTTATTCAAAGGTAGTTGAAAGAAAATAAGAAAAGCATGAAGTATCAAGTATGAAGTATATCAAAGTACATTTCGGAGCCCCTTAAATAGGCTCTCTACAAGTGTCGGCGGGATCGACACGTGACAGGCACGGAGCGAGGACCCCTCCTCCTGCAATACCGAGCACGGGAGGAGAAGTCCATCCTCTCTTCGACGAATCCGGGGAGAAGGTCGGGTGAATGACCTCTCCGGCGCCGTGGGGTCCGGCCAAGAGAAGGTGAAGGGGATGAGGTAAGCACACACGATGCCACGACCATGAGAGGAGGGGAAGGGGATGAGGTCGCCCGTGGGCTCCGGCTCAGGGGTAGGGTGAATGACCTCTCCGGCGCCGTGGGGTCCGGCCAAGAGAAGGTGAAGGGGATGAGGTCGCCCGTGGGCCCCGGCTCAGGGGGTAGGGTGAATGACCTGTCGCCACGTGGTGTCCGACGCCAACCCTAACAAATCCTAATGGAGACGAGAGAAATACGCTCTAAAGTCCGCACTCTCGTAACGGAGGTGAACAAAAGACAGCTTCAAGAGCCGAAAGCTTTCATAGGTTCTCAAGCAGGAAACCTCTCGCTCACGCTGTGGCAAATCTGATCCAGGTTGTCCGTCTCACAAAGAGCACGTCACAAGAAGAGGTAGCTCCCGTTGAGGCGCTCTCCAAAGCCAGACTCGTCATCATTCGCGCGGTATAGCAGGACAAATTTTTTTAAAGAGGTATGCTGTATCCAGAATGGAAAACAAGTTCACAAGACAAGCTCGCTAGGCTTGACCCATTCTTACACACCAACGCCTTGATCCGCGTTGGTAGCTGCTTCAACAAAGGCGATCATTCCGCATGATGAGAATGCCCGCTCGGCACCATGTCATGCCCGGTCGGCACCATGTCGTGACGCTTCTCGTGCGCCACCACCCACCACCACGAATGCGTGCAACACCAGGGCCGGCACTTCACCGATGTAGCCGGCTGGTTAGTATACATCGTCGGCGCTAAAAGGTACATCTCAACCAGGCTGGAGGCATGCCTTTCGTGCAAGAAGCTGCGAGGCCACTTTCACAACCAGAAGATGGCTGACCTTCCGGCAGACCGAATCGGTATATACATATCCTCCTTTCACGAATGTTAGTATTGACGTTTTTGGTCCCTGGGTGATTGCCTCTCGCCAAACGAGAGGTGGTGTTGCAAACAGCAAGCGCTAGGCAGTTATGTTCACTTGCTTTTAAGCATTCGCGCAGTGCGCATTGAGCTGATCGAATCAATAGACACGTTGAGTTTTATTAATGCTTTCCGAAAGTTTCTGTCAGTGCGACAACCCATCAGGCAATACGCTCTGTCTTGGTGGGACCAATTTTATCGGAGCATGCTGAGAACTTGGGATCAGCGCTGAGGGCACTCGTTGCTCACAAATATAGGCAAGTTTCTCGCCGGAAACGGCTGCAAATGGATAATGAATCCACCGCACGCCTACCATATCGGCGATGCGTAGATCGAAGAAGATGATAAAACCGCTACCCTTACTTCGTATAGCTGTCTACTAATTTGCTATCGCAATCGATGCTTCGCTTTTAGGGCGAAACTGCGTATTTTTTGGCGTTTTTACAGGCGCGCAGACAATTTTCGTAGGTCTTGAGAGCAAACGGCGGGAAGTGTTCCTGACGAACGATTGTTGTTAGCCGGTTTCTTCTGGATGTGCCAGGATTCCAAAAGGAGCCGCCGCCGATGGTTTTCTATCTCCAAGACGGCAGCGCAGTCAGTGCTAATCTGATGATCAAAAGCTCGCAGTGGTCTGCCACAGCACTGTGTTCTCTGTTCAGGTGCTGAAGGCCATTCATTCTTGTGTTGACGATTTCTTTCCGGGAAGTCTTTAGTTTCACCAATATATACTAATGAGACCTAGTGAACAGCGAAACCACATCAAACACCATGGAGTTGTTTTCATCAGGACTCGCATTGAATCCCGTTTCCACGAACTGTCCCGAGTGGAAAGTGTGGGTTTCCGTTTCTTTTTATTGTTTTTTCTCGTTTACTTTTTCTTTATGCTTAGGACACTTCGTGGAAATGTCGTCCATTGTGAGTCCATATGAAAACGATTACATGGTGTCCTTCGATGTGGTTTCGCTGTTCACTAGTGTGCACCCAACCCTTCCTTTTCCGTACACTCAGAAAACCGCCACATACAGGACGACGTCTTCATTTTAATTCTAGTCATCCCACGTGTGCCACAAATTTTCTGTAGTCCGAAGCCTCGTCAAGATCGAGAGCCGAGAGAATTTGCTAGGCCCCGCATCTCCAGAAGGAAGAAAAGAAAGCAGTAATCCGCGACCTTGGGATGAACGGTTACACAAACGTATTTATCAACGGCGGCCTCCGCCGACGTAAAGCCCCTGCATCCACGCGCCACCGCCGCTTTGTGTATGGAGGGGCTTTACGCCGACGAGCGAGAACGAAAGGAAGACTGCGGACGCCGAACCACCCCGACAACGGCGGTGTGTCTCGCCGCTCACAAGCCTCTCGATCGGTATCCTCCTCCCTCGTCCGAGAGACCGCGTTCCTGTCGACAAGGCGTAGGGCATTGTGTGCAAGATTACCTGCGCCGAATGCGTCGCTAATACCTACCCGGAATAGAGCTCACCAACACAAGGTTGAGCTTCGCCACCTGAAGAGAGAATGCAGTGTTGTGGCAGAACACTGCGAGCCTTTTGATCGGCAAATTAGCCCCGACGGCGTTGTCGACTTGGAGAGGGAAAACAACCACCGGCGGCGGCTCCTGTTGGAATCCTGGCACATCCAGAACACGCCGGTTAACATCAATCGTTCGTCGGGGGCTCTTCCCGCCGCTTACTCTCAAGGTCTATGAAAACTGCCTGCGCTCCTGGCTGCGCACCTGTCAAAACTCAAAAAAACGCATGTAAGCACTGCTACGGCTCGCGGTACGTCACCGCTGAAGAAGGGGCGCTCTCCTTTACCCCCTACGCAACAAAGAGCTGTGGGACGATGCCCTCCGCGACGGACCTCCCGAGGTCCTCTGAGCAGTGATACAACGGGCTCGAAACATCGCCGGAATCATCTTAGGGACCCTGGACTGAGGGTTCCTCCCGCACTGCTCTCGCCATTCAGATATTACTAATAAAGATGTTTTACTCTCTCTCTCCGAAACTGTCGAATACGTAAAATAAATATTGGTTGGAGTTTTCATTCTCTTTATTTTAGTTGGCCCCAACCAGGCCGATATCTGCCGAATATTTACCACAGCAGCCCCAACAGCAGCCCCCGTTGGCCCGAACCGAAGCCCCCGGTCCAGTCAACCCGGGTAGAGGGGGAGTGCCGGGACAATGCACTGAATGATGTTGGGTTGATGAGCACATGTAAGCTCTGGGACGCGGCACCTCTGGGTGCCAAGTCCCCTTCCCATCGGGCAACGGCACCTTTGGCCCCAAACTGCGCATAAAAGGAGCAACTGGAGAAATAGTGTGGTTAGGAGAGGGCTAAAGTTGACGTCGATAGATTCTAGTCTCAATATTTTTTTTAAGATTGCTATTTTTTTATATTCAGTCATTAATCACGTTGTACACCATTCTTCTACAACGTACAAAAGAAGCATTGTGGAAGAAGAGTGAAATTGCAAGTGTTAACGCGTAGGTCGGTAGATGACGCAATAAAAGGCGAATAATCATGTGAGGGGAAATCCTGGCCGGTGTTGCGTTTCGCCTGCGACACGTGGTTTTGCCGGCGCGACTGCGGAGGGGCGGCAGACATTTTGGCCCGATCGTCGTCACCGCAACGCTCATCGGCAGGTGTTTCCAGGCGCGACTGCGGCGATGCGACCGCAACGGATCACCCTCGCATTCCAGTCATTGTGCCAGAACCAGGCGATGCGAAAGCAGGGATCATCCCCTCATTACAGTCATTGTGCCCGACCGGCAGCGCTACAACAGGGTGCTACGAGATCGTGCTCGACATGGTGCTACGGCAGCGCTACAACAGGGTGCTACGAGATCGTGCTCGACATGGTGCTACGGCAGCGCTATGACAGGGTGCTACGAGATCGTGCTCGACATGGTGCTACGGCATCGCTACGACAGTGTGCGTCACCATTAGCCCATTGTACATTCACGTGCTCGTCTTTTGAGGGGTTCCTTCTTGCCCTCAACTGCGAGAGTATAAAAACAGCTGCCCCCGGACGCCAAAAGGAGGGCTCCGATTTCTTCTGTTGAGTAAAGTGCTCTCCCGTCTCTCTACTTCGGTCAACCTGACCGCCAACTCTTTGCGATGTTAAAATAAACAAGTTGTTTTGTTGTTACCAGTCGACTCATGCTTTGCCGGGACCTTCGGATGCTTCCAGTTGTACCCCAGGCCGCCAGGCCAACGCTACCCTTGGGGCTTGCGACCCAGGTACAACCACGGGCGTCAGCGCCGAGTTCCCAACAGATCGTACCAGCGGTGCGATCCAAACATCTGGTTGGCAGCGGTGAGATCGCCTCCGACTTCAAACAACTGTCTGCCAGCGGTGAGATCGCGACAACGGAGGCCAGCAGCAAAGAGATGCAGTTGACTGTATGCTGAGCAGCTCAACGACGATCCGGGAGCAGTGCAACGAGCCCTGTGTGACGACTGGTTGCCTGCAGCGGAACGACTGCGCGGAATTCCTGCCTGCGAGGTTTGGTGAGTGCGGGACTTTCTTCTTCTGAGCTTTGCCAGGCTTTTTGTTAGTGTCAGAAACAGAGCTGGTAATTGTGGTTGTCGTTGCTGCCGGGTTAGTTTGCGGCAAGACAATAGTAAGCAGTAGAGAAAGCAGCATTCAGAGCAGCCATGGATTTGAAGTCGTTGCGCAAACCGAAATTGTTGGAGCTTGCAAGAGAGTTGGGTCTGGATGTCTCGGACAAACTCAGAAAACCAGAACTGATAAAGGCTATTCTTGAGTTAGAGGCTTACGATGATGTCGGAATGCCTTGAGACTATTGAAGAGAGGGAGACTGCAAAAAGACAGGAGCGCGAACTTAAAGAACAGAAAGAAAAAGAAGAGCGTGAACGTAAAGAACAAAAAGAAAAAGAAGAGCGCGAACTTAAAGAACAGAAAGAAAAAGAAGAGCGTGAACGTAAAGAACAGAAAGAGCGAGAGCAACAAGAGCGTGACCGTCAACACGCTTTGGAAATGAAGCGTCTTGAGGTAGAGATGGAACGCGCTCGTAATGGAAGTCAGGCACACGGTGCAGGAGAACGCGTATTGTTCAAAATGACTGACCTGATGCGGCCGTTTAAGCTTGGAGAGGACATTGGTTTGTTCCTGGTTAACTTTGAGCGAACGTGCGAGAAGCAGGGGTTCTCTCGGGAAACGTGGCCACAGCGCTTGCTCACTTTGTTACCCGGCGAGGCGGCCGACGTAGTCGCTCGCTTGGATAGAGAGGAGGCAGAGGATTTCGACACAGTGAAATCGAGTCTTCTAAAAAAGTACCGGCTGTCTGCGGAGGCGTTCCGTCGGAAGTTTCGGGAAAATGAGAAAGGCAGAAGTGAGTCATATACAGAGTTTGCGTATAGGCTTATGTCGAACATGCAGGAGTGGCTCAAAGAAGAGAAAGCGTTTGGTGACCACGATAAAGTTCTGCAGTGTTTCGGGCTAGAACAGTTTTATAGTCGGTTACCGGAGAACGTGCGATACTGGGTCTTGGATAGGCCAGACGTTTGTACGGTGGCTAGAGCCGCTGAGCTAGCCGAGGAGTTTGTGACGCGTCGAGCTCGCGGAGCTAAGGACGGTCAAAAGGGTGAATTTGGCTCGAAGTTTGAGAGGCCGAAGTTCACACCCATGAGAGCAAAGGGGAACACGCGTAGTGCGGATGCGAGTGGAAGCAGTGCGACCGAACCTAAGGAGACGGCGGCAGCCGAAGCCGAACGCAGAAAGCGGTTCGAGATGAGGCAAGCGCGCGTTTGTTATACGTGCCAGAAGCCGGGTCACTTTTCGGCGCAGTGTCCGGAAACAACACCAAAAGTTGTGTTTTTTTCAATAGGCAGCACTGACGAGAACATGAAGCTTCTCGAGCCTTACATGCGAGACCTCCTCGTGAACGGGAAAGAGTGCCGAGTGCTTCGCGATTCCGCAGCTACGATGGATGTAGTTCACCCATCTTACGTAGAACCCCATATGTTCACGGGCGAGTGCGCGTGGATCAAGCAAGCCGTGGAAGCTCATAGCGTGTGTCTGCCAGTAGCAAAGGTGCTTATTGAAGGACCTTTCGGAGCGCTTGAGACAGAGGCGGCAGTGTCATCTATGCTGCCACCCCAGTACCCGTACCTATTTTCAAACAGGTCCGATCACCTCCTGCGCGAGAAGGGGCTTTTGTTTGGTGAAGCTAGTGTTCAGGCCTTAACCAGATCGAAGGTTCGGGAGCTCGCTGCAAAGGCGGTAGTTGCGGGGCCGACGTTATCAAACAACGAAAAAGGGTCAGAGGCGCAGCAAGCTGATATTCCGAGCACGCCCGAACTGAATAAACTTGAGTCTGTAACGTTAAAGGCGCCAGATACTGGAGAGGAAATGCCCGACACGGGAAAGTTAGAAGAGCTATCTACTGATTTGCTCATCGCGCCTACGTCAGACGGACTTGATAGGTTGCTAAAAGTCAGCCGGTCGGCTTTGATAGCCGAGCAAAAAAAGGATGGCAGCCTGGAAAACGTGCGCTGCAATGTCAAAGAAGGTATCGCCAGGAAAACTGCGCGTTTTGTGGAAAGGGGTGGAGTCCTGTACCGGAAGTATCTAGACCGCAGAGGAGTGGAGTTCGATCAGCTGGTCGTGCCTCAATGCTATCGTCAGGATCTGTTGCGCTTGTCACACGGGGGTTCGTGGTCCGGACACCTAGGAGTTAAGAAAACTAAGGACCGTCTCTTGCAAGAGTACTATTGGCCAGGGTGTTTTCGGGACGCAGACCATTTCGTGAGGACATGTGACACTTGTCAGCGGGTGGGCAAACCAGGGGACAAATCGAGGGCGCCGTTGAAATTGGTACCTATCATTACGGAGCCTTTTAGACGGCTCGTTATTGATACTGTGGGACCTCTGCCGGTAACAGCCACGGGGTACAGACACATTTTGACTGTGATCTGCCCAGCGACGAAGTTCCCTGAAGCAGTGCCGCTTAAAGAACTCAGCTCAGTTGAGATAGTTAATGCACTACTGTCCATATTTGCGCGAGTTGGTTTCCCTGCGGAAATTCAATCAGATCAGGGCACAGTGTTTACTAGCGCTTTGACGACAACTTTTCTCGAAAGGTGTGGGTTAAAGCTGCTACACAGCTCAGTGTACCACCCACAGTCGAATTCCGTTGAGAAGCTCCACTCCGTCATGAAGCGCGTGTTGAGAGCGTTGTGTTTTGAACATCGAACTGACTGGGAGCTGTGTCTGCCTGGGGTGATGTTTGCTTTAAGGACCGCGCCGCATGCGGCTACGGGGTTTTCGCCAGCTGAACTGGTGTACGGTCGCTCGCTTCGGTCTCCGCTTCGCATGCTTCGAGAATCATGGGAAGGTAGGGGCGACGACCCAGTCGTGGTGGAGTACGTGCTTAAGCTCCTCGAACGCTTAAGAAGGGCACAGGAGTTGTCAGGTGAAGCAATGACAAAGGCCCAGCAGAGGGCCAAGGTTTATTATGATCGGACAGCCAGGGCCCGTCGTTTTGAGGTTGGCGATGAGGTCATGATATTGCGCACATCGCTAAACAACAAACTAGACGTGCAGTGGGAGGGCCCAGCACGAATTGTTCAGAAACTGTCGGACGTTAACTACGTGGTAAGTCTGCCAGGAAAGCGGAAAGCACAGCAAGTTTACCACTGTAATCTGCTCAAACCTTATAGACAAAGGGAAGCAGTGGTGTGCATGATGGTAAACGTTCCTGAAGAGCTTCCGGTCGAGCTTCCAGGACTAGGCTCAGTGACGAACAGGGAAGACACCGGTCAAGTCATTAGTGACCTTATCAGTAAAGCGCCGCTGTCGCCTGAGCGGAAAACCGAACTACACCAGCTATTACAAGAGTTTCAAGGTCTGTTCTCTGAGAGGCCTGGTAGGACTTCTGTACTTACTCATGATATAGAACTTACCTCCCCAGAGCCAGTACGATCCAAGGCGTATCGGGTGTCACCCCGCCAGAGCGATATTATGGAGGCTGAGGTAAAGAAAATGCTACAGCTCGGTGTTATTGAGGCAGGTGAGAGTGATTATACCTCCCCTTTGATTTTAGTTGAGGTACCGGGCAAGGAACCTCGTCCTTGCGTCGACTACCGCAGGCTTAATTCCATCACTAAGGATCAAATTTATCCGATCCCTAACATCGAGGAGCGCCTTGAGAAAGTTAGTAGCGCTCAGTTTATTTCCACCCTAGATCTTGTCAGGGGTTATTGGCAGGTTCCACTTACAGAAGAGGCTAGTAGGTATGCGGCGTTCATTTCACCAATGGGAACATTCCGTCCTAAAGTGTTGAGTTTTGGTTTGAAGAACGCGCCATACTGTTTTTCAAGCCTCATGGATAAAGTGTTGCGGGGACAGCAAGAATTCGCTTTACCGTATCTAGACGACGTAGCGATATTCTCCGCATCCTGGTCTGAGCATATGGCACACTTGCGGGCAGTGCTAACCCGCCTGCGCGAAGCGGGCTTGACAGTCAAGGCTCCTAAGTGCCAGTTAGCACAGGCCGAGGTTGTCTACCTCGGTCACGTGATTGGTCAGGGTCGTCGCCGCCCCTCTGAAATAAAAGTGGCCGCTGTGCGAGACTTTCCGCAACCGCGCACCAAGACCGATATTCGGTCGTTCTTGGGTGTCGCCGGCTACTATCAGAGGTACATCCCTAGGTACTCTGATATCGCGGCTCCCCTGACGGATGCTCTAAGAAAGACAGAGCCTCAAACAGTCGTCTGGGACGAGACAAAGGAAAGAGCTTTTAGCGCCCTAAAGAGTGCCCTAACAAGCCAGCCTGTGCTACGATCGCCAGACTATACAAAAGGGTTCATTGTTCAGTGCGATGCTAGTGAGCGAGGCATGGGCGTTGTACTGTGCCAACGGGAAAATGGAGAAGTAGAACACCCCGTCCTGTATGCTAGTCGTAAGCTGACCAGTCGTGAGCAGGCGTATAGCGCCACCGAGAAAGAGTGTGCGTGTCTCGTGTGGGCCGTTCAGAAATTGTCATGCTATCTAGCCGGCTCGAGGTTTATCATTGAGACGGATCACTGCCCTCTCCAATGGCTGCAGACCATCTCTCCCAAAAAAGGCCGCCTCCTGCGCTGGAGCCTCGCTTTACAACAATATTCCTTTGAGGTGCGTTACAAAAAGGGGAGTCTCAACGGTAACGCCGATGGCTTAAGTCGAAGCCCCTAACGTAGGAATCAGCCTCAAAATTGTTGGTTACTGATGTTTTTCTTCCTGAGGCAGGATTTTTTTTAACATATTGCTTTTGTTTAGTGTTTCAAAGTGATGATATGCTTTCTAGTGCAATTTTCCAATTTGTGGACGCGTTCTGAGTGATGCTAGACTACTGTAAGGAACTAGGCAGTGGTATAAAAAGGGGAAAGAGCCTGGCAGGGCTTAGTGAGGGTTGTGCCGTGCTTGCTGACTGAGCGGTTGAGTTTCAGCGTAGTTCTAACGCTTGCCGGGAACGAGAACAAAAATGTGAACTCTCCCGAAGTCACTTTGCAGTGTCCCGTGCGAACCTGAACGAGAGAACGAGGCCTTCTCTGTGCGCTGCGCTCAAGAAACGTCGAGGGACGCCCGACTTCGGTTATGAGCATCATCGAGCGACATCCCTCCGGACAGCGGATGCAGTCCCCTGTCCATCGGGATCTCCTTTCCCCGGCGGGGCGGTCTGTTGCGTTTCGCCTGCGACACGTGGTTTTGCCGGCGCGACTGCGGAGGGGCGGCAGACATTTTGGCCCGATCGTCGTCACCGCAACGCTCATCGGCAGGTGTTTCCAGGCGCGACTGCGGCGATGCGACCGCAACGGATCACCCTCGCATTCCAGTCATTGTGCCAGAACCAGGCGATGCGAAAGCAGGGATCATCCCCTCATTACAGTCATTGTGCCCGACCGGCAGCGCTACAACAGGGTGCTACGAGATCGTGCTCGACATGGTGCTACGGCAGCGCTACAACAGGGTGCTACGAGATCGTGCTCGACATGGTGCTACGGCAGCGCTATGACAGGGTGCTACGAGATCGTGCTCGACATGGTGCTACGGCATCGCTACGACAGTGTGCGTCACCATTAGCCCATTGTACATTCACGTGCTCGTCTTTTGAGGGGTTCCTTCTTGCCCTCAACTGCGAGAGTATAAAAACAGCTGCCCCTGGACGCCAAAAGGAGGGCTCCGATTTCTTCTGTTGAGTAAAGTGCTCTCCCGTCTCTCTACTTCGGTCAACCTGACCGCCAACTCTTTGCGATGTTAAAATAAACAAGTTGTTTTGTTGTTACCAGTCGACTCATGCTTTGCCGGGACCTTCGGATGCTTCCAGTTGTACCCCAGGCCGCCAGGCCAACGCTACCCTTGGGGCTTGCGACCCAGGTACAATCACGGGCGTCAGCGCCGAGTTCCCAACAGATCGTACCAGCGGTGCGATCCAAACACCGGATGATCATCTATACATAGGGTGCTTCAGCGAATACATTTCAAAATTTTTAAAAATTGTCTGTGGCAAATAACACAATCCTAGTCCATGAGATGGTCTACTCGATGAGGCGGACATTACCCGCACAAAAAATTCAAATGCATAATCGACCGAGTAACCAAAACTCACTAATTAAGTTTTCACCTAATTACTCTATGGCACATATTGCAATTTACAAATTCTAGCGGGTGAGACTGCAATGCATGTCCACTTGAAAAAAAAATGTGTAGATGACACCATTTAAAAGATGTGCGGCGTCAAACTTGCGGTAATAATGCCCACTATCGTTCCACTTAGTTTCTCAACCAAACATCGTTTTATGCATTGAAGCATTAAAGTAAGTGAAACACCCATGCGAACTTTGGTAACGAATATCGCGAAACGGGTGTCATCCTGAAAGAAATCGTTCCAGGTGGTGTGATACGCCTTTGCGAACTCACCGGCTACAATTCGTAAATAGCAATATGAGCCGTAAACAATACGGGTTGTTCAATGAAGGCTGAAGCATGGTGCTCTGAAATATTTATTTCTGAAAATTAACATTCGGCACAAGTGAAAGGCACGCGTCCCCACCGTTTCCACCACGTTTCCAACACGAGTTATCTTTTGACACCTACTTAAAATTACAGGGTCTCTTAAAATCTCTGTTGAGAGGTCAAGAGGCGCGCGTTTGATGGACATTTTATACATAACTAAAAATGGTGAAAGACAATTTCCGTAAAATATATACAAGTACTAAACGTAATGTAAGTATGCATGATTGAAAATACTTCAAAGATTTGAAAGAACAGCAGGTGTAAAATCAAACATAATCACACACAAGCGCTGTGATAACTAATTCAACACTTTGCAAACATAAACATGAACCCTTAGTAACATTAAAAATATATTCCATAAAATATAACATTCATAACATAAGTTAACTATCACATTAAAAAATAAAACATGAGGCATAAGCGAGCACATTCGCCTGCATCAGACACCCCACATTCAGAAGAAAAAGAAATGTTTTGTATTGTACATATTTAACCCCCGACCTGTTTTACAACGCAGCACAAGAGGCAACAATATGGAAAACAAAGTTCGACACTGCAACCAGCTGCATGTAGTGCGATGAGTACTCATATACACTATTGAACACTAGAGGGAACAAAAAGAGCAAAGAAAAGCAGCGCGAACAGCTACAGCTACTGCAACGAGAATACTCAAATACACTACTGGGCGTAAGAGGGAACAATAAAGAAAATAAATAACAATAAAGTGGGTTTACATATTTGTCTAATTGCAGCGCGCTACTGTGAAACAAGAAATCAAGGACGCAATGAAAGGAAACAATTGTGTAGGTTCATTTGCATCCTTGCTTTTTTCTCTTTCGCAGTAGCGCATTGCAATCAGCTAGTCATCTGCTATTCCGAATGGTGCCCTTTGTTCACCGTTTAGCGCTTTGATTATTAGCTCAACGAGGACACCCTTAGCTTTTAAATTGTCTTCGTTCTGTTTTAAAATGCTCATTTTCAGTGTATGTGACTGCACCCTCTTTGCAAGCACGTCTTGCAGCACTGTGCCCTCTTTGCAAGCACAGAACATCAAAAGATGTTCTATAAAGGAATAATCGCAAGCAAGGTATATACTAAGGACTGATACTTATTGTTCCAGATGAAAAACCAGACAACGCAACGAGAAGGAATGTGAAGAATTTTTTTTTATTTATCTATAGGAGGTACTTTATCATTGAAAGGAAATATTCCTGCTCTAAACAGCGATGTTTGCAATGAAATATTGCTGTCCATTTCCCTCCTCGAGTAATAACCTAGGTCCGCGGGATGTCCTTCTCAAAGTATGTACCGGGCGGATTTTTTTCTTAGAGAGCACAAAATCTTTAAAGAATCGTTTTTCGCAGATATACCACAATTATAGCGATTGATCCGGATTGCTACGATAAATTAAAATGAATGTTTGACTAATTATCAGTTTCGCTAATAACGTTTAGGCTAATTAGTTTCCGGCATATACTGAAATTTACATATTGCAGCCGGCGAGCTCTCAAGGCGTATTCACGTGGAAGAAATTTTCAGGATGACACCAGTTTCCAGATCAAGCTTCGTTCTCAATGTGCGCGATGAAATAAATACGCGGGCGTTCCAACTATTTTTGTGCTTCGATGCAGAAAACGTCGGTTTGCTAAAAAAAAAATTACGAGCAACAACAGTGTATTTTTATCGCAAGTTTCCCGGCGCACGTTTCGAAACACGTGCGATCCTTAGAATGTGGTCCTAGTGGACATGTCTTGCAAGTTCACCGGATGCAATTCGTAAATTGCAATATGTGTCATAAGGTACCTAATTATACCAAGGGCTAGTAGTAGCCCTTGGTACAATACTAAGGGCTGAGAGGACCAAATACAGAGGTGTTGAAAGTGAGACAAATACAAAAAAAAACATCTTGCGAGTTTTTGCTCTTCAGCCGACATATTAAAAAGATTGGACACATATCCAAAAGAGTCTATGTCGAGTGTGTTTGTATATTCGTTTCTCCACGAATATGCAGAGCCTTGCTGTTGCGTCGTAGTCACAATCATGTGTGTGTGTGTGTGTGTGTGTGTGTGTGTGTGTGTGTGTGTGTGTGTGTGTGTGTGTGTGTGTGTGTGTGTGTGTGTGTGTGTGTGTGTGTGTGCGTGTGTGTGTGCGCGCGCGCGCGCGCGCACCGATGCCCGTGAGCTACAGAAAATATCATGTGAGCGAAGGCAGGCCGGAAGCAAACCAAAGCATGTGCAGCCGTGTAATGAGATTATCACTGATTAGCAAAGTTAAGTAATGTTTCATTAGTGATTGGATTAAGATGAATTCAGGTGTATTAAGGAAGATTAAGGTATTAAGGATAATTAAGGTGGATTAAAGTCGATGAAGGTGGATTAGTGAATGAAGGGGATTAAGGTGCATTATGTAGGTTATGGTCGATTAGGGAAGATTAAAGCGAATGAAGAAGATTTCGGGTGAATTAAGGATGATTAAGGTCATTAAGGGGGATTAGGGTGGACTAATCTTCCTTGCTTGTTCATTACATAAATAAAAACCCACCCCTTATGTAATGCCCCCAAAAAGGGCTTTTAAGGTAATAAATACGAACTGAACTGAATTAGAGGGAATGACGGAGTATGAGGGTGGATTAAGGAGGGTTAAGGTGCGTTAAAGAGGATTAGGGTAGGTTAGAGTGGATGAAGGTGGATTAGGGCGCATTAAGAAGGATTATTGTGTATTATAGGTGCATTAAAGCGAATTAAAGAGGATCAGGGTGGATTCAGAAGGATTAAGGTGCATTAGGAAGAATTAGGGTGGATTAAGGCCGATGAAGGAGGATGAAGGTTGATTATGGTGAATTAAGATGGATTAAGGTCGATTAAGGTGGGTGATGGATTAGCATGGATTAAGGTTTATAACAGTAGGTTTTACAACCTTAATCCCCCTTCATCCACCCTAATCCTTGATCATGTACCTTAATCCTTCTTAATACACCCTAATCCACTTTAATCCACCCTAATCGGTCTTAACGCACCTTCAAGCCTTATTCACCTTAATTCCCCTAATCCACTCTAATCCACCCTAATTGATCTTAACATACCTTCAAGCCTAATTCACCTTAATTCCCCCTAATCCACCTTAATACTCCTTCATCCACCTTAATCCTCTTTCATACACCTTAATCCTTATTCATGCAGCTTATTCCACCTTAATCCTGCTTAATATACCCTAATCCACCTTAATCTACCCTGATCCATCCTAATCGGTCTTAATCCTCCTTTATCAACCCCAATCGACCTTATTACTCCCTAACCTTTATTCATGCACCCTAATCTACCCCCTCCGCGCCTGTCCTGTGTGTTTCCTTCTTTGTCATTTGTTGTTTGCGCGGTTACATATGATGCATTCCAATATCGACCACCATCTAGCCCGCCTATCCCTGTTAAATAATCTACTCCCATCTACTTCATCAACCCTAATTCACCTTAATCCACCCTGATCCGCCTTAATCCTCCTTCATCCACCTTAATCCTTTTTCACCCACCTTAATCCTTATTGATGCATCTTAGTCCTCCTTAATACACTGTAATCGACTTTAATCCTCCCTAATTCACCTCAATTCAATTAATGGCTCATTAGTTAACTTGGATAGTTGGATAATCATTCTCTTATGAAGGGGGACATGCTTTGGGTCGCCTCTGGCGTTCCTTGGGTCACGTAATATTTTCTGTTCGCAACGCCACCTTGAAACAGACATCTAAAGGCTTTCGCCTTGAAACTTAAACGCAATGTGGACTAGCTAGCGTTCATCACCTGCTCTACCACGGGTATACTTGCCACTAATTTTTTCAGGGCTTGCATTCATTGCATTTGACTAACGCACAGATTGACGTAAGCTAGAAATAATAGAGCTTCTACAAGCCGTATTTCAATTTTCAGTAAAACAGGCAGCGGATCCTAACAATCGCGAAAACTGCGATCGAGAGGCTGTATCTTCGCGCACAATTGTCCACAGCGGAAAGCAGAATCTATAGTGCTACGTTTCCGACTGAATAACAACAGATGGCGACGTGCCAGGTGATGGATGAACCGCAGGATATTAAGCACACGCGCAAGGGGCGAGGAGGAGGGGAGGAGGTCGCGCGGCGGCGGCAGAGTTCAAGGAGTGGCGATACTTTCAAATGATCAAGGGACTTTAGTTGTCTCGCTCGCGCAGCGCATGATTTTGCGCGCTGTGCACAAAGAAACATGACTAGCGGTATAATTCGGTGCTACACGAATAGAGGCAGAACAAGCGGATTGCAAAGCGTGATAACGCGCTGGAACACGGTAGAAAATGGCATAGTTTCGGTACCTGCGCACGTGACCACACGACCGTGGGAACAAGCAGACGAAGCGGAAGGACATCTCTCTTGCTTCGGTGCGATGTCAAACAAAAAACACGCAGGCATTCCGTTTGTGTGTTTTATTATTTCTCTAAACTTCAATTCGTCAATTCAAGCAACAGATCGCACAGATAACAGATGTTGTCTTGAATAATTCTCGAAGTCACGTGTCATCACGAGCGACGTCATACTGCGGACACGATTACGTAAGCGCAGGGGAACGATTACGTCACCGTCCGGCTTGAAACGCGGCAGCCGCGAGTGAAGAGGGAAACGGCGTTCGGATTGAAATTTCATATCTTTCCGCGGTGCGTAGCGATGTAATACTCTGCAGACACGATTGTTATCGCGCAATGTATGCTTTGCGCTTGTCAGCTCAAAATGGTCAGACCTGGTGAGGGGCCCTTTAAAGCAAATCGAGGCCAGCAATTTCTATCATGCTACAAGTTGAATCTCTCGCGTTTACGCCGCTTTCAGACATATCGCCTATTCTGCCCGCAACTACAGTGCCCACGACCCTCAAGCCGTGATTCCTACGTTCCGAGGCCGCTGTTTCTTCTCGTTGCGCCATATTACGCTTTTGGAGGAGAAGTTTCGGAATCCCACGTTGCGCTGACTTGTGACGACACGCGTGCGCAGACGCGTGGAGAATAAGGTTAGTTTTGTTCATACTGTGTTATTTATTGCGCCCCTGTTTGTTATGATTATATGATTGAGACAGGCAAAGGAATTAAACAAGACAACATAAAATCTCAAACGGAGCTGGACTGGCTTAAAAAGAAATATTTATACATATTTAAATGACGCACCGACCTCGCCGACACGAAACATCTTTGGCGCGCCGACGCCTCGGCACACACCTCTAGTCGGAACCCATCATGGAGGCCATATAGTTTCTCTGTATAAAAATAGAGTGCACTATTTCTCTCGGAAGCCGAGCGCGCACCGAATTAAAGCTACCATTAACCAAACGTCTCGACAAATCTCGATTTTGCTCCGTGATCTCATGGTGATCTCGACCAATGTCCATAGAGTTAGCCAATGTCTCGACGCAAAAGGTCACGTGTTGGGCCACCACTGTGGCTTCACGGAGGGTTTGCTTGCCAATGCTGGCTGTGTGACGTAACGCCAGTGGTAATGCTCATGTAGTGCACCCTCCACTCCATGCTCCACTCCCTCCTATCCATGCTCCTATTTTTCCTTCCTCCATGGAGAAAGTGTGCGTGTTACGCGCCTGCGGGAAGCGTAACCCGAAGTGCCCAAAGTTATTTCTTTATTCTATGAAGTGCCACTGACATTGTCATCACTTTTATCTGTGTTTGGCGCATGGTGTTTGGTGCTTGAGACGTTTGAGCGCAGTTTCATCTTGCTTCTTGTCAGATGTTCTGTGTTGTGAACCGGGAAACAGCTGTTGCGTCCTCTTTGCCGAACGTGCCGAAAGTGAAAGTGCAGGCTCACTTGTGCACCTTGTGGCGTCGCTTGTTACCGCTGAAACTCCCCGAAATCCCAGTGCCCGTACGCTGCGCGGGAGTCCAAAGGTGCACCATGGAGCGTGTAACACGTCCTCTGTCGCACCGAACGGTCTAATCTTGAAACTAACGCATTCTCTGCCCATTATCCGTTTGTAATATTACAAAAAAAAACAGGTAAGCGCTTGTCGAGCTAAGCGCATCGAGAAAGGTGTCGGCTGTGCTGCACAGCGCCTTGAAAAGTGAGCCAAGAGACGCGGGCTACCGCATTTTTGCTGCCGCGTTTTGTGCACAACTTTGCTAAAGTGTAGCAACAGCGCGCCCGATCATTGCTGATCGAGCCACGGCTTTTACGTTGCTCTTTCTTAGTGGCCATAAAAGATACCTAAGCTTTGTAAGCCAGCTATGTATCCCATGTTTGCGGAAATATGCTCCCGTTATCGGCGTTACGTAAGTACCGGATTAAGGTAGTGAAAAGGCAACAGCATTGCTTAGCTTAAGTTTGTATTTGCGGAATTCTTCGCCTCGGATACAGACTCATGTTTTGACAGAAGCTCTCTTAGGGAATTTGATAGTGTCAGTTCCGAAAAGAAACGAAAGCGGTGTTGTTCAAAGTGCAGCTCTATTCTTAAATTGTTTCCACAGTTTGCCTTTTACTCTACAAGCTACTTGGTCAGCTTATCGCACCTATCGGAATTCCTGAACGCCTACGCCTTCGGCCACATGCAGAAAAACCCGACCCGTTTGCAAACGAAGCTCTTCACTTCCACCTACACACGATCGCGCGTTACTGTCGGTGAACGTCTTCAGTTTCATCGCAGTGGCTTGTATCTTGAGAAAGCTTACGACTTAGCCAGGACTCTTCCGCCCCCTCTGTGCAACCACCAATCCCACTTATATTTGTTGCAGTAGCTGCAGGCAAAAAGTGGATGTAAATTAGAAAACACAAAAGTAAAGTTTGCTTGACCGACAGGCTGTCGCATGACCTTGGCATGCAAGCCTACATCAGCATCAGAGTATAGGCTTGCCACTGTGCACTCTTATCGACATTTTTCAGTTAAAATTAAATTCTGGGGAAAATATTTAACATACTCTTTTCTTTTTTTGGTTTAAACCGAAAACGCTGAGCTCTACTCATGAGCCACTTGGCAGTTTTAGGTCATTAAACTCCCACAGTTTAAAAGCAATGCAGCACACTGCACAGAATTAAGCAAAGGCAGTTTTGCCAGTATTCTGTGAGATGAGATATGTCATTGCATGGCTACGTAGGTTCACATCTATGTTTCAGTTAGTAGGGGGGACTGTATTCCTTCTGCATGCTATGATGTTGCTAATAGGGGTGTGCAAATAGCAATTTTTTGGGCCGAATGGAATAGTGCCTGAAGTGAATTGAATGTCGAACTTTAGCATCCTTGCATTCACACAATAGGAAGCTTCTGTCATTACACTGCACATTTATAAAGCATGCTTTGTTAGAAATGCAAAGGGAGCATTAGGAACAACAAAGTAGATTGTGCACAAACTCGAGGGGCTCTCAGAAGAATGAATACACAGTCATGCATTATCAGATTCTAAAGGTAAACTTGTGCTCTAATTAATATCTTGAGTATACTAGTCATGACCATACATGTGTGTCATCTGCAGAGATGGCATAGAGAAAGAAAAATTCATTTTTCTCTAGTTCAAATTGTAGTAGATAGTGCCACTATTGTATAATACATACTCCAATCAAATATATTATGATTTAATCAGATGAGAGGATGCAGATGCTGCATGTATAAACAGTTCCAAAAGTATGCATGGCGGAATGCCCTGTCTAAGCAATACTTTATTGCAAGTGATCATGTTTAGCCAGAAAAGTTCCGCTGACTTGATGACGCAGCATGCTCTAGTATGTTATGTCCACTGTGGATGGGATGAAAAGTATTCTTTTGTTGCTTGTGTATAGTCGACGACATCAAGTGTTCGGAACATATCTGAAAAATATTCGTATTTTCAAATAGTGGCTATTCGATTTGAGAAGCTATTCTAACGACTATTCAATTGAAGGACCAAATTGAATAGGACAATGTTCGATTTGTGATTAGAAAGTTTCAAATATTCGCACACCCCTAGTTGCAAGCAATTCCTAGAAATTGTGAATAAATTTAGTGATGTGACAGCAGATAGAATGCCACTAGTTTCAAGGAATGGGATATCAAATGTGGTAAAAGTTTCATTGTTGTGTGACTTTAAAGAAAAAATGAAGGGCTGTTTCATACGTAGAAGCACAAAAATGATTGCAACGGCAACATATTTTGGTGCATGCTTTGGGAATGGACATCTTGAAACTGGTGTCATTCTGAGGATACGTTCCAAGTAGATGCACCTTTCAAACTCACTGGATACAGTTAGTAAATTACGATATGTGCTATAAATTTGTTTGTTAATAATTTAGTTATGGAAATTTTCTTTAAGATATATTTTAAGATATATAGTTTAAGATATATTTCGATTTCTTATGCAAGTAATGCCCACCTCTTTGAGTAATCCAGCTCGGGGACTAGAATAGTTCTGTCTACCACAGGTGATTTTTAAAAATCCCACGTATTCTTCTAAAAAGGGAAAAAAAAGCAATCGAAGAATGCCTCGTATGTGGTTGGAGGCCTAGCTCTGCACTGCAGCATGAATTGCTATTGCGACATTGGCAAGTTCTAGCATTTTCAGTTCTTACATTTTGGAAAGTTTTTCATACTGTTCCCAGCCTTTACTCACAAAAAACTAAGTATATATATATATATATATATATATATATATATATATATATATATATATATATATATATATATATTGTTTTTTAATTGCAGGAAAGCTTACGGATACTTTTGGTGGCTACATTAATGGAAATATGCTTGTATTTTGGTAATATTAGTGTCATATAGTGTCTTTCTTATAATGCTCACCTATTCTAGTTAATAAGCTGAAAAATTGTGGTTGTAAGCAGGGTACTGACACTGGGGCCAAAGGACACCATCATAATGCTTGTGCAGCTGTTATTGCTGACTGCATGTATTTATAAGTATGTAGCCATGAGAAATTTCAAACTGTTGCAAATTAACTGTACTGGGGAGTATGTTTAGTTTTTATGTAAGACATTCATGAAATCCAGTGAAAGGTTACTTCAGCTTTGCTGGCACTTGTTAGAATCAAAAATGTGCTTTGAATGTGTTACTAATGCACGTGGTTTTGTGCTTAACTTCGGCTGCTTCCATGTGGTCAAACTTGTAAATTGCACAAATATGAAGACATTTGCCTGCACTTTTCTCCTGGTGTGTCAAGTTGATGATACATCTTGCTTAAAAATCTTGAAAACGCCTTTACACATGTTTTATAGTGTCTCTGGCAACCTCCATGCTATTACAGTGAAAAAATAATAATGATATTGAAAAAGTTGATACGTAATGTAATAAAAGACAGAATGTTTATAAAATGGAACACTGAGCTGATGCTGATGCATCAAGCAAAAGTAAATTGAAGTGAAGCTTGTAAATTATCCACAAGCATTTATAGCAGCAAGGATAAAATTTACAGGTAATGCTTTAGCAACTTCAGCTACACATGTGGTGTGTGATAAGTTATGAACTGTCTCATTTTGTGTACACCTTTCTTAATAACATGAACACACTTCCAGTGTGCGTAATATATTTTTAATGGCTCGAGCTCACTTTTTGTTATCAATAAGCTGAAAAATTGCTGCAGTTGTAAACAATGTACCAACAGTTGTACCAGTGAAATCATGTGGAACGTACAACAGTCTTATACCGATGTCACACGTACACTTCTGATCGCAATTGGGGCCGCTCGGGATCGCATTTTTTGATCGCGATCAACTATGGTTGCTGCTACATGGTCCAACAATCTGGATCAAGTTATTGTCTGCAACTCTCAGAGCTGCATAATGCCTTGGCTACAAATGTAGATTTGCAAAATATAGTTCAATTTTGCAACTTTCTATTGTTGATAAAAAGATTTTTAAACATTTTATATTGAGCTGCCTTGACTTCTTGTTTTTAGCAATTTCAGAATACTGCGTTAGAGGGTGCAGACGTCAGCCTGCGATCGTGATCAAATACATGGTGGAGATCCGACAGTGACCATGTAGCAGCACACATATCTGGGTCGAGCCTTATCCGGATCGGCCCCGATCATGACCAGAATGTACCTGTGACACTAGTATTGCTCTTTGACCGTTCCAGTGAATGTATCAATTAATGGGGCCTCAGATATTTTTAAACAGTAGTGAGTTGGCTACTGCATGGAGCATGCTTGCTTTTGCATAAAACATGCAAGGAATGTAACCAGAATCTTGATTTACAACTTTCCACCGGTTACTGACTATGGATGTTATTCAGTATTGTCTAAGGAAAGACACTCCTCGAAACAACTTTTTTTCTATTGTAAAATAGCTTTCAAATTTCAGCAAATTATAGAGTTTTCTATACAGATTTCAAATATGCCATTACTGTTTGTTGCCATTGTAGTTTTTGAGTTATGTGGTGCACAGTGGCAAAATATAGTAATCTTTGTAGGCACTTTTTTATGCACTAAATTTTCACAAAAAGCATCGTGCTGTAGTTTGTTTAGCTCTTTGTAGATCACAAAGTACCGATATGTATCCGAACAGCGTGTACAATTAATGTAACTACGCAAAAAGATTAGAGCGTTTCAACTAATTTTTTTTTCTCGATTCCCTGGAATATAACCTTGTACTTTCACAACTGCTGCTGGGCAATATTGCAATTTCAAGTAGGTATCAGCACTGCACATATCTTCAAGAGTATGTATGCCAACCTAAGTTAGTAGAAGACAGTTATAAATGTACAAGTTTATTTTCATGTGATCATGAAAAAAAAAAGAATTTGTTGAATTGTCCTATTTTTTTCGTAATTGCAATAATTGTAGATGCTGTTTCAATAGATATTGGCACATAGCGGTCTATAAAGAGCTAGATAAGCTACAGCACAATGCTTTTTTTGAAAATTTATTACACAATAAAGTGCCCACAAAATAGCTTTATTCTGCTATAGTGTAGGACATAGCTCAAGAACTATAGCGGCTACACAGAAACTAATGACATATTTGAAATCTGCCTGTAATGCTCTATAAGTGGTTGGATTTTCAAGTCTCTAGTATAACTATTTAAAAGTCAGTCAAGAACTTTATGAAAGTCCTGAGGAGTTTCAATCCGTTGGAGATCCCACGCGGGGAACTCCTCCGGCAGAAACCGTAGGCGACACCCAAGTCGGGACGGGAACGTGGTGACGCTCCGCCAGTTCTTGGGCCCTCTGGACGGCCTTGAGTTGTAGTTTGAGGTCCGGGCTTTTGAGGGCTTCTTCCCATTCGGGCTCACTGGAGAGAGGGCCCTTTGGTAACGCGGTACATTGCCATAGCATGTGCGAGAGTGAGCAATAAAGTTCGGGGCAGTCTGGGCAATTTGCCGGGATTTCTGAGTTATAGTGACTTAGTAGGCCTCGTGACGGATACGAGTCCGTTTGTAGCATTCGAAACGCGGCCGCCTGCGCGCGTTCGAGTTTGGCGTGTGGGGGCGGGAATTTGGTTAACTATTTAAAAAAAAAGTTTTTTTTGAGGAGCATCTTCCCTTAACGTTCACTCCAGCCACTGATGATTGTTGTAAGCAAGAATGTTCATTGAATATATTAATGCATGTGGTTCTGGCACTGAATCACAACTGTTTCGATGTTATGTAAGTTTCAAGCACTAAGCATCCTTGCTTGTACCTTCATTTCTTATTTTTCACTGCACCATTATGTTCTCAAATGCACATTTGTTTCAGTCTGAAACCAAAGCTTGCCAGAATGAATTATTGATGCTTCTCTTAGTGTTTCTTATTCTCAGCACCACCCAGACATAAATCAGTTGATGTGCACACATAACTGAGCAAACAATTTTTGGAATGCATAGTTTCACCTTCTTATATGCAAGAGCTAACATCCAGAAATGATGAAAGGGCAGATTTATGTGCCTCAGTAAGCATTGCTAAATGGCTGCAGACAATCAAGACACCAGAAAAGAAGGTGAACTTAGCCACAGTGCTGCTCGTTAGTAAACCGTAGTGCTTGGAGGGCTGAACTGCAGTACATAATGACAAAGACACGATGGATGAGCATTGTGTTTCTACTCTCGTGCACACTTTTCATAATTCCCCATTGCTGTGCATCCTTAAAGAGTTGTCCAGACAGGAGACATAGATACACTTTTGTCTTGTTCAATAGCCAATATCTTCTCACTCTCCTTTCGCACACCCTCACATGTGCTCACAGAGGTACACCGAGTGTTCTTTGCGCTGCAAGACAGTTGGTATCAGAGGCTTGTCTGATGCTGCCATGGCCTGCTTTTTGTTGTTTAGCTTATCCCTGACAGTGAAATATGTTGGTGTTTGACTGTAAATGCGAACCATATTTAACTAAACTGAAAGAAAATAACCAAGTAAAATAATGATGGGATCATCATGAAATTTCTGTGAATGCTCTTGCATCAAGGAGGACTCACCAAAATGCCATGGTAGTTTGAGTTGGGCGATGCGCCTGTATGGTCTCTCTTCACGTTACAGTAGTGTTAATGATTCCATTGTGTGTTATACGTGGTGTCCCGGCTAACTTTAGCCAGAGCTTAAAAGTACATGTATGTGAATGCCATGTAGCTGGACAGAACCAAGGTAATGTTGTTTGTTGTCGCTTGGAGATGCTAAGTTTATTTTTTGCATTTTTCTAATTAGATAATTAGTCTTGATTAATTAATCAACTTCTCATATATTATGATTAGATCAATATTGTCAAGAAAAACATTTTTGAGCAACATATAAAACTCTCGATACAGCTTTCTGTTCCTCAATGCGTGCTACATAAAGCGTTTCTCCGAGTGTGAAAGAATCCCACAAATACACACAAAGTGCCTCGAGTGGGTAGTCGCCCAGCAATATTGCGTTAATTTGCAGGCTTCATTTATGCTCGGAAAAACACCTTTATGTAGCATATATTGAGCAAAGAGAAAGCTGTATCAGGAGTTTTTCATGTCGCTCTATAATTTTCTCATTGGCACTTTTAATCTAATTATAATATTTGATACATTAATTAATTAAGACTAATTATCGAATTAGGCAGAATGAAAAAATATAATTTTAATATCTCCAAGCGATGCCAAGCAACATTACCTTGTTTCTATCCAGCTATGTGGCATTTGTGTATTTTAAACTCTGGCTAAGGTTATCTGGGACATCCTGTATAGGATGTCCCAGATAACCTTTGATTGCATTTGGCAGTTTGCGAATGTCTTTTTTCTTGTGTGTGTGTGTGTGTGTGTGTGTGTGTGTGTGTGTGTGTGTGTGTGTGTGTGTGTGTGTGTGTGTGTGTGTGTGTGTGTGTGTGTGTGTGTGTGTGTGTGTGTTCTTGAACCTTTTTATTGTTTATTGCAGGCTATGTGAACATTGTGGTTGTATTCAGTTTAATTTCACGTTGAAGCTTGTTTCGCTGCTCACTTAATAAGGATTGCTGTTTTCACTGTTTTCATCGTCACTGTTTGCTAAATACAGATTCAGTGTGGTGAAGTCAGACTTGAGGACTGGACACTGTGCCTCCAAGATTTCATTGAAATGCTGGTACACACTTAAGCTCAACTCGATGGAGTGCATCACAGGTGACTCAAACTTGGACACAGTTAGGTTGAGAGAGACTTTCACCTTTGCTTAATAAACTTTATTGTTTCCCATGTGTATTAGTGTAATGTGGTCTTCAAGTAAATATCTTCTTTGAGCCTCCTGAGTTAAGCCAATTTCTTCTTTTATGTTTACACCTCTTTCATTGTAATGTACTGATCACATGTTTTTGTTGTTAAATTTTATTGAAGCCTTTTTCTCATTTAAATCTCATTTACTGTTTTGTGTTTTTATTATGTGCACAATCCTGCCTTCTCTGAATCTATCTTCTTGGCTCTTCGAGCTAAAGTTGGCAAATCCGATAGCTGTCTCAGAGATGTGAACGCTGGAGGAGAATTTAGGTGCTCCCAATGATAATTACTTGAAAACTTAAATATGACACCTGCTTATAAAAGATTTGAAGGAGTTGGACAGAAATGTAGTACTGGTTCTTATTGATGCAACAGAAGTATCTACCCTCGCATCCTTGAATTGAAACATGTAAAGTGCAGGCATGGGGAATGTCTTGTTTTCTAATGTGTCTGAGTGGAGGCACATAGACACATTAGAAAACAGGACTATCACCGGTCTTGAAACTAAGGCATGTTGTGAAATTACATTGTAACGTTTATACATATACACTATCTCTATGAGCATAAAAAACTAGAATGTAATCCCCCTTATGTGCAGACAAATTCAGCTTCATTCTTTGACATTGCAAGGCATGAGGCTCCTGGCATTATTATCGTTGAGGAAGAGCTTCCAGGTAGCTATAATGAAGAGTCTGCAACAGAGAGGGAAACTGCTGCTGTGCACCAAAGACGTCATCATTAAGAGCAAACCTTCGCATCCCGGCATGGAGGAGGTGCACAAAAATGCAGGAAGCACTGCCTCAAGGGTGATGGGTGTGCAGTCGGACGCCGAGGGCCCAGACAAAGATGCCATTTCGTATTGGTGCAAACACCCACGCATTCTTCATACCGCAACACCTGCTTCGACACTCTGTTGGGCACTCACAGGAGTTGCCATTCTCGTGCAATAACTGCAAAGAAGCGTGAGAGTATGCATGACAACAAAGAACAGTTCCATTGTATGCCTTGTTGCAAAACCCTCATTGACAAGGCCGTGCTTCGACATCACATAGCGGTTCACCATGGGCAGGCCGGATTTCGTTGTCACCTGTGCCCCCAATGTGTGAGTGCTCTGAGCTACATGCCGTCATCTTCTCATTTTTTTTTTGCTGTAATCATGCCATCTTGTAACCACTTGCATAAAAACATGGTCAGTTAGGCAACTTGTAGATGCCATATGAACATGAAGATAGCATCAAATGATACTTCTCCATGCTGAGAGCACGTAGCAATAGTTTTAGGCTAAGAACATAATTACAAGGGAGTATAATTAGTTTTAAACACCCATAGAGTGTGCAATATTTTACTACTGGTGCCGTCTGCTGAGTATGCACTATACAGGCGTGCCAGATGTTTCGCATTTTCCCACGTGCCCATGCTCTCATTGCGCATGTCAAGCTTGCATGTTTTTGAAAACAAGGTCTTTGCTGACTTCACATGGGTTTGGCTTATCTGGCATCTGGGTATATTTAGCCACTACCACAAAAAATGAAAGGGTAAACCAAGCATCAATGCTAGAAAAGACAAGGTCGGCGTAATTGCGCATGAAATATGATACGAATGAAATACAAAATTAATGAAGAAAGAATGTGGAAAAGAGGGAGAATAGAAAGATATGATCAACATTTAATCATCGAATCATTTGAACCACCATGTACGTCAACCTTGTCTTCAGTGTTGACACTTGGTTGACGCTTTTTTTTATTACATTACAACTTGTAAGTAATAGCAGACACAAGACAGTTATTTTTGTTTCATATGCAATTTCATTATAGCAAGGCTTGACTGTAGTCTGTGCCTTGGGTGAGATAGTTGCAGTTTTTTCAGCAGGCAATTTTATTCTCAATCTTGGCAGCCACTTTCTCAATCTCATGCACATTTGTTCTTGTATGTAGATAAGCCGCCAATCAATAAGAAATTCACTTTCGCATGATTCAGATTAATACATATTTCATGTGATTGAAAGCATGGCCACTTACCGCTCTTCAACATCCTTGCTAGTGCTTATGAAACTGTGCCGTCGAATGTGGGTGTACTATTTTCAATCCTAATGCTCTTTTGCATAGATAATTACTTCATTTGAAATGCTATGGCAAACTTCTACATAGACTGCAACTGCTTCAGCCACACTTCCCAAATTCTGGTGGAAAAGCGGAAGGGAAATAGTTACTTTTGAGTGATGGTTATGACTTTAGTGTGCGATCGTGCTCACGCAACCATAGTAAAGAGCATAAAACATTGGTTAACACTTGCTCCAAGCACACGTTTGTTGATATTTTATTGATTTTACAAGGCTTGGAAACTCCACATTTGCAGACGCTGCTGAAGAAGTCTCCAGATGAAGACATCGAAGAGTTAACACAATTATGGAAAACATTATCTTGCATCGTATTGCAGAGGTGATTATTAAGGATGAGCCTGCAGATGTGAACAGCAACAAGATTGTAAGTTTGGGAAGCACTGCCTCACATGTGACTAAGCGGCACGGAATCCTCGGCGAGGGGTGATCACCTGCATCAGTGCAAGCTTTGCCATGGCATCTCCTCGGGACCATGCCATCGGCTTCAGCATTCCGTTGAGCGCTTGCAGAAGTTGTCGTTCTGGTGCAAAAATTGTGGTGTTGCCTTTTCACATCAGGTGGACATGGTCATGAACGAGAACGCATACGTTGACAGAAATACTCCTACTCGTCCAGAAGTACTCGTACTTGCCATCCAATGGTCTGGAGTGTCAAGAGTGCCGTGAAGATACGTAGACTGTATACTGTTCACAAAGGCTGAACATGCGAAATGCTTCATGTTTGGACACTGTTTGCTACACAATCCCATGTATTGTGTGGCCTTGTGTTGATTCAGTGTCAGTGGGACTTGCAAAATTGTTTTAAATTGTTCTCTGTTTAATTTTAAAAATGCAAGTAACATAGTTTAGTTCAAAGGAATGGGCATTGAAATAATAGAATGTGACTGTGTTGAGGGTCCTTGCAGTCTCTTGCAAACAGTAAAAAAGATGAGACCTGCTGCTACTATCATTGTATAATGTCATTGAAACACAGTTGCTTACATGCCTATCCTGGTTCTGTTTATTGCTTTTCATTTTATTGTTTGTGCATTCCTCTATATTTTGTCGCCTACTTTGTGTTTTGATTGTATGCAGAACGCCGTGTTGTGTAATTGCTACTTATTTAAGTCCTAGTGGAGACACAATCATGAAAAAAACAGTACAAGACCAGCCCCTGGTGCTGCTTTTGTGAACATCTGCATAAGGAACACCTGTATTTTCGTCTGATCAACTTCGTGCAAAGCGTCGGGAGTGATTGCATTTTTTAACCAACATAGAACAAGAATGAAATGCATATGTCGAAGAAAGGACTCAGTTGTTGTACTCAACCAGCCCTTTCATTATCTGTCCATTTAGCCAGCTTTGCACGTGGGATGGTTGATTGCGCACAACTGACCTGTGGTCAAGAGCACTCCTTTGGGTCAGCTCGTGAATCATATTTCAAAAAGGTCAACACAAAATGCAAGATTGCAAGGAAGAAAATACAAATGGGACAGATGCTCATCCAGTCTGTATTCTCTTCCTTGTGGTCCAATATTTTGCACTTGAACCTTCTCCAAATGTGAGCCATCTCACTAACTGCATTCAGTGCAGCAAGAGCTACGAGCTATGTCTGCCGAACTGGCTTTGTGTTTCTGGGAAAGGACGGCTTGCTGATTGTGCACTACTAATCCATCTGTATCATTTCGTTCATCTGGTGTTGGTGGGGGTTTGAGAGGTCAACCATTCACAAGCCCTTCTTTGAGTTCTCTTTCCTGCTGGACCTATGGGAGCTGTAGATTTCGTGGTACTGCAAGAAATTAGTGAGGTGTATTTTAGCACCCATTCCAGGTTTATTGGCATGGCCTGTAGCTCTTTGCTGCAGTGTGCAGAGTTTGTGAGATTACGTGCATGTAGAGTCATAGCAATCTCTTGCAAGATTTTAAGTATGAAAACATGGTGTACGTTTCTGGAAAGCTGTAGGAACGAACTGTTGGGCTGAAATCACCTCATGTGAGGATATTCTCTTTGAAAGCAATGGGTTACTCCTCCACGGCCTGTCCTGTCTATCCTGAGAAAAGGGAACATGGGAGAATGTTTCTTGTGTCATGCTGCCCTCATTTGCTACTTAAAGTTGCTGGTTCTTCAGTGCATAGAAATCACAAGTTGCTAAATCTTTGAAGAGATTAACCCTTCAACTCCCAATTTCTTTTGTTGAAAAGTGTACAAAATTTTCCCAATTTTTTTCATTTCTGCAAATTCTTGAACATTGTATCCTGATATGAAAAATATTATACACATACAGTTTACCTGCTATGCGGTATTCATTTAAAATGTCGAAATGTTAATGAAAGACACCTGGTTTCAAGAACAAGTTTCTACAACTAAAGCGTAAGGTTTGAATGTAATTCTCTGAACAGATAGCTAAGCAATTTGAAAGCATCGAAGGGTATGTTCACTACCAAAACTCAAAGGCACGGTGAGAGTTGAGTTGACAAGCGTGGCAGGTCCTTGGCAAGAAATGCAGAAGCTGGGGCTTGGACAAGTGCTGCTCAACTTTAACAATATTCATACAAACTGTTACGACGAGTACATTTTACGCTTGGTATTTTACGCTAGGATATCAATAGGGTAGCTATTGACATCCTCCAAGGTCTTATCAGCTATGCATATATGCTGTTGACTGCAAATGCATCATGTTAATTAATGCTTGTTGTCATGTGTAAATTGAAGCAGCTCTGAGAATTATTCCGCAAGTACCCTTTTAAAATTTGATTGTGTTTCAACTTCCATTTTGGAGCTTTAAAAAAAATGTGTGCTTAAAGGGGAAAATTTTTTTGTTACCTTTCAGTGTGTGCTAAGTTTATTGCTAACTGTTTTTCCCACTGCCACTATGAATGCCACAGGATATACCTGCAGCCTTCATAAACAGAGCTGCCTTTTGACATTTCAATCTTTCTTCTTTTTTTGCAGAGCCTGGACAGCTTATGTTCACAGACATCATCATTAAAATTGAAGCACCAGACCCTCAAGGTGACATTGAAGGTGTTGCGGTTGTGGAAAGTCCTGTTTTGCAAATGCACACGACAGGCAACTGCAGAAACAAATGCTTTGAGGTAGGTGATCACCAACACCAGTGCAAGATCTGTCGGCTGATCTTTAACACGCGCCAACACTTGCTTCAACACTCCGTCACACACACCAAGGAGCTGCCGTTCTTGTGCGCCAATTGTGGCGCAGCCTTCGCTCGCGCGGAAGACGTGGCGGAGCACGAGAACAACAGGCACTTCAACAAAAAGCAGTACCGCTGTGTCGGATGCCAAGAGACCTACAGCAACAAGGCACAGCTTTGGCAACGTGTACAGAGTCACTATGGCAAGCCTGCGTACCACTGCGAGATGTGCCCCATGGTGTGAGTTGTCTGCCTTTGCCATTCCTTTATAGAGAAGCACTGACGCATGCAGTAAACTCGTGTTATAACGAAGTCACCAGGTTAGGAAATGGAAACCCCAATGCATCACACACTAAAGCACACCAGGAGAGTTAATGTGCGGATGTTCAATTGCGAAATTTAGAAGTGCAAGCACTCCAAAATATCCTTCTTCTTGGTTTGTTTGTTTGTTTGTTTGTTTGTTCGCAAAGGGTGCTATAGTAGCACTCAGACTCTGCGTAAACCACCACAATTCTTGTTAATCACCTATGAAATATAGGATTGAAATCTTGTATGCGCTTAATGCAACTTTTTACAGCGTAAGCTGTTATGGGCTCATTCATTATGGGCAATGTTATCTGCCACATCATAGCATTTAGCATTGATATGTGCGCACTTCGTGTTGCAGTTACCGTTTTCCTGTTCATGTTTTACTACATGAACAGGAAAAGTGATCTATTCCTTGTTAAATTATCATGTTTAGAAGAACGTGTCCCCTCACGTTTCAAAAGAAACACAGAACCCTGGACTGTGCACCGTTTTAGAACTAGTTACAGCTCACAAATGCTAAAAAAGAACTTACCAAGGCTCTATATGCTTACAACAAATCTGGCATTGATATATGTGCCCTTACCCCATCAGAATTTTCTCGACTAAATCAGCAGGACTAATATTCATGTTTGTATGGTCAGCTATTTCAGAAGTGCAGATTAGATGAGTTTACAGCTTTTGTTCACATTTATATTACATAGATATGTGTATATATGTTTTTTTTTTCATCTGTCATATGCGAAACATTTTACACTTCATTACACGCAACTACACATGCATTCTTGCAAAACTGTGTATTTTTGTATTGTTAAAAACACGCGGCAGCTCTGCGCTGCCCATGTCTTGTGGTCATAGGGGGCAGGGTGTTTTTTCAAGCTGCCCTTAAAGCTTTTCTTCCCTGTCTCCCCCAATCTGTTGGAAATAAAGATATATTCAAATTCAAATATGTTGCAATTGCGTAGTTGCAGTAGACGAAGCAACAAACCACATTCGTCTAGTGCAACTATGCAACTGAAACATATGCAACTGCAACACGAAGTGTGCACATATCGATGCTGCATGGCGGTCATCTCCTGGTAGACAAAGCGGCAAACCGCTTCGTCTACTAGCGTCTGCCCCTTAGGTTGACATCGAGCTTCCTGGATGCCTATGAGCGGTACCGGAACTCCGATGTCACCCCTTATGGACAATAAAAGTTTTCGCACACAGGTAGTCGTACGAGGTAGATAGAAAAGGTTTGAGGAAGAAAAACAAAGATTAAGGAGATGTATACAAATATGCTAGAATGAAAAGCATATATAGCATACTTCATTCATTCCTTCATTCATTTATTTATTTATTTATTTATTTATTTATTTATTTATTTATTTATTTAAAATACTCTCAGTGCCTGGTGGCGTTACAGAGAGGAGTGGTGAATCATTATACAATATAGATGTAGCAGTCTGAAAGGATGAATGAACCGGTTTGCTGGTGACCTAGGTGGGGAGGTGGTTCCATTCGGACACTGTTTTGGGCAGAAATGAATTTAAGAAAAGGTTTGTGTGACAACTTGGTACTTGTATCTCGATGTTGTGGTCGATTCGCGATGAAATATAAGGGGCTGATGTAACAAGGTCATTTTTTAAATTCTGGGTTATTATAGTACATTTTATGAAAGAGTGATAACAGGGCGAGTTTCCTTCTTGATGATAGGTCTGGCAGATGAATGCTAGTTTTGATGGTGGATACACTGGTACTGTGGGAATAATTGCATACAATGAAACATGCAGAGCGACTCCGAATGGCTTCAAGTGTTAGCTGTGCTGTAGAGGGATCCCAAATTGATGAAGCATACTCTAGTTTAGACCTTACTAATGTTTTATATAATAAAAAAATAAATAAATAGTAATTTTTTTAATAAAGCAGGTTAAGTGGCTCTTTGTCACCGTCTCATTTCAAAAGGAATGCCAATAAATAAATCATCATCATTAGCATTGTATTGTGCAATTTGTCACGTGACGTAACATGCACGCCACGTAGTGTTGATATGTGCAAACTTTGCATTGCAGTTGCATTGTATACCATCAGTTGTCCCAACATGTAGCAGTTGTATGGAGCAGTTTCATACTGCTTGCAGCTGGACCCGGTTAACTCAAGCTGGCTAGGTGACTATTCGTCACCGCCCCATTTCGAAGGAGATGCCAATAAATCATCATCATCAACAGCATCTTATCGTGACATGGGTCAAGGGAGATAACATGTGGACCGCGTACTCTGGATACCCGTGTTTACTCTTCGGTACACATTATGGTGCCTGCTCGCAAGGTACGAATCGCTGAAGCGAATCGTACATCTGTGCACATGACTGCAACCAGGCAATATTGGGTTCAGCAGACTGCTATGCAGAGAGAAGCACAAGCTGCAGCTTGCCATGCACAGTTCAGATCGTCCTCGTGAAAACAATGTGAAGAGACTTCACCACAAAGACCCTCTAGTGCGTGCTGCCGAAAAGGGAGCTCCTATGAAGCCGCTTCTTCAGCTTAAGCTGTGACTGCGCTGCTTGTGCCGTGCAGGCCTGCAACTTTTTTTTTCCCCACAAGAAAGCTCAAGTTCTGCTCCTGTCGCACGAGTTAATGTTATTTGTATTTAGTGACATTTGCATTTAATGGCATTAGTTGGCTGCTGCTCAGATATATGTAATGTCATTAGAGGAAAGACTACTTTTGCAAACTAATGAGTTTGCTGAACTCATTCAAATGTGTTTCTGTGTCAATTGAGTAGTTTTGCCAAAGAGTGGTCACAAACAAATAATATTAAAAAAGGTAAACACTTGATTGTAGCAATGAGTATGCTTTCATTTTTAGATGTCTCATGTTTTGGAGGGGGGAACATTACAATAGACTGATTTGATCCTAAAAGTGTGAGTACGCACTCGTGTTCCCAGCAACATTGTCAAGAACGTTGTTGGCAATGTTTAGCACCAAATCATAAGTGCAGTCAACACAAGTACAAAACATATTATGAGGTTTGCAGATGAATACTGTCACGTTAAAAATAATTTTTTTATAAAGCACATATAATTAAGAACATTTTGCTTAGCACTGTAATTTTTTCTGTGCCTTCGAGTCTTTGACACCTTACAATTACCATTGTCTGCAAATGACCTTATCGTTTGTCATATAGCAGTGTACGATACCGAATGTCTTTTGATGTATCAATTGCCATTAGATACAAATTACATTAAATCTTCCCTTGTGATGGGGGTATTCGATTACATCTAGGCCAGAATGAGCTAAAATTACATCCCCCACTCTGACTAGCATTTTGAGCTGGTAAAAAGCTGGTTGGAGCTGGTATGATAAACTGCAACAACAGCGAGGTTAATGCCATTTCGTGAGCCTTTGAAGCTGTGCTGCAGTTGCATCTAATCAGATGTCATGACATTATTGTTTTCGAAATCATTTTTGTTCAAGAACAAACCATAATTATCGTGCCAGCCCATCAGGCCCTTCAGTAAAGCCAAATGAGGTGCTTCTGATGTGGAATAGGTGGATGATCAGTGGGCAAAAAGTCATATATATATGTCAGTAGAGTTTGTAGTTTCATCTAAGTATCATTGGCAATCTCAATTGTATTTTTCAAATGCCTTGCAGATCATGGCAGCCTAAGGAACTTATGGAGTGAGTTCGTAACTATCACAGAGCCCACACCGGCAGTGACATGTGAATTGTATTGAATTACATTAATTTTTTTATGCTATTGGTGCCAGCTTGTCACTATCGTAGCTTTAGCTTTATACTCTGCACACATCTCACTTTAGGTACATTTTTCAGGGAAAAGAAGTGCAGGTTAAGATTGAGTTAATGCGGTAGTATTTGCCACTACATTCTCAGGTTGTTGCTGCCTGTAGCCAAACTTGTTCGATCTCTTTGTTGTGCCTCTTTTTAAAAGCCAACGTCAACAATATTCTGGAATGCATCAAATGTGTAGCTTTAGGTAGCGAGTGTATGTAGGTACAAACTAGTCTCGAGAATGTTGCAGGGGCCCTTTAAATTCTTCTTGTGCTGCAGCTGCATTTCACTTACCTTTCTTTCCCAACCCTTCAGGTTTCCCCTGCAGCACCAACTGTCAAGACACTTGCGGACCCACACCAAGGAGCTGCATTATACGTGCAACCAGTGCAAGGCCACATTTATGCACAAGGAGTCCCTGGCTAGACACAGCAAGACCCACCAGGGCATCCGAATGCACCAGTGCCCCCACTGCCCGAAGGCCTTCTTCCAGCGGGGCTATCTCGTGGAGCACGAGAGGATCCACACGGGAGAGCGCCCCTTCACCTGTCGTATCTGCGATGAGAAGTTTGTGCAGCGATCCCACTTGAATGTGCACAGACATCGAATGGGCCATTAACTGCGTGTGACTGTCTGGGTACTGTTCTGTCCCTGTTTGGCGGTGGCATGACTTTGCTGCTAGGATGTCAGTGAGACATGGATGTGCACAAGAGCATCACGGGGCTGTGCCTGGCAAGGAGTGTGTAGATAGAGTCTGCAGTCAGGCATTAGCCTTGTGTTTTTCCTTATTGTGGTATGATTCTCATAACGTCCTCGCTCAGAAAGATTAAGTACTTAAATCTCCGTATGCAGACCAGTAAAGTGAGTCACCCAGTGTCAGTGTTGTAGGTATTATGGTTGTCTTAAACCTTAATCACCTTTCTATTGGTGTTTAAGTGAGAAGGTTTTCTATCGAATGGCGTAATAACTATGTTCTTCGAAACATACATGAGTTTGCTGTCTTTGGCTGTACATAGAGCCAGTTGTCGATGGCTGTGACGATGTGGTTCAGCTTTGCAGTGTACTAGTGTGTATTGGTAAGTGATTCTGTAATCGGGCCCTGAGTTTTCATGCACCTTGCAATCATCCCTTAGAACAACCCTTATACTTACACACATATTATGTGTACTCGTATTTTCTGTAGTTGTAAATGAGGACTAAAAAAATTGAAAGCTTTCAATACCTATTTTTTTGCTTATAAAGGACAAAGACATCGAAATCTAAGAAGCCTTGCTTTAGTTGATAAATCTGGTTGCAAGTTTAAAAGCAGTTGCATTGGTAGCTTCATCAAGGTACTGCTTACCAAGGTATCAAGTCTACAAGCATTTCTTTTTCTGATATTTCAAAAATGAAAGAAACCTAAAAATTTGGATTTTTATTTCGCAGTTAATTTTTTGAGTGGGCTGTTTTTTTTTTTTTTTTCGACAGTTAAATTGTTTTAAGGGCATTGACTATCGCTTGGACAATATAGGTTAACCTTTGCAGTGTAACAAATTTATAAATCTCTCTGGTGTTAGGGTTGTTGTAGACCATGCATTATTCAGGTTATGCAAGCAACTTGGCATTGCAGTTTCTTATTAATGAAGTCCTCAGTCATTGCATTGTTACATCTTTCATTTCCTCGCTTTGCAGCTACGAAAACAAAAAGAAAAAGATGGTTGTCTTTATAATTTGCATGTGTCTTTCTGCATACAAAACATTCCTTGCATATATACATAACTTGTTGTCAAATTAAAAGCGACTCCTGCGTCCACTTGTAATTCCGGCATGAGGCACACAAAGCACACCCCGTTCACCCACACTCAAGAGACGTGAAACGCTGGGAAACCAGACAGGAGCATCACAACATATTATTATAGCCAGGGCTGGTCAAAGATACTTTGCAATTATATCATGATACAATAGAAGCTACTCTGGCAGCAAGTATTTGAGATACAGATACAAGATACTGCAGCAATTATTGTATCCGATACGATACTTTCCATTTGTGTCTTAAGATACGCTGATACATTCACAAATTTCTTATTATAGATCTACATAACGTAGCAGCAAACACATATGCATAAAAATTTGTGCATATTTGTGCAAAAAATGCATTGCAGAATATTTAATGCGACAGCGTTAAGGGCCCGATGTTGCAGAAAAACCAGTGTCTGCGTTGACGGAGTTATTCGTGAGCAAAAATTTCTGTATATATATACAGGTATATGTATATACCACGCCTTGCTCTATGACATGCAGCATATGCAGGGTCTATTGCCACACCATTCTATGACTAAAGCTGCTCATACCTGTTAACACCCTTTCTTCCCGTTTATTACATAACGAGGGTCTCGAATCTGGCATCATTGATGCCTTCAGGTAGCATGTGTGGGTTTATTGACCAGTTGCCTTTACCCAAAAAGATGACATTCTCGTGACGCCTGCGGCAGAAAGAATGTTCTACATCCGCCACCAAGGTGTGTGGGTGGTAGCACTGGCTAACACTCCCAGGGTTCTACTAGGAAACATGAATACCCAAGAAAGCGGATGGAGAAATGGCGCCGCAGTAGCTCAATTGGTAGAGCATCGAACGCGAAATGCGAAGGTTGTGGGATGATTCCCCACCTGTGGCAAGTTGTTTCTTCATGTACTTTCATTTCCATTAATTTATTTATTTCGCTTATTAAGCACAAGTAATTTCCCCTATGTTGTCTGTCGTGTCAATGTTTCTTGGCTTCTTGTGATATGACTAACAAAAATCGGGCCCCTCGGTTAACCCCCTTTCTTCCCAAATCTTGACTTGTAGCTTTCCACTGTTGTTGGAAAGTGTACAATCATTGCATTCTACCAGTGCCAACATATGGGGCAGAAACTTGGAGGTCGATAAAGAAGCTGGAGAACAAGTTAACGACCGCGCAAAGCGTGCTGGAATGAAAAATGTTAGGCATAATGTTAAGAGACAGTAAGAGATTGGTGCAGATCAGAGAGAAAAGGGGGAGCCGATATTTTAGTTAGAGAAAGAAGATGGAACTCGGCAGGCCACATAATGTGTAGCGCAGCAAACCAGTAGACCATTAGAGCAATAGAAGGGGTGCCAAGGGAAGATGAGTGCATTTGAGGACAGCAAAAAATTGGGTGGGGTGGTGATATTAGGAGATTTGCAGGCACAAGTTGGAATCGCAGAAAGAGGCCTTCGTCCTGCAGTCGGCTTAAAGATAGGCTGCTGTTGATGATGATGGTAATGATACCCAAAGGGGTGTGCAAGCTTAAATATGTATGATGCCAATTTCGTTACAGTTGTCATGTACGCTATGATTGTGCACTTTGCTCTATGACCAATTATTTATTGAAGTGTCTAGCTACAATTATAAGCTAAACTTTTGTGGTTTTATATGGTATTATCATAAAGAGAGTGTATCAACAATTCCGTGTATAATTTGCATATGCGAGGATGCTTCCTTGAGGCTTATTTTAATATGTAAAAATATGTAAAACCCCTCTCCAGGGGCATTTGAGGAATAAATAAATAAGTAGTCGCCATCATTCATATGTATGTTGGCAGGCCTTGGAGAAGTTGCAGTAAATAGTCTAAGCAGAGCTTCCAAGCTGAGGACATTGATTATTGTGCATAGTTGTATTTATTGTACTTCTTACTGCATACACATGTATTTAAAACCTATTGCTTTCATGCCTCTGTCTTGCGAGTAATTTTCAATTTGGCATAGTCACATGTTCTATACTCTGTTGCCTGCTTTCTATTTTGATGGTATTGTTTGGGCACTGTTTTTCAAAAATTGCCACTGTTGATCTTTTAATCAGAAAAGTGAATTGTGAGGGGTTACGTGGATGGGCGAATTAATCAAAATATGACATTTGTTGAGAACACTTATGGAAGGTTGAAATTAATAAAACAATGACCTAGTATTTGTGCAGCAACGGTCTGCTTTCTTTGATAGTATGTAAAACATTTGTGAAACCTGCGTGCTATGCTTCAAGATAATAGAGGCAGAACCTACAGAAGTTTTTATGTGGCTGGCTTTTAGTCATTTTAGCACGCGTGTACATTCAGCAGCTCAAAAATAAAAAGGAAAGCTGTCTGTTTCACGCTTACATACAAAACTTGGTATTCAATTGAAAGTGTAGTAACTAAAGCATGACTTAAACGATCTTTGGTGTTTTAGAAGTGCGTGCTGAAATATGAATTTGCTTAAGAGTGCACTACTATTAGTGGCTTTTAGTTTTGTGCATGGAGTAAAATCACATTGAGAAAACTCTTCTGATGGCTTGCTAGGTATACGCTACGAAAGTCTGGTTTCTTAGTGCTTTGAGTTAAGCAAGCAAAATTTCAGTGACCTGCTATTTCTTTGTGACAGTGTCCTGTATTTTTGGTGCTTCGATGATTACAGCAAGGATTATTATGCATCTTATTCATTCCTGAGCTGAATTAATAAGATCAGAAAACTTGCAGATGCGGGCTAGGTGCAAGATGGGGTTGATGAGAGATCTCTGCGAGAGGCCTTTGTACTGCGTAGATGGGGTACTGAACAGAAGGAATAACGCAGTTTTGTCTAGTAGGTTATTATTTAAGGATGGTCAACTAAGCAGTAATTAGTAATCTGTTTTGTCTAGTACATTACTAAGCATCTGCTCATGGTAGGACGGGCCTGTTAAAAATTCCATGAGTGTAACGCTTTAACTTGGTTTAAAAATTTTAAATAGGATGATGACAGTGACATTAACTCCCAAAATCACCTATACTCCGTTTTGGACATAAGGTGCAACATTGTGGAAGCTACACAAAAAGTTTAATGACTAAAATGTATCACTCGGTGCATTGCGTCCGTGTCTCACTGTGCACCAAAAACATATACCCACGCGAGCGTGCATGTGAGGCTGCCGCATCACGCTGCCAACAAAAGAACTTGAAACGAAACACAATGAAAAATAAATTGATCTAAAACAACACATTAGATAACCATATACCACAGTTTGTTTGTTTCTGAGGATTAAAACATTTTTTCATTCAATACTCAGCCTACATAAAGAACAGTTTCGCACAGTTACAATCAAGAACAACAAACTATTTCTAAGTGTGAACGCAGCCACTCCAAACAGTATCTCTAGCCTCCACAGCGTTGCACCCGATGTCTGAAACTGAGCATAGAGCACGCTATTTACATCTCCATTCTGTATCGCAGGGTGCGAAGGCTTTGGATCCATAAGCATCGCCGTTAAGAGTGAGCCTCAAGATGACGCTGGCGAGCAGCATCGCGAGGACATTGATGTCGTTGCCTTGCACCTAATGGGCAGCAGTCAAGACACTGAATGCTCGGAGAAAGCCAGCCTTCCCCACCGTTGCGAGCTTTGCCATCAGCTCTTCAACACGGGGCAACGCCTGCTCCAGCACTCCGTCGCGCATTCGCGAGAGTTGCCATTCTGGTGCGCCTGCTGCGGTGCCGCATTTGCGAGCCTCAATGATAAAGCAGAACACGAGAGCACGCATGCAGACAAGTGGCAGTACCGCTGCGTGCTGTGCTACAAGTTGTGCAGCCACGAGTCGGTGCTCCGAAGGCACCTCCCAATCCACTACGGGCAGCCTGGATTCCATTGCCACCTGTGCCCTCTTGTGTGCGTAGTTTGGATATTCTCTTTGCCTTTTCATAAATACCTGTTGCCTGAGAGTTCAAATTGTTATAGTATAGCATGAAGGCAGCCATGAGGGCTCTATAAAACAACAATGTAGCACTGCTAACTGAAATATTTATTTCACATGTAGCCTTGTACAATGTGAAGTACGAAAAAAAATAACGGAGTCTTACTTTCATGGCTGTCTGCTATGAATACAATGTGGTTACTGCAAGTTTATATATTTGTTTCGTGTGCTGTGAACTGTCTTGCTTGTACCCACCTCGGTAACTCAGTGTCCGTGACGTTGCACTGCTTTGCACGAGGTTGTGGGTTCATTGGTGGCCCTGGTGGTCGTATTGTGATAGGTTCGAAATGCAAAAATGCTTATGGTGCCATACATTAGTGGACGATAAGGAACCCCAGATGGTCCAAATTAATCTGGTGTCCCTCACAACGGCACGCCTCATAATCGAATTGTGGTTTGGCACAAAAGACCGCAGAATTTCGGGCACATTACCCAAGGTTTGGTGTGCATTCATGTTAACATTTTTAGGGTAGATTTTTCTTTAGCCCTTTCGGCCGTTTTCGTAATTGGTCGATGGTGGATCGGTAATCAATAGTCTGTGCTTGTACTCTGCAAGGAAACCATTTCTTCGTTTGTCCTCTCTTGTTCTCTGTCTTGCTCGCCCACTCTTTGTCTGCTTGTTCGTGCATTCATTTGGGCTGTTCACTTACAGTGATACTTATTGTCAATGTTTTCTGCAAAACCTTTATTTATTTTATTCTTATATTATTTTTTCCCAAAGTTTATCCTTCCCGAGTTGATTCTTATTATTGTGTGTTTAAAATCTTCATAGTAGCGTGTTAAAAAATTTAATATTTGATTAAATATTTAAAAACAAAACCATGTTACTCGGTCAATGTATTTATATTGTGGTATTTGACCATATTTACTCGATTCTAGTATGCACATTTTTCCCATGAATATGAGTTTGAAAATTTTCTGCACGTTACCATAAGTGTTGTCCAAATCGCAACCCTCATCTGTTTGCCCATTGAGCGAGTAAACTACAGTACTTTGACATATATGTAACATCTTTAACGCTAGGCCTAACAGCAATGCCATCCAAGTTGTCCAACTTGCTGTTGTCTTGAAAAGTAGTGGTGAAGACAAATGAGCGCTATTGATTTCAGTTTGTTCCATTTATGGTTTGAAATACACAATACGGACCAGTGTTAAGGGGAACACATGAATATGCAGCACATGATAATTTTTTCTTCTGACAGTGGTGCAATTGCCCGGCTTTGCAGGAGATAATGTGTGGCTGGCAGCGGTGGCAATAACCTATGCATCCCTGCTGTGCATTGACGTAGTTTCGGCTGGCACCAGCAACAAGAGGGTTCGTGAAGTGATAGCCGCCGCACTGCACACCTGTTGCATCAGTTAAATCTTTTTGTGCGCTAGCGTAATTGTCCTTTTTATCCCTCTCCCTTCTTTCTGTCTTATGTGTGTCGCGCTATTAATGCCGATAGCATTTTCTCACACTCGCGGCAGTTTTATTTCCGGCTACCTAGCTTATCCACCTGTCCCACCGAAAATATGGGCCAATCTCAGAGACAGTGCAATCTAAATATGCGAGCCATTGGCATGGGTATGGGTCACTGGGTGTGTGCTGCTCTTTGGTGAACCTTTTTGACAACAACTTGGGTCACTTCCTTGGGTCACTGCCTTGGGTCACTGTGTATGTGTCATTAGGCACGCATGGACTTCATGGTGATGCCATCAGAAGGTGCAGCATGTCCGGAAGAAAGTGTGAGAAAGGAGCCCGGCTGCAGCGCATGCCTCATACATGACGCACTTACCTCATACATGACGGCTATATGCACAGTTGGATAATCATTGTTGATCAATTCTGCCTGGTTTTTTTTTATATATATATATATATATACATTCACCCTGTCTTGTTCCACCCCTCCCTCTCAGGTTTCCTATACGGCAGCAGCTGACAAGGCACTTATGTAGCCACAGCACAAACACTCCCTTTGCGTGCAAACAGTGCAGTGCATCCTTCGCCCACAAGGAGTCGTTGACAAGACACATCAAGACGCACCAAGGCGACCGATGCTTCAAGTGCTCGCACTGTCCCAAGGCATTCTTCCAGCGGTTCCAGCTGTCTCTGCATCAGAGAATCCACACCGGAGAGCGGCCATTCACCTGCGACATCTGCAAGAAGAGCTTTGTGCAGAAGGCTCGCATGGTCCTGCACCGACAGCGACATTTGAAACCAGCCAATGTTCGGGTGTTGTACTCGTAGGCCTTTTGGTTGCATCACATTGGCCTTGAAAAAGCATTTCGGGTGGGGCACCTGTGACAAGTCTGTGTGCAAATGTCGTGCAGTTGTGCTTTTGGTGACAAAAGACAGGAGTTAGCGACCAAACATCCACATAGACTCAAAGGTAAGGTGCTTCTGCCACGAATCCATTTGGTCGTTGTGCAGATTGTCACATGCAGAACTAACTAACATTCAGTTTTCATCCTCGTGGGCTTCTTAGTCGCATCACGCTGGCCTTGAAAGCAGTTCTACTCTCAGAATTACATTGTCTGTATAGTAACTTTTAGCATTGTGTGTTGCTGGGTACACACGTACAAGTGAATTGAACATCTGCCATCTTAGACTGTCACTATAAATGATGCTCTTGAAGCCTTCCATGCTGGTAGAGTTAATGGCCAAGAATTTTCTTTACATGCTTTATGATAGCTCCAGGCCCAGGTATAGTATTTCTCTGCATTCATATATTCGAGAATTATTGGGCATGTATTGCCATTTATTCTGCCCAGCAATTAAGTGTTTATCTGTGCCTCTTCTTTTTTTATGCAATCCTCTACATCTTTCAGTTTGACTTGCTCGCATTTATTTACATTGGACATCAAATGGATAGGATTAGTAAATATAAGCTCAATAGTCAGTTTTAACTTGTTGAATGCATGCAGGTACACAATAGCAGATTCTTATCTGAGAGCAGGCAGTGCTTTTTTTGCTTATCTTTCACGTGTGGGGGAAGCTGAACCTCATGTTAACTCTATAAACTGTGTAAGCAAAAGTAACTTGATTTTTATACCTAAGGGAAGTGGCCTTTTCTAACAATGTTTTTTTTTTTTTTGTTTAATGGGCTTGGCATTTTATGAGCTTCTCATTTACGAGTATAGTCATGAAATACTGATACACGTGCATGCTGTGACTCTTCCAGCATCTCGTCCTCGTTTGCCGCCATGTAAAACAATGCATAGTAAACCGTTCACGCCTGCTACTGGCACGACCTGCTGTTAGGCCATGCTGCCAAACCGAAGTTACATCCACATTGTGCTGCACAATGACTGTACTGTAATTCCAGATGACACATGTTCTACGTAACTCTTGAAGGAACGCCAAAGGTGAATCTTAAGCTAAAGTGACAAGAATTGCAGTAGTCCTAAAGTGGCACTTTTACCGAAAACATAATCTTCCGAACCCCCAAAAAATGACATACTCGGCAGGACTCGCACCGCCACTATGATAGCATGGTAAAATGCAGCACCAGCTTCTGTTATGTAAATATGTTGTGTTCGTGATTGGTAATGTTTTGTGATGGAGTACACCAAAAGAGCTCGAGGAGAACTAAGGACACCATAGTGAGCAATCGAATGAAAAATAATGAGCGTAAGATAGATGTGAAAATGGCAGCGCGGGCTAGAGAGCAAACATGGGTAGTTGATTTTCAAATTGATATTAAGAGGGTAAAGTTGCATTTGTGCAGCTCATGCATTGTATAGAACAGATCAATCGATAGTCTACTTGGATAGCAGAACGGTGCTAAGGGTAGCCAAATACAGTTGAAAATGACAGAGGTCTAGGCGATGGGACTAAAAAATGTGCAGGTGTAAGATGAAGTTTGCCCCAGGTCTGGTAGTAGCTGTGAATTGCTGAAAGAGGTCTTCATCTTGTAGTGGAACTGAATAGGCTGATGATTCAGCATAATTGTGCTTCAATTTGATACGGAACTTGGCTTGGCAACATTGTGGAAAGCAGCGCAAGCAGACTTTAAGCTAACGAGCCTTCGAGCGTAACGCCGCACTGTGCAAGGTCGAAGGCAGCTGTGCTTTGGGCCACGTGTGGCGTGGCCCTGGAGGTGTTCTGGTTTCCAAACATAAGATGCCGGTTTTGTGTGTTACATTTTAGCTTGCTAGCAGCTATCAAGCGTGTGGTAACATCATTCCACGAAATAAGCTGCTGCACTTTTCACACATCATCAAGCCACATGTTCACACTGTGAATGTGCGAGCCATCAAATTGTGGAATGGAATATGATAAATCTGGCAGTGTAGTCACCACTGCTGCAAGGTGAAGTAGCTGCTGGAGCAACAAGACTCTGTACTGTAGCTTGGTTGAGAGCCAATGTTGAGGCAGTGGTCAGACCGGACGCAACGAATTCCACTGAATCAGTTAACTCGCACCGCTGCCGAATGTCAGCTTCCAGTCGCTGAATTAAGTCTTCTTTCTAACCAGTGGTATCTAGCTGGCTGTGTGCCAGCTTTTCCCGTATGAGGTCGATACTGAGGCACAACATTTTCACTGGGTCGATGCGAGATGCTCCCATAAAATTCTCACCGTATTATTCCGCAGAGCCTCCTGCGCGCAGTTAGGCATTAAATGAGAAAAACACAGCAGGATTTCTTTGCACTTGAGGAAATTCACTACCGCTAAAAAGAATTGAACTGAGAAATGAGGGTTTTGCCTTGATATCAGGGGTTCCACAGACAAGTGCATGCAGACGAGCACGAACAGGAGAGTGAGCGACAGGAACCACTTCGGCCAAGAAGACAGACTAATGAAAGCCGGCTTCTTTACCAGTCATTTGGCGGACTGGCATATAGCTGAGTGGCTGGGCTGAGAGTCAGGCTTTGTCTGCGCCGGATGTGAAGGCTGGACGTAAGGGCTGGAGGCATTCACTTGGCTTGGCAAGTCAAGGCAACAACAGAACACACTTAATACATTACTTGGCCGAAATTCATCTGTCTGCAGCTGTGGCAGACAGATATATATATATATATATGTGTATATATATATATATATATATATATATATATATATATATATATAACCAAACTTAAGATGACACAATCCAGATATTGTTGACAGGCAGCTTAAAATATGTGCAAATTAAACAGAAGAATAGGCTTCGTGCACAAGTGCTAAAATTTAGAATTGGGGATAAAATTTTTCATTTTTGCAGCAAATTATTATTTAGTGCAGGTATACATGCGTGCCCCCTTTTTTTTGTTACATCATTGCCACACACATTTCAAAAAGTGGGTGACAAAATATAGTTCAACATGCAATTTCGTATTGAACTCTAATGAACCGGTTGAAACCAATTCAAACAAAACTGATATGTCTGAACTGTAACCCAAACTGCAACGAAAAGTTTTAGTTCAACAACCTATGTAGCATAATAAGCTATCTCAAAGAGTTTCTGTGACCACACATCAAGCAGCACTTACTATCAATGCTGTCACAACCTCAGTACTTCACTTAAGTGTGTTTGGCACGATTTAACTGCTCACAGTCCCATGCTTTCTGCCGGTTGAATGTGTAATTTAGAGCCCTGGGTCATGTTGTCTTGAAGTTTCCTCAAAGTCCTTGGCGAGGTGTTTAGGCTCACAAGAATGTCTCCATTTCTGATGGTCCTCTTCCTCAGTTCTCATGTTCCTTCATCACATCATTAAATGCACAACTCCACATGTGGCTTCCTGTTTTCAAGTACTAATCCACCTCATGTTGTTGTCTGACTGGCGTTTGGAGACGGAGACCTCAGAATGGGCCATTTGTTAATTCATATGATATAACAATTATATTCATTGCAAGCTGAGTGTTGAGGAGGCTGTACGAAAATGTAAAGTTCTCTAAGTAGTTAATAATCTCGCAGGAGTGCCAACCAACACGATACTCACCACCATGTCATGGAGAGCACATGTGAAAGTAGTGAGAGTAAGCTCGTGTGCATAGAGCATCCTCTTGTCCGAGCATTGTTTGCTGCGCTATTACATTAAGCAAGACTAACCCTTGCTGGTTATCCGATCTATATCCTACAACCGCTTATTGTAACTATTGTGTGCGCACAAGAGCCACGGCACATGGCACTCAAGTGCAGCAGATGGGAACTATGCAATGCTTGCTCAAAAGGACATGTGAGCATTTGTGCTTCCAGTGGAGCTACATCAAGCTGATTGGAATACCTTAGCAGATGATGCTTGGACCACAGGATGCTCCACTCATGCGCACTTACTTGGCACTTTTGCATACTGCATATGTGCTCCTTGACACTACACTAACCATTGTGCCGGTTGGCATTCCTGCAAGATTGTTGAGACCTTCGAGAGCTATACATTATCTGAACACCAGTGATGCTATTGAACAATGTGCCACGTTTTTGTCAGTCACAAACATGCTGACTCAAATTCTGGAGGAAGTTGCACGTCTCTCCTGTTTGGTGCAGTCTTCCTGCTGCCATCATTGTGAGAGTTGTGGCATTCAAAAGATAGTGAGGATGCTGCTCCAGCCGGCTTTCTGTTATCTTGATAATGACTGACATTGTGCCTGTGGTAAGCCATTAATAGCCCCCATGGGACCATGCCATGTGATGCTGTGGCCATGATCATTGGCCTTAGTTAACTGCAGCTAACTGGCACCAGCACATTGTGTTTAGTAGTAGGCTAGAACTGGGGGGGGGGGGTTAGGCAGTTCCAGTTGCTCATTCTGTAGAACTGCATAATTTCATTGCAAATGGATGTAATTTGTAAGAAACATTATGTGCATAAGACGCAGTGTGATCACTGGGCAAAATTGTGTGTGTAATTGCGTGTTCACTTTCTCTAACCATGCCTTGTATTAATGTATGAGGAAGGACCTCAGATGTTGTACTTTTGTCCTTGAGCTTTTGCATGAGCTTGTTGGTGCTGATGTACTAATAAATGTTTCGATATGCTTCGTTATGCTTTTGAAGTTTTTCACATGGGAATGTGAACTGCTTGAGTTGCAGTACAGAATGAACTTAACATTGATGCATTTGATTTCATATCTGCATTTTATACCTGCACTTCATACATAGGGAAAGGCAGAAATTGTGAACACACTCATGCATCTTACACTTCCATTTAAACCTCCCTGATGCCATAAACATTAGTTGCACGTTAGCCTCAATAATTTAAAATAAATTATGTTGGCTATAAGAAGGCAGCTTCGTGAAGCATGAAAAAAAAAAGTAAGACGTCTCTGCATGGTTTGTTGTGAATGACACCTAAGCACACAAGCGCAGTTGTGCTAGGTTAGCTCACGACATAGATGTCAATGGTGGCTTCAACACAGTGTCATAATACTTCAGTTTTTGTTATGTACTGCAGACAACCACGTTCACAGACACGGCATGACAATTTTGTGTTTCTGAGCACGTGACTAACATTCTAAAACGACAAATTTGTTGCACGCTTGTTTGTAAATGTTGCATGCTGCTTTATTCAATGAACCTTTTCTCTTGACAAAAATGCAACATTCTTGGTTTAGCAGACCTATAATGTGAACAAGGGTAATGTGCAATGTGTTTCTTTTATGGGACCGCTAGAACATTAACACATTGCCTACCTCTCATTGTTTCTCTCGGTTGTCAAAATGTGCCAAAAAAATCACTTGCGAAACCAATGTTTTCGGAAATTCCAGATGAGTTATTCTTGTTCTGCTTTGTTGTTGTTATTGTTATGTGCGTCTGAGACATTCTGGGTTATTGTTATGTGCGTCTGAGACATTGCTGAGCTGTCATGATCCTTTAGCCTTGGTTGTTCACAGGCCATCTAATCAAGAGCCATACATCTTTAGCGAAAGCATGACAGTGTTTTTATACACAAGTTCTGCCAAGCACGTGGTGCCTGTAGTGATTGCATACCTTCACCCTGACTTTTGATGGGTTATTTATCGAAAAATAGTCAGCTTTGTGTTTGTTTTAAATGGTCCCCTCTGTTATAATTGTAGACTTTGTTACCTTTGACCGTTTATTTAACAAAAAATCTAGCAGCAAGCATAGGTTAAAATATTATGGCGTTTTATGACATTTTAATGCATAAACTTTAATACGGTAAATTGGAGAGTACATCTACATTATTTTGTACACTCGCTACGGGCAGGATGCTTTCTGGAGGCACATGGTGGCTGTCACAAACAATAGTGTGTATTTAGGCAGGCTTTGGGGATGCTACAGTGAATAGGCTGAGCAATGCTTGAATTGACCTTTACATTTGCACGTATTTATGTGTCTTTGTATGAAATGTATTACTTGTACTTGTGCTGCAAGCAAGCAAGTTTCGCTCTTGCCCGCTTCACTTGTTGCCTGCTTTGTATTTGATTATCTTTTGTGGCCTCTCATTGTAGTACTTTTCGCCCTTGATCTTCTATAATGCAGAAGCAAGCAGAAGTAACTCAACAAACATAAAGGTGCACGTTGATGCAGCCAAGAGAGAGAATGATCGACCAAGGGCAAATTGTCTAAGATTTCAGATAGGCTATTTGTGGAAGGTGGAAGCAAATAAAACACTGCAACTAGCATTCACTCAGCATGAGGCTGTTTTCTTTAGCAGGGTGTGTCACTTGGGTGAAAATCAGCATGTTACCCACGGAGACGAGCAGTGCGGAACGTACAGTAGCTTTTATGTGCCTGGCTTTCATTCAGGCTGATGTGTGTGGGCATTTAGCAACTTGATTTTTTTTTTTTAGATCGCACCCTTTAGGTGCATTTTTACAGATTCTTGCAGTGATTTAAAGCATGGCCACGGACATCATTTTAACGTCTTTATCACATAAAGTACATGTTGAAATATGAATGCTTGAGAATGCACTATGCTGGCTTTTAGTTTTTATGTATTGAGTGAAAACACCTTGGGTAAAACTCTACTGGTGGCATGCTAGATATATCAGCTACAAGTCCAAGTGCTGATAGTATTCCAGGTGCTGTAATGAAGGGAAAGAACATTTCAGCGAGCCACCATTTTATTATTGTGTCCTGTAATTGCTTGCTGATGTCCTTAAGACCATAGTAAAGACTTTGATGCAACATGCTACTGTCTAGAAGTAAACCTTTGAAATTAGTAAATTTGCAGGTATAGAGTGAGCTCAATTGATGCAAGCTAGAGCTAACCCACGATCTCTGGAAGAGGCCTTTGTCCTAAGGTAGACTATGGGACACCAAGGTTAAGCAATAAATCACTTTTGTCTGATGCAATGTTATTTTAGAATGCCATTTGCACTTGTTTAGTATGAGTTTAGTATGGTAACTGAGATAATGAAGGCAAAACCTTGCTTCGTAGTGTGGTTTCGTCCTTTTTTAATTGATACATGATCAACTAGTGCCACTCGGGCATAGTCAGAACTTGTGGCATCACAGAGACTGAGTGCAGGAATGTTTATTTGCCATCACTGTCTGTCTTATGTTATGTTCTTTCTGTTATACTAAGCAGCCACTCTGAGTAAGACTGGCCTGTTAAAAATTCTAAGAGTGTAACCATTTATATATGATTGACCTTAACATTTGTCTTTGAGGTTATATAAAATATGATAGTGACATTAGATAGTGACAACAAGATAATGGAAGGATATGCTGGGCAGTTGGGTGCCTGCCTTTAGGCCCATCCCTGAATGAGAGATGTATCGCCCACCTACAGAAGCTTGTTGCCTCATATATTGTGCAAGAAAGCAGCGTTAGCATCTGACTTTACTGTCTGCTCCATTTTCTACTGAGGACTGATTATGAGTAATCAGTTTCTGACAACGAAATTGGGTTGCTTTGAATGAAGTTTACGTTCCTCTCGCATATGAAATCATCTCTTAATACTCAGTAACAAGGTGCACTGTGTGTTTATCGCTTTTTTCCTTCCTGCATGTTTTACTTGCACTTCAACTTAACCATGAACAACCTACTAGCCCAACGGTTCGTGCCTTTGGCTTAAAGCCCTAAGTAGTGGTAACAGGCTTGACTGTCGTGCCCAACACTTTGCAGTTTGTCAAAAGACTTTAGATGCATGCTGAAACAATTTCCGCAGTTTGTGTAAGATTCATGTGACTTCGTGGACAGAAGCTGCTCTTTTGGTAGGTGGCAACTTAGAGATTCGTGTTTCAATAAAATGCAACATTTGAGGATCCTCGTGTTACTTTTTTGGGTGAGATGAGTCTGGTGAGCACAAGATCACAGATTTGACTTTGAACCATGGCAATTGCATGCCGACTGGGACATAATACGAAAACACTTGTGTACTACACTCTGTTGGCCGTTAAAGAACTTCAGGCACTCAAGGTTTATCTGGAGCCACGTACAGCATCCCTTGTAGCCGTGCTTTACTTTGGGATATTAAACTCCATTAGCGAGACAGTTTATTGCTGAGCAAAATGTGATAATGCATCAATTTTTTTTCCCCTAAGGACATCTGAAGTGTACATGCTAAAATAAGTTTTCATTGGTATTCGTCTGTATATCGAAATGTTGTTATGTGCCTGCTAATAACTTGACAGTTCATTTATTTAGTATACAGTGGGGCCTCATTAAGTGGCACTTCGCTGCGCATTTTGATTTCACAGAGCAAACCGGCCTTGCTCACAATTTTTTGTTCATTGAGTAGACAATGTTCTTCAGAACAAACCCGGCACCTCTGCACGTAACTGCTCTTGCATGCTTCCTGGGCCTAAATGTTCCTACGCCACCACTTTCCCCTTGCTTGGCCTCCCTGTAGGTGTGCTTCCTAGGCCACCATTTTACAGAAGGACTCAGACTGAACTGTGAAATGTTTTTAAAAGTACAGATGGGTGTAAACACCTGTGTGAATAGTCTCCCTTCCTCTGTCCTCCACCACCTCTTATCCAGATCTCGAACATCATGCTTTCTTGGTAAATAGTCTGGCAATTTCTTCTGAAGTGGTGTGATAGATTTTTTCCTTTTCCTTTTTACATGATTAAAAAATGCTCAGAAACTGATTAATAGGTTTCTCATAGAAAATAATGCAAAAATATTTGTTGCAGTATGAGCACATCACAAAAACCTGCACACAGAATCGTTCAGCGAAGCATCACTGCATAAATATAAAGTATGAATCATTCGAGTGCATACTGAATGTAGTTACTCTGCAGTGGACCTAGGACACAGCATTGTGCCTTCTACTGTTGGTGAGAATTATGTTCATTCACACATAATTTCTGCTGAGCCACCCATTTTGTCACCCATATTGGATACACCATCAAGGTGCAGTGCCTGCGACATTGCAGGTGGTGCACCTCATCACGACAGCATTGTCAGATGCCTTGTCGCTTCCAGAGCGTCGTTTCTGCTGCATTGTGGCAGTTACCTTGCATGCTATATCACACCATGTCACACCTGTATATAGTTGGAATAAAGTCCATTAAGTTCAAGCGCAGTGCTAAATCTTGTTATCACTGTCAATGTTATCCTTTAGGTGAAGTTTTTTCCAATCTTGTTAAAAATTTGTTGAGAAGTTTTTCTTAGTTTATCACTATCCTCTCTTAGTGCTCGTCACTGTACCTTTGTTAATCTCTCAGGGCAAGTGTTCTCCCGCAGGGGCGTCTGCGATTTGCAGGCGTTTGGTGGGTTGCGACACCACGGACCCGAGCATGTGTGGGTGTAAGCACACATGGGAGCTTATGGTGCAGGGTGTGTTGTCGGCATGTTACTAAAACCATAGGTAGTAGTCGTGTAGTATCACAGAATGCTTGGCGCACGCATCAATCAACCTGGTGCACAGCAGTAGCAAGCCAACAGAATGACTGAGTCACCGACAGCCTGGTGCACGACATATCGGCCATGCTTTCCTCCTCCTTGTCTGTGATTTTCTGCACTCGTCATGGGATAGGCCTGGTCCCCTGCTGTTGCTTCTTTCTAAACATGGCATGCCCTTTTCATTTTGTCTCTCCTATTCCATCGTTTAAACCTGTTGGCAAGACATTAGCGGGGTAGCTTGCAACCACATTACCCAGGCTGACTGATTCACACCCTGCTGCTGTCACGTTGCCACCTCCTTCGACTTTTGTGATATACAAAAGGGACCAAGCTGAGCATGCCTGAAGCCACTCTCTATTCAGCGCATGTTTTGGATTGCTCTTATAAGAAACAGGAAATATTCACGATTTTTTTTTAACGTTCAAGGAACTTAGGTCTCATGCCATGATTACAGATTTGGCAGCTAAACGAGTGAAACAAGGAAGGCAACATAAATATGCGGCATCAGTATTCCTTTAATGCTTTCTTGGTCCAAATATCATTTTTGGCATTGCAAGCATATATTTTGTGGTCTGAAGAGAGAAACAAGAGAGGAAAGGCAGAGAGGTTAACCACACGCACGTCCGATTTGCTACCCCACTCTGGGGAAAGAAGATATAGGGATGAAAAGACATAGAGCACAGTTTCTCGCACATTTGAATGAGCACACTGAATCTATAAATGGTCGCCAAGACCGGTTCGCTTGAGGTACTGCTATAACGCTTTCGCAGCTCTCTGTGTTATCAACCTGCACAGCCACGGTCCAAGGATCTTCATTTCCAAAAATGGTCTAGAGTCCAGCCAGTTCAATGCTGTCCATAGATGTTCACGCTTAACATCGTATCGGTGACAGAGACACAAAATGTGCTTAATAGTGGCATAAAGAAAGTTTTCAAAAATATCCAGTGTAGTATTTTGTAATTTTATGCGTGTCTTGAACTCCAGAATTTAATGTAACTATTGGAAATTTACTGCTTGGCTAGAGCCAGTGAAAATTGGCATACTTCCTGCTGCAAGAAAAGAATTACTGTGTTTTATGCACCTGCAGGTTTCCCACGAAGGAGCAGCTTTTGAGACACGTATGCAACCCTGGCAGGGATACAAGCACTACTGGCAAGCAGTGGCATTTGCCGAGGTGACATTGTATTTGAAAGACGGGAAGATGCACTTGAAAGTTATCGCAGAGCACAAGTGGCTTCACTGCCTCATGTCCTTCTACCAATGGTACGATCTCGTGAAGCATGATAGGACTCGCACGAGAAAGCAGCTATTCCTCTGTGACCTGTGTGGGAAGGCATTCCACGCAGCGTGCTTACTTGAAAAAGCTCAGCCAGAAATGTACCGAACAATCAAGTGCCCCACCATTGTCTTAATAGGCTCCAAGGCCGCAACAGATAGATCCAGAAATAGCCCTACCGTCAATGTGTGCTAGAAGTGTGCAGAAGAGTGTCGCATAGTTGCGTGTTGTGTTGCTCCAGCTGTGCATTGCTGCATTCAGGATTGTGCTGCACATCATCCACTTTCCATTGCTCTAGCCATATGTTATACCGTTTGGGTGCATTGCCCTTTATTTTCAGCACTACAGGAACAACCTGTGTACCTAGCAAGCACAGCGCGAGTTCCCATCGTGGCCAGCTAGTGCACGACGATTAAGCATTTAAAAAAGTTGTTTTCCTCCCATATTTTCCTCATCATTGAATTAGAGGTTTAATGTGAGCGTAACTTGGAGGCCAGCCAACGCACACATACTTAAATGCTTAAGTTCATTTGATAACAAATTTCGTTTCATTTCAAATCAGTCTTTCAAATCTATTTAAAGGCCGGAGTTAAACACTTTCCTGTGTCCTTTTCATCCTCCCCCTTTACCCCTTCCTCATTTATGAGCACGTTGGCAAGCATACTATTATGAACATCAATTCTTTCACTATTTATTTTTCAAGCTGGCAATGAAGAAAATGGCTTTAAATGACATATGCAAGGTCTTGATTATTCTAGTTCTGTTGCCATGCTGTTTTTGACAGCAAACATTTATGTATTCCAAACCAAATAAAGCTCATCTTAGAAATTGGCCGCTTAGAAGTTGCAGCAGCATGAAGTGTTTGCAATTTGTTTTTCTTTCCACAGTCTCCCATGTATTTAATTGTTACCTTAACCTTTCAGGCACACAAAGTTCCCGGCTTCAGCTTGTCTAACAACCAGCCACACTAAAATACCAAATCACATTTGCAAAGAACCCAGCTCAACAGGCAACCTACTTTCTCTTCAGCCACAGACATTTGGCTTCGGCCTGTTCATAGTCACTTATAATTAGTTCACAAACTTTTCAATACCCAAATGTGTCTGTACATGCTACTGCACATTGTCTCATAAGAAGTGCACTGAATTTCACATGCTTTGTTTATTTTTGTAAAACTCTGGTGTGCATTGTGAAGTCTATAATCTGGCCATGATAAGGTGTTTCTTATAGAAACTAACGAATGCTCACCTTCAAACCCTCGCACTACTACACCTGCTCAATCTAGGTTCTTTTATTGTTATTTTTTTGTCCTCTGATAAATTTATCGTCACTTTTTTAAAGATTAGTCAGCTTCGTTATTCATGTGCTCATGTGAAAATGTCTTGGAAGCGTTAGCTGTACTTTTTCACACATCTTGACTGAAATATACGTGTGAGATCAACACTTGTGTACTTGACGGCCAAAGTGAGAACATTCCGAAAAAAGTAATTTTATTGAATTTTTTTTTATCACAGTGATACTTTCGCACATCAGAAATGTCCATAGAGTACAGTGTTGTTTCCATGTGCACTTTGGCTCCACATTAAGGACAGTTGCCCATCTAACAATATGCAGATTGTTCACAGTCCCTACATGCCTCATTATTATGGCATCTGTGTCATTTGTAGCACTAGCACTGATAGTAGCATTTGTCCCTCGTGAACTACTAGTCGTCTTCGGAGACACGCAGAAGAAAGTATGGCCATGCATTCTTGTCCAGTGTGAACTGAATGTGAATTAGCCCACAATGGCCTAATAGCATGCCTCTGTGTGCATAATTTGAAATTTTTCAAGTGAGAGAACTGAGTAAAAGTACAGTTGCTTACCAGTTTCAATATCCTGAATACTCACAAAGGGTGTTCTTTTTCTTGACATTATTATTGCTGACCTGTGTTTCATAGTGTAAAATTTGTCATGCATGGCATTCTTTTTGGAACTCTGCACACACGAGAAATGAGAGAAACTGGGATGTAGATGGACTATGATGAGTGCTGCGGTTTTGTTGTTGTTGATGAGTGCACAGGAAAGTTTTGTTGGGCCTATCACAACTACATTTGTTGTCACAAGATATAGCATTGCACAAGAAGCAATGAGGACCGAAAACCAAAATCCCTGGCCTTTCGAAACAGCATCCAAAATTTAGCAGTACAGTAATGCAAGCTGAAGTCATTTGCTGGCTAAGGAGGCAACCGATTCCTCGCAAGGCTCTCATTATATTCGCAATAATGACTAAGCAGGCTGCTGCAAGCTTTACATCCCTTGACACCAGATTTGAGTTGTGGCTTACATTCCATGACGGCGAAGTTTCATGCACAAGCTGGATGTGTAGACAGGAGACTTGACAAACACAAGTGCAAACTTTCATTTGAATTTTATTGGCGAGAATGGTGCAGTTGTATACATGTGCGATGTGTGACGTGCATCCGGTTTGTGAAAAAAGGAAACAACAAACAACTGTAAACCATGGACTGTGCTTACATTCCACCCATTTTGCAATTTTCTTCAGACTCTCAATGTTATATTGTCCTATTGCTCACATGAACTTAATTCTGCATTGGGCTTCTCTGTGATTTTCTTTTCCTCTCTCTGCTTCTTATGGATAAAGCAGGATACCGAAATCTCTTTCCTTCAAATTTTCAGGGTGTATAGATTCAGGATTCACAGATGCCAAGAGAGAGCCTGCAGATTCCAGTGGGGACGAGTCCGAAGCATCAACCAGGGATGTTGCCTTGCAGGTGACAGATGACGAACAAGACAGCGAAGAAGAAGCTGGCTGTCAGTATCACTGTGAACTCTGCGACGAGAGCTTCAACACACATCAACTCATGCTTCAGCACTCTGTGGTGCACAAGCAGGAGTGGCCATTCTGGTGTAGTCTCTGCGGCGCCAATTTCCCGTGCAGCGAAAAGCTGGTGAAGCATGAGAGCACACATGTGAACAAGCATCAGCATCGCTGCCTGATCTGCAAGAAGGCCTTCAGCCACCAGAATCTGCTGCACGAACATATGCAGATCCACACAGGCCAGCCAACGTTCCACTGCCACCTGTGTCCTATGGCGTATGCAGTCCAATTCATATTTTTGGCTTGGTTCATTAGATGAGCCGACTTTATGACTATGTGCATTGTATCTCAGCCAGGTGCAAGCAGAGTTTTCAAACAGTGTTGCATCATAGTTATGAGCCAAAGGTATCTCTGACACAGGATGGGAAGATTTAAGTTTATCTCCAATTACCTCTGTTCTATGCCAGCAGTTAAGTCAACAGCTACATAAAGAAGCAATAAGAGTGAAATAGTTTCAGGTCAAAATTTGGAGGACGCTTAAGCTTCGCCTTTAAGGGTGGAACATGACAGCGCTCAAAGACCATTTACTGCTTTTAATGTTTCCCGGCAACTGCAGGTTATGTAACCGTAACGTTTATTAGGAAACGCTGGCTGCGAACGCTATGCATGTAGGCGAGCTCCCTGGTAGAAACGTGGCCTCTTGCGTGGATCAATCTCCTGTTATTGTTTCGCACTTTTAATATTTCACTCTGAGACGAGTTAACATAGAGGACATGCACTGTCGATGTGTTTTCCCATTACATTTGTTTGTGGGCTGCCCCTCTCAAAATTCCGAGGAATAATTTTGTAAAGAATGAAAGACAAGGTATGAGCAACTTTGGTGGTAGAAAATTGGTTAGGTATGCAAGGTTCGGTATTTGCTTCAATATGAATTGCCTTCCGGGATTTTTCGCTCACGGCCAACACCGCCGACACCGGCTTTTATGCGATACGAGCTCCTTAACGCTATCGCGTTAATGCACCTTTAAGAAATGACATGATCTATATGAGCACAAAACACTGCACGCATGGTATTAAAATTATGCTGGTTATAACTAGCATGAGTAACAGTCATTTTGCAGACTATGCTCCACATCCAAGGGATAGCACTCTTACATGTTAGTGACAAGCACTGACAGGCAAACAGCCAACTTGGAAAGAACCTCGTTGTTGGATGAACTTATGCCCTCTGAGTTAAGTTACAACTCAGCAGTCACATAGGTACAAGCACGGTCAGTAGTCATCCAGTCAAGTGGCACAGATATGCTCTCTCATAGTTATAAAGGTTTCATCATGCATTCTGAATACCTTAATATATCTACACAAGCTCAAGAATGTGCTACAATAATCGGTACACTCTAATAGGACAGGCCCATCCTTTTGTATGTCATTAGAGCATTCAAGATGCAGATATACTCGGATAATGTGAGAGCATCTTGTAGATTGAAATAGGTGCCATGGTTGAAATACAATGACACAACATCATCTTAACTAAGGTTACTATAGTGACAATGTGCATAATGGGAAAACAGAATGTCACAAAAAACAAGCATGAGATACGGAACAGATTTCCAAAGATTAATCACACAGCAAGAACTTTTTCATGCGCAATCACTGATGGTTGAATAATGCACATGCTATTTTTAATTCTCGTGTTATAGGCCACAGTTATGGCTCTTGTGTGCTGGCTTGCATATTTATAAATGATAGATGTATCCTGAAAGAGGGGCTTGCAACTACATAACTTGTAATGCATAGCTAAATGTGGTGACACAACTCCCTTGAGAGAAAGCTCATGCTCTTATAATCAGGAATTTAGACATCACAGCGTTAGCCTAATGTATTCATTACCACATGACATTGGGTTAATGCAGGTGACACCTGTGGCACATGTATATTTATCCACATGTTTGACGGAGCATTTGTTTTCGTTTCTTGCATGGTTATCCGCCAACACCCTTTCTACTGTAGAGCACATACTACCCCTCTTACTCTCTACATTTCTGCCTTGGCCGTTGTTCTGTTCACACCACTATATACCATGTTCAGGTGCCAATCAATTCTTTCCATTGGAAGTTTATTGTCACCACATTTATTGCATATTTAGAATCATGGAAAGCATCCGCTGAACAGATTAAGAATCTTCAATTCTTCAGTGAGTTTCATGAACAGATTAAAAGTCTTCAATTCTTCAGTGAGTTTCATGAGGTTTGTATATTCTGGACTCCATGCGACAGCTCTCTATAGGAATTAACGTAAGATCTGAGAACATCAGCTATTTCATGTCCAGCATACTTGGAAAGCGCCTATCCAGCCACTTGAAAAATATGCCTGATGTAAGACATTGAGAAAAGGAATGAAAGAAGCGGAAACGCTACACAATGACATGCTGGTACTGAAAGCGAATACCCCACCATCTACCTTTCAACTACTCACAAATACATTTGGCACTCTAATGGAAAGTGCATCAAGGCATATGCAACACATTTTGAATGTGATCTTCTCGATTAGTGCCCTTACTTTTGATGCGCTATCTTGTCGTGCATAATTGTGTTCAGTGCCCGAACTGATTAACCGACCCGTCCAACTCATCATCTTGCATTTAACAGCAATGAATTTAAATTTATTGTCACGTGTGCACACTCACAAGGTCACTGGTTTGATTTCCAGCACAGCAGTTCCATTTCAAAGGCCTATATTATTATTAATATATTACCTGAAGATTGAACAAGTTGGCACTTGTTTAACTGGTGTTTCATGTGGTGCTCACCAGAAATGTGGACAACAGAGAATAAATGCACAAGACGTGTACTCAATCACAACTATCACTCTTATTAGGAAACCATTCACACACGCACGCACGCACACTACTTAACAGTCTACTCTTGTTAAACAGACCTTGATTCATTTGACTTTTTGCTTAACTCGAACGCACTTAAAGGTCTCGGCAAGAAACGATACATTTCTACAGAATAACAGCTTGTTCAAACACAGAAGCTTGCAGCCTCTGTGTTTCATGTGGGCATCCCCTCATGCTCGTAGTGCCTATTAAGGCTTGAAAAACAAGGAATTCAGCAGACAGTGCAACTGTTTCCTAGGCATGAAATTGTTTTAATTTACTTTCACTTCACTTTTATTGTCATAACATTCAGAACTTTTTTTTTTTGCTTTCAGTTCAATGCTGAGGCAACGTTTAAGCATGTCTGTACTCATTGCTGCATGCTGGTTGAGTGGCGCTTCGAGAACAAGAAGCACAAAAAGATTACAAACTGCCTCAAGCAGTGAACAATATTTGAATTCATTCATTTTGCTGCCATTTGTTAATTCGACCTTTCGGATAATTCTTTCAATTCTTGTGCTCCTGCAAGGGTTGAATTAATGCTAGTCGACAGTATATTATAAGGAAGATACAAAACAGGAAGTGTGTCAGTGCCTCTGCACTGATCTTTTCTTCGACTTTTTTCTTTACCTCTAGTGGTGCTCATGCACCTCTTTCATTGCCCTCGGCCATGTTGCGTTTGTTGCTCATCGGAAAATTTAAAAAACGCACAGATTACCTCAACACAGTAGTTTAGCCAACGAACCCTTTATTCCATATGATACACTCCGAAACATACGTACGGCAAAATTGTTCCACTTTCATCTATCTGCACATGCTTCACAAAGCAAGCAGCTGACTTGCCAAGTGCTGTTGCCTAGGCATTCAGCGACAATTAATGGTCCCTCGTACTTCACACGTCGCTTCTGCATCGATAACTGGTGGCCTCGCTTCACTCAGACTTTATCTCCAATCCTGTATTGTGGTGCTAGATGGTGGCGATGGTCATAGTGTCACTTTTGTGCCTGTTGCACCTGAGCAACTCTCTCACGTGCCTCTGCTAGGATGTTGTGACAAACTGCCTATTGTGCAGTGGAACATCCTGTCTTGATAGGTGTGTCCAAGACGAGTATAGCGCCCAGTTTTGGCAGCTGTGCACGCATAAATTATTATGGGGACATCCTAGCTGAGCTCTGTAATGCCATGTTAATTGCTTATGCAACCACTTAAAGATGCTGATCCCAGTCTGCTTGACCTAGCCTTTTGTTCTTACAGTGTGGGGTGAGTTGAGCCTAGATGGTCTGGTTCAACCTCTCTGTCATACCATTCGCTTGTAGGTAGCAGGCTGACTTGAAGTGGCGCTTTACTCCAACCTGATGAAGGGAAGTGTGAAGCTCGTGGCTACGGAAAGTGGTCGACCTGTTGGGGATAAGCTTCCTTGGGAGGCCCTGCCTCCATTCAGAGCGCTCCTGTTAAAAATTTAGGATGCAGCTAGCAGCAAGCGAAAGCATGGAAGTGATCTCCAAGAATTTTTACAAGTCCACTGTGGCTATAATGTTAATGAATACACGCTGCCGTTGGCAAAAACCCAACGTTATCCATTCCCACAGTGTCAAAAAATGCCTCTCGAGGTGTAATGGGTGTAGGGAGCCCAGGTTGACACCCCAGAAGCCATTTGGATTGTTGACATACCTCGCAACTTGCGACGTGTGAACAAATGCTCCTGTCCATCCTAGGCCACCAAAAGCGCTCTTGAACCTTCTGTAGAGTGGCTCATTTGCCGATGTGGCCTCCTTCAGGTGTACCGTGGATAAAGTACTGGAATGCAAGGAGCCAGGAATAATTAGAAGGTGGTGTTCATCTTGCTTATTGATTCCGTGATGACAGTACAATGTACCTTCGTGTAAAACAAACTTGGAATTGCTCCTCATATCCGCAAGAAAATTCATTATGGACACCAAATCTCTGTCGACATGTTCGGCATTAGAAACTTCATGCTGGGAAAACATGATCTAGCTTCCTTGCCTTTGCAGCCAGCCTTCATCATTTGGTGATACGAGCCTCTGCAACCTGGTTGAGTGCTCCAGCAAGCTTTAGCATTTTCTGTAATCTTTATCACGTGAGAAGCCAGACAGATTTCTTTAATTCAAATTTCAGGCTCCTTTTAAATAATTGGTTGAAATATCACTGAAAACATATCATCCAACCAGAATGTTAAGCTTTGTTTGAATTAGCTGAGTTTTGAATCATTGGCATATCTACTGAATAGATATACCGCCAAAGAATAATGGCGGGCTTTACATGAACAATGATCACTGTTTCTTGATGGTTGTTGTTTATGGCGGTCGAGTTTATTATTGCAAAATTAATTATTAGCTAATTAGCTAACTTTTATTTGTCTTACACAATATGTCATCAGTGCAGAAGTTGTGGCAGGTTTTGTTAAATTACTGGTAACAGCACGTAAAGGAACCTAGGTCTTTTGTGTTTCTTTTTTCTGATGAGAAAAGAAAGCCCATGAAAATTTATAAGTACTGCTTGATAATACGTTCATGCACCAGGAATTGAGCACTCTCAAACATAAGCCTTGTCAAATGCAAACCTAGCTTATCGTGCTTAGAATGAGTGGCTGTGCTTTTTCCTTGACCTGTCAGCAACTTTTGGGGATCATTTTCAGTTTTTATCAAACACAAAGCCCCGTCTTTCAACGTGTTTAAGATGCGCAGCATACTATATGAAGAGCTTAAAGTTTGAGGCCACTGCTATTGTTGATTATGTGGAAACTTTGTCACATTGAATTTTTTCATATCAAACTGACTTTTTTTTTTCTGGAAAAGAAAAACCACAGCTCCTAGGTTGCTATGCTGTTATAGTTCATTTTTCAACATCTGCCACTTTTATAATTGACGGTTTATTGACTAGGTAAGTAAATAAAATTTATATGATTAAACTTATTAGCCAATTATTCTTTCAGAATGAGAAAGACGCTCGTGACTAGCATGTACAACATACATCAACACACAGTGATCGCTGTTCACATAAAGCCCTCTGTAGTTTTTTTTAATTCTTGGCGACATATAGTTGGGACAACTGGAACACAACCACTGAATATTAGCACCTTATCTGCAATTACAAGGTAGTTAACGTGCGTTTCATCTGTCCACAGGTTTTGCACGAAGAGGCAGCTCCTAAGCCACCTACGCAGCCATGGCAGTCGTGCACGCTTTGCATGCGATCAGTGTGGGAATACCTTTAGCCAGAAGGCGTCGCTTACAAGACACCGCCTGATTCACCAGGATGGCCGCAAGCGCCACAGCTGCCCTCACTGCCCCAAGGCCTTCTACCGACGGTCTGATGTCCTAAAGCATGAGAGGATCCACACGGGAGAGCGGCCGTTCAGCTGCGACCTGTGTGGAAAGGGATTCAAGCAGCGCGTTCACTTGGAAAGGCACAGCCGGAAATGCGTTGACCAAATTACAGTTGAACCACCATCCTCATAGTCTCTGGGGCTGCAGCATGTGTACTCCAACTCATACTTAGCAAGCAATGCTATGGAAGCTGCGCATGTTGTGTGGTCATGTTTGTCTCACTCTGTGCATTTTGCAGTGCAATTTGCTTTAGAACGCAGCTCTTAGATGCTTGTTCCTGCGTTGAGTGGCAGCGTCCCTCAACGTAACCGAGCCAAAAAACACAGTGAAGGATGAAAGAGTGAACGCAGAGCGCAGCTGCGGATGAAAGACAGCAATAGCGAAGAGAGTGAGGAGGAAAGCGGAGGAGGAGGGTGCAGCGAACCATGAGGCGGAAAGGGGAGGAGGGTGTGGCGAAAGCGTGAGAAGAAAAGCGTAGTGCTGCGCAAGACCTGTTCTGCGGTGACGACCACTACGAGATGGCAACCAGAGTAGCCCGCATTGTTGCAAAGTGTTTGGAACTGTATTTCATGATAAATTTTGTTTCATTTCAGATCAATATTGTGCATTTTATGAAATGCAGAAATTGCACACTTTCCTGTTCATTCTCTTCCTTGCATATATCACCAAGTGACCATGCTATTAAAGTCATTGTTTGTTTATTGTTTGTTTGCTTACTTTCTTGTTTTGTGTATGTTTTAATTCTATCTTTATGCCTTTTCTCATGTGACAACAAAGAAAGAACTTCACGAGGCATATGGAATGCCTGTATCATTCCAGTTCTGTAAAAATACTTCCATGTTCTTACCCAAAATAAAGCTCATCACAAGGTTCTCTGCTTATAAGTGAAAGGGTCCATCTCACCAGGTTTGGGCATTGCAAAACAGGATAGCGTGGTGCAGAGATCATGCGGTGGCAATCATGCTGCAAAACGTCAAACAGCTGCACAGCACAAGAACAGCTGAAATTTCAAACTGAAGCCAGCGCACCATTCATCTCAAGGGAATACCTCGTTCAGCCAGGTTACAGGCACGAACACCTCTATGTAAGATGCATTGCCTGCAGCATCGCTAATTATGGCACGTGGCCTCGGTAAACCATCCAATGCAGTATGCCACCACTGGGAGTGCACCACACTGCAAAAAAATAAAAATAAATAAAAATAAAAAATGGCAGGCGAAGCTCGCAGTGTTAGCACGATGCTGTTTCTAGACTCCGGTATGGGAGAAGGCATGGAAGGTACGTCGCTTGCGGACGCCAGTCGAGGCAAAGGCAGAGAATGTGTGATGGGCAGCAAAGCTTGCTTTCTGACAGCATGGCAGTGTGACTTGTCAATTTTTCCTATCTCTTATAACGAACCAATTTGAAAAAATTCATGTGGTAGAATGCTATCCAGACGCCGTCCAACAACTTCCAGTGTGTAAAAAAAATATGCAATGGGGCCTGGTGAGGGCCCTTTTATTACAACATAAATTATTTGCAATTTTCTTTATTGCATTTCACTAGCTTTGCACCGTTCGTTTGTTTAAAATTTTCTTCGTCAGCCAATATCCGTAAGCTGACCTTTGCTTTTGTGCTGTCCTTTCTGGTTGTTATGGAGTGTTGTGTAAATGTACTTTTTAGCTTAGTGCCTGCACCAGAAATTATGGAAGCTCCGACACAAAGTCGCAGTCTGGGGCATATCAAAATTTTGCTGCGTGCTACAACCACTGCAGTGCACTTTCATTGCTTGGAAGTTGTACTGTGCTTCGACGGAGGGCAGCAGTGGCAGTGGCATAACTTGCTAGTATTATTCATTTCTGGAGCCTTCTTCTGTGCTCATAATTTTGAGTCATTTCAGAGTGTTGTCTTCTATGATGATTCGGTCAGGCTGTGCGTGCAGATTTTCTCTCAGCGAGCAATTTAATGGAAATATTGCAATGTCAGAAGTTAATGGCCTGCATGTGAAAAACATATGTTAGGGCTCCAGCTGCTTGAGCGCTCTTGTATGTTGCCATTCTATCTATCTGGAATTGCCATGGCCGAAATTCTTCTGTTATTTTTCTGAACAGTTGACTTTGACTGCCACTTGTTTTTTCATGCTTACTGGATCATGTGACACATGTACATTTTTGAATCAGTGTAAAAAATTTTGTTCAACAGTTTTAAAAATCAGCATATGTTGTGTGTGGACTCTCCAAATCCATTATTATGTGCAAAATAATACTGAATGGTTCCCAAAATACAAGAAACTGAGTACCGTTTTCAGTATAGAAAATAAACATTACCGAAGTTTCTTCTTGTCCTTGAGCTTGTTATTTGTGCTCGGTTCATTGCACAAGACGTACAATGCACGAAACTTGATATGTGCAACGTGTTATGGCACAAGCCTGGGTTTTGGTGCCTCAAAAGAAAAGAAAAAGGAAGTATGGATTGTCGGTAAACCTTGCCAGGCAGTGTCGCTGTTATGAAGTAGCACACGGAAATGTTTTTGCTATGGTATGCTTCCCACAACTACATTCCATATCACAAGACAGCCTTTCCACTGAGCAAGCAGGATTGACAAGAATGAAACACAAATCTCTGGCCTTTCAAGACAGTGTCGTAAAGTGTGCAAGTTTTTGCCACACCCTGAAGTCTTTTGCAGGCTAAAAAAAAATAAATATGACCAGTCACCAACCTCTCACTGCATTTTTCATGAAGATTAAGCATGCTGGTACTAGCTTGCATTCTGTTCGACTAAATTTGAGCTGTTGATTGCACCTTCGAGCAACTTTCGCCAGATTGCCGATATACTGTCATACTGCTCACATGAACAGTCTTCTGGGCTGGTTTCTTATTATTATTGTTTTTTTCCTCTCTGTTGTTTCTTGAGTGAAGCAGGATGCTGAAATGTCTATCCTTCAAATTTTCAGGGTGTCCAGATTCAGCATTGACAAGCATTGTTAAGGAAGAGCCTCCAGATTCCAGTGCTGATGAGTTCGAAGCAACAGCCACCGATGGTGCCGTGCAGCCGGTGACGGGTAGTCAACAAGACGGTGAATGCGGTGGGGAAGCTGGCCTTCAGTTCCAATGCGAGCTCTGCAACGATGTCTTTGATACACACCAACTCTTGCTCCAGCACTCGGTTGTGCACCGGCAGGAGTGGCCGTTCTGGTGTAGCCTCTGCGGTGCCAATTTTCCACGCCGTGCAGAGATGGCGGAACATGAAAGCACGCATCCAGACAAGCATCAGCGTTGCTGCCTGATCTGCAGCAAGGTCTTCGGCCACCGGACTCTGCTCCGACAACATATGCGGACCCACACCGACCAGCTGACGTTGAGCTGCCACCTGTGTCCCACGGTGTACGCAGCCCAGTTTTTATTCTTTGCTTGGTTTGTCAGATGACTTGACCTCATGGTAATGTATCTGGTGTCCTTGCCAGGCGTCAGTGCAGTTTGCAGGCATGTTTGCGTCATAGTCATCAGCTAAAGTTATATCTGAGACAGGATGGAAACATATCGCAGTTTCTTGCAGTTAATCTTTGTTTTGTGCCCGTCATCTACAGCCTCTACCTGCAGGCACCTCAATCTCATTGCTTAGATGTTCTTTTCTTAACTATGGTATCCTGCAGTGTTCCTTATTTATGCATCGTTTGCTTTATTCCATTTTATGATCCTGATCGATTATCATCAGCTCAGGCTTGTCCCTAAATGTTTGCTGTTTTCTGACTTTTAGTGGAATAACTTGTACAACTGTTAAAATGTTAGCTAACTAATTTTAATTAGCTCATTAGATGTTCGGGACTAAAAATTTATTGTTGGCAGCTTCTGAATTGAACTTCAAACAACACGTACTTGGTAATATTTGCATAGAATGATCAGTACTTTTCTTAAAAAGTTTCGTGCATGTTTGGTGGGACATATTGAGCCACTGAAGATTGGTGCGTTTTCTGCAGTACCAACAGAGTTGACATGTTTTTATCTGCCTGTAGGTTTCCCACGAGGCAGCAGCTTTCGAGACATCTCCGCAGCCACGGCAGGAATCTACGTCTTGTGTGCGACGTGTGTGGGGTTGGCTTTGTCCAGAAGGCTTCGTTCATTAGACACCGCAAGATGCACAGGGGCACCATGGCCAACCACAAATGCCCTCACTGCCCCAAATCCTTCTTCCAGCGGAGCCACTTCATGGAGCACCTGAGGATTCACACCGGAGAGCGACCTTTCATCTGTGACCTGTGTGGAAGGGGATTTGTACAGCGATCTCACTTGGTCAATCATTGCCGAAAATGCACAGAACAGTTCAAGGCCCCACCATCATCCTCGTAGGCATGGATCTCGAGACAGACTTGCGGTCAGTGTGTGCCAGAAGAAATTGGCAGAAGCCTTTCCAATAGCTGTGTGTTCTGTCCTTTTCTGCATTGCTATCTCCAGGCTGACATTTTGTAGCGCCCATGTACAGTGCAAAAGATAGGTCCCAACCCTCTAACCGCATTTTTTTGTCTGTATTTTATGTACAGTAGGAAAGGCCTGGTAGTATGCATTTCTTGGCTAGTCGGTTTATACTGAACGATTTCAGACCATGAGATCTAGGGTCACGTAGTGCAAAAATGGAAATAAAAAGGGGAGGGTTCCAGGCATGTTAGGAAAGACCTGTATATTAATGAATAGGATATGTTCTCAAGCTGGTCCACCAATGAGCTACAACACAGTAAACATTAAAAAAAACCTCTGTCCTCCTCCAGTAGTATTTGCTTGAGCATTGCGTTGGAGATTTGATGAGAGCTTGATTTGGAGCTCAGAATGATGGTATTTGGCTTGAATAGAATGCAATACAACACAATACAGTTTTATTTGCCCGTTTTTTCATACACATGAATCTGCTGGTCAGCCTAAGCACATAGCGCTTGTCGGCTGACCTGGCAGCTGGTGGATACATCAGCAGTTACAAGGCTTAATGATATACAATACAAAGACCAGATAGCAGAATCCCGTCCTGCGCAACATAAAAAAAAAATAGATATAAAGAAAGGAATCGATGAACACAAAAGCAAGTATAACTTGACAAGCTGCGATAAGTAGACTAGACACAGAACGTAAGAGTAAACATGGAACAAAGCATGGCCCTAAGGCCACACAGAATTGTCATTCTTGCATTGTTTCTAAGCACCACTTTCTTATCTTTTTTACCAGTGTTCTTCTTTTCACAATATTGCATAAATCGTCATTGAGATCATTAAATACCGCTGGAACATAATAGTTCTCGTTTTTTTCCCATAGTTTGTGAAAACGCTTGCGTTAACATATCAGTCTCTTTTCCTTAGTGTCACTTCTTTGTGGACAGCTACCCTGAAATCTCTTGAAAAATAGTGTCGCAGAACCACTGAAAACCGAAACATTTCGCTTACCTTGAGTATGCCTAGTTTAGAGTATTTTTCTTTTGCAGAAGCCGTGTGTAAGACTGTTCCATAAGATACACTATTTACCATTCGTTTGATAAGCTTACTAATCGTTTGCCTTTTGTATTCTGAGCATGTACCATATAAAGTTATTCCATAGCGCAAAACAGACTCCACTAATGCTTTGTATATTGTAATTCTTAAATTGAGAGGACATTTCCCACGCAAATTATAAATTAAAGCTGCCATAGTTCGTAACCTTTTGCGCAAGTGTTCCACATGATTATTCCAAGTTAGGTGTTCCTCCACAAAAAGGCCTAAATATTTTACCACTGAACCAGTCTGCATGGGCACACATTCACATGTGCCGCAGGTAGATTTGTGCAAGTATAAGGGTCGGTCGAGGCTTACATGTTTATGTGGATTTCTGAAACATAAAAAATTTGGTTTTTTGGAGGATCGACGAAAATACAATTTTCCCCAAACCACTCCATGATTTTATGTAGATCTTCTTGGAGGCGCGTGCATCCTCTCTCGTATTCGGCGGAACCTAGAATAAGCACGATGTCATCTGCATATTGGAATATCTTGGAGTTCAGTTGTAAATTGGCCCAAGTCAGTGACATAAATATTAAAAAGTATTGGTCCCAAAGTGCTATACCTTGTGGTACACCGTATTTTATTTCTTTATAGCTGCTGTATTCATTCTCAATCCTAACGCACTGTAATCGATTGGAAAAGTAGTTAGCAAAGAACCTGTTCAATGGACCTCTAAAGCCTAAACTATTAAGCTTGCTTATCATTAGAGCGTGGTCTACTGTATCGAATGCCTTGGTCAGGTCCATGAAAATTGCTAAAGCGACACAGTTGTTTTCAGTAAGATTATGAACGTAATCAGAAAATTCTTCCAGGAGTGCGATTGTGTTTCTATTTTTTGTGAAACCAAATTGAGCTGGATTATGCAGAGAAAATTTCTCACAAAGCAACTGCATCACATACGCAATATGTCTTTCCTTTATTAGCGCTATAGCGCACAAAATTACTGTAGGTGGTATAGTCGTCTTTTTTACCGCTCTTATAGTGGTCTTATGATCGATATTTTTAGCTCTTGCGGTATAATGCCAGTTTCAAGTATGTCGTTTAGTATCTTTAGCATTACATCTTTCAGCTCATTGAAATAGATGTATAGATCTCGGAAACGTACTTTATCTATTCCCGGCGGTTTAATCAGTTTCATCTGTCGTATGATGCACCAAAGATCCATTTCACTTATAGGTGGCAGAAAGGCCGTGTGTGCGCATGTGCGAACTGGTTTGTACACGTCAGAGTTACTGTCATTACTTTCTCTCAGTATTTCCGCAGCTGTTATAAATGTATCGTTGAACTTATTGCATATTGTCTGCACGCTTTGGTTGGGAAAGTTCTTTTTAACCGTATCCTCGATACTGACGTGTTTTGATCTGCCCATTAATTCATTTGATATTTTTCACGTCATCCTCACGTCGTATTTGCTCACTGTGAATTGATGCAAGTATCGCCTTTTAGCCTGTCGTATTTTTGCGGTCACAAGATTTCGTAGCGTACGAAACTCTCATCTTTTTTCATCATCATCCGGATTTTTCCTGCATCTCTGCCAGGCCTGGTCTTTTGTGTAGCAGAGGTTTATTATCTCATGAGTCATCCATTTATGATCGGGATTTCTTTGCTTCAATGTCACACTTCTTGTAGCTCGATCATATATATCTTGAAATGTTTGCACTAGTTTATTGTATGCCTTTAAGTGGTCAAGAGCTAATAGAGACGACCAGTTAGTATTCTTGATCAATTCAGCAACTTTTTTGTTGTCTAAGAGATCCCGTTTTACACAGCTGCCCACTCCTTCACCACATTTTTCTGAGAAGATAACACCTACTATAAAATAATGGTCTGCTAGTTTTAGATTGATCGTGCCTGACCTATATGATTGTTTAGCCAGCCTAAATACCATCTGGTCAATGCATGTTTTCGTGATTCTGCTTTCTAAGTACTCTTCTCTAGTGTAGGCATTTATTACGTTCATGAGTCCATATTCAGCTTATAAGTTCAGGTAATCAGCAACTGCTGATCTTGCTTCTTGCAGAATATCAATATTGAGGTCTCCAACCAGCACTAACTGTTTTTCATTCATATGCTGTTGAAGGAAGGTGCTCATTTCATTCAAAAACATATTAGTATCCTTGCTTGGTGGCCTGTAAATGCCACACAGTATATGTGTAACTTCTCTTTTGTTAATAGATAGCGCTAAAACTTCTGCATTTTGAAAGTTAACATCAATCCTGGAACACATCCATGCATCTTTAACAAAGATGAAGACTCCTCCACCTCTTCTATTCTCTCGACATATTGCGTATTTATGATAACAGTCCAAGTCATAACAAGTCTGTGTGGTTGCATCTAGATTTACTTCTGTTAAAACGATCACGCCGGTAACCACATTTCGCGACAAGTAAATACATAACTGATCCCAGTGTTTTCTTATGCTTCGTATGTTTATGTGCAGTATGCTAATTTCTTGGCTAAGTCCATCTTCAGCGACTGCATGCAGAATGTTTTCGTCTCATTCAGCGAATGACTCAAAAGCAGCCATTAAACTATCTTTTCCAAATCATTCTCTGTATCAATTTTAATCACTGAAGCACCTTCCACCTTTCTAGCAAATAGTTTACCGTTCCGCGTCCAGACAAACTTATAGTTCTTCATGTTTGCAAGGCTTCGACATTGCCAAAATAACTTTTTTTTTTTTATTTTGCGTCAAGTTTTCATTTATGAAAGTCTTATCAACCCAGAGGGCAGTTCTCTTGGATAGCCAAAGGTCTCGAGTGGCTTGGTCAGTGAACCTGACAATGATTGGTGGAATTTTATCTTTTCCAGCTTTGTTTCTGTGGATTGCTTCGATTGTTTGTTTTTCTGGTGCTTCTATTGCAAGTCTTCTACTCAAGTCCGTAAGTAGTTGGTGCAAATCTTGTTCAGAGCTTTCTAGTATTCCATGTATTTCAATGTTCTTTCGCCTGGAATATCGTTCAACACTATCTAGACTTTCCTTTAGCTGTGCAATTTCAGCATCCTTATAAGACAGTTTTTTGGCCAGCTCTTCTGACGTTTCTTTCAGCTTTTCTATTGCCATTCCCTGATTCCGCATCTTATCCACAAATTCATCATCTTTTGAAGCCAGCATTTCCATTGACTTTTCTATTGCCTCTGTTGTTGCACATTGGCGATCTACTTTTTTTTCAAGGCCTTCGAGGCGTCCTAAACCTGTGGCAAGCATTTGGTTCATGGTGGCAATCTTCTCGCTTAACAACTTTGACCCATCTGAGTTTTTTCCAACTGTAAGCTTACGCTCATCTTCATCGCTGCTTTCAGATTCCGAAGGCCCGTTGTCTTGTTTCAATGCCACACAACTTTTACACTCCCAGCTAGTGATTTCCGTTTCTGTCATACTCTTGATGTTTTTTTTTTAGCAACTCCTGAGCACTTCCCGGTATGATACCAACTTTTACATTGTTTACGTAGAATGCATTGGGCATCCTTCTGAAGTTGTTTGGTACATGACGTGCATTGTTTTCTCGACATATTTAACACACACTAACCACAAAATAGCCACCAAATGTGCAGTCCAGTGGAGCATAGAATTAACCTCGCTTATATCTTAAATTTCTCTTACCTAGAGGCAAGAAAAAACGGTCAGAGCTGTGTTCGATGCTCCACCGGACTGCAGGCTGGGATCCTTTGCCGTGTCCTTTTGTAGGCTTGAAGGGGCGCAGTCCGTGATGTCACGCCACTCCCAGTTACCAGGCGTCATCTCCAACGACTGTACATATCTGCGCCGAAAAAGTGCGCAGAATGCTGTCTGCCGTCAAGGTACTTCCACATTGGTAGCAGAAATCCACCAGATCGCACGCCGCAGGAACCAAGTCGATGGCAGGTGCGAAGACGTACGAATGGGCCTAGAGGCAAGAAAAAATGGTCAGAGCTGTGTTCGATGCTCGACCAGACTGCAAGAAATTAGCTATGGCTTTAATTGAAATGTAGCAATGAAAAAACAGAAATTATAAAGGGATATTAAAATGGACAAAAAGACAAATTGCCACTGGTGGGAGCCAAACCCACATCCTTCACATTACATGTGCGAAGCTCAGCAACTGGGCTATGGCAACAGCTCTTCTCACATTCACTTTCTTGAACATTTGTGTAGCTGTACAAGTTCTGACCCTGAAAATGTTAGCCAGCAACACTCTTGGCTACTGCAGCAGATGCAGAACATTTCTTTAACAGCAGGGGTTCCACAGGATATCTACATTTTAATTAAGACTGCAAGTTACTTCTTCCATGCCTGCCTTGGCTTTTTTGTCTGCTGGAATTCTTTGGTTGTGTCTAAAGAAAAAGCTTGCCTCTCGGTTGCACTTCTCGTTCAAAAATTGGCTTTATGTTTTCTATTATGGTTTGTGTTTTCATGTGACTGCACAAATTGCTTGAGTTGAAGTTTGGAAGTTCATTTTGTAACAAGTTTTGTTTCATTTCAGATCATTATTGACGTAGTAGTTCTGCGGAATCCCGCAAGGTGGAGAGAAGTAATTATAAAGGGAAAATCAGACATCCACCCGTTCATAGCAATTGTTACAAAGGTCCCGGGTTCAAGTCCCGGACCAGGACGAATTTTTCTTCAACTCTGAGGCTTTTCTTTCGAGGAACCCGTATAGGTTTCCTTTGTAGCAATTGCTACGAACAGGTGGATGTCTGATTTTCCCTTTCTAATCAGATCATTATTGTGTGCCTTTCAAAAGGCAGGGATTGGACAATTTTATGTTCGTTCTTCTTTCCCAGTTTATTAGCATTCTACTAAGCAAACCATTGTGTACATTGGATCTTCCAATATTTATGCCTTTTCAAATGTTAGAACTCTAGAAAAATAAAACGTGAAGTTCCCACGTACTGTGGGAATCGAAGTTAGGCAAAGCACTTTGCAGTTAGCTGTCGATGGCATCGACTCTGCGGCGGTGCGCGTCAACCGGCTGTTTGGCACTCTCAATGACTTTGAGCAGGTACTTATTCCTAGCTGCTCGATCACTGCATACATGTTCCCCTTCCTCTGCACTCAGTAGCACCCCAGTTGTAAGCCATCCTTGAGCTGCTCATGGAAAGCAATGAGGAAAGCAATTTACGAGTTGATGCATTTCTCGACAAAGCTGCCGCCTTCCAAGAGCTTTCTTGTGAACTTCAGAAGCCAATTGGCATGCAGGGGGTGGGAAACTTGCCTTTGTATCACTCTCCGTACAGAGGCCGCCACCACCCAGTGTTCCGCAGTCGACATGCCCAAATCTTTTTACGCCCACCACCTGGCTCGGTGCAGTTAGTCTGTGAGAATAAGAGGTGCACCCCAGTAGTACGGCATCCTCGAGCTGCTCGAATAAACCCCCGAGGAACGCAGTGTTCGAGTATGCAATAATCAGAGGCGAGAGTCCGATAAGTTCATTACACTGAGCTCGAATGACGACGATGCCCCAACCACGCTGGCAGCTTGGACATGAGCATATACCCAGCGGCTCAAGTTGGTAGGCACCAACAGCCCCGCAGGATAGGAGGCTAGAAAGGCAGATGCACTCAAAGTGCCTGAAGTTGGCAAAGACTGCTTCGCATTGAAAGCTTCAGGAACCATTAAGCTGTTCACATACATAGAGTTTTTGGGTTATTGTATGTTTAGTGACTGCTCATGCCAAGTTATCACATTGCATTTTGAAATAATTCTGCATTACAGAGGACATGCTTTGCCTTCAACCTTTTGCATTTCATTAGTGGCATGTCTAACTGCTTTCAATTATTTCCCAGACTTGTGGATGCTAAACATGCGAAGAGCGTTGCTTTTATTCACATGCTTTGTTGGGTTTATTTGTTCATGTGAGATGTGGATGCTATATGCTGTGGTGAAGTTTACAACCTGCCCATGATGGCGTTTCTAATATTAAAGCTTCCAAATAATTCTGACCTTGAAACAGAGCAGTAGCCTTGCTACATAATCACCTTGAAATTGAAACATTTACTTGATACCTTTTCATTTGTTTTACGAACGTTGATTTAGTCACCTTTGCTCAGATTTACAGCTGCTTCACTAATGTGCGTGCTTGTGTTTTTGTGAGAGAGAGAGAATACATCTCAGAAGTATTCAACCGCTTTCTGAATCATATTTATGTTAAGGCATGCGCCTGAAATGAACACTTGCGTAATTAATGGCTAAAGTAAGGACATTCTCAGAAAGGCTGGCATCACTTTATTGTATTTCCTCACATCAAAGTTAACTTTGTGCTCATCAGAAATGGACACTTTAAGAGGAAAATAAGTTAGGCTGTATAAATAAATTACCGTTTACAATATAAAAAAGCCACTTTTATGGTCTCATGGATTTTGGCAGGGTCTGCTATCAGCCCTAGTTTGTTTTTATTGACAAGAATAGATGACATTGCATTCTAGAAGGGACAGAAACTGAACTTAGCAAATTTTCAGAACCTTTGCTGCAACACAGTCGCCCAAAGTGGAGAAAAACACGCTAAAATCCATAACATCACGCTGGTGAAACAGTGCTGTGGTTTCGGCACCAAATTTTTTAAAAATTTAGCTTTGACCTTCATTCTCTGTTCTAGTAATCAACTTCTTAATGCAAAATTTACGGAAATAAGATTTTAAAGGAATACTTGAGCAGTCTACACAAATTTAATCTGTTTGTTCTGTGTCCTTATTACGTCATGTGCTATTATGACTCCTCAGTCAAAGCTTAAGTACACATTTTGTGAGCTTAAGTTTGCTTGGGGCATCTTTTTGTAGCACTTAGTAGAAATATATGTTTTGTCTTTTCTGCTCCTTACACATGCTCACAGATGCCTGCTGAAAAGATTGCTACCCTCGAAAACTAAATCATTGTGATTACTTATGTACGACTGTCCACAGCTGTTCAAGAGCTGCAGCATGATGGTTGCAAAGGAAAGTGGGACAGATTAAACAAACAGTGGTTAACACTTATTTTACTTACATCAATTATGAAACATCAATGCTAAGAAATGTCCTTCTTGAGCCTACCACGTTCAGAGACATGCAGAAGAATCTATTGGCTGATTTGGTGTATCAGGATGTGCTCATGTGTTCTCAGTCAACATGTAGTGAATGTTAATGAGCTGCTAGTGCATATATCTGTTAGCATGCCTCTGTGAGCTACTAGCAGGCCTCCCTCTGCATGATTTGAGAATCCTGAAATATGAAAACTGAGTAAACGTGCAGTGACCAACTGTTATCCGTATTCCAATAAGTATTGCCTAAACACGTTCTTGTATGTGAATAAACAATTGTTGACTTTGTTCATTGTGCTCAATTTACCATTAATTGAACATCTCCTTGGACCAAAGCAGACTTCATGGAGCAAACCCCTCCAACCTCTTGAGCCATCATGAAATGGGCAAGTTGGCATCCTGCAGTGGAGTTATTTTCTTGCGAAAAGGAGGACACTGGGGTGTTACTAGCCTCTCTGCATTTGCAGTGACAATCAAGCATGCTACTGGAAGTTTGCCTTCTGTGCCGCCACATTGAAGCTCTCAATTTTATCTGATGTTCAACTTTCCTCATGTTGTTCGTACGACTGAACTCTCAATCAAACTGATAACTATGCAGGGTTCCTCTGTAACAAGATTTCTTTTTCCTTGGTGCTACTTGTTAAGTAAAGCAGGATAAATGATATCTTTGTTTACCAAATTCGACTCATTGCTTCACAGGTATTAAGACAAAGCTTCCACATTCTAGCAGCATTGAGTCCCAAATGAGTCTGTGAATTGGCCAAGGAGAAAACTCTAACCAAGACAGCAAATGGTCTTTAACGGTGAACGTTAAACTACGCCTGCATGTTCATCTGCACTAACATCATCCAAATTAACATTACATCCTTTTTACATTTTGTGGTGACAGTGCAAAAAGTGCCACGAAATGTTTTCTGCTCAGCTCCAAGCAGCTTCTGCTGAGTGTAGGCCTTGATGGTGAGCACCACTGCAACAGGGAGAGAGAAATTTGACAACTACACATTCTCCACATGAGTGTGTTGGCCTGGGAAAGGCAAAGTAGCATATCGTCTGCTTTGAACACTGTGCCTATGTGACTATAAATGACACCAGTAATTGTCTCCTCATTTGCTCCTTTCTGCATGTTTCTCTATATTCTTGGACAATGTTGAGTGGAGCTATCTGTTGCACACCGCTTGATGCGTTTGTTCACAGGTTACTGGAACTGACTCGCATATGCACTGTCTTCTCTCCACACATCTTCCAGGGCCGTAGCATGTTGTGGATCTTTTCAGTGCCTGCTTCCTATGTAGCACATGTGCCAGACGAGTTTAGGCACTTCAAATGCAACACTTCCTCGCTGAACTGGCACCATTGGTACTTTGCTAGCTGTGCAAAAAACAAACCTTTTCTTTGCGTTCAGCAGCAAGCAGATATTATATACTTTCACGTAGTGACTGCTACCGCACATAGTGTAGACATTGTTGCACCTAAAATAAATTCCTATAAGAAAACACAATATCCCAATAAGTTGGAACCATGGGAACAAGGAACAGTTTTGTTTAAGGTTTTCCTTGCTGACAGTACAGTACTGTAAAATCATCAGTTATTATAATTAATTTTTCTCTTTGGCCCAGGTTTCGGACTATTGCTTAAAGGATTTTTTACCAGTAAGTTGGCCGTTCCTTTTGTTCAAAACAAACAGTTAAGCCACAATTTCATAGTATTTGCTGCAGGTATTTCATAAAAGTAATAGTTAAACAACCTGAAATAATTCGACGTTCCAGGAACACAGATTTTATTACGTTTAAACATCCCAATGCAGTATGGCATCTATGAGAGGTGACATAGCAGATGGCTCTGCTGGGTTAATTTTGACGAGCTGCGTTTATTTAACGCGCACCCACTACTCGGTAAATGAGCATTCTTGCATTTGACTTCCATTGGAGTGCGGCTGCTGTAATGAAGAATTAAGCTCTAACTCCTGCATAGAGAGCAATGGACGAAAAGTTGCTTTCCTGCTGATGAGGAATGTGGCACAGAGTGCTTTATAAAACAATGCAAAGCAAAAAAATGTGGCATCGCTACAAAATTTTGATGAAAAGAAGCAGCAAGCGCAAAATTTTCTTTTGAATTTGCTAGGAAAAGAGCAGAGGTCATTGTGCGCAATATATTGAGTACGTACTTGGTAGTATCAGATGTCAATTGCTCTTTAGTTAAAGAACTGTGGGCCTGTTCTCAAATTTGTTCCGTGAAGGTAGCTTAGCACCATGCATTTTACAGTCAAGCATTGTTCCGGCTGCAACGAAAACCAAAATACTGCAAGTGCTGCATATTTGAAACTTTTCGTATACCTGCATGAAAAAGCATCCTCAAGGTTCTTGGAATTTGGAAGAGGTGCTGAGGGTGATGTGTGGTCAAAGTTATTTTTAGGGTTCAGTATGGAAAAGGATTATAGCTTTATAGATATTTTATTAATTGCTTGCCAAAGCCATTTCAAGGCTTCAAAGAAGCACCACAAAAGAAATACATGGTGTGTCGTGTTTAGAGATTTGTGCTACAGTATGTACCCTGGTGAGTCAACATGAGATGGAATTGTACAGTAATGAACTAGTGGGCTACAAGGAATTATCAATATTAAAAAAGTACACAGAGAGCTTTCCTAGAGAAATACTTGCTGCCAAGAGAAGTGTACTGTGTTCTTCATAATGAAATGCTCAAAAATTACAGTGGAACAGCACATAAGTAAGTTTTCAGTCTTTTGCAGCACAGTGAGGTGACAAATTAACAAACTAGCACAGGAGTCGGGAATTGCATTTTCAACGAGTGGAAACAGGCAAGTGCACCCAAGCATGATAATCGAAAAAGAAGGGGGGATATCAATTTCTCCGGAAAGCCGAAGCATCGATTGCAATATCAAATTAGTGGGCAGCTATACAGAGTAAGGATGGTAGTTTTATCAGCCATATAAAAACTTGTAAACATAGGCATGCTAAATAAATTAACGAGCATGGTGTCATGAGTGCTCAAGCAAACATGAACACATCTCGCTCGATGACCGCGGAAACTCGCTGTAGAGAGAGAGAGAGAATCAACTTCTACTGAGCCCTTAGTAAAGGTTGGTGCGCGTTGGCACCAGATTGGGTGGAACCTTCTTCTCAGGTCCCATATGCGTCCAGCATTTCCTGGCCCCTAGCCGCTAGCGCGAGCTGGGTCGGTAGGTCGGGGCTGGACAACAAGGTCTCCCATCGCTCCGGGGGGGGGGGGGGGGGGTTTGAGGTTAGGGATGGTGGGGGGTTCTTCAGCTTAGTGCACTCTGCGAGGATCGTCTGCAAAACGGGCATGAAGTGTCATGCTCTGCTGGGAACATCTTGTGCAGGAGCATGGGATGCGCTAGCGACCCCGCTTGCGCGCGTCGCACAATCGTTTGCTGCCTTCGGCTGAGTTGCGGATGGGGAAGCCTACATCTGCCACCTCTGCACATTTGGGTGAAGTCTTTGTAATTTGTCACGGGGTGCGGTAGCTCTGGCCCGGATTGACTGCATGTTCTCGGGCATAGTGGTCAGCGAGTGCATTGCCTTCCACTTGCGAGTGAGCCGGGACCCACACGAGCTCAATGGCCCGTCCCAGTGATTTGCGTTTTGTGAGGATCGCTAGTGCCGCGAGAGAGATGTTACCCTTGCGGTAGCTTGCATAAAAGCGAGGAAGTGCGACAGCAGCAGCGAGCGAATTGACCTTCATGTTGCATCGCACATCAATGCGAGCTAAGCTGTGAAAACTCAGCGCATGGGCGACTCCGAGATTGCAAGAGGCAGGGCGTCGGTGCTGCACGGGCGTGATTCACAGCAGGCGCCACAGACAGACCTTTGCTCATGCAGCGCTTTGTTTCTATATCAGCGGTGTCATCAGTGAACCATGGAGGAAAGAAAGCGTAGGAGAGGCCTCGGCTAACCAGGATCAGTTGAAGAGAGCGTGGCGGAAGTCGCGTGGTGTTTTTCGCAAACAGTACTGAGACTAGTGTGCAAAACCAATGTTGCCATAGCAACCGCACTCCTGAAGCTCTCGCTGCTGCTCTTGGCCTCTGGAAAGCGAGATAAGATTTTTTGGCCTGTGTCTTTCTCACAACACATTCTGCTCGCGAGACTAGCTGACTTTGGAGTGTAGTGTGTAATCTTGAGAGTTGTGTTTGGCTCTGCTAGTGCGAGTGTCAGCCAGCAACAGACACACCCATTTAAACACAGGAGTGCGTCAGCTTCACTAAAACTGTTACAGAAGTTCCGTAGGCTTTGTCCTGACATGCATCAGCAGCACACAGTTCCGGAAACTCGTAGCTATGCAAGTTCAAGGCTGGCGCTTATCTGCTCTGCCGAGGTGATTGCAGGTGCACAGAGAGATGGCACACCAACCTGGATGCACTTCTAGCTCCAAAAATGTGATGTTTGGGCCTGTCTTATTTCTTTCCTCCACGTCGGTGAACAGACGATGCGCACTATACTCTGGCACTATCTCGTACGCTTTTCTTCTTCCGCTCCAATATACCCTCTTCCTCGCGCTCTCTTCGCTATCGCCGTCTTTCATGTGCACTCTGCGGTTGCTCGGTTACGAGGACGCCAAGGGATAACGCCGATGCTCTCCGCAGGAATGGGCACCTGAGCTACGCTAAACAACACGAAATGCTGTGCGAACGCTGTGCGAAATATATCTATTTAAGTATTTTAAGTGAGATGGTAGCTCCCGCTGGACATAAAGGGGCGCCCGGTGACGAGACAATTCCTCGCAAGTGAGATGGACGTGAGCTGGTCTCATGTTAAATTAACCATTTTCAAAAGACGAGCAGACGACAGCAAGCGAGCGCAATTTAGGCGCAGCTGAGCTGCGCCCGCTCGTCGGCGTTGGCTCGTCTTTCACCTCTCTCTCCTTCCACTCGCCGAAACTTTCGGCATGCTTTCGGCGTAACTCTAGTACCAGTGTTCATTACAAAGCACGCATATACAGGCAATTCTTTAATAATTAATGAACATCTCGGGTCACGCTAGGAACACCACACCGCTTCGCGAACAACTGTGGAACGAAACAGCCTGTTCTTTTGTGCTTTTGCAAGCGTTTGTATGACGTTGCTTTTCTTTCCGTCGGGAAGACACGCGACCCCCGCCAACTTCCCCTTGCCATCGCCTTCCTTCCTTCTCGCCAGCTCCGTGCAGCGCGCCGGCAGAGCGCTAGCCAAGAGCGAGAATCAGCTGCGTCTCGGAGAATGCTTGGAGAGAGGGGGAGGGCTATTGCTCTTGCCCCGCGCCGATTGAATAGCAGCGAATGGGCGGAACACGGATGGATTAGTGGCGGACAATAGGCACGCTCTCCTCCTTTTCCAGAGCATTGTTCGGAGACGCGCGGCCGATTCTCGTTCCTCATTGGCTGACGCGATCCGTAGCTTTCGATGCAGTCGTGACGGCAGGACGGTAGCCGACTGCACCTTGTTCTGTGACTGCACAGCTTCCGCAGCTTCCGGCTCTGGGTAGCATAGGTGGTGTGTGGTAGCATCCAGTCGGTTAGCCCGGTTTTATGCGTTTCATTCGCAAGTTTACGTGCTTAGAACTGAGCGACATGTTACCGGGTGCAGCACGTTCCTCTGGTTGTCAAGTGTTCCGCTTCACAGTGTACGTGCCGCTGCGCTCAGCCCCTCATCGAGATGGCCTTATTTCTCGCTGCTGCTTGGTCGCCGTACTCGTCGTAAACCTTCGTGCGAGTCACAGTGTTTCGAATCGTGAGGTGGCAGCAAGTAGTTCACTACGGCGGATGTCGCGTAAACTGCGTGTTTTAAACGTTACGAAGTTCAGCGCACCACGTAACGTCAGAAAAAAAGAAAAAAAAAAGTACGGCGCGCTGCGTTGGGCGCTGCCATCTCCGTTACTTCGAACACGCCGCTGGGGATACGGTTTGCTCATGTGCCGCTCCACCACTCCTCACGAGTGTGCGAGCCTTGTGGGCTTGCTCGCTTGCTCTTGTTCGTCAAGGTAGTCTGCGCCGCTGGTGAGGAGCAGCGGTGCGAGCATATATAGTACTAAAAGAACCTCGTTTTATTGAAATCAAGTCAAACGAATGCGACGGTGACGGGAACACAGACAGACAGTACTGTTCTTGGTCTCGGTCTACTATATCGCTCGTTTTCTATAGCTTCGACGTAAACGATCAACCAGCTCAAACCAAGATCGCTTGACCGTGCCCATTTACTATACGCAAACGCTGCCGCGCGCCCTCCTCCTCAGAGAGAGAGAGAGAGAAAAGTGCATCACGCGCATATGCAAGCTTGAGACAAACTTTGCAAAGTTTACACAAAGTGGCTGTGATTTTGAGGAGTACTTTATTTGGCACATCCTTATGCTGTAGGTGTTCCATAAATGTCTGTCCTAAGTATCATGTGCTGTGTCGAGGCCTTTATTTCTGCACATATTTTTTTTTTTTATTTCTGCACATATTTTTCTGCACATATTTTTTTATCACATTGTCATTTGCAAGAGCCCCTTGACTGAGCTTGCATATATGCTTGGAACAACTTCTTATTTACAGATGATTTTAGTAAGTTGCTACCATTCCTGATATAGTTTGTTTGTAACTGTAGTGTCTACCGTCTGTAAAGCAGGAGTGCCTTCAGCTGTGGTGCTTCAGCTTAGCCTATTACTCAAACTGACATTTTTGTATACTACTATATGTTAAATGATAGATGCAGCACTATACACACCGCCTAGGTACAAAACACAGACAGCCTTTTACTGAGACAATTATTAACAGTAATCTGTGATACTATATTCACTAAATAATATGCTGGGTCCTGTGAGTCAATCAGTACCCCTATACATTTCGCAACACTCAACCATAACTTCTAATCTGACGACACTGGTGCTCGTGTGCGTCTCATCCATTGGGGAACGGAAAAAAAAAAACTATCAGAGGACATGATATTGGGCCATTAGCTTCAAAATGCCAACCTCCTCTAACACTGCCCCTGCTTTCCTTTGGGGCTCATCTGCACATTGACTCTTTGGAAATGGGCCCTACATGGTGGCAGGCCGGACCTATATAGTGAACTAGATTCCTTACCTTTCAAGGCAGTGTTTGGTTTGAAGTAGTTTAGTGATGCCCTCATCACTATTGGCTGTCACCACCCAATCTGTGCACTTCTCTTCGTTATACTCTCCACTCGCTCGACTGCTAGAAATTACGACCAACCTTTCACGTGGTAAGACCATTTTTCTTATGAGCCTTTCCTTTATATTTATGACTGAGTTTCAAAATTGTCACTTGTTGCACCTTCCTGGTCTTTTTCCTTCTTTCATGCCCCGATCTTTGCTGACCACTGCACTAGATGAAGTCATTAACACCACAAGCAGGGACCCATGGGAATATAGTTACTGAATGACGCTGACACAGTTGGCGGCAGTTGTTCCAATCTGATCGTAGCATTGCTGCCAGTGCTTTAAATTTATGCTGTTTTCTTGCTTGCTGTACCTCAAGTTCCTCTAGGGAGGTGTATTTGTTGTTTCACCAGAGTAACATAGCAACTTCACCTGACAGGTTTTATGGTTTAGTGCATCTCTAACTTTGCAGTGACCTTCTCTCTACCTTATTTTACTAATTGTGTGGTGTAAGCTGAAGGTCACATCAGCCAAGCACAGGAAGAGCTTCTTTGCATCTCTGATGGCCCCCACACAATGCTGTAATGAACAAAAGCTTCGTGAAAGAATTAGTAGTGCAAGATGGGCGAGCTCGTCACCTTTCTCTAGGATACGCAATCGGCACTCGTTACTGATTGGATGACACAAGCCATAGCCTTTGCTTCACTGCGTAGGTTATCTGTTAGCTTAATACATTGTCACTTCTCTTTCTGCTTCTGTGACTACATCAATTTTTTTTTTCTACGCTGTACAGACTGCTTTGACAAAATAAAGTTGTACCTGCCGGTCTCTCTTTGCTGCAGCCAGTGACAAGTCAAGAATGCAGGAGATGGTCCTCCCTAAAAATTGTGATATGTGCCTACCATTTATCTGCTTCCGTGTTTTAAAGAAATAGTGCCCTTACATATGCCACTGGCACGAAGGCATTCTAGCTGTTTAGCAACCTTGAGCAAGTCCACGAATAGCCAAAATCTCCAAGTGATGGGAATGAAGACCTGAACAAACAAGTCGTTTGTAAGAGGGATTAAGATTTCACTGACCTTGTGTGCACAATTTACCTCCTTGCCATTCCCCCACTTATGAGGTATGAATGCGTGCCACTGTTCAAATGTACCAGGAATGGCTGAATAGGCCAAATGACCCCTTCACGGACCTATGACTCACACTTGACATGCAAAAAGATCTCCCAGCAGGGCGCATGGTTTCTTGGCAATGAAGCGTCCAAGGAAAGCGAAGGCAGGGACATAGATACAAATAAACCAGAGGCGTACCGTAGACAAGGTGACTTGTTGGTGCATGTATGTATACACATTTCCTTCGAGGAACACTCACCGCAGCATTCTTGACCTGTCATTGTCTTTAGTCATGGTTTCTGTGCCATATTTGTCATCTTGTTGTGTCTCAGTGTGCAGGTGTGATGCAGTTGCAGCATTTTGGACACATAGGAAATCATGACAGGAAAGTCCTTTGTACACAGGAAAAGGGGCAGCCTTTGTCAGCATGCAGTCACTGGTGACCCTGCAGTAGGGCACTGTAAAACACATCAGTGCCCAAATGCCTTCTTTTGGTGAGACCAATGCTTCCTTTACTAGATGCCTGTCGCGTCGCTAGTCTTCCCATTGGAGCGGAGGTTCCCGTAGTTCAGGGTAGTTGCGGAGAGACGGCACTCGCAGCCGACCCACTTCCTCTTGCGAAGAAAGTGACGATTACTAGGCTGGCGCGCGCTCGACCAATGGCTTGACGAGAGACCGTGGGTCCTGCCTCCGGGATCGCGACAGACGCCGCTAAAATCTCGGAGGCAGGGCTACGTGATTTAGGTTTGCAGCGGCCACCGCAGCTAGCGCTCGCAGCCGACCCGGGTCAACCCAGGTGGGGAAGAGTAAAGAGGAGAGGGGCAGGAACCAGCTTCGCGGCTCACGCGGCAGGCATCTGGTAAAGGAGGCATTGGTGAGACCTTCTGGTGGGGTATCGAAAGGTTCTGAAAGAGAACAGTAATTCAGTCGCAACGTCTGTGAGAAGCTTGTGCAGCAATCCTGCTCAGATTTAACAACCTTATCAATAGCTCAGAGCGTGCAAGTGAACTTGTGCCCATGCTGCATGTTGTCTCAACTTCGACCCTTTATCTCAAGTAGCATGCGAGACCTTTGGCCTAGTGGACATCTCCAGTTTTGATTCGTGATAGCACCTAACTTCTTCGCTCTAGAGTAGTTTTATAATGGTTGTATAGGTAATCTGTGCAATAAGCACATGGAAGAGTTTCATGTGGTGCTGTGCAAATGGAAAGTCGCAGTTGGGGGTAAATGGTTTCCTTGCCAATCTTGGTCCTCTTGAACCCTTGACACATTGGCTTGCAGAAAATCGTGACTGCTCCAATTCTAAACTGTTCAAGGCATGTTTTGCAGAGGTCAGCACCTGGACATCATGTAAGCACGAGCGGACAACTTGCGTGTGTGACCCAGCTTACCCGTGCAGTTTTTTGTCTCTTGCTGCTGGTGTACTAAAGTACTGTAGTTTTGACATTGTGTCACTAATTTCTTGTGGCACTTTGAATGTTAATTAGCACTCTGTAATAATGCCATTATATGTGAATATCTTGTACTCAATTATTGTCATGTACTATTGGCACTAACTGAAATGCGAACTATAAACAACCGATCAGAATGCTTATTGCACATAATTACATGTAAGTGTGACATGTAATCACCCTGTAGCTGTTTTATAAATGTGGCGTAGTCCCAACTGTGTGCTTAGAGTGTGGGTTAAGCCACTCTATCAAATGCAGGTGAACCTGGAAGCTAACCAATTCGTTTGAATAGTTTTGGAATTGTTTGTGTTATATATATGAACGAGAAGAAAGGGGCTTGACCGAGGGGCCCGATTTTTATTAATCATATCATAAGAAGCCAACAAAGACACCAAGGACAACAGAGAGGAAATTGTACTTCCTGATTGAAATAAAAGAATGATAAATTAATAGAAATGAAAGTGTATGAAAAACCAACTTGCCACAGGTGGTGAATGATCCCACATCTTCGCATTAAGCGTGCGATGCTCTACCAATTGAGCTACCGCGGCGTGTTTTCCCATCGTTTTCCATATAGTAGTTATTTGCTAATATACTAAAACTATATATATACATATCTTGATAGTACCTAATATGATCAATAGCTGGCCAAACAAAGAAGCCTTAGCTTAGAGTCAGTGTTCCAACACGGGGCTTGTCTTCAGAGCAACAAAGACAAATTATTTTGTCGAAATGTTGGCTCTAAGCTGAGACTTCCCTTGTTTGGCCACAATGTGTCACTTCAGCTCCTCATCTGCCTGTGAAGCTTTTGCCTTGTTTAGCTTTCATAAGATATCTAGCATGACTTGCATTTGTACACCTTGAAAAGACTTCCACTCACGGGAGTCGTTTGCTTCATTTACAGAGGCATACCGAAATTTGCGGAATCTAGCAGTTGCAGACTTGCAAGTGGCAACCTACTTGCGGCCCCTCTCATATTTCTCCAGTGCCGAGGAACGTGGGCAGGACATCACTTGTGCAAGAAGGCTGCATGAGCTACAGGATGATCACGTACATAGACATGCTTGCAAAACAAAAGGGCTTGAGAAACCTCATTGCTTATGCATTGGTTATTGCAGAACACAAGAGGCAGAGTCCCCTGCAGCTTTGCACTGCACTTCGGAATCTGTGTTTGCAGTATTCTGTAAACAACTTTTCCCTGCAAAGCTTTGTTCCAACGAAAAACTGCCATCCTCAAACCATAATTTTGCCTCAAGGGAAAGCACAAGTTGAAAGCCATAGATCAGCAAAGCATAGTTGGAAGCATGCTACCTCAAACATCTTTCTTTTTCAGAGTTGTAATCTGAAATTTGATTCCTGCTTATGACGTAATTCTGTCACTCCTGTCCTTTAAAACATTGTCATCTCTCTGTTTACTTTAGTAAAGACCCATCTCTAACCTATTGCAAAGAAGGCAGCAATCGTTGGGGCTCAGACCATTGAGAAGTATAATCCGTTTATTGAGGCCAAATGGCTTTCCCCTTTTGTTTTTGTAAAATAATGCAAAATTGGATCTCTAGACAATAGTTCTTGGTTGGAACGAAGCTTTCTGCAGGGATGCCAACTTTAAGGTTTCGGCAAGTCACCTATTGACAGATGTACTCCCTAGGTTACAAGTACATAGTGCACAGCTCAATTCATGTCTGAGAGGTTTGGACCTGTTTCATGGTGTTTATGTTCCAGAACCATCTGTAGGTACCAGTCGTTTTTGTTGTTGATGCAACATAAAACCATATTGGGATTTCTCCTTCTAGCTCTCCTTCATAGTCGATTGCCTGTTCATGTGATTTCTCTTTCTGTCATATTTGTTTTTCTCACTGCTACAGGAGGCAGAGCAGCCGCCGCAACCTTACACTGACTAAATTTTCTTCCTTTCACTGACGCTTGAACAAGAAAAGAAAGAAGTGTCATTCAGAACCTTAACTGATTATTTCCTCGCATGCCCTTTTTTCTTAGTTGTGTGTATGTTGTACTGTACTTTTGGTAGTACTCAAAAACGGTCGACAGCTAACATAGCACATGGTTTCCTAAGGTCATCATGTAGCACCAGCAAGCATGCGATCTCCATATGACAGATTGTGAAAGGCTCGTCTGACATCAGCAGCTTTGTTTATTTGTGCTCTAGGCTGCACAGTTTCATTTGAAGCAAGTACGTCTAGCTACCATATAGCATACTTATGTATCGGATTCACAAGGCATGGCGCATTATTTGTATCGAGCCTTTGTGCCAGACGATTGCTAACAGCACATTTGGCTGGTCATTTGAGGTTGCTGTAAGAGTGCTCTGATAATTGTGTAATAGTTCAATGACGCTGTATTAAAAAGACAAAAGGCTTTAGCTTTAATTATTCCATCTTTTTTAATGCTATATAAGTGTGATTATTGTCACGATGAAGCTTGGGCACTTCACCCTTTTAAGTTTTGCAGGAGTGCTCGGAAATGGCCAATCGAATATGCCATGAAGTTCTCCAGCTTCTTTATTTTTGTATTCAAGTTCTATCTGCTTAATTAAAGAGTTGCACAGAAACAGCTTTTGTTGGGAAGAAAAAAGAAGAAAAGCAAACGGTTATTCATATATTAGTGGTCTATATTTTGCATTGGGCTTTGAAACAATCTCTGGAACTTGTCTTGGTGTTTTAATAAGACAGAAATTAATATCTTTGTAGGCCTCTATAACTCTGTACAACCAGAAATTATATTAGCATCAATGAGCATATATGATGCTGTCATATGGCTTCATGACCACTTCCTGGAGTTCTTTGTTGTTGTTGTTGTTTTTTTTTTTGACAGTCAATACATGTGTTTAGAATAAGTCACAAATTGGTGCATGTTCATAGATTATTTTGGCATGTAGGTTTATTGTTTATTGCCTAGCATATGTACGTGGCTTTTATTTTGTGGCTTTTGCTATGTTGGCTTTGTTTTTTACCTGTATGAGAGTTATATCAGCTGCTTGGTGGGACATGTAGAATGTAGCGAAGATGCTGCGATAAAGGTGTTGCAAGTGCTTCCAACTAATGTTGAGCTCAGAATAATGCTGTAGATTGTGTACCATCGAATCATCTGGTTCATGCAATTTTTTTTTTTCGTTGTAATTGTCTTTTAATCTTCTTTAAGTGTTGGCTGAGATTGGTCTCTTTTTCTCATTGTGGTAAACAATTCAGGTACTTAGACAATTAATTTTTAATTAAATACACATGCCATATTGTATGTTTTACCTGACGGCTAAACTTGGAGCATTTTGAAAAGGGTTGCTTTTTTCTTTATATTTATTAATTACTGCTCCTACCTTACAAGAGCTAATTGCTTTAGGTGACAAGTTTTTTTTTTCCTTTTTTTTCTGATTTTACTTTTACAAAAGAAGGCTCAAGGCTAACTGTCCCTGGAAAGTGAATCTGCATTATGTGGACATGTATACTCCCGAACAACTTTCTGTGGCTATTAAAGGAAAGCTGCGGAGCCAAAGCGCACAAAAGTGAAGGCGCTTCTGAAAAGAGTCCAACGTTTTACTCGACGTTTGTGTAAGCTGGGTATGAGAAAACATAAACACTTTATTAGCAACAGTTAAATAAGTCAAAACACACCATTGAATGTAAAAGTTTTCTTATTTTTCAGCTTTTCCCTTCTGCATCTAGACAAATGCGAGACCGTCACACGGGAAAGCTGCGTCGATTCAGCGTCTGTCCTGAGCAACCAAAAATACTGTCAAACGCTGGCGGACTACTTGGTGCCGTAACACATGTGCAGAAGCTCCACCCCTACAGCTTTCGCTTAATAGCCACAGAAAGTTGTCTGCGAGTATAATGCAATGAGGTTAACAGCAATAACAATTATAAGAATAATGATAATGACAACCGATAGTTACCACACAAAAAGAAGATACAAAATAAGTTCAATAACTTGAGTAAGGAAATTGTGAAGGAGAATTAAAGAGGCAAGATGAAAATGAAATTGCACGTTTTCTCACTCGCACTTCCATTTTTAATATCGGAAGATGCTCCCACTAAATCTGTATGTCAGCTTCTGAAGCTTGCATAATGTACACAGCTGTCCCAATATTGCAGGCTGCAGCTAATTGGCATATATGTTTGCTGAACAGCATACCTATGCACACAGTTTCACTCTCCTGGAATTCTGTAGTCTATGAAAGTACAGCAGCCTACGGTTGTCAAAATCACGGGTGTTATCGAAACATGATCTTGTCCCTGAGCACATCAATTTTTTCGTCTTAGGTTCGGTGTACATATGTGGCACGGTTTGCACGCTTCCTTGGGACTTAACGTGGCTGCACCACACAACAAGTTTCACATTGAGCGTTCAGGTTGAAGTGCTCGCCATGTTTACACATGGCTGTCCATTGTTTCCTCGAGATTGAACTGGCCTGTGGTTGTTAAGCAGGCTGGCAGCAACCATGAGGTGCGGAGTGCCAAAGCCCAATACAATCATTCCCAACCCCCGTGCACTACAGGGTGCAAGCCTTTTGTAGCACCACAGATATTATACCTGCCCAAGCCATGGTTGTTAGTGCTAAAGAAAGAAAGATCTTATTAGACGTATGCATCTTTAAAGGGCAGTATAGCAAAAATTGATTCATACCACTGCTATTTTAAGCTCCACTAATGGGCAGCCTAAGACATGCATACATCTTTACCATGGGGCGAAACTACAAGAAGTATGCTGTTTCTTGTTTTCAGAGACCATCAAAAACAATTCATGGTGTGAAAAGGCAGCTGTACAGAACACTGGCATAAGTGGAACGAAAATGACGCCAAAAACATGCTATTTGTTCCTCATGTGTGTATGTTTTGCATGCCTGCCTTTGTATACCACAAATCTTTATGAGTTTCTCTGGCTTTCGTCGATCCAACAAAGGCCAAACATTTCAGACCTCTTCAAATGCTGGCATTATCCAGCTGCTTAAAAAAAAGAAAGAATGATGCTGTTGCTAAGTTTTCTGTTGTTAAATAGCCACAACAACTAAGCAACTTTCATTCAATGCTACCAAAATTAATCTTTGCAACCTTTCCCCTATTTTTTGTACTGCACGTGTTGTTTCATCACACACACACTATAATTGCCAGCAGTGCAAAGTATCGTTGAAATGTTTCTTGCTCCATGCTGATTCCTAAGAAGAAACTGATGTAGCATTAAATGATAAGGTAACATGTGTGATTGAACTTTCTACAATCTACCATTCACTGTTACGTGTCTTTCTTTTTCTTCCAGTTTTTCATATCTAGAGCGCAGTTCCCTGTGCGTGGCTGTTTTGGTGCATGCATCTGCTTCCCGGGTTCTTTATGAAATAAACCAGTTGTTAGAAATGCTTTTTTGGTTCATGTCCCTGTTGTGTGTCACATAAACCTTTGCAGCGTGTTATCAAATTATTGACTTTCTAACTACCACCAACACAAGCCTTATTCAAGAACATGAGGATCTGTTTTTCAAACTTGCAGAGTATTTAGGCCCAGGGTTCATACAAATCGTTAAGGAGGAGCCGCCAGCTGTTCCAACTGCTCCAGCTGTTCCAACTGCTCCAGCTGTTCCAGCTGCTCCAGCTGCTGTTGAAGATGAATTTGAAGCGGCTACCGGAAGCGACAGTTCACAGACGGCAAGCAGCCGCCGAGACCTTGAATGTGTTGGGGAAAGTGCCCGTCGTTACGAATGCGAGATGTGCCATGAGGTCTTCAACACCGATCAACGCCTGCTCCAACACTCTGTAGCGCATGGACGCGAGTGGAAGTTCTGGTGCAGTCACTGTGGGGCCAGCTTTCCACGAAGCGAAGATCTGTTGGTGCACGGGAGCACCCACGTCGACAAGCAGCAGCACCGCTGCTTGATCTGCTACAAGTCCTTCAACCATGCGGCCCTGCTTCGAAAGCATGTCTGGTTTCACACCGAGCAGCCGACATTCTACTGCCACCTGTGTCCCATGGTGTATGTTATTCAAGTGATCTCTTTTTTTGCTTGTTTTAATCAAATGCCTTTGACCTTGCACATTGCACCTGCCCTAAGCAATTGTAGTCAAACTTTGGTTTAATGAAGCTTGATTTTATAGAATGTTTTCTTTAAGAAAATGCTTTTGATTCCAGGACCCATGTTCATTAAGCCTAGTGTGCTGCCATGATCATCATGCCTATCCTTATTACTATGCGGCACCTCCTAATTTGGCAGCATGTCATGACCTCATGGTAATGTTGATGATACATGTCAGACGTACTTTAGTATTAAATTAATATGTCTTTGAAGTGTTTTCCGACCTCCACACTTGCTACCTGCCAAGTGCAAGAAGGGTGTGGCACTGTTATTTACGCCTTTAAAAATATGTGCTGGTACATTTTTCAAATATTTGCCTCTCCCATGAAGGAACACCAAATGCACGCAGCAGATTATAACTGCATATGCAGAAATAATTAGATCCCTTTTGTTTATGAGCAATGAGCAAATGTAATGTATCGTGTAAGCATTTCGAGTGTGTCCAGCTTAACAATGTTCTCGGATTATCAGACATAATGGTCAGGGCCCACCAACTTTGTCAAGTTCAGGCTAAACTTTGTGGTAGGAAGGTTCTAATCATGAACAGTAGACAGGCAACCTCATCAACATATCTAAGCAGCCACCCTGTCTTCTATCAATTGCCCAAATATTTTAGCTATAAAACAATAGTTATACCCGTTAAACAACAGCCAACTGCACATGCGCATATATACATTTACATAGATTACATGTATGCACCAGTGTCAAATAATGTCGATGATACCAGATCCAGCACTACTAAACCTACTTTAGCATCAAATTAAAGCATCTTAAAGGTGTGCCTTTGAATAGGTAATGTCTAACCAACTAGCCAACCAATGCCTCCTGATCTTCAATATGTTTCCCAAATCTTGCCTGCTAGGTGTTATTCTTTTATGTGCGAGAAGCAGGTTGTAGAGTTTCAACAACTTGAATGTATGTGCCAGCACTCCTTCATGACGGTTTGCCGCCCCAACGGAGGAACACAAGATGCAATCAACAGACAATGTCTACGATATCTGCATACACCGGGATAAATACTTCATTGTTTTGCTCTTGAATAAATACAATATAATTCACATTAGTGTTTTTGGTTTAACAAAGTGCTTTTTTGAATTAAGGGAAATAATTTTCAGGTCCTACCGGCTTCATTAAAAGAGAGCTTAGCTAAGTTTGTGCGAAGGCGTTACTCATTAGCGGTAGCCGCGTTACTGCAAGACAAACAACCTTGACATATCTCATTAGCTGCCCTGTCTTGCCCCAATTGCTCGGACATATTACACCAATGAGCACAGAAATATTCATCACTTTACCCAATTCTCTGCCTCTTCTGGCTACGTTATCATTTTACGTATGGACTTTGGCTCCACATGATGATGAGATAAAAAAAATGGCTGAAACTGTTCAGCAAAATTTTGTAGACGCGTAGGATACAGCTAAAGTTAATCATTCGCATCACAATTTGTGTGAAGCGTCTCACATTAAGAGAGTTACGAATGATTACAAGTTACCCTCCTCTATAGCCATGCATTTTCTCCTCAACTCATTCACCGAGTAATCAGGGCTAAGCTCCGCCTTCACTGGCTCTGCATCATGATGGCATGTCATGTCGTCTACATCCGGTTCTCTAGGAACGAGTGCGCAAAGTCTCCAACCTCTCCACCAGCTGCTTGGCAGTCGATGCCAAGCAAGAGCTATCGAAGCAGCGTGTGTTGCGAGCATTCTGTCGCTGCGCCGAACGTGTCTGGTATTCCGGTAACCACAGGCAAGCTGGGTGTTTCGACAGATGGTTGGAGGCATAAATTCAAGCTGATGAAGGAACTTTAGTGTAGACGTACATGAGTGGCCTGATCGCTCTGCACAGTCCAGCCACCCGGTGGCCCAGAGCTTAACCAGCCAAACAGAGAGCTGATATTGCTCTAACCAAATGTAAAACATTTTAAACATTTACAAAAACAATGTGTTGATAATTACACTCCTGCAAGAAATTTACACCAGCAGCAAAGAATAATACATTTCGTTACTACTACTGTGTCTGGTTAAGCTCTGTGCCACCAGGTGGCTGCACCATGCAGACCTTTCACGTTTGCACTTCTGCTCATCCCGTGAAACAGCACTGTCAGTTAAACTGCCAGGCCCTCCCCTTGCGCTTGCGTTTAACCGACTACCGAACTTGCGAAATGCTATTGTGGTAGTAATCCTCCGGTGCAACGTGATGGCCGTAAACACACAAATCCTGGTGCCGAACGGATAGTGACAGTCTGATGCGCTGCAGCCACTCCGCTCGTCTGCTGCCTTGCACAGGGACACAATGTTGCAGCTTGACATATTGCCAGTCACTACGTTTGCAGCCCACAACGCAACAAAGTCAAATCATGGTGCCCGCGAAAATACTGACACCGACTCTGGACCGCGGAGCTCTTGTCACAATGGAACACATTGTAACACAAGTAGACGACGCTTGCTGTGTGCTGGAAATGCTTAAGAGGAAGCTTTAGCTCCGGCCCAACTCTAACTCGGCCTATTCAAATACATGTAAAGCGCAAACACATTTTTCTAAGATAACCGCTGGACCTATATTAGTGAAATTTGTTGCATTAGAGAGAGAAAGTTAAATTCTAGTGACAATTTCGATTTAAGGCTTTAATTTTGTTACAAGAATTTTTAAAAATTTGAAAGTTTGAAAAACATAGAAGCATGAAGTTCACAAATTAATAGCTCCGCATCAAGAACTGATATCACAGTTCTGTATACGGCATCCATTAGATCATTGAAAGCGGACAAATTCAATATGTCAATCTATATCTTACGTGAATTCGTTACGTTGTGTACAAGGGTTCTGCAAAAGCTGTATTCCCATGTTACTAAATTTGTTTAGATTCACGTGTAAAATATAAATTTTGTCCGCTTCAGATGTACTATTAGATGCAATTCACAGAATTGTGGTATAATTTTTCATTGCTGAGTTACAGTGTTGTAAACATGATAGTTTCGTTCTCAGCAAATTTTCGATTTTTGTCTATTTCTAACAAAAGATTGATAACGTATATAAAAAATTCGAAACCAACAGTCACAAGATTTCATGTTTTTTCTTTTAAATGTAACAAACCTTGCCAAATTTGGTGCAGTGGTTGCCGAGAAAAACGAATTCCCCTTTTGCATGTATTTAGATATAGGAGCACCCGAGATATAGCTTCCTCTTAAGTGTAGTGAGAAATTGATCTTGTGCATTCGCTTTCTGTTACTTTTTTTTATAAAGACAAATTAACTAGCATTTCAACTATTACAAACAACATTTGTTCACCAGAAAGTTGGACTAATTATTGATAATGTGCGCTGGGCAGCCAATCAGATGGCTCGCCCTGCTAGTGTCATTAGGGCAATTTACGTCAAATTGTTAGGGGCGGCTTAAAATTCAGCTAGGCAGTGTGCTGCGATTGGCGGCAATGTGCATGTTTAAAACCTTATAATAAATTACACGCTCTATGCAGAGCACTTAGTTCTGTCAATTAATGATTAGAAGGATCTACTCTAATAACGACTCAGTGCGTTTGTACAAAATCGTCAAAATCGTTTCAGGGTACCTTTAACTATTGTGCACATCATGTGCGCTTGGCCCGCTTCTTGCTTCTAAGTTTACATGAAACATCACCATTTTACGCTTGTGTTCCAAATCCCCTTACCCTGTTTCTTATGTTAGCCGTCTAATGTTGCCTACCATTGCTCACTGCAGTGTAATGACTTCTTTTGATTCGCCAAGCTTGAAGGGAAAATGCCTTTTTTTGGCTGCATAGAAAGTTCTTTTTTTTTCGATATTGCCTGAAAGATTCATGCTTTCCTAGAGGTGGTTGATTGGTGGCCTATATTTAGAATCTTTGTCTACATTTCACACAAGAGGCAACAGCTGCGACATATTTGTGGTCTCACTTTAACCCAATCTTGACTCAACAAGGCTTGGCCTCATTGGTCATACCAGTTATGCCCAAGATAGCTGATGGCTCACATTTTGTTTAGAATAGTGCATTGTCATTAAATATAAAAACTGCAGTGTTAGATTCCTCTTACTCTATAATGTCTTTTATACGCTAGTATTACAGCAGTGTTGATAACATATCTTTTAATGCGAGATGTTCTTCGCGTGTTTAACCCAGTTTTCTGTAAGAACTCTCTGACGACAGATCTGACCGTCTTCGTCTGCCAATCCCGAAGATAGCGCAGTTTAAGAATGTGGGCCTACATTCTAAAAACAGTTGCACCCTTTGGGGTGTATATTTGCCACACAACAGTCATCATCTGCCTTGTTCGCATTTCCTTTCTTTGATGCGGTGAGCCCGGTACTTTCCAGTAACGAACGGACATGCGTGTTATCAGTGTGACATAGCATTCCCGACAGGAAAGTAACGAGCGCAGCGTTTTCAAGAAAGGAAATGCAGGCAAGGCAGATGGCGATTATTGTTGTGTGGCAACACTCCAAAGGGTGTAAACTATTCTTGTGTATCCCAGCGGCCACTGAGTATGTATGTACCACTCTACAACGAACCTCTGTGGCCAACTTGGGCAATTTCTGCCATGCACCTATCTGGCAATCCAATAAACAGCAAAGAGTGAGAAGTTTGCAAACAAGCTCTACTAATTAATGGAGGCACATAAACCCCTTTTGGTACAAAAGCGGGTGAGATATTGAACATGGCCAAAGTTCCTTGAGTAATTTTACCACAGTTGCCGAGCTGCTAAGCCCAAGGCCACAGGATCAAATCCCAGCCATGGCGGCCACATCTCGATTGGGGTGAAATGCAAAAGTGCCCATGTGCTTTGCATTGAATGCACCTCAAAGAGCCCCAGGTGCTCAAAATTAATTCGTGGTCTCCCACTATGGCGGGCCTCATAATCATATCGTGGTTTTGGCATATAAAACCCCAGAATCAAATTCTTTAATAGCTTTACCAGAATAATGAACTGGCTAAATTTGTAATAAATAAGGTCTTATTCGCTAAGGCTCCAAAAAAGGCAAGGTTGTCGTTAAAATGACTAAAATACAGCTAAACTTAGTGACTTTTCCGCTAAAATATATACACCGGAAAAAAAAGGGATGCCATAGGCAAATATAACATCAAGCTGAAGTGATAGATTACTGCTGCAAGAGGATCAAACATCCTGCTTATCAAGAACAGAGCTCTAAGCAGGAAAATTATGCAAAACTAGGGAAGTGTAAGGTCTACACTTTGAAGATACACTTCCAACTGTGGTCACATTGATGTCCCATTTATAATTGGTTAATTGTAGCAAGCCGCGGATAATAAAGAAATTTCATAATTTTGAGTTTCAATTAGCATAATGTAATAGTTCAGTATTGGCAATATTATTTTATTGCCTTGCAGAAGAAACTTATTTGGATGATAGCTTGTCAAAAGAGCCATGTGCATAGAGTCATTATGCAGAGGTGTAGCTATTCAATTCCAAACAACATGTAAATGAATAAATTAACTGTGAATGAATAAGATGACAGAGTATGTTAGCAATGCGAGAGATCGCAAGAATTATATCAAGAATATTTTACCCTTTATCTTTTTGCTATCTCTGCATATGGACATGCACCACTTCACCCAACAGCTCACTTTTGCATTTTATACACAGCGCCCAACAAACTTTTGATATTTGTTTGACTTGAGTGGCATTTCGAATTATCACAAGTCTTACATGTTGTGTCTACTTAGCTGCAAGTTTACACTCTCATCTTCGTCTCAGGTTTCCCACGCGGCAGCAGCTGTCAAGGCACCTGCGCAACCACGATCGACGTGCCCCCTTTGCGTGCGACCAGTGCGATGCCGCTTTCGTCTTCGAGGTGGAGCTGGCGAGGCACAAGAAGGGGCACGAGGAAGTTCGGCGCCACAAGTGCCCGGAATGCAACAAGGCCTTCCTCCAGAAGTGCCACCTGGCTCAGCACCGAAAGATACATACAGGGGAACGGCCGTTCAGCTGTAACATCTGCACGAAGAAGTTTGTACGCCGGACCCACTTGGCTGTACACATGCGGAAGCACGGAGATAAAACTAACTTCCAGCCATCAGACTCCTAGGCTTCTGCAGCACACATCTTTGGTCAAGATTTAAATGTCCACTTCAGCAGTTAGTGCCTGCCGGATGTGGTCTGTGTAAACATCTCACGGAAGTAAAGGCATTGGTTACATATTTTTCTTTCTCTTTGCAGAATTTGCACAGACTGCGTGCGAGCTAATGACGTACAAATTGTAATGTGTCATCCCTACACCTGAAGCTCAGCAAATGCTGCCTCTTTTGAAGACTTGTTCATGCATAAACAAGCCTTGGGGGGCTGGCTTGTTGTTATTACAAAATGAGGAGTATTGAAGCACGATAGGCTGATTGGTTTCACCGGGGAAGTCATCCCCATCTTTATTTCTTGCAGAGTTCGAATGTACAGTTCTTGTGCAGCGATAGCTGAGCCAACAACAGAAGCCAGTGGAGGTTTGCAGATGATACATACGATTAGTATATTGGCGTCAGCATTGCAACAGAATATATATATAAGCTGTAAGATAATTCAAAGTTCCAGAAGCACAGAATTTATTATGTTTAAACATGTCAATGCAGGATGGGATCTATGAGAGGTGCCATAGCAGATGCTTTCAAGTATCAATAACAGCGCAAGGACAGCAGGGGAGACAGAAGAGATAGCACTCTGTCCTCTCTGCTGTCCTTGCGCTGTTATTCAAACTTTAAAGCATGGTTTACCAACAAGCCCCATCCTACACCCTTCTTCATAGCAAATGGCTCTGCTGGATTAGTTCTGACAAGCTGCGTTTCTTTAATGCGCACCCACTACTAAGTAAGTGAGCATTCTTGCGTTCGACTTCCATAGGAGAGCAGCTGTTGTAACAGAGAATTAAGCTATAACGCTTGCATAGAGAGAAATGGACATTAAGTTGCTTTCCTGCTGATGAGGCACATGTCAGAAAGTGCTTTATGAAACAATGCAAACCAAAAAATTGTGGCATTGCTGCAAAATTTTTGTGAAAAGAAGCAACAAGTGCAAAATTTTCTTTTGAAGTTGCTAGAACAAAAGCAGAGGTCACTGTGTACAATATATTGCGTAGGTAATTGGTAGTATCACATGTCAATTGCTCTTTTGTTAAAGAACTGCTGGCTTGTTCTCAATTTTGTTGCGTGAAGGTAGCTTTGCACCATGCATTTTACAGCCAAGCATTGTTCCGGCTGCAATGAAAGCTGAAATACTGGTAGTGCAGCTTATTTGAGAATTTTCGTATACGTACCTACGTGAAAAAGCATTTTCAAGATTCTTGGAATTTGGAAGAGGTGCTGAGGGTGATGTGTGGTCAAAGTTATTTTTGAGGTTACCTTGGTTCAGTTGGGAAAATAATTATAGCTTTATAGATATTTTATTAATTGCTTGCCAAAGCCATTCCAAGGTTTCAAGAAGCACCACAAGAGAAATGCATGGTGTGTCATATTTAGACATTTGTGCTAGAGTATGTACCTTGGCAAGTTTTAACATGCCAATGAGATGGAATTGATTGTACAGTAATGAACTAGTGGGCTGCAAGGAATTATCCGTTTTAAAAATGTATGCACAGAGCTTTCCTAGAGAAATACTTGCTGCCAAGAGAAGTATACTGTGTTCTTCCTAATGAAATGCTCGAAAATTACAGTGGAAAAAGACATGAGTGAGTTTTCAAAGGCTTTTGCAGCAGAGTGTGGTGACAAATTAACAAAGTTGCACAGGAGTCGTGAATTGCATTTTCAACAAGTGGAAACAGGCAAGTGTCCCCAGGCATGATACAGTAATCGAAAAAGAAGGGGGGAAAGAAGTGTCAATTTCTCCGGAAAGCCAAAGCATCGATTGCAATAGCAAATTAGTGGGCATCTATACGAAGTAAGGATAGTACTTTCATCAGCCGTATAAACTTGTAAACATAGGCATGCTAAAAAAATTTACGAGCATGGTGTCATCAGTGCACAAGTATGACCACATCTCACTCGATGACCGTGAAAACTTTATCGAGACACTGGAGCGAGGAAGTGCGGCAGCAGCAGCGAGCAAATTGACCTTCATGTTGTGTCGCACATCAATGCGAGCTAAGCCATGAAAATGCAGCGCACGGGCTACTTGGAAATCGCGAGAGGCAGGGCATGGGTGCCGCATGGGCATGATTCACAGCCGTCGCCACAGACAGACCTCCGCTCATGCAGCGCTTGGTTTCTACATCGGTGGAATCATCGGTGAACCATAGAGGAAAGAAAGCATAGGAGAGGTCTCGGTTAGCCCGGATCAGTTGAACAGTGTGTGGTGGAGGTCACGTGGTGTTTTTCACAAAGCAGCACTGGGACTGGTGTGCCAAACATCAATGTTGCCGTAGCAACCGCACTCCTGAAGCTCTCGCTGCTGCTCTTGGCCTCTGAAACGTGAGATAAGATTTTTCAGCCTGTGTCTTTATATATATCACAGCACATTCTGTTGGTGAGACTAGTTGACTTTGGAGTGTAGTGTGTAATCTTGCAAGTTGCGTTTTGGCACTGCGACTGTGAGTGTCAGCCAGCAAAAGATACATTCAAGTTGTCACAGTGCTGGTCTTCATCGTCTTTTTGAACGTGCCACGGAAAAACACAGGAGCGTGTCAACTTTACTAAAACTGTTGCAGAAGTTTCATAGGCTTTGTTCTGACGTGCGTCAGCAGCGCACACTTCCGGCGGCTCATAGCAATGCAAGTTCAAACCTTGCGCCTCTCTGCTCTGCCGAGCTGATTTCAGGTACGCAGGGAGATGGCACACCAGCATAGACGCACTTCCAGCTTCAAAAATGTGGTGTCAGGGCATAGAGTTTCTAAATAAATACTCTATATGTCAGGGCCTCTTCTATTTCCTCCACGTCGGTGAACAGACGCGCGCTACTCTGGCGCCATCTCGCAGCCATCGCCGCCGCAAAGCTCGGCTTGTGCCGCGGCACTACGCTTTTCTTCTCCCGCTTTCACTATACCCTCCTCCTCCGCTTTCTTCCTCGCGCTATTTGCCGTCGCCGTCTTTCATCCGCACTCTACATTCGCTCGCGGGAACGGGCGCCTGCTACGCTCTAAAGCAACACGAAATGGTGTACGAACGCTGTGCGAACCATATCCATTTGCAGTTGAAGTATTTTAAGTATGGTGGCAGCTCCCGCTCGGCATAAAGGAGCGCCCGGTGACGAAATAGTTCCTTGCAAGTCAGATAGACGTAAGCTGGACTCTGCATGTTGAGTTCACCGTTTTCGCAAGACGAGGAGACGACAGAGAGCGAGTGCAACTTTGCCGCAGCACAGCTGTGCCGCTTGTCTTCCACCTGTCTCTCCTTCCACTCGCCGAAACTTTCGGCATTTTTTTTGTTTAACTCTAGTGCCATTGTTCATTATAAAGCAATTCTTTAATAATTAGTGGACATCTCAGGTCACGCTAGGAACACCATGTGCACACCGCTTCGCGAACAACTGTGGAACGAAACAGCCTATTCTTTTTTGCTTTTACAGGCGTGCGCATTGCTTTTCTTTCCGTCGGGAAGAAACGCGACCCTCTCCAACTTACCTTGCTGTCGCCTTCCTTCCTTAATCTCACCAGCTCCGTGCCGTGCGCCGGAATGGCGCTTGCCAAGAGTGAGAATCGGCTGCACGTCTCGGAGAATGCTCGGAGAAAGGGGGAGGCATAATATCTCAGGCCCAGCGTCGATTGAATAGCAGTAGAGTGTATTAGAATTGAGGAGTGGGCAGTGGGTCCAACCATAGTTTCATACAATATGAAACTATAGAGAAAGGAATGATGAAAGTCTATGGGTCTATGGAAAGTCTATATCGCTGAAATTTGCGGTGGCGCTGCCGTCGCCTTCTGAACTTCCGGCCAGTCCGGTGTCTCAGCGGACCGGCGGCGCCGAGCAATCGCCTGCTCGACACACCGTCTTGCTTGCGTTTTAAAGCGAAAGCTTTACTACGCCAGCCAGCGAGCCATTTCGGCTCGTCGCGCCGTATGCCGTATGCAGGCAGCCGTATGCCATATGCCGTGGCCGACGAACGACCTTGAGCCGCCGTTCCCTAGCAACGCCGCAGCCGCGCTCCAACAGAAGGCGCTGCCGTCGCCGCTCGCTCCACTGCTCCGTTGGAGTAGCGGGAGAGGAGGTGTCACCTCGCGAGGGTTATATATATATATATATATATATATATGTGTGTGTGTGTGTGTGTGTGTGCTCTTCGCCTCAGTGAATTTAGTCATTATGGAGAGCGCGAAAGAGATGCAACGCCAGAAGATAGAACGCGCCACACGACTAGATCGTCGTAACGAAGATGCGGCTAGAAGAAGTCGTGCCACGTCCCAGAGTGACTCTTCAACTGCGGAAGAGTCCGCTTTGAGCTCTCGAGAGCAGCGTAGACGTTACCTAGTCGTTACCTGAACAGTGTGTCTTGTAGTGTCTATACAATAGAGCTAAACCAAACGCTTAACCACAGGTGTAGCCATGCAGCTCTTGCTTTTGCAATTCAACTAGGGTTAACCAGAGCTAAACCACAAGCAATTTTTTATTGTAATTTTTTGTGAATATTATGTGCCAAAAAAAACGAATACAATAAAATTACTGCTTTGTCATGATTTGAGGTTCTACGCTTCCATCAAACGATGCCGTCTGCATGATTTGTACGCGCGCAGACCACCCGCGCGTATGTCGATATGTCGACACAGGCGGCGCCTGTGTCGTGTGCCTATTTTCTGTGTGCCGTTATTCGTGCTGTTTGCTGAAGAACGTGTTTGTATCAACAAGCCCCACTGCGCAGCACGGCTAGCCACTATTCTGAAGCCTATAGCTTTTGTTTGGTACCTCGGCAACTCAGCTGAGTGTTCGAAGGATGAGAGGTCGAGCGCACCTCGGTGAAAGAACTATTGTTGTGTAGTGGGTTGCAAAACCGTATACGGTAGATTGAAAGGTCACGCCAAGCTCTCGCTCAACGGCGCCCCTAAAGATGAAGGAAGCTAGGCGCGCCGGGTGCGGGAGCACAATCTTCACCACACCGATCGGCCCTTCGGAAGCCACCGACTCCATTTGTGAGCTTTGATGCAAAGTACATATGGAGGAATTACGTGCATACCACTGAAGGCCACGAAGTATCTACAGATTGTGGAAAGCCTGCGCTTCGGTCTGGTGGGCAACTCACAATCTTGCCGTATCTTCCGGAGTATCTCTACGAGCAGTCCACACACGATCAGTCCACGCGAAAGAGAACGGCCTCACATGCAACAGATGAAGGTCGGCCATCAAAGAGAACGACCGCGCTATCACTTGAACTGTCATTGACATTGGAAGCATGTGACAATGGAAACCTGCGCGAGCTCGAAGACATAACCTATGACATGGTTCATTTCTAATTCAAGCAAATATAAACAATGTGTTTTGCTTTATTCAGCCAGGGCACCTGGAAAACCAACCATATGACGCATAAAAATAGGGAAAATAAACTGCTATTCCGTAAATATATTCAAAACACACAATTAAAGCTTGTAGGACGCTTAAGATTCGCCTTCAAGAGTGGACCGCATTAGCGTTATCGCACCCCGTCCGCACCGCCCACTCATTCGCTCGGCATGCTCTTGAGTCACACTAAGATGAAACGCGTGCCTGAGCAAGCGGAACGAACCAAATAGCTTGGTGTCTCAGAGGGAGAAACGATCTACGCGAACCAAACATCGTGATTGGCACAGACAGCAGGGCCGCGACGCACCATTAAGGCAGATGCGATCATGGGGCTGACGCCTCGATGGGATCGTCCTCTATCTCGCTTGGGAGCACCACGCAGATGCATGACTCCTCGCCAGCAGCAAGGCACACATCGTAGGGGTCGCTTTCCCACCAGGCATGCTACGGGGCAATGATCACACAGAGGCGTCCCGCATCGAACGCTGCACCTAGGAATTGCGCTGTTAGTGGAAAGAGGAGCCGCGTCGCCTAAACACGAGGGTTCAAGTGGCACGCCCTGGAAGTTGGAAGCGGAGATAGCGAGAAAACTTATTAAACGCAAGGGTATTGGGGCATCCTCGCACCGGTCCCCGCACGGCCCCAATGCGCTCAAATGAGACGAAGTGGAGAAGCGGGCGAGTGGCGCGCCACCTGTCGGGGCAGCGCCGTACATTGCGAGGAGGGGGTCTTCTGTGTTTGCCGCAAGATGGCTCTGCGTGTGCACCAAGCGCAGAAGAAATGTAGAGGAAACGTACTTCGCTGCTCGTTTAACTGCGACTTCTGTAATTTACATGCTCATAATTAATTATATACTCTGCAGTAGAACTTCTTACAGCATGTTTCTAAGGCAACACCGCATTCGCTAGAGGCGCTTTTGTCGCACTTTGAACCATCGAACCATTGAACCACGTTTGCGATGAGCTCCTCTAGAAACAGTGCATCGGCCCTCAGCCGAGGATCACACCCACCGTCAACTACTGATTCCGGTAATTATAAAGTCGTTCTTCCTCGTCTACCGACTGGCAACACCATTCTCAATTCAGTTTTCCTGCATGCTGACCTGGCAGGGCGGCCGTGTCGGGCTCCGGAGTTTCTCGATGCTCTCCTTTCAGTGCTAAATGCAACTGATATCCTCGGCGCTGGACAATACCAGATGAGCCATTTGTGGTTAGTGACGTGTTAACAGCATCGCGAAACAGAAACTTGTCAACAAAGGCGAGTTGTTGGTGAAGGGCCTCAAGTGCCTTGTCATAGACCCGGAATGCAAAAATATCAAGATGAAGCTTCTTTGGTTTCCCCCACACGTCGAACAGAGACGGATTGTTGAAGCGTTAGAGCCATATGGCACAGTGCAGTCCATCACGAGAGAAATGTGGCGGTGTGACAGCATGGAGGGCTGGCAAATGATTAATCGAGATGTAGCGTTCACATTGAAAGATGGAGTTTTTGCCAGTAATCTGCCACATCTATTGAGCATATACGGCCACCAGTGCCTTATCTTGGTTCCTGGCCGATTACCACTTTGCCTCCGGTGCAACGGAGTTGGGCATATCCGGCGACAATGTAGAACACCACGCTGCAGTAACTGTCACCGCTACGGTCACTCTGCAGATGCATGCGTCGGAACCTACGCTGACAAGCTTTGTGGAAAAAGACCAGCTGAGGATGATACCATCACCGATCATCTAATGGACGTGAGCGAAGTTGTGGATGCAACTGATGAAACACTCCCTGAGACTCATCGACAAGAACAGATTCAGCCGTCGTCGGCTGACATTAGCCTCAGCCAGAAGCCTGCGAGCGAGGATGAGACTAAGGCGCCTGACGACGAACCAGCTGTGTCATGGGCAGAATCGCCACCAGTTCAAGATCGCCCACCGTCAGTGGAATCTGGATCGATGTGCGAGGCCGCTAAGAAGCGTCCAGCGCCATTTGACAATCCATCACCCCCGGGAAAGGAGGCTCGCGTTCCCGAAGTGTCAAAGTTGACAAAACCGCTTTGGGGAACACCTACTCCTGCAGATGTCCCTTGTGTTAACATGCACCAAAACGTCCATAGTGCATCACCTCATCAAGAAGGGAGTGGTGCACCTCTGGAGAAGCGTTTCGACGCTGCACTACATAGATAATCATGGCGGGCGCTCTTCCCTTCCATTTTGATACTTTAAATGTCCGTGGCTTACGAAGTAAGCGACGGCAAGTACAGCTTCTTCATTTGTTATGCAATAGAAAATTAGATATTGCTGCTATCCAAGAAACAAAGATTGAATCCGACGAAAACACAGAAGTAGCTCTATCTCCATTCCTATCTGACTATAATGTTTGTGTCAGCCATGCGATAGGCGTTTCTGCAGGTTGTATGTTATTTGTTAGAAAACATTTACCATGTGATTTGCTACATTTGTATACAGATAGGGAAGGGCGCCTAATCTGTTGCGATATTGATATCAATGATATGAGCTTTACATTTGTGTCTGTTTATGCTCCGAACAAGTTACGTGAACGCGAGTGTTTCTTCTTATCTCTAGAACATTATTTCTGTACTGATCGTGCATTGGTCCTCTTTGGAGACTTTAATTGTGTATGTAACGCGCAAGATCGTACGTCACTGAAGCTGAGACATGATCCAAGTAGTGATGCGTTGCAATGCCTGATATGTGATTATCAGCTTGTGGACATTGGGGAAAATGAAAAGGCGGGATGTCGATATACGCACTTCCAGGGTGCCTCGCATGCAAGGCTTGATCGAATTTATGTTTCACTTAGCGCGCTACCTCTTATTTATGGTTACACTGTGCACCCTATATTCTTTAGTGACCATTGCCTAGTCTCAGCATCGTTTGGCAGCCGTCGGTATCAAAGTCGGCGTATGTGCTGGGAGCTGTGGAAGTTTAATAACCAATTACTTTCGTGTGAGTGTTTCTTAAATCGTGTTCATGAGCTTATAGCTCATGTGTCATGCCGCAAGGACTTGCACTCTTTGCTGTGTGGGATTTATTCAAACAGGAAGCTAAAATGATAGCTATAGAAGAATCATCAATATTGGCCTTTGAAAAAAAGAATAATTACAAAGCATTGTATCGACTTCTCAGTGAATTGCATGAGCTTGAATGGCTAGATCTGGGTCAATATATTGACGATATTCATAAGGTCAAGGCACAGTTACAAACTTTGAACGCGGAAAAATACAGAGGTGCACTAATGCGTGCGCGAGAGCAGCATTTCCTGGAAGAACAGCCTTGCAGTAGGGCCCTTGGTGATGAGCGCCGACATGCGCTGTCTAAACAAATACTAGATATAGAGTATGGTGGAATCCTTGTTAATGAGTCTACTCTAATAACTAAAGCATTTGTCGAGCATAATCAAAAACTATTTCGAGACCATAAGCCATTGGATACAGATGCTGCCAAAAAAATAGCATCGCTGCTGCCCCAGTTAAATTAGGATGATTACGATTATGCAAATGAAAACATTGATATTAATGAGGTAACTGCATGCATGGATTCGTTAGCGAAGGGCAAGACGCCCGGCCCGGATGGCCTTACTGCCGAATTTTATCAGTGTTTTCGTTCCCTCTTATCGCCATTATTACTTCAGGTGTACCGTGAGGCCTTGGAAGTAGGGTACCTAACCGCCACAATGTACGAAGGGCACACCGTCCTTATAGCCCAAAGCGATGATGAGACTACATTGCAAAAAGTTGACGGATATCGGCCTACCTCCTTTTGCAATGTGGATTATAAAATTTTTGCTAAGGTATTAGCTAACCGTTTGTAAGTTGTAATTAGATCTGTGGTCGGTGATCATCAAACATGTGGGGCCGGTCCATTCAGACGAACATTCACGTTGTGACATCGGTGCTAGAGTGTGTAGCTGAGGGCATTGGACAGGTGGCAATGGTACAGCTAGATCTGGCTAAGCCGTTCGACAGGGTAAATCATTCATTCCTGTTTACTGTACTAGAGCATATAAATATCAGATCCCTGCTCCTTAGAGGCGTCAGGATATGTTATGCTAATGGCTCAACGAGGCTAATAGTGAATGGCTCTCTCTCCGATCCGATTAGGCTTGTATCATCCGTACGACAAGGATGCCCTTTGTCACCACTTCTGTTGTGCTTGCATTTAGAGCCACTTTGTAGGAGCATTCTTAAGGAACAAAATTTCCAAGGGTTTAAATTACTGACTAATGAGGTTCTAACGGGTTCTAGCGTATGCAGACAACGTGGCCTTTTTTTGTACCAATAAAAAGAGTGTAAAGACTGCTCTTGCAATTACAGAAGAATTTTGTGTGGCTTCTGGTGCAAGCGTTTACTTTAAAAAAAGTTTAGGGTTTTGGTTTGGATCATGGGCCACAATGCCATCACACTACGCAGGCATTCAATGGAAAGAAGATCTGCATTATTTAGGTGTGCCTCTCTCACAGTATAGAAATAGCAACACCCATTGGCCGGGAGAAGTTGGCAAAATTCAACGTAAAGTGAATTCATGGCGAGGGCGGAATTTGTCAATGTTCATTCGTGCGGAAGTGTGCAACGTGTTCTTAGCTTCCGGTCTTATGTATGTGCTGCAAGTACTGCACTGCTCACGACTTCGCCTTCAGGCACTGCATCGCATATTTGCAACATTTATTTGGAGTTCGAGTTGTAAATCGATGCGGCGCTACAATCTGTTCCTCCCCCTTGAACATGGTTATCTAGGATTAGTCCACCTCTTCGTCAGGCAAATTGTTTCTCGCCTGTTTTTCTTTTGAGACTGTGACCATCCGTTTTTGCGTGAAATGTTGCAACTCCGTTTAGTTCATTATGTTCCTAATATAGTAGTGTCATCAAATGCCAAAGATGTCCCACAGGCTCCTTGGTGCTTTCTCAAGGAGGCTGTTGACGCATTTCTTTTCTTGAAAGTTAGATTCAGCCTGGAGTACGTGTTCACTGCGAGTTGAAAAGCAATTTCTGCGGCACTGGTGGACTCTATTTTCCCAGATCCTTTGTATTGTGCGCCTTATTTAAGCCGACCTTATCAGGATGTACTTAAGCGCGTCCAAAAAATGTGTGTACCTGCTGGAGTAAAAACATTTTTCTTTAAATTACATTCGGAAATGCTCCCTGTTAAAACTTGGTTGAATTCGAGGGGTTGCTTTGTGCCGTGGTCAACAAACTGTCGACTCTGTCCACGTGCCGAAACCATAGATCACTGTTTCATAGACTGTAGGGACGCTGTATTTTCTGGGGACATTCTCCAACGGACGCTTAAAAAGGACATTGACATGCCTCTATATTCAATTAGGTTTCCACCGTTTAAGGTCACGGGTGGTCCTCCCTATGACATGTTCAAAGTACTTGGTTTATATAGCCTATAGAGAAGTAGACTGTGTCATCTCCATGCCGAAAGCCCGAGATCTACAAAATACTTCTTTCGCGAAAGTGCTGCTTATATAAGAAGTGTGCATGCTGCGCAGGAACCTCTGCAAGACTGGATGCACTTGTTGGATGCATGTTTGTGTTTGCCTGAGTTTTAAGTGTGTAGTTGTGTGCACTTTGTAATAAACCTTCAGTTTTGTTTTCCATGTAATAAAGAAAGAAAAAAACGAACTCATGTCTGAGTGGTAGCGTCTCCGTCTCACACTCCGGAGACCCTGGTTTTATTCCCACCCAGCCCATTTTGCAAGTTGTTTTAATTTATGAATTTCCTTCCGCCATTTTTTCGCTCACGGCCAACGACGCCGACGACACCGGCTTTTCTGCGACACGAGCTCCTTAAAACGCTGCCGCGTTAAAATGTGCTGTACGTAACGAATAATGTGGCCTACATTCTCCCTAAATGTCACATTGCTGCCGTTAATTTAGGGCACCGGGGAAATATTGTTAGAATTCAATATATCGCGTTGAGAAAGGCAGAAAACGACGGTTTACCAATTATTATTTAACACCTAATTAAGCCCCGCAGTTACCACATGAACCCCATTTCTTCGCAATATGAGCTCTGGATTTCGTACCCTCATGAGACAGTGAAAACACGTACATCAGGTTTAAAAAGGAAAGGAAACTACAAACGCGATCCATCCTGTGGCCGTGCTTCTGTTCGGCATTCTCTGACACTGGCTGCCGGCGCCTCCGGCGCGCGCGGCCGTGGCGTTGAGAAAACGACGTTGGCGCCATCTGGACCTTGAATTAAAAAAAATTCCTAAGCGCGGAGCCCTCGTTGGACCCACTGTCCCAGTCTAGTACAGTGTACAGACTCTAATTAGCACGGCCGGGCTCAAAGGGAACCTCATTAGTTTTCGAAGCGAGATCAGGATGCCTTAGAACACGCACCTACAAAGCGAGATATAAGAAGTAAGAAGAAGCGTGGGCTTGTTGCAGTAAAACTAGGGAAACGATGGAGCACGTTTTATTAGAGTGTGAAGATCTGCCTGCAGCGGTCGATTTAGGCACCACTGGCCTCCTTGAAGCCCTTGGGCTCTGCGAGAGCAGGGAAAAAGTAAACATGTCCTCAATAAATATTAGAAGTGATTGGAAGATTGGTGGGAGAAAAGTATGGAAACGACAAAAAACGGAGACGCACAAAGGCAAAGTTCGCAATATATAAGGGGTCAGAAAATTTGGTTGAGGGAGTTCATAGTGTTCTTTTTTTTTTTCTTTTTTAAACTAGGTAGAACATTAAAGGGACACTAAAGCGAAACAATAAATCAGTTTAGATTAATGAAGCATTGTTCGAGAACCCTGCAGGCAGTCACTTAAAAAAAATAGTTTATTAGGTGAGAAAATGAAGGTCAAAGTATCGGTATTTTAATTTTGCGCCGAAACCCCAGCGCTGATACGTCAGCGTGACGTCAGGTATTCCAAAGTATGCTTTCGCATTTGGGCCGCGTTGGCTGAATAGAGGTTCCCGAAACTTGCCATGTTTAATATTTGGTTCCTTTAGCACACAATGTAGTCAATCTGTACCGCCATATATAATTAGTAGGCCCTAGAAGATGCCATCAAAATCCAAGAGGTCACAATTAACCCTCAGGTGCCGCGGGAACTTTAGGCCACAGAACACCTATACAAATTTCGTTCTTGCGCTTTTTCTGCAGCTTACCAAACTTCTTATTGTTGTAAGAGTGGTGTTTTTGGTGTTGTAGAACGCTAATTTTCTGATGCAGAAGAAATTATTTTTCACTTTAGTGTCCCTTTAAGCAGTATTGGCGGCGAGGAGTTACGGAGTCGCCATCTATTGGAAGCGCCTCGCTGGCGTAGTATGAGGAATCACGCGGCGCGCTCCTCATAGGTTTTGCTGTCAGCGCTCACTGAAAACACCACGCGTGAGCTCTCCCGGACATTTCTATACTTTCGAAACGAGAGAAGTTTTTTACTGTCTAAATAATAATCTGGGGCAAACTGAAAGCACAGAATCGTTTACAGACGCTATCTCTTTAGCGAATACGTACAGGAACGCCACTGCGCGCGGTCGCCGCGATGGAGTCTCCCGAACCGGCTTCTTGCGTGAAAGGTAGGTAAACGCTGAGAGCAAACTATGTGAAATATGTTCTTATAGTGTTTGTATAACTAGATGGAGCGTAGTAGAATGAAGCCTCAATGCAGCGATCACCCAGATTCGCAGCGACCGACTGCGCGTCTGCATGCATGCTTTGTCCGCACACTGTTTCGCTTTCGCCGCGTGCGCGTTTTCGCACCGTACCATGAGCTTTAAGCCGCAGAATATGAATATTTGACAGTATACAAGCAACCATTGTTGCGTGGGCGCTATCGGAGCTGTTCAAAAATAATTTCATTGTAGATCTAGACTTCGACACCTACGGGGACTGTGATGTGCCGTCGCGACGGCTCAATCTTTTTTTCTTCTAAATTCTTGGATGTTTCAATATTATTTCTCGAGTTGCGTCGCGCTGTATGTTTGTCGGTGTTCTCAGCGTGCGATGTCCCGCCGCTTCTCTTTTTAATTCAGTGCATTAATTCATAACACAAACATGACCACGTACCATGCTTTTTTTTTAATGTGCTTCTTACTGCTCCCTTTCCACTCCAGTGAACTTGCCAGTATCTATAGCATCGACAAGTTCATAGACCAAACCGTCATGACATTAGTCGGGCAGCGGACTCGGGTGAGCGTCTCAGTGCGCCTTTTCCGAACATCGCAGACCCGGCGCCGTAGCAGAAATCTTCCTCGCGTCTGTGCTTGCTGCACAACCGAGTTGTAGCCGATGACTGTTTGCCGCTTTTATGTTTCGCGAGCCAAGGTTCACGCAGCTTCTTGTCCTGCGGCTACGTGTGAATAAGGCTGACACCGGGATCCGTTGCGTACGTCCGGCACTGCGGCACCGAGCAGTAGCCTACCATGTTGCGCGCCTTCATAGGCAGCCACTACCTATTGTAGTGTTTTCAAGCGTTGTAAAGGAGACACTCGAAGCGGGAAAATCTCGCCACTAAATGAGGATTGCAGCGTACGAGGGAATTTAAACTGTCGTGTTCAGCTCGCTTCGGCGCTCCCGAAGCAGCCGACGCGGCCGCTATTTCCGCGTGATCCCTAATAGCACGTCACGCCGACGGTGGCGCCAGCTTTTCCAGTGGTGGAGCTCGAGGCCAATTAATAGGAAGAGCTTGGTGGCGCAACCTACCGCCCCGTTCCAAAGACGCTCATAACATCCAGCCGCCCATCCATCCATTTTATCTCACAAACTTTCTTCTACAGTTACCGAAGTGCTTTATTACATATGAAAGGATACAAAATTATCATTCCTAATTAGATATTGTACTCTTTGTTAGTAAGTTTATTGTTTTCTTGTCATTATAAACGCAAATAGCGTTCAGCATCATCGATCTTCCACGTGTTCTCTGGCCTGGATTTAAAATTTTTACCGGTATTTTCGAGTGCACGTCGGCACAGATTCATTCGTTGCTCCTTTGTTGCTAAAACTAGTTTATCGCGCTTCGATGTCCACGCGTTATTTAACTTGGGGTGAAGTCATAGATGTTCTGTGGTGTAGTGACGTGTTTGCCCGAACACGTCAAGCCCGAAAGCTAGGTTTCGGTCGTGAGCCATGCGTCTGCATCGAAACGTGAACGGTATTCTGCGACTGAGTACAGCAGTACCGGTGAGTCGTTTAATATCGCTGCCTGAATCCTTATGTAATATTGCTCTCGTTAACTTACAGGCGCAGACAAGTTAGCGAACTAGATGCTGCGTTACATATGGGCAGTCAGGACCCTCCGTCTGTTACCTTTTAGTTGCGAGGCCATCATTATACACACATTCACGAAAGAGAAAGCAATATCGGAACGCGCGTCACATTTTTCATCTCGTTGTAGCCGTAGTCATGCGTGATTGAGTAGCCTTATCAATATATTTTTCTTTTCTAGCCCGCCGGCAACTTCTTTCGTCCACCGAACCGAATAACCCTTTGATAACTGAACCTAAAGGACTGAATTTAATGTATTAAACAGTTGCACGCATGATAATTAACCTATATTTCGTACCTGTTGGTTCCAAATGTTCTTTCTGTTCAATTTGGTTTACCTGGGGACATTTGCTTTTGCAGTAGTGAAGTGGTGCGTCACATTCATGCAGAAAAAGAGTGCATCATTTCTAATAGCTTCATGTCTTTCATGCATTTGCTTGTGAAACCAGCAGTATGATCCCTTCTAGTGTATAAAATGCGCACAAATGTTCTCATTTGTGGTCTTAGTAATACTTAAGCTGTTGGCATGCGTTGTGGTTAGGCAGACATCAATTTTATGAAGAGTAGCGATATTTATTTACCATGCTGCTTAAGCACCCTAGAACAAACAGTGTACATTTGCGTGTCTTCTGTAGTCACAAACAATTACAATCCACATGTCACACGTTTTCACATTTCAGAATTGTGCTTATTCAATTTCTGATGCAGTCAAAATTTCTGTTCCAGACATGCAGTAATGAGGATGACACCAGTATAAAGAAACACACTCCATGCAATAAACAGAAGCTGCTGCCCGCTACAAGGCCATTGTGGGGACTTTGGCTGCTACTACAAGGTAAACAACACCTGGTTCAGAAATAAATATGCTTGATATATACTGTATTGACTTGCTAGTCTTGAGGTACATGTCATTTGTTTGTAGCAGATGACATGAACATTTTTCATATTTAAAGTTCAGTATAATTGGTTCGAACATAAAAGAATACACTACATGAGTTTGGCTAATCTCTGCTGTATCTCATGTGTCACTGTTCTGCCCCAACAGAGTCTGTTCCGAGCACATCTTGGTCATCACGGGAGCCCCCATCTAAACCAACAGGAAGGGGCTGGAGCCGAATTCGCTAGGCTTTATGCCACAAACAAAGAAGCGCATGCAGAGGAATTTGGATGCGATATAACGTCTACGGACAACTGTGTCGAGAGTGAAAAGAGCCTCCGCCATCATTCCACCAACATGGATATTGGCCGAGTCATCCAGGTACCTCAACAACAAAAATTCTGTGTTTTCATATGTACCTGCAACCTCTGAACAAGCACAGATGACACTGGTCAAAAGAGTTCCACCAGTTTGCCCTTTCTTAATGAGCTTCCTGGCCTAGTCAAATACCATTTATGCCAAGTATAATTTTTTTTCAATGAATGCAAGCTTTTTCATTCCACATTCTTGTTAGAGATCATTCCTCTTCCTCATCCAAACATTAAAGGTCGACCGATTCTTTGCTCATACTTAATACCAGTCATGAGACTGAAATAATCAGAAGAATAAGAATGGGCTGGGGGTGTGTTTGGCAGGCTTTCTCAGATCATGAACAGCAGGTTGCCATTATCCCTCAAGAGAAAAGTGTATAACAGCTATGTCTTACCAGTACTCGCGTACGGGGCAGAAACCTGAAGGCTTACGAAAAGGGTTCTACTTAAATTGAGGACGACGCAACGAGCTATGGAAAGAAGAATGATGAGTGTAACGTTAAGGGATAAGAAAAGAGCAGATTGGGTGAGGGAACAAACGCGAGTTAATGACATCTTAGTTGAAATTAAGAAAAAGAAATGGGGGGGGGGGGCATGGGCAGGACATGTAATGAGGAGGGAAGATAACCAATGGTCATTAAGGGTTACGGACTGGATTCCAAGGGAAGCGTAGCGGGGGGGGGGGGCAGTAAGTTAGGTGGGCGAATGAGATTAAAGCCGAGACCACACGTACGCTTGCGGACGCGCGCTAGCTCGCGTCCGCGCGCCTAGCGCCTGCCGCGCCTCGCGAGTAATGGTGGTTTGCATCCACAAAGACGCGCGACAGCGCGCGCTCACTGGGCTCACTCACAGACGCCTCGGCAGGCGCCGCTTCGTACTTTGTTACTGACAGCGTTTCAAGATGCTTCGATATTTATAAACGTAATTTTTATATTTTTATAGCTGTTAGATCAGTGCAAAAAGGAAGGAAGAACCACATTCTTGCACGATATAAATCTGCTTCACTGAGAGTTGAACGCTCCGCGCCGTAGCTGCGTAGCCAGGCGCGCCGACGCGAGGCAACCCAAGCGCGCGATAACAGAGAGGAGCTGTTCCCCGAGATCACGCCGCGTTTCGACGCGTACGAGCCATGCCGCACCGTGTGCGCATGCGTGGGCGCGTGAACGCGAGCTTGCGCGCGTCCGCAAGCGTACGTGTGGTCTGGGCTTAAGAAGTTTGCAGGGACAACATGGACACAATTAGTACATGACCGGGGTAGTTGGAGAAGTATGGGAGAGGCCTTTGCCCTGCAGTGGGCATAACCGGGCTGATGATGATGATGATGATGATGATGATTAATACCAGTCACTGTCTAGTAGCATAACATATCTGTAGCAGTATTTTCTAGTGTACTTGCCATGTGTGATTCCTCTCCTGAAATAGCTGATGTGGCATTGGCGTGTTTTGCATTAACCTTTGCACCATGTGCTATGTGGCATTTAACTTTTATTAATGTTTTTGGCTTTCAGTGCTTGCAAGGTAGAGTGGCTTCTTTTTTGAATGCAAGCTTTCTCACTCCCATATTTAATTCCTAGTCTCGTTCAGGATTGCTATTCTTGCTCAACAGCCTGTGTTTTTGCGCAAGCTACATTGAAGGGATTGCAGAATCTGGTTTCGCTGATGTCCAACTTGGTTCTCGTCACCGCCACAGTTCTTGCATGTGAGAGCCTGGTCAGTTGCATTGGGAAACAGTCTCTCGAGGCAAGCTCCTGCTCCTGCAGTCCGCACAGTGACATCGACTCCGAATTTACACACACACCGTAATTGGTGCTCCCCGTTCTGTCCTTTCCTGCCGCAGCCATGCGCAAATGTTGCTTGTGGCCTTCCTCAGCCATGATTTGGCATCAACAGAGACTGTCCTGTTGTCCGAAGCATATGAAGTAGATATCCACATGGGTGGAAAGGCCTGGAAAAGTGGCTGCAAAATGGTGATTCCCGCAAAACAGACCATGTCCATACTGAGAGCAGGTGGGGCACCAAGTGTGGGCGACACGTTAGTGGTCACCGAAAGAACGAAAAGAAATGTACAGGTTGGAAAGGAGGTAAGGCTAACATGCTGGGTAGTTCATGTCGCTGTGTTGGCTATGGCAGCAGATGCCTGTGTCACCCGATTGATTTGCAATGCAAGTTATGGCGACTGTCGATACAAACAGGTAGGACATTGTCCAATCTGCTTGCGGTGCGTGTCGTTGCTTCTTACCAGACCACCATGTGTGACGAAGGCAAGCACTGTGCCTGCAGTCGGACTGTTGAACGTGCCGTAAGCGACCCCTGTGCATGCATGCTCACTGTTGTCATGTGGATCTTATCCAATGTACAGTGTACTGTCTGAACCTTATGCAGTGATTGAATGCCAAGTCCCATTTGATCATGGTCGCTGTGTTATGTTTCTTGGATGTGGCAGCCTCGTCAGCTGCATTGTGCAACAGTCTATCGAGGTAACCATCTGCTCCTGCAGTCCACACAGCGACAAAGATTCCCAATTTACACACATCTGTAATAGGTGCTCCCCGTTCGACCTCTCCTGCTGCAGCCGTGGGCAAATTACGCTTGTGGGCCTTCATCGGTCGTGATGTGGCGTGAATGGAGACCAGCATACGTGATTACATGGTCCGAAGTGTATGAAGTTGATAGCCGCATGGGTGGAAAGGCCTCTGCAAAAGTGGGTGCAAAATGGTGATGCCCACAAAACCGATCATGCCCATATTGAGAATGTGGGGCACCAAGTGTGAGTTACACATTAGTGGCACGCGAAAGAACAAAAAGAAATGTGCAGGTTGGAAAGGAGGTAATGCTGAAATGCCGGTAGTCCATGTCACTGTGTTGGCTGCGGCAGCAGATGCCTGTGTTACTCGATACGGCGACTGTTGATGCAAACAGTTTGCTTGCGCTGCTGATTGTTGCTCGCTACCAGACCGCCATGTGCGATGACAAAAGTTACCTTTGGTAGGATATACAGTAACTCTACACTTTCTGGTTGAGCTGCGCCATCTGGTGTCCGCCCCGGTAAATTCCATGCGCTGCCGGTGCTTATTTTCGTACCACTGCGGGTACAGTTTCCCTGCTCTAAAGTTGGTTCTTCATTCTATGGCAGGCACCTTGCCTCCAGCCGGCAAAAATGGACAGACAAGGTTCAACGCACGTGCCTTGGAGTTACTGCAAACATTCACCGGACATCAACGCACACATTCGCTGCTACCACGTTCTACCTAGTAAGTATAGTGGTTTTAGGACTTAATTTGTGTAGTTTCTTCAATCGATTGCTGATTGTGTTGTTAAAATTTTTCAGGGTGGTTTGTGTGAAAATTGGTGTACGAGGACTGATCGGCATCCGAATGGTGTACTGCTGCATGCCCTTTTGCTGCTTCTGCTCTGGGAAATGCCCAGGCGTGTCATTTCATCAGTTTCCAAGTGACGGAGACTTTATTTATTTTCATACTCTCAGGACCAGAGGGTATTACAGAGAGGAGTGTTCTAACAATAAATTGTTAATCGCAACTCTAAAGGCGGCAGGGTCTTCGATTTCAGCGATGGAAGCGGGAAGGTGGTCCCAGTCACTGTTCGTTTGTTATAAAAAAGACGCATGGCAAGTGTTAGTGCGACATAAAGGAATCTTAACCTTGAGTTCATGATCGATCCGTGAGGACACGTAATCTGGAGGGAGGAAAAGCTCGTTTTTAAGTGTTGGTTTAGTGTAAAAAAATTTGTGATAAAGGTTTAAGCAGAGCACTTGTGGTGTGACCGAAGTGTCGGTAGACCTAAATTAGATTTCATTGAAGAGAGGCTAGCGTAGCGAGAATAATTAGAGATATCACATATCGGGCAGCACGGTTCTGAATTAACAGATTCAAGGGCGGTGATTAATGCAGAGCTAGATGGGTCGCAGATAGAGCAAGTATATTCTAATTTCCATATAACCAGGGTTGTGTATAATTTAATCTTTATATTGGAGGGAATGGAGGAAAAATTATGCCATAGAAATCCTAGCATGTGATTAGTGTTCTTAATTACATGTTCAACATGTATATTCCAAGAGAGGTTGTGAGTTATATGCACGCCAAGATAGTGGTAACTAGTAGCGCGAGTTAAAGAGGAGTTATTAAGGGTACAAGCAAAGTTATAATTAACTTTATTGGGATGCATTACTGTCATGATTTTACATTTTGAAGTATTTAGCTTCATAAGCCACTTGTTGCACCAGTTTGAAGTAGTGTCAATGTCGGATTGCAAAATAGAAATGTCCTGTTGGTTAGTAATTACACAATAAAGCTCACAGTCATCAGCAAAGAGTTTAGTGTTAGGGTTAATACTGACAGGTAAGTCGCTAATATAAATAAGAAATAGTAATGGGCCCAAAACCAATCCTTGTGGTCCGCCTGAAGTAACAAGAACGGTAGGAGAGTCATAATCATTAGCGTGAATGTACTGTAAGCGCTTAGTCGGAAAGCATTGAATCCAGCAGTCTAGGATATTAGGATCTATAATAAGCTTGCTGTTGAGCTTGCTCAGTTGTGTGCCAAATGGCAAAAAAAAAAAATTGCAAGGAAGGATTGAACTATCAACGATAAGCCGCCGTCTACGGTCGTGTGTATGCTGCACTTTCTTTCGACCGACTACGCTCCAGAGCGCCACTTTAAGAAACTTTTGCCTGGCGCTGTCCCCAACAGTTTTCGAAGGCTATCCGATCTACCTGACGCCTCCCGCAAAAACAAAAAAAAGAAACCTTGCAACGACCTTGCTGCTCGGGCTGTCCCTGTTCCAAAACAAACCAAGCGGAAAGCTGAGCCACTTGAATCGCTGCCTGTGGAATGCAGCCTGTCAGACTGCCTCTATGAGTGCACGAAAAGCATCAGTATGCAAACTACAAACAACGATGGCCAGAGAGCAAGCTGATACCCCTCGGTGATCTCAGTTTCATTCAAGTTTCATATCACCGTTCCAAAAGCCAGAAGCTGCTGGAAAAGCTCGCAATGGAAGAACAACACACCGTATTCTATCGCAAAAGCAAACATCATGCTTCGGTCGGGAGAATCATGGCAGACTCGCAGACCTTGGCGGCGGACGTGGGACGTCCTTTTTGCCGCAGGCATCACGAGAACGTGACCTTTTTGGGTGATCACGTGATCAAAAACGTCACATTCTTGTGACACCTGCGGCAAGAACATTCCACGTCCGCCACCAAGGTCTGTTAGTCGTGGCGCTGGCTAACACTCCCAGGGTACTACTAGGACACATAAATGCCCCAAGAAAGTGGATGGAAAAATGGCGCCGTGGTAGCTCAATTGATAGAGCATCGCACGCGAAATGTGAAGGTTGTGGGTTCGGTTCCCACCTGCGGCAAGTTGTTTTTTCATCCGCTTTAATTTCCATTTATTTATCGTTCCTTTGTTTCATTTATTAAGCGCAAGTAATGTCCCCTATGTTGTCCTTGGTGTCAGTGTTTGTTGGCTTCTTATGATATGACAGCAAAGTCAGTGACTTACTTGGGCTTGCCATATGTTGGTGGCTACATTGCTAAGTTAATAACAGATTTTGGTTGCGAGTCCTGCGAAAGGCTTGTAACAACATCGTGCAGCAAAGATGATCTCCTGTACACACTGTTGCAAGGCCAACAACCTTCACATTTCGCGTGCGATGCTCTATCAATTGAGCTACCACGGCGCCATTTTCCCATCCACTTTCAGATTATGCTACCCAAGACCAAAGTTTCTTGCTCTTTTAAACAATGGAGGGAATTTTTTTGAGCACATGGCAAAGGACCTGCGAAGAATGAATACGCTTGAAATTCTCCAATTACCGAGCGTTAGCTCGAATGCGCGCCAGTACTAAGCTGCCCAGAGTGTAGAGTACCCAGGGAGAGGCCCCACGGGCCCCGCCCCCCCCCTCACCGCCTACACCACCACTCCTCACACACATTCCTAAAGTGCTAACAAATCAATCTATTTGGCAGTCAATATTTTGCTGCATTTTTCAGCGAAAGCTGTATATGGCTAACCTTACATATCTTTTTCGTCATCCTTCAACAGAAAAAATCATCATGTGGGCCAATCGTGGTGATAGTGCAGAAAGAGTCGAAGCTCAATGGCACATACCCCTATGGGCTCAGAAACCTGTAACACACCCTTTGAAATCTTCGGGAGGGGCCCACATATGTGTTAACGCCTGCTTCACCTCCGCTGTGGGTCAGCCCGGCATTGCACTACCGTCCGGCCGACCCGCGGCGGAGGTGAAGCACTTTACTTTTCGTTTGAGAGCTTTGACTGTCATCAGCTCTCGCTGCCATTCCATCTTCAGAGTGGAATGGTTGTCGATTTTTTCACTCCTTTTGGATGGCGGTAGTTATCGGCATCTTCTGGGGTGTGTAGGCCAGTTTTCTCGTCGATTCGGTGCCCGCGCGATTAACTCGAGATGAGTTCAGTTGTCACCATCTATTCAATGATCACGCGCATTGCTGTTGCTTTGTTAGTTCAACCTTCTTTGCTTACACTGATCCAGGGACCAGTAAAGGGATTCGGTTCATAGTCAGCTGGTCTGTATGCTCATGGAACGAGTTGCAGCTGGAGAAAACGCTAATTGCGTTAAACTTTTCCTTTTGCTTCATTATTTCGTCGAGTGACTGCTCGCCGCGACGCTGGCAGATCCTCGAAAGCATATACCTGCGATATGGGTTAAATAAGGTGGAAAATAAAATAATGCGAAACAGTGTCTATCATCAGACCCTGCAGTAACCGTTAACACCATAAACAATATGATTGTCACCCGCTGCCTTGCTGGCTTTTACCTAATGGTACTGCACTTTTCGGGCAAGATTCGCAACTGAGAAGAAGTTTCGCAAAGGGTTGAGAAATTAAGTGATCTACTAAGGGAGAGAGCCAGGGCAACAGCCAAACAGGAAGGAAAAGCGAAAATTAACAAATTTAACCGTTTGCGAAAATATTTATGGGTCAACATCTCTTTATTTAAAAAGCAAGTAGAGAAAATGCCACTGAAAGCGGAGAATAATTCCATGTGTTTTGAATCACGCTTCTACAATTATCAGTGGAGCCGCCTGACGTAGCCACTTCTCTGCTGTGCTAATGTGAGTGCCTTTCTAACCTTCCCTGGTGGTTGCAGTACGTCTAGAACCATAGCATCCTGCGCTCTACGCGATTATACGGAACTGGTGACCACGCATTGTTATGCGACTTCCCAAATAACAACACGAGTTGGTTTTGGCACTTAAATTGATAGAACAGTAAAGGAGGGATCCAAAAGAACTGTGATTGTTCCGCAAACATATATATTTCTCTATAATTCTTCCAAGGCTAATTCAAAGAATGCTACTAGAAATCTTTATTTTTTTTACTTTCACTTGTTTACTTGTTCTTGGTAGCGTTCTTGCTGCACTTCTGTCAGGCATGAGTCCATTTGATGTGGTTCCTTATTTGCCAAGTAAAGGAGAGGTGTATCTCACAGGCGTACCTGTGAGGTACACCTTATTTCAATCCTCATTTGCGGGTTTACGCGTCTTTATGGTGAATGGTGGGCATTAGTCACATTTGTGCTAGTAAAGCTACCTAACCCCCCCCCCCCCCCCCCCGCCCTCTGCATTTGCCCCTCTAGCGGATGGATTAGTGGCAGACAATAGGCGTGCTCTCCTCCTTTTTCAGCGCATTGTTCGGAGATGTGCGGCCGATTCTCGTTCCTCATTGGCTGACGCAATCCATAGCTTTCGGCGCACCCATGACCAACGTTTTTTCGATTCCTTTCAGTTTGAAAGCTTCAGCGCAGAGAGTGTCACTCTTCTGGTTCCTGCCGCGCAGTGGCTCTTGTCACGCTGTTAGAACAACTAGGGGTGTATGTGTTTACAGAAACGCACCATAGAGACTCGGAAGAGCCGCCAATGATTGAGAATTATGTTTGGGAAGGGTGCAACAGAACTAAGTCGGAAAGAAAGGGAGGGGGAGTTGGAATGCTCATGCATCAGAGAGCCAAATGGAAAAGAGTAAATTCACAATGTCAAGAGCATCTTTGGTTATCAGGCACACTGAGTGGGAAAAAAACTTGGCTGGGCGTTACATATTTGTGGACGGGAAATAATTGCACACAGAAGACTAAAGAGTTAGTGGAATGCATAAGTGCTGATATTAACTGTTTCGGGAATGATGCTAAAATTATCCTGTTAGGTGACATGAATGCCCGCATACAAGATTTAGATGGCTATACCGACAAAAACAGGAAGGCAATGCTAGACCTTTGTGAGCAACATAACCTCATTATCGTGAATACAGGGCCTAAGTGTGAAGGGCAGATCACGTGGGAAGTGAGAAGCCGGCAATCAACCATTGATTACTGTCTCATGACAGAAGGAATTCATGATAAGTTGAGAGAAATGGTCATTGATGAGGAAGGGTGTAGCAGCATAGGGACTGACCATAAACGTATCATTTTCAAGATGTGATATGTAGTTGGGAAAGAGAGCAAGGAGTGCAAAATGGCCAGCCCAAATTTGAACGCGGAACAAATAACATATATAGTCACTAGAGTCGAGGAAGAAATTGGTAAATGGCCAAGTAAAGAGTAGGAATATAGAGAGCTTCTAAGTGTAGTAACGACAGAAGGAGAAACAACATGTTCGTTTAAAAGGAAAAAAGAAACAGAAAAGGTGGTGGAACAGGGAGATACGAGAAGCGATCGCCGAGCGACAGAAAGCATCCCGAGAGCACAGGCAGGCAAAGAATGCGCAATTGCCGCAGGATGAAGTAGCCAGTAAATGGGAAATGTACCAAGAAAAAAAGTCTATGGTTCAAATACTGATGCAAGCAAAAATAAAAAGTGAAAGTGAATGTTGGTTGTCAGAAGTACGTGAGAGAAAGAAGGCCGCACCTAGAATGTTTTGGAACCACAAAATTATTAGGCAAGAAGTCAACAACACTACAACAACATATCCTAGACGAAGATGGAAACAAATTAGAAGATGAAGCGGCATTAAATGACATCCAAAAAATAACAGCCGAATCTTTCCAAGGCAATGACGAAGTTGTATTTGAAGAAAAAAGCGTGAAAGAGAACCAGATGGAAAAGGAGCTGGTGCTGACAAATTTCAACTGGAAGAAAGCCGAAGAGAAAATTCCTAAGCGCACAGCCACAGGGCTAGACGAAATTCCTGTTAGGCTGATTAATGAACTAGGATCAAAAAGCAAGGAAGCTCTGGTGAAAACAGTGGAAAAAAACTTTAAAAGATGGACGAATACCAGACAGTTGGCGACAAAGTAGAATGAATTTAATTTAGCAAGGTAAGGGGGAGAAAGATAGAATTCACTCGTGTAGACTGCTGACCAGTACATCGGTAGTATACTGGCTAGCAATGCAGGCAATCAAATTAAAGCTGCAAATGTGGGCATAGAATAATGGCATTTTGGGAGTACTTCAGAATGGCTTCAGAATAGGTAGGCATTTGGATGGTAACTTATTTGTTCTTACTCAGTGTATTAAAATATCGAGTAGAAAGCAGGCTGTTATATGTGGTCTTTTTAGACATTACAGGAGCGTAAGACAACATAGACCGTAACATTTTGTGGGTATTCTGGAAGGGGAAGGCTTAGGTGACGATTGTCTACAGCTTTTGAGAGAGGTTTAGCTAGAAAATACCATTTGCGTTGAATGGGAAGGGATGAGGAGCGAGGGGAAAGTTGATATCAACAAGGGACTGAGACAGGGCTGCCCTTTATCCCCACTGCTGTTTATGACGTAAAATGGTGAGGATTGAGAGGGTGCTAGAAGGAAGTAATTTTGGGTTTAATCTCTCATACAAACAGGCAGGTACAGTATTAGTGTAGCAGCTTCCAGGTTTATTTTATGCGGATGACATTGTGTTGCTAGCTAACAAGCAAAGTGATTTGCAACGTCTGGCTAATATCTGTGAACAGGGAGGCGAGAATTTAGGTTTGAAATTTAGTGTTAGAAAATCTGCTGTTATGGTATTCACTGAAAACAGTGAACAGACAGTGGCAATACAGTGCCAGGAAATACCTCAGGTAAGAGAATATAAATACTTTGGTATATGGATAAACAAAGGCAACAGATATATAAAAACACAGGAAAAAAAACGATAACAGCAAAGGGGAAGAGAAATGCAGCCATAATAAAGCACAGAGCGCTATTGGGTTACAATAGGTACAAGGTGCTCCAGGGTATGTGGAAAGGTGTAATGGTTCCAGGAATTACTTTTGGAAATGCAGTTGTTTGCTTTCAGTCAGGAGTACAATCAGGATTCGATGGCTACCAAAGGTCAGTGGGACACCTCACATTGGGCGCTCACAGGAAGACTACAAATTAAGCTTTGCAGGGTGATATTGGCTGGACTACTTTTGAAGTGAGGGAAGCTCACAGTAAAATTGATTATGAAGAATGACTGAGGAATGTGTAAGAAAGTAAATGGGCTGGGAGAGTGTTGAGGTATCTGTACACGAAAAACATTGGTTCACAGTGGAGGAAAAGAACTAGGAAGCTTACCAGCAAGTATGCGGCCTGTAGGGTGGGCAACACAGCAACAAAGAATGTCAAGCGGAAAATCTGAGAAGCTGAAAAAATCTCATGGATGGCAGCAACAGAAAAGAAACGTGCCATGAGTAACTACTTAAGAGGAAAAAATTAAATCTGGAAAGAAACAATTTATGATAACTCAAAGGGAAGCTCATTACTTTTCGAAGTGAGATCAGGATGCCTTGGAACACGCACCTATAAAGCGAGATATAAGAAAGAAGAAGCATGTGCTTGCTGCGGTAAAGCTAGGGAAATGATGGAGCATGCTTTATTAGAATGTGAAGACATCTGCCCAGCGGTCGATTTAGGCACCACTGGCCTCCTTGAAGCCCTTGGGTTCAGCGAGAGCAGTAAAAAAGTAAACATGTACGCAATAGGGATTAGTAAGATGCTATCGGAGGATTGGTGGAATAAAAGTAGAGAAACGACAAAAAACGGAGACGTACAAAAGCAAAGTTCGCAATAGGAGGTCAGAAAATTTGGTTATGGGAGTTCATAGTTTTTTTTTTTTTTTTAACCTATGTAGGACATTAAGCAGTATAATAGCAAGGGCTTGGTGGCGCAACCCACCACCCTGTTCCAAAGGAGATGCTCGTAACATCCATCCAGCCCGACCGGCGCGGTCCCTTCCCATTGTCGCCGCCACCTGATCGAAGTAGCGAGCTGTATTTTTTTAAGTATAAACTTTACTCAAATATTCCGACTGCTTAGTCTCTACTCACCTCTAAAGAGAGGTCTGTCTGGAAGGTGCACCGAATGCTGTGCTTGTGGGTGTTCAAGACACACTGAGGAACGAGCGAAGCACGCCGTTGGAAGCAAGCTCGCCTGCATGAATTGATCGAGTCCAGAAAGCTCGAGTCAAGCCTGGAAAGTTGTATGAGATGCTATCATACACTTCTCCCTTGGAGTAAATGTGGTCTCTGTCACTGACTTCTGGCGAGTCAGCTTCAGAAGTTAACTCGAGCATTCTGGACTCAACCATTTCATGCAGGTGAGCTTGCTTCCAACGGTGTGCTTCCAAATTTACTCATTATATCCCCAGTACATCCACGCATATACAGATGGTTCGTGCCATACGAATTCGTTCCAGATTTACTCATTATATCCCCAGTGCATCCACGCATATACAGACGGTCCGTGTCATAAAAATTCCTTGGCTTCAGCATTCGCCATTCCACACGTGGCGCTAGAGCAGACATTTAAATTATCCCGAGAGACATCTGCCACCGTGGCAGAAATGTTAGCAATCCTGTGTGCCTTGCGCTTCATAACATCAGAAAACAATTTGCAAAAATGGGTTATTTTTAGCGATTCGCAAGCCGCTCTCACATTACTACAAAGCAATAAGAAAAATTCTTTGAACACTTTGCTATTGTATAAGACACTCAAAGAACATACAAAAGCAAGCGCAGTGAATCACGTAATTGCATTTGAATGGATACCTGGGCACTGCAATATTCCTGGTAATACTGCAGGGGACACAGCTGCAAATCGGGCGCACAATAATGCAGAAACAATCAATCTTAGCCTTTTGCATAGTGAAGTCCGTCTGCTCCTGAGACAGATTTCCTATCGTTTCAGCAGACCTATCTGGTTTGATAAGGAATGTTGGAACTCGGAGTTGTACTTTATAGACCCATGTATAAGCCTATCAATTCCAGAAAAATCTAAGAGAAAACAGAAAATTGAAAACACTGGTGCACTGCCTGCTGCTTGGAAGTGCATTTACGAGACACTTCTTATACAGGATAAAACGTGCCTCTAGTCCGCAGTATTCTTGTGGCCATCCAGACGAAGATGCGTATCTTCTCTTCCTCGAGTGCACTAAGTACGATCCACAACGAAGGGTATTGCAAGCAAATTTGTTGCTTTTGATATTTGGTCCGTGGCCAACTGCAGGCCTTCAGAAAAGAGCACTTCTTGCTTTAAAGAAGTTTTTCGAGGACATGAACATTTCGGGGAAATATTAAGCTTCAGTTGATCCTAATAAGCTAAATGAGTGATATGGGTGTTGTTCTGGGTTAAAGATTTATTTATGTGGTGATCGTGATTTTTATGCTGTGTGTGATTGTGTTCTGTGCTTGCAGTGTAATTACATGTGTTGCATGTTTGGCTATTCAAAATATCTGTCTTTAGTTATACAAATGTGTACTGAACTCATGCACAATACTTTGCGATTAATGTACTGTTAGACTGTATAGTTTTTATTCACCTGGTGTTCTACTGAGTGCCATAATTTGTGTCATTATGCTCCCTTTTTGCGCATATTTGCATTTTTTTAGTTACGAGGAGTAACTAGTGCTGCCATTAAGGCACCAACCTCTCATAATATCCATTTCAATTAGAAAAAGATATGTGGTGTGAAAATTCTCCAAGTGCATAACTTGTCCTTCCTGTATGAAAAATATCAGCTCTCCAGTGCCAGTTTTTTGGCACTGACTCATACTTTACGGTGTACAAGAACTTCAAGCAAGGGTGCCTAAAGCATCCCACCAAAAACATGCTAAACATTTTACAAATACTGCAAACAAAGCAGTTTCTGTTTCCTTAAGAGAAGGTTCCTTTTGTGGGGACATCTTTTGGGACGTGCTAAGCGAGCTGGAATTGCTAAACCTTGCTCGACTTTGGTGTGCAGAGCACATGGCCACTTTTACATGTCAGGTCCGGCATTTCGTCATTGAGAGTCGCCTGCATTTTTATGCAAGAAACGTGAATCACCGGCTGGAAAACAGAGAAAGGGCCGCCATTGCAAAAAAAAAAAGTTCTTCTTCTGTAGATGTTCCCTCCATGCTTTCTAATAAGTTTGTCTTCATTTAATGCTTGTTTGTCTTGACTGAAATTACCATTCTAATAATTAACATGCAAAACCCTGCTCTAGTCTGTGCGGTGCTCCATGCGTCGGCAACAGAGCGCAGAATTTCGCGACTTTGGTCTAGAAATGGAACAGAACATAGCTAATTATAGCTTTTCCTTATTGTTTTGTGCATTCTTCCAAATAAGGGTTACGCTAACAAATACTAAGATGTTTGGGGTAACCGTCGGAAGTGCGTGCGATAAATAAAGCGCGAAGATATTAAACGATCGGTTCTTCGTGACCTTGCATTAGGCTGCTCTTTAACTTACCCTTACCACTCAGGCCAAACGGTTCTTTAACCATCAAACTGAAGTTTCAACGTCACAGCTCAGAAAAGGCCGGCGGAGAAGGCTCTGCAACAGCTGCCGAGTGCGACTGCTTCAGGCTGACGGCGACAGCAGCGCCGCGTGGTGAGTGGAAACGGAACGGGGTCACCTTCTCGCGCACGGCTAGGGCGAGCTTGGAAACTGAAAGGATGCTATTGGTCTTCCATAAATGTCTGTGCTATGTATCATGTGCTGTGTCGAGGCTTTTATTTACCATACGTTATGTGAATTTTCCAAACTCGCATTTGGTAACCCCACAATTTTACCATTTTGGTCCACTTAGGGATGTGACTAGCTTTCCTATATATTTTTTCATGTTAATTATCATTTGCAAAAGCTCCTTGACTGTGGTTGCACATGCTTGGAATGAGTTCTCATTTACAGATGATTTTAGTAAGTTGCTACCATTCCTAAGAGTTTGGTTGTCACTGTAGTGTCTACTGTCGTTAAATCAGGAGCACCTTCAGCATGAGCCTATTACTCAAACTGACATTTTTATATACTGTTAAATAATAGATGCAGCACTATACACATCACCTAGGTACAACATGCGGACTGCCTTTTAATTAGACAATTATTAACAGTAATCTGTCATAACTTATTCACTAAATAAAATGCGAAGTCCTGTGAGTCAATCAGTACCCCTATATTTTTCGCAACTCTCAACTGTAACTTCTAATCTGATGATACTGGTGCTCAGGTGCCTCTCATCCATTGGGGAATGCAAAAAAAAAAACTAGCAGAGAACAACACATCGGGCCGTTAGCCTCAATATGCCCACCTCCTCTAATACTGCCCCTGCTTTCCTTTGGGGCTCATGGGCTCATGCTTTTTCTCATGAGCCTTTCCTTTACGTTCTTTCTGACTGACTTTCAGAATTGTCACTTGTTGCTCCTTCCTGGTCTTTTTCCTTCTTTCATGCCCCTATCTATGCTGACCACTGCACTAGATGAAGTCATTAACACCACAAGCAGGGACCTATAGGTAAATAGTTACTGAATGACACTGTCACAGTTGGGGGCTGTTCCAATCTGATCATAGCATTGCTGCCAGTACTTTAAATTTATGCTGTTTTCTTGCCTGCTGTACCTGAAGTTCTTCTAGGTAGGTGCATTTGTTGTTTCAATAGAGTAACGTACCAATTTCACCTGACAGGTTTAATGGCTTAGTGTATCTCTAACTTTGCGGTGGACTTCTCTCTACCTTATTTTACTAATTATACAGTGAAAGGCATAGGTCACATCAGCCAACCACAGGAAGAGCTCCTTCTTTGCACCCCTGATGGCCCCCACACAACACTGTGACAGACAAAAGCTTCATGAAAGAATTAGTAGTGCAAGATGGACGAGCTCGTCCCCTTACTCTGGAATCCGCAGTCGGCACTCGTTACTGATTGGCTGACACAAGCCATAGCCTTCATTGCACTATATAGGTTATCTGTTAGGTTAACACATTTGCCATTTCTCTTTCTGCTTCTGTGACTACATTAACTTTTTTTCTCTATACTGTAAAGACTGCTTTGACAAAATAAAGTTGAACCTGCCGGTCTCTCTTTGCTGCAGCCAGTGGCAAGTCAAGAATGGAGGAGATCCTCCTGCAGGTTCATGGGAGGTTTACGAAGATCCATGCAGGTCCACCCTAAAAATCGTGATATATGCCTGCCATTTATCTGCTTCCGTGCTTTCAAAAAATATTGCCCGTACATATGCCACCGGCACGGGGGCATTTCAGCTGTTAGGAACATTGAGCGAGTCCACAAATAAAGAAAATCTTGAAGTGATAGGAATGAAGAATAGCTGCATAAACAGCTTGTTTGTAGAGGGGATTAATATTTCGCTAACCTTGTGTGCACAGTTTACATCCTCCCCTCTCCCCCCACTTATGATGTATGAATGCATGTCACTGTCTAGATGAACCAGGAAATCTGAATGGACCAATTGACTCCTTCACAGACATGTGATTTGCACTTGACATGCAAGATCTCCCAGCAGGGTGCACGGTTTCCTGGCAATGAAGCGTCCAAGGAAAGTGAAGGCAGGGCTATGGACACAAATAAAGCAGAGGCCTACCGTAGATGAGGTTATGTGCTGGTGCATGCATGTATACACGTTCCCTTTGAGGAACACTAGCCGCTGCGTTTTTGACCTGTCCACTCCTTATGCTTTTTGTACTACATTTCTCAACTTGCTGTGTCTCAGTGCGCAGGGCTGATGCAGTTGCAGCTTTTTGGACACATCAGTGCCTAAATGCCTTCGTATGGTGAGACCTTCTGATGGGGTATCGAAAGGCTGTGAATGAGAGAACAGTAAATCAGTTGCAACATCTGTAAGAAGTTTGTGCAGAAATTCTGCTCAGATTTCACAACCTTATCAATAGGCAAGTGTGTATAAGTGAGCTTGTGCTCATGCTGCATGTTTCGTCTTTCACCAATTATCTCAAGTAGCTTGCGAGACCTTTGGCCTAGCAAGCAACGCTAGTTTTCATTCATGATAGCACCTCTCTTCTTCGCCCTAGAGTAGTTTTGTAGTGGTTGTATGGGTAATCTTTGCAAGAAGCCCATGGATGAGTTTCATGTGGTGCTGTGCAAATGGAAAGTCGCAGTTGGGGGTAAATGGTTTCCCTGCCAATCTCGGTCCTCTTGAATCCTTGACACATTGGCATGCAGAAAATCATGATTGCTGCACTTATAAACTGTTCATGGTATGTTTTTCAGATGTCAGCACCTCGACATCTTGTAAGCACGAGCGGACAACATGCGTGTTTGACCTGGCATACCTGTGCAGTTCTTTAGTCTCTTGCTGGTGGTCTACTAATGTCCTGTGGTTGTGACATCGTGTTACAAATTTTTTGTGGCACTTTAAATGTTAATTAGCACTTGGGAGTAATGCCATTATACCTGAATATCTCATACTCAATTATTGTCATGTACTACCCACACTAATTGAAAGTTGAACTGCAAATAACTGATCGGAATGCCTATTATGCATAATTATAGAAGTGTGACGTGTATTCGCTTTGTAGCTGATTTCAAAGTGTGGAGTGGTCCCAAATGATGTGTTATCGAGTCTGTATTAAGGTACTGTATCAAATGCAGGTGAACCTGGAAGTTGAACAATACATTGGAGTAGTTTCGGAATTTATACTTATAGTACCTTCATAACATATGATAAATAGCTGGCCAAGAAAAGTTCCTGCTTAGAATCAATGTTCTCACACAGGAACTTATCTTCTTCAGAGCCAGGAAGACAAGTTCTCTTGTCGAAACATTGGCTGTAAGTAGGAACTTTTCTTGTTTGGCCACAATTTATCACTTAAACTCTTCATCTTCATGCGAACCTTTTGACTTCTTTGGATTTCATGAAATACATTGCATGTCTCGCATTTACACGCCTTGAAAAACTTGCACTCACGAGGGTTGTTGGTTCATTTACAGAGGCATACCGAAATTTGCGGAATGTGACAGTTGCAGACCTGCAAGTGGCAACCGACTTCCTGCCCCCCTCATGTTTCTCCAGTACTGACAAACCTGGGCCGGACATCACTTGTCCAAGATGGCTGCATCTACTAAATATTGGGCTGCATGATGATCAGTTCTATAGACATTCTCACAGAACACAAGGGCTTGAGATACGTTCTTGCTTATGCATTGGTGGTTGCAAAATTCTTGGAACATAAAAGCCAAGAGGCGCAGTCTCCCTGCAGCTTTGAGCTTCACTTTGGAATCAGTGTTTTGCAATATTCTGTAAATAAGTTGTCCCTGCAAAGCTTTGTTCCAGCCAAGAACTCTCGTCCTCAAACCACATTTTTGCCTCAAGGCAAAGCACGAGTTGAAAGCCATAGATCAGTATTGCATTCTTGGAAGCATGCTGGTTTTTCTTTTGGTTGAAACATATTGGTTTTTCTTTTTCTGAGTTGTAATCTGAAAATTGAGTTCTGCTGATGACATTACGCCTGTCCTTTAAGACATTGTCATCTCTCTGTTTTCTTTAGTAAAGTGCCCTCTCTTGTCTCTTTGTGCAGGCAGCAAGCGTCAGAGCTCAGACCACTGAGAAGTAGAATTCGCTTGTTGAGACTGTTGAGCTAAATGGCTTTCACCTTTTGTTCTTGTTAAAGAATGCAGTATTGGATTTGGAGACAAGGGTTTTTGATTGAAAGCTTTCTCTCAACTTTTAAGATTTCTGTAAGTTGCGTATTGACAAGTGTACTCCGTAGGTCACGATCACAAATACATAGCGCACTGCTCAATTCACGTCAGTAAGGTTTGGACCTCTTTCATGGTGTTTATGTTCCAGAACCATATGTACCGATTGTCTTTGTTGTTCGTCCAACATAAAACCATATTGGGATTTCTGTTTCTAGCTCTACTTCATAGTTGATTGCCTGGTCATGTGATGTCTCTCTCTCTCTGTCATATTTGTTTTTCTGACTGCTTTATCAGGTAGAGTATGCACTGCAAACTTTCAGTGACTAAATTATTTTACTTTCACTGACACTTGAACAAGAAAAGAAACAAGTGTCGTTCAGAACCTGAACTGATTGCTTCCTCAATGCCTTCTTTCTTAGTATGTGTATGTTGTACTGTACTTTTGGTAGCACTCAAAAACAGTCGACAGCTAACATAGCACATGGTTTCCTAAGGTCATCATGTAGCACCAGCAAGCATGCCTCTCCATACGACAGATTGTGAAAGGCTTGTCTGACATCAGCAGCTTTGTTTATTTGTGCTCTAGGCTGCACAGTTTCATTTGAAGCCAGTACGTCTAACTACCATATAGCATACTTATGTATCGGATTCACAAGGCATGGCGCATTATTTGTATCGAGCCTTTGTGCCAGACAATTGCCAACAGCACATTTGGCTGGTCATTTGAGGTTGCTGTAAGAGTGCTCTGATAATTGTGTAATAGATCAATGATGCTGTATAAAAAGGCAAAAGGCTTTAGGTTTAATTATTCTATCTTTTTAATGCTATATGAGTGTGGTTATTGTCCTGATGAAGCTTCGGCACTTCACCCTTTGAAGTTTTGCGGGAGTGCTCAGAAATGGCCAATCGAATATGCCATGAAGTTCTCCAGCTTCTTTATTTTTGTATTCAAGTTCTATCTGCTCAATTAAATAGTTGCACAGGAACAGCTTTTGTTGGAAAGAAAAAAGAAGAAAAGCAAACGGTTATTCATATATTAGTTGTCTATATCTTGCATTGGGCTTTGAAACAATCTCTGGAACTTGTCTTGGTGTTTTAATAAGAAAGAAATTAATATCTTTGTAGGCCTCTATAACTCTGTACAACCAGAAATTATATTAGCATCAATGAGCATATATGATGCTGTCATATGGCTTCATGACCACTTCCTGGAGTTCTTTGTTGTTTTTTTTTTTTGACAGTCAATACATGCGTTTAGAATAAGTCACAAATTGGTGCATGTTCATAGGTTATTTTGGCATGTAGGTTTATTGTTTATTGCCTAGCATATGTACGTGGCTTTTATTTTGTGGCTTTTGCTATGTTGGCTTTGTTTTTTACCTGTATGAGAGTTATATCAGCTGCTTGGTGGGACATGTAGAATGTAGTGAAGATGCTGCGATAAAGGTGTTGCAAGTGCGTCCAACTAATGTTGAGCTCAGAATGATGCTGTAGATTGTGTACCATCGAATCATCTGGTTCATGCAATTTTTTTTTCGTTGTAATTGTCTTTTAATCTTCTGTAAGTGTTGGCTGAGATGGGTCTCTTTTTCTCATTGTGGTAAACAATTCAGGTACTTAGACAATTAATTTTTAATTAAATACGCATGCCATATTGTATGTTCTACCTTACGGCTAAACTTGGAGCAGTTTGAAAAGGGTTGCTTTTTTCTTTATATTTATTAATTACTGCTCCTACTACCTTACAAAAGCTAATTGCTTTAGGTGACAAGTTTTTTTTTTCTTTTTTTTCTGATTTTACTTTTACACAAGAAGGCTCAAGGCTAACTGTCCCTGGAAAGTGAATCTGCATCATGTGGACATTTATACTCCCGAACAACTTTCTGTGGCTATGAAAGGAAAGCTGCGGAGCCAAAGCGCACAAAAGTGAAGGCGCTTCTGAAAAGAGTCCAACGTTTTACTCGGCATTTGTGTAAGCTGGGTATGAGAAAACATAAACACTTTATTAGCAACAGTTAAATAAGTCAAAACACACCATTGAATGTAAAAGTTTTCTTATTTTTCAGCTTTTCCCTTCTGCATCTAGACAAATGCGAGACTGTCACACGGGAAAGCTGCGTCGATTCAGCGTCTGTCCTGAGCAACCAAAAATACTGTCAAACGCTGGCGGACTACTTGGTGCCGTAACACATGTGCAGAAGCTCCACCCCTACAGCTTTCGCTTAATAGCCACAGAAAGTTGTCTGCGAGTATAATGCAATGAGGTTAACAGCAATAACAATTATAAGAATAATGATAATGACAACCGATAGTTACCACACAAAAAGAAGATACAAAATAAGTTCGATAACTTGAGTAGGGAAATTGTGAAGGAGAATTAAAGAGGCGAGATGAAAATGAAATTGTACGTTTTCTCACTTGCACTTCCATTTTTAATATCGGAAGATGCTCCCACTAAATCTGTATGTCAGCTTCTGAAGCTTGCATAATGTACACAGCTGTCCCTATATTGCAGGCTGCAGTTAATTGGCATATGTTTGCTGAACAGCATACCTATGCACACAGTTTCACTCTCCTGGAATTCTGTAGTCTATGAAACTACAGCAGCCTACGGTTGTCAAAATCACGGGTGTTATTGAAACATAATCTTGTCCCTAAGCACACCATTTTTTGCGTCTTAGGTTCAGTGTACACATGTGGCAGGGTTTGCACTCTTCCTTGGGACCTAAGGTGGCTGCACCACACAAGTATCACGCCGAGCGTGCAGGTTGAAGTGCTCGCCATGTGTGCACATGGCTGTCCATTGTTTCCTCGAGATTGAACTGGCCTGTGGTTGTTAAGCAGGCTGGTAGCAACCGTTATGTGCGGAGTGCCGAAGCCTAATATCATAATTTCCAGCCCCCCATGCACTACAGGGTGCAAGCCTTTTGTTGCTCCACAGGTATTATACCTGCCCAAGCCTTGGTTGTAAGTGCTGAAATAAAAAAACATTCTTTTTACGCATTGTCTTCACTGGGCAGTATAACACAAATTTATTTATACTGCTGCCTTTCAAGCTAATTTAAAGGACAGCCTAAGACATTCATGCATCTTTACCATTGGGCAAAATTACAAGAAATTTGCTGTTTCCAGAGCCCCGCAGAAACAATTTATTGTATGATTTATTGTATGTATTTGTTGTATGAATTGTGTGAAAAGCTGTACAGAACGCTGGCATCAGAGGAACAAAAATGACAGCACAAAACATGCTATTTGTTCCTCATGTGTGCATGTATTGCATGCCTGCTTTTGTATGCCATGAATCTTTACGAGATGCTGATGCTTTTCTCGGTCAAACAAAGATTAAACGTTTCAGAGCTAATCAAATGCTGGCAACATACAACAGCTTAAAAAAAAGGAACACTGCTGTTGCTAAATTTCCTGTTGCTAAGTTGCCATGACAAGTAAACAACTTACAATCAATGATACCAAAGTGAACCTTTGCGACTTTTCCAATATTTTTTATACTTTTCTTTAATATTTAATCATACTGACATTCTAATTGCCACCGGTGCAAAGTATCTTTAAAATGTGTCTTGCTCCATGCTACTTGCTAAGAAGAAGGTGATGTAATGTTAAACAGTAAGGTCTTATGGGGATCAAACTTTCTACAATCTGTCATTTATTGTGTGGTTTTCTTTCTTCTTCCAGTTTTTCATGTTCTGCAGATAGTTCTTTGTGCCTGGTTGTTTTTGTGCATGCATCTATTTTCTGTGTTCTTGAAAAAAAAAACAGTTGTTAGAAATGCCTATTTGGTTCATGTCCCCATTGTGCTTCTCGTAAACCTTTGCAGCATGTTATCAAATTAATGACATTCGAACTACCACCAACACAAGCATTATTTAATAACAGCAGGATTCATTTTTCAAACTTGCAGAGTACTTAGGCCCAGGGTTCATGTGCATCGTTAAGGAGGAGCCACCAGCTGTTCCAGATGCTGTTGAAGACGAGTTTGAAGCAGCTACCGGGACCGACAGCTCGCAGACGGCAAGCAGTCGCCGAGACCTTGAATGCGTCGGAGAAAGTGCCCCTAGCTATGAATGCGAGATGTGCCACAAGGTTTTCAACACCGATCAACGCCTGCTCCAGCACTCCGTAGCACATGGGCGCGAGTGGAAGTTCTGGTGCAGTATCTGCGGAGCCAGCTTTGCACGAAGCGAAGATCTGTCGGAGCACGGGAGTACGCACGTCAACAAGCAGCAGCACCGGTGTTTGATCTGCTACAGGTCCTTCTATCATGCGGGCCTGCTTCGAAAACATGTGTCGTGTCATACTGCTGTTCATGATGAGTTTGAAGCGCCTAACGGGAGCGAAAGTTCGCAGATAGCAAGCAGCCGTCGAGACCTTGAATGCGTTGGGGAAAGTGGCCATCGCTATGAATGCGAGATGTGCCACAAGGTCTTCAACACTGATCAACTCTTGCTCCAGCACTCCGTAGCGCATGGGCGGGAGTGGAAGTTCTGGTGCAGTATCTGCGGGGCCAGCTTTGCACGAAGCGAAGATCTGTTGGAGCACGGGAGCACGCATGTCGACAAGCAGCAGCACCGTTGTTTGATCTGCCACAGGTCCTTCTACCATGCAGGCCTGCTTCGAGAGCATGTCTGGTGTCACACTAAGCAGCCGACATTCTACTGCCACCTGTGCCCCATGGTGTATGTTGTTTGAGTGATGTCTTTCGTTGCTTGTTTTAATCAAATGCCTTGACCATGGGACCTTGCACATTGCAGCTGCACTAAGCAATTATAATCAAAGTTTGGTTTAATGAACCTTGGTATTATTGAATATTCTATTTAAGGATGTGCTTTTAATTCCCTGACTCAAGTTCGTAGAGCCTAACGTGCTGAAGACCTCAAAGCAATGAAGTAAACTTGACATCTTGCATGATTTAGCAATGCAGGTTTATCTATAAAATAAGTGCATGCCATGTTTCAGTTCATGTGGTGGACAACGTTGGCCTTTTAAATGAGTACTGACAAAAGATTTTCTGCTTACTTAAAAGAAAATCTTGGCTAAGCATCATCATCATCATCAGCCTGCTTACGCCCACTGCAGGGCAAAGGCCTCTCCCATACTTCTCCAACTACCCCGGTCTTGTACTAATTGTGGCCATGTTGTCCCTGCAAAGTTCTTAATCTCATCCGCCCACCTAACTTTCTGCCGCCCTCTGCTATGCTTCCCTTCCCTTGGAATCCATTCCGTAACTCTTGATGACCATCGGTTATCTTTCCTCCTCATTGCGTGTCCTGCCCATGCCCATTTCTTTTTCTTGATTTCAACTAAGATATCATTAACTCGCGTTTGTTCCGTCACCCAATCAGCTCTTTTCTTATCCCTTAACGTTACACCTATCATTCTTCTTTCCATAGCTCGTTGCGTCGTCCTCAATTTAAGTAGAACCTTTTTCGTAAGCCTCCAGGTTTCTGCCCCGTACGTGAGTACTGGTAAGACACAGCTGGTTATAAACTTTTCTCTTGAGGGATAATGGCAGCCTTCTTTTCATGATCTGAGAATGCCTGCCAAACGCACCCCAGCCTATTCTTATTCTTCTGATTATTTCAGTCTCATGATCCGGATCCGCAGTCACTACCTGTCCTAAGTAGATGTATTCCCTTATCAGTTCCAGTGCCTCACTACCTATCGTAAACTGCTGTTCTCTTCCGAGACTGTTAAACATTACTTTAGTTTTCTGCAGATTAATTTTTAGACCCACCCTTTGGCTTTCCCTCTCCAGGTCAGTGAGCATGCATTGCATTTGGTCCCCTGAGTTAATAAGCAAGGCAATATCATCAGCAAATCACAAGTTGCTAAGGTATTCTCCATTAACTCTTATCCCCAATTCTTCCCAATCCAGGTCTCCGAATACCTCCTGTAAACACGCTGTGAATAGCATTGGAGAGATCGTATCTCCCTGCCTGACGCCTTTCTTTATTGGGATTTTGTTGCTTTCTTTATGGAGGACTACGGTGGCTGTGGAGCCGCTATAGATAGCTTTCAGTATTTTTACATACGGCTCATCTACACCCTGATTCCGCAATGCCTCCATGACTGCCGAGGTTTCAACTGAATCAAACGCTTTCTCGTAATCAATGAAAGCTATATATAAAGGTTGGTTATATTCTGCACATTTTTCTATCACCTGATTGATAGTATGAATGTGGTCTATTGTTGAGTAGCCTTTACGGAATCCTGCCTGGTCCTTTGGTTGACGGCAATCTAAGGTGTTCCTGATTCTACTTGCAATTACCTTAGTAAATACTTTGTAGGCAACAAACAGTAAGCTGATCGGTCTATAATTTTTCAAGTCTTTGGCGTCCCCTTTCTTATGGATTAGGATTATCTTGGCGTTTTTCCAAGATTCCGGTACGCTCGAAGTTATGAGGCATTGCGTATACAGGGTGGCCAGTTTCTCCAGAACAATCTGCTCACCATCCTTCAACAAATCTGCTGTTACGTGATCCTCCCCAGCTGCCTTCCCCCTTTGCATAGCTCTCAAGGCTTCCTTTACTTCTTCCGACGTTACCTGTGGGATTTGGAATTCCTTTAGACTATTCTCTCTTCCATTATCGTCGTGGGTGCCACTGGTACTGTATAAATCTCTATAGAACTCTTCAGCCACTTGAACTATCTCATCCATATTAGTAATGATATTGCCGGCTTTGTCTCTTAACGCATAGGTTCATTAACTTTGGCTAAGCATCAGAGTCCCGTAAATAATATACTATAATACTTGTTAATGCGAATAACGTGTAACAGTTTCAGTACCCACAAGGTGGGTGTGTCATGGCGTCATGATATGTTCGCTCGCTCCACCCTTGCTGTTGTCATACACATCTGTACCCTGTAGAAATGCCTGCAGCACTCCTGGTTATATATTTATGAGCAACATCACCATACCTGTCCTCACTGCTATGCGGCATCTCCTAATTTTGCAGTGTGTCATGATGTCATGGTAATGTAAATGATACGGCACCTCCAGACCTACTTCAGTATCAAATTAAAATGTTTTTGAAGTGTTTTCTGACCTCTATGCTTGCTAGCTGCTAAGTGTAAGAAGTGTGTGGCACTGTGTTGACACCCTTGAAAATATGTGCCGGTACTTTTTTCATATATTGGCCTCTCTCATGAAGGAGCACCAAATGCACACAGCAGAATATAACTACATATGCAGGGATAATTACATCCCTTTTGTTTATGAGCAAATATAATGCATCATGTAAGTGCTTCAAGTGTTTCCAGTTTAACAAAGTTCTGTTATTATCAGAAATAATTGTTAGTCCCCATCAACTTTGTCAAGTTGAGGCTAAACTTTGTTGTAGGAAGGTTCTGATCATGAAGAGCGGTACACATGTAACCTCATCAACATATCTAAGCAGCCACCCTGTCTTGCACCAATTGCACAAACATTTTAGCTATGAAACAACAGTTATACCCGTCAAAGAACAGGCAGCTGCACTTTACCACGGTTGTGCTGCTAAACCCAAGGCCGCAGGATCAAATCGCAGCCATGGTGGCCGCATCTCGATTGCGGCGAAATGCAAAAGTGCCCATGTGCTTTACATTGAATGCACCTCAAAGAACCCCAGGTGCTCACAATTAATCCGTGGTCTTCCACTACAGTGGGCCTCATGATGATACCATGGTCTTGGCATATAAAACCCCAGAATCTATATTTTTAAAATTTTACCAGGATGGGTTACTGGCTAAATTTGTAATAAAAAGGTCACCGATTCGCTAAGGTTCCAAAAAGGCAGAGTGGTCCTTAAAGTGACTACAATGTAGCTAAATTTAAGCAATTTTTTCCTAAAATATCTACGCTGGATGAAAAAGGGATGCCACAGGCAAATGTAGTATCAAGCTTAAGTGATACGTTACTGCTGCAATATGTTCAAACATCTAAGCAAGAAAAGTATGCAAACTTAGGAAAGTGTGAAGTCTCCACTTTAAAATACACTTCCAACTGCGGTCACAATGATGCCCCATTTATAATTGGTTAACTGTAGCAAACCATGCATAATAAAGAAATTTGATAATTTTGAGTTTCAATTAGCATAGTGTAATAGTTCGGTATTGCCAATGTTATTTTATTTTCTTGCAGAAGAAACTTATTTGGATGATAGCTTGTCAAAAGAGCCATGTGCATATTCATTATGCAGTGGTGTAGCTATTCAATTCCAAACAACACGTAAATGAATAAATTAACAGTGGATGAACAGGATGACCAAGTATGTTAGCAATACAAGAGATCACAAGAATAATAGCAAGAATATTTTACCCTGCATCTTTTTGCTGTCTTTGCATATATACATGAACCACTTCGCCCAACAGCTCACTTTTGCATTGAATACACAACGTCCACCAAGCTTATTGTATTTGACTTGAGTGGCATTTTAAACTACCATAAGCCTTACATGTTGTGTCTACATAGCTGCAAGTTTACACCCTCATCTTCATCTCAGGTTTCCCGTGCGGCAGCAGCTGTTAGATCACCTGAGCAACCACGATCGACGTGCCCCCTTTGCGTGCGACCAGTGCGATGCTGCTTTCGTCTTCGAAGTGGAGCTGACGAGGCATAAGAAGAGGCACAAGGACATTCGGCGTTACAAGTGCCCGGTGTGCAACAAGGCCTTCCTTCGGAAGTGCCACCTGGCTAAGCACAGAAAGATACACACGGAGGAATGGCCGTTCAGCTGCGACATCTGCACAAGGAAGTTTACGCGCCAGATCCACTTGGTTGCACACATGCGAAAGCACGGAGATAAAACTGATGTCCAGCCATCAAACTCGTAGGCTTCTCCTGCGCATATCTTCGGCCAAGATTTAAATCTCCACTGGAGCAGTTAGTGTCTACCGGATGTGGTCTGTGTAAACATCACACGGAAATAAAAACTTTGGTTACACATTTTTCTGTCTCTTTGCAGCATTAGCGCAGCCTGCATGCAAGCTAATCATGTACAAGTTGTAATATGTCATCCCTACACCTGAAGCGCAGCAAATGCTACCTCTTTTGAAGGCTTGTTCATCCATAAGCAAGGCTTGGGGGGCTGGCTTGTTATTCCAAAATGAGGAGTATTGAAGCACGATAGGCTGATTGGTTTGACCGAGAAACTCTTCCCCGTCTTTATCTCTTGCAGAGTTCGAATATACAGTTCTTGTCAGCAATAGCTGGGCTAACAACAGAAGCTAGTGGAGGTTTATGGATGACACATACAATTATATTGGCATCAGCATTGCAACAGAATATATGTGCAAACTGTAAGATTATTTAACTACCACATTTGCACAGAAGGATAAAAGTATGCAGAAGCCATGTTGGTAGAGTGCTTTAAAAAGTTGTCAGACATTTTTCATGCATCAATGCTGCTTTTTGAGGGCTTGTTTGTTTTGTTTGTTTACAATTTTGTTCAAATCTTCACCTTCCCTTATCACTTTTGGCACAGGACTTTGGGAATGAGTAGTTGCTCCCAAATAAGGTGACTTTTCTGCAAAGCCTTAACATATTTTTCAATGTGTATGCACTGTAGTGTACCCTTATTAAGCTGAATGATAAAGCAAACAAAGAGATCACTCAGTTGCACATCTGAAACTAACAAATAGAAAAAAGGCAAGAGCTCCAAAGCAGCGACATGCAACCAAGTAGAGCCTTGTGAGCATCACTCTGCTCTGGCAAGACGCATATTACCCCTCATATCATTATAGAGAACAACAAGAAATAGAAACCTTGAAGTAATTCTGGGTAACTTCCGATTGTTTATAATGCTGCATGTAACAAAATACACATAAGCCTCGATAGAGCAGAGTATGTAAAATCGATAATTAGCTTCGTTATATTGAAATTAAGTTGTATTGAAATTCGAACTTTTACATATACAAGTACAGTCGCCAATCTATTTTTCTTGCACTGAAAGGGGCCCGAGAATTTTCAGAATTATCAGGCAATGGAAAAAGTAAATCTGAAGAAAACCATTTTGATAAATTTTAGAGCCGGTGACAAATGATGCGGTTTCATGCCACGTAACTTGACAATATCATTCACAACGGCAGTACAATTTAAGCGAAGCCAGCCACGCTTTCGCGTGTGCTCCGCCCCGTGGCTGAGCATCGCCAGCACTGGGACAACTGTATTAGGAAAAGTGCCGGCAACGCGGAGTGAACGCTTCCTCTGCCTCTTGCTCTAACAGGTCACCGAAACTCGAGGTTACGCAATCTCCAATACTAAACGCGCTGGAAGACAGCTTACATGGTGCCACGTCCACCATGTGCACACGCGGCAGATTACCGCTAAAGCAGGGTACGCGGCTGCGTATGCGCTCCGCCACGCTTACAGCTATGCGCAGCCATGGCCAAAACGCACGCCAGAAATCGAGCCACGCGCGAACTTAACCCCCACTCCGCCGCCCCCTTCCCTGCCTCGCCCCCTCGCGCGCACTTGATCGCCAAGCTCGCTCCCCTCCCCGTCATTTGCTTTGCTTGCGCGTGAAGGCTGCACTCGTGAAGCCACCATCTTTCTTGTCTCACCCTCACGTGCTTTTTCTCTCAAGCAAACAGTGCGCGGGGCACGATAGGATCTTATCACACTTGGATTTTATATGGAAGGTGATGCAAATCCACTTCGACAGTCACTCTTGTCGCGCGGCGTGGGAGGTGCATTTGCAAAGAGCCGCTTTAGTTCAATCATTTGACCGTCTGCGTCCGCGGGAGTTTCTATTTATTATCTCGGCATTCCTTTGTGGTGGCAGTCAAATTTTGTTATACTGAAATTGAATTGAAATGCGCTTCGTTATATTGAAGTTCTACATACATAGTGTTGTATGGACAAGCGGTTATGAAGAGATAAATACTTCGTTATATTGAGAATTTTCTTATATTGAAGTTCGTGATATCGTGGTTTAACTGCAGTATAGACTTCAAACGGCACTGAAACACTTTTCGAACTTGATAAAACATTGCCCATCTGTAGATGAGGCTCCTGTGAACATGCGAGTCAAATGTTATTGCAGTGCATGCAGCGGGGAAATTATAATCACGTTTCACAAACAATAACATAAAACTGCTTGCTGTCTCCTTTGCAGTGTCATCACGCAGCCGCATCACAAGCAGCCAAGCGCGCCAACAATTATTGGCCGATTTAATTATCATGAGAACATTCTGAATAATAGAATTGCTCCTTTTGTGTTGAATAAATGAAAAATGCACATGTCTGCATTCTCAAAAAGACTAAAAAAAAAGAATTTGATCTTTGCACTCCGTCTGCACACACTATTTGTGCATATCTGCATCTGCTGAGCGTGATCTCCAAGATCGCATTGCCATGGGGTGCCGTGATTCAAATTAGACACGCCACTAACACGCCACTAATGCCCTCGTCGGGCACGCACCTACGGCCTGCGCGCCCGACGAGGGAACAATGGTGTGAATTCTTGACGGCTGTTTGCCGCGCTCGTCGAGTGGGGGCGCGTCGACTCGACCCTACCCAAGGTCCCTCTATAATATTCAAGGTAGCGACATTTTCCCGTGACTCTAGCCAGGACTGGGTGACAGCGCCACGATCTAGCAGTGGTCGTGGGATTAGCGGCGGACAGTAGGAGCGCTCTCCTCCTTTTTCAGAGCACTAAAATGTGCGTCCGATTCTCGTTCGTCATTGGCTGATGCGATCCGTAGCTTTCGGTGCACTCGTGACGGCAGGACGGCATCTACACGGCCATGGCACGGCTTCAGGCGCAGGGTGGCGCATTCCAGTCGGTTGTCAGCTATCTGATTGGTGGATAATATCAACTAAAGGTAAAGGAGTAAATACATAGGTATGCATGCATATAGTACCATTCAAAGCTAGGTGGCGCACGCCGCCGCCGCCCGATTTCAAAGAGCTTAAGGCAGACCTGAGGGAGGAGCAGGAGAAGCGGGTAGCACTGCAGGCAAAAGTTGACAATTTCGTCAAGGTGGAGGCGGCCCAGGCCACGCAGTTAGTAAGGACCGTGGCCGAGCTTGAGGAAGAGAAAGAAAGGAGCGCCAAACTGGAAAGGCGGCTCGACGCGCTTGAGACGCGGGCAGCGGGGAATGTTGGGTCAGGACATCAAAGTGGTGGCAGAAACTTAGAAAGTAGGGTGGACCCTACAGGCGAAGTGGGAGGCAGGGAGCCAGAGCAAGCGGTCGTCAGCTCGCTGCCGGTGAATCGGCGTAGCTATAGTGAAGCTGCGCAACGCGCCCCAAGTGAGGCGATGCTGCAGCCACAGGGGCGCCAGCAGGCGCGAAGGGAGGGGCAGGGGACACAGGCTGGAGGCGAACGGTTCACACGCAGAAGGGTCCTGGTGATAGGGGACTCCAACATGAGGAGGGCCAAACAAGGCATGATGGCGAGAGTGAAGGCGGACGGGCAAGTACAGGTGGAGGTGCAAGCGGGCAAGGGCTTGGCGGAAGCAATGACCAAGGCGCGGGAAGTGGTAGGGGACAGCACGGAGAGCAACAGCTTGGTCATTGCCAGAACCTTGAGAGGCACATTGAGACTGTGCTGAGTAAGCTTAGAGAGGCCTCCGGGAGGGTGCATGTAACCATATGCATTCTTCCAGAGGTCCAGGGCCAGGCTTACCAGGTAGAAAGGAAGGTGGTTGAGGCCAATCGGGTCATTAGGAGTCTGAGCGGACGACTCGGGTACAGCGTGATGGAGGTCAACAGGGACGTGTACGGAACCGGCTTCCGGCCTTTTGTGCAGGATGGCATTCACTACAGTAGTGCCACTGGTAAAAGGATAGGGGGCAGGATGGGTCGCCAGGCAACGGCTTTTTTAGGGGGACCCAGAGCCCTGAAAGAAGCAGTGTAGGCGTGGACGATTCGAGGCAGGAGCCACAAACACGCAAACATCGGTACTGTAGGAGAGGCGACAGGAATAAGCGCAAGAGCCAAATTAAGTCAGACATAGGGTTCATTAACATGCAAGGTGGCAGAAATAGGCTAAAATGGGAGGAAATCGAAGAACAACTAAGGCAGGAGAACTTAATGGTTTATGGGTTTGTAGAGACACATCTTAGGGACATGGAACAACCGCCCTGTAACCCTGATTATGCATGGGAATACTGCAACAGAGTGCAGGGTAGCAGAAAGAGCGGGGGAATTGGAGCACTCACTCATAAAAATACAAGTTGGCAAAGGGTCAAACAGGAATGCAAGGAGCCTTTATGGCTAAAAGGAAAAGTAGCAGGGGCGAAAACACTTCTAGGCTTTGTATGCCTTTGGACAGGATCAAATGTTAAAGACGAAAACAAAAAATGTTGGAATGTTTAGCAGCGGACATCAATGAGCTAGGAAAAGGATGTGAGGTAATTGTATTAGGAGACATGAATGCACATGTTAAAGATATGGATGGGTACACAGACTCCACAGGTAACATGCTGCTGAATATGTGTGAGAGGCTTAACTTAGTTGTCTGTAACTCTACTGAAAAGTGCGACGGGATCATAACATGGGAGGTAGGGGGGCGACAATCGACAATAGATTACGCGTTAATGTCACATAGGATGTACGATAGATTAAAAGTCATGATTATAGATGAACAGGGCTCCAGAAGTATAGGTAGCGACCACAAACGTATCAAGTTGAGTTTTAAGAGGGAAACTAAAGCAGGAACGACACGTGAGGAAATGCCAGATGTGATTTTTTACTCGGAAGACCAAGTGGAAATAGCGGTCAAACAAATTGAAGAGGAAATATCAGAGGGTACTGAAACTGATTGGACTTACCCAAAGTTATAGAGACTATTTGAGCGTGAGCTAGGTAAGGCGCGAGTCAGAAAAACAAGGCAAGGGATACGAAAACTCAAGAGCTGGTGGGATGAAGAGGTTAAGAAGGCCATAAAGAAACGTCAGGAAGCCTCCAGGGAACACAGGTATTCCAAAAGTAAGGGAGAATCTGAAGCAGAAGTAGAGAGGAAATGGGTAAACTACATAAAATGCAGAAGGGAAGCATCCTATTTGATCAACGAGAAAATCAAGACGAAAGGGTCCCATGGCTGTCAAAAATAAGCAATAAAAAAGATAAACAGGCAGCTAGGAAATTCTGGCAACATCTGAACTCCTTGGGTGATAGGACAAGCCTAGAGCAGAGGTATATAGTAACAGCTCAAGGTACTCGGTTAGAAGGAGAAGAGGCAATGGAGCATATAGGAATCATGATGAGGGAAAAATTTACAGAACAGAGAAATGGTACAGGCAGTATGTCGGAGAAGGATAGCCCGGTCAACCCACTGCTTTCTCTTGGACAAAGAGTGGGAAAGGGCCGAGAAGAGGGTACCAAGTAGCACATCGGCAGGCCCCGACGGTATTCCAATTATGTTAATAAAGAAATTGGGCCCGAAATCTAAGAAATCATTGAGGGAGCTGGTGAGCAAAATGCTAGTGGTTGGTAAAGTACCTGACGAATGGAGGCTAAGTAGGATGAGAATTATATATAAGAGAAAGGGGGACAAAGCTGACATAAATAACTACCGGCCTATAACAGTGACGTCAGTGGTTTACAGGGTGGTTATGCAGATTATAAAGGACAGACTGCAGGCATGGGTAGAGAACGAGGGGGTACTTGGAGAGCTACAAAATGGGTTCCGGAAGCATAGGAGGCTAGAAGACAATCTATTCTCACTAACACAGTGCAATGAAATAGCTGAAAAGGAACACAGACCCCTATGGCTGGCTTTTTTGGATATCAAGGGAGCCTATGACAGTGTACTTCAAGAGGGCTTGTGGGGCATTCTGGAAACTTTAGGAGTGCAAGATGGAGTAACCAATTTCTTAAAAGATATCTATAAATGTAACCGGGTGATTATACAATGGGAAAAGCAGGTTTCGGAGCCTGTAATGATTCGGCGGGGGCTTAGGCAGGGGTGCGCATTGTCACCTCTGATGTTTATGCTGTACCTACAAGATTTAGAGGCCAAAATACAGCAAAGTGGACTCGGCTTCAACCTATCATTGTTCAAACAAGGAAAATTGATTGAACAGTCATTACCAGGACTGATGTACGCGGATGATATCGTATTAATGGCTGACAATGCAGAAGATCTGCAGGGATCGATGGACATATGTGGTACAGAAGGAGACAGATTAGGCTTGAAGTTTAGCAAAGAAAGATCAGCTAGCAGTCATGATTTTTAATGATAACATTTGCGGCGAGCATAAGATATAGGAGGCCACGCTGGAGATAGTCGATAAATACAAGTACCTTGGGGTGTGGATAAATAATGACATTGAGTATCTGACAGAGAACGAAAAATATCTAACGACTAATGGTAACAGAAGTGCAGCGATTATGAAGAGTAGGGCACTGTGGAACTACAATAGCAGGGTGTCTACCAACCGGGAAAACCGGAAAAACCGGGAATTCTCAGGGATTTTGAGTAGTCTGGAAAAACTCAGGGAAACCTCAGGGAATTTGTGCTTCTATCAGGGAAAATTAGCTGTAATTTTATTGAAAGGGTCGAAAGTCGAGGTAATCCTGGCTCGAGTAACAGCAGGAATCATAATGAATCGTCTTTGACGCCGTCATTGGCTGGAGGAGTTTCCAGTGTACAGTAATTTGGACGTCTTCGTGGCACCACCACGTACCCCATATAGACAGTGTATCAGGACGTCTTAAATTTCGGACGTAAGAACTCTTCGCCGTCCGATTTTCCGGAGGTTTTGCCGTGACCACAGGTCCACGGCATTAATCAAAGCCACCACCGCTGCCATTTTGATTACCTTGCCGCCTGGAACCGGCGCTCTCGCACGCAGATCCGCTGGCAGCCGTATCCACCACGTCGGCAACGCTAGGCCTAGCTGCTTCGACGTTCGCTATGGAGCTTCTTGGCGTTGGTTGTGTTTTTTATTGAAAGAATTTGCTGCTGTCAGCAATTGCACGGACTCCGCCTTTGTGGTCCTCGCGGTTGGCTTGAAGCTTGGAAAGCACGGTGTGTTGCATAATGCCGGTTTCCGAAAGTCAGCTTCGCCCCCGTACATAAATGTTACTTGGTGAAGCATACGCAAAAGTATTGCAGTGAAGCATAACAAGCGTGGGAAGGGGCTATTGCCATGGGACAGAGTATGTATTCCTGAATTACACACGCGTGCACCCGGTATTTCATGTCACAGTACGAGCACCGATATGGCTAATACGTGCACCGGCAGGCCTTCAGAGCGTTTTCGAATGTACCTGTGGAGATTTGAGCCCTTACGGACACTAAATGACATGCATTAATTTTTTCCAACTGGCCAATATTTCTGACGTTTTCACGGCCCCAGGGAGTTCGAAAAATCAGACGTGGACTGTGCAACTGACCAAGAAGATGCTTCAAGTGGTCTGTGGGGCGAACGAGTGGCGGAAGGAGGACAAGAACAGAAAGGACCTACGCATTGAGGAATGAACGGGAAAGGAAGCGTGCTGCCGCCGTTTCTAAGGAGCTTGAGCTCAAAAAAGGAAGTGTTGGCTGATGCCGAGATGCAGGCGTCTCTCATCCAAACCAAAACAAACTCTTTAAAGCTGTGAAACAAAACACTGAGGCATCGTGTGTGGGCTGAGAGTATGTCAGGACAGTTAAGGTTGACTTACGAGCTGTTAAGAGAAAATCTCAATTGTGACGGCGTTCGGGCCTAATACCACTGAGCTTGCTATCAGTTTATGGAAGTAGCTCATATTCGAAAATATTTGCTTCTGTATGCATCTCCTTTTTATTTGTATTTGAGAATGTCCGACTCGATTTGCAATTTTTTTGGAAAACATCTTATTTGCTCTGCATTTTACTAAACCCTCCCTTCTATCCTCTTTTTGAATAACATAAACTCTACTCTTTAGTATTCTAATTGTACTAAGTCGTTTTTCTTTTAATTCTTTTGTATGCTTACTAGAGGGTGACAGCATCGGGCGATACGGTTTCAGGCCATCTTGACATAAAACATAGTTCTGCATCACTCAGGGAATTTTGCAAAGGCGCTCAGGGAAAACCTGGAAAACTCAGGGAATTTGGAAATGTCAATTAACTTGGTAGACACCCTGAATAGGTACGAGGTAGTACGAGGGATATGGAAGGGGGTAATGGTTCCGCGGGACTGACATTTGCCAATGCACTTCTATGTATGAGAGCAGATACCCGGCAACAGTTGGAAATTAGGCAACGTGGTGTGGGTAGGCTCGCTCTGGGAGCGCATGGAAAGACGCCAAATCTTGGGGTGCAGGGGGATCTGGGATGGTCTTCTTTCCAGGGCAGAGAGGCTAGTAGCAAGGTAGCATTTGAGGAGCGATTGAGAAAAATGGGGGAAATGCGGTGGACTAGGAGGGTTTTCAGTTACTTATACACGAGGAATGTTAACACAAGGTGGAGGAAGCGAACTAGAAAATTGACAAGCAAATACTTGGGCAGTAGCGGGGGAACAAGTAAGGAATCATCTGTCAAGAAAAAGGTTAAGGAGGCAGAGAGGGGTATGTGGAGTACAGAGATGCAAACCAAATCGGCATTGGAGACATACAGGACGTTTAAGCAAGAAATAGCCAAAGAAAATATTTACGATAACTCTAAGGGAAGCTCATTGTTGTTCGAAGCCAGGACGGGTGTACTGAGGACTAAAACGTACCGAGCCAGATACCAGGAGATAGATTTGGTGTGCGAGGCGTGTAGAGAGGAGGAGGAAACGGCGGAACACCTGATACTTGCTTGTAAACAACTTCACCCTGCAGTTGAATCTAACGGGGAACTATTCAAAGCCTTGGGTTTTAAAGACAGTGAAAGTAGTATAGACTTTGAACAGGTAGAAATAACTAAACGGAGGCTATCTGATTGGTGGATAATATCAACGCAAAAGTAAAGGCGTAAATACATAGGTATGCATGCATATAGTACCATTCAGGGCTAGGTGGCGCGCGCCGCCGCCGCCCTATTCAAAGGGTTGAGCCTCAATCATCCATCCATCCATCGATTCATAGGGTTGAGTCTCAATCATCCATCCATCCAGCCTAAAGTTGGCGCGGTCATTGCACGGCTTTCTGCGCTTCATTCGCACATTTACGTGCTTAGAACCATAGAGAAAGAAATGCTTAGAACTGAGCGACATGTTACCGGGTGCAGCACGTTCCTCTGGATGTCAAGTGTTCCGCTTCACAGCGTACGTGCCGCTGCACTCAGCCCGTCACCGAGACGTCGTGGATTTCTCGCTGCTCTTTGGTCGCCGTACTCGTCGTGAACCTTCGTGCGAGTCACAGTGGTTCGAATCGTGAGGTAGCAGTAAGTAGTTCACTACGGAGGATGTCGTGTTAACTGCGTGTTTTAAAAGTTGCGAAGTTCAGCGCACCACGTACGGGGAGAGAAAAAAAAGAAAGGAAAGTATGGCGCGCTGCGTTAGCGCTCCCCTTCGATCACGCCTCTGGGTCTGCAGTTTTCTCTTGTGCCGCTCCACCACTCCTCACGAATGTGCGAGCCTTGTGCGCTTGCTCGCTTGCTCATGCTCGTCAAGGTAGTGCGCGGCGCTGGTGAGGAGCAGCAGTGCCAGCATAGTATTAAAAGGGCCTCGTTTTATTGGAATTTAGTCAAACGAATACGACGGTGACGAGAACACAAACTGACTGTTCTTGGTTTCCGTATACTATATCGCTCGTTTTCTATAGCTTCGACGGAAACGATCAACCAGCTCAAACCAAGATCGCTTAACCGTTCTTATACGCCTACACGCAGCCGCGCGCCCTCCTCACCAGAGAGTGAGGAAGAAAAGCGTATCGCGCATGCAAGGTTGAGACAAATTTTGCAAAGTATACACAGAGTGGCTGTGCTTTTGTGGAGTGCTTTATTTGGCACAACCTTACGCTTTTGGTCTTCCATGCATATATGGGCTGTGTCGAGGCTTTTATTTCCGCACCATATGTAAATTTTCCAAACTCGCATTTGGTAACTTCACGGTTTTACCATTTTTGTCCACTAAGGGGTGTGACTACCTTTCCTACATATTTTTTTCACGTTAATTATAACTTGTAAGAGCTCCTTGACTGTGGTTGCATATACTCAGAACGAATCCTTATTTACAGGTCATTTCAGTAAGTTGCTACCATTCCTAATAGTTTGGTTGTCAATGTAGTGTATACCCTCTGCAGAGCAGGAGCGTCTTCAGCATAAGCCTATTACTCAAACTCAAATATTTGTATACTACTACATGTTAAATAATAGATGCTGCACTATGCACATCACCTAGGTACAAAATGCAGACTCACTTTTACTGAGACAATTATTAACAGTAATCTCTGATACTATATTCACTAAGTAAAATCCTAGGTCCCGTGAGCCGTGCTAGAACACATGCTGTGGGAATGCCAGGGACTAATACACGATAATGAGAGCGAGACCTCCACCGACGGCCTCCGCGCGCAATGGCAGGCTGCGCTGCTCAGCTCAAATCTGGAAGACCAACTCTGTGCATTCCAGCGGGCCGAGGAAGCCGCCAGGAGACGCGAACTCTTGGCCGTAACCTCAGCAGGTGCCCCGGCCCACTCACTCGCCGGACGCGAATCGTTATGATTGGAAATAAAGTTTTCTCCCTCACTCCTATGAGTCAATCAGTACCGCTATAGTTCTTGCAACTCTCAATCATAACTTCCCCTAATCTGACGACACTGGTGCTTGGTGCTTATGTGCCTTTCATCTATCGGGGAATAGAAAAAGAAAAACAAGAAAACTAGCAGAGAACATGACATCAGGCAGTTAGCCTCAAAAGGTCAACTTCCTCTAATACTGCCCCTGCTTTCCTTTGGGGCTCATCTGCGCATTGACTATTTGGAAATGGGCCCTTTGTGTTGGCAGGACCTATATAGTAAACTAGATTCTGTACTTCTCAAGCCAATGTTTGGTTTCAGGTTATTTTTGGTGATGCCCTCATCACTATTGGCTGTCACCACCCGATCTGTGCACTGCTATTCTCCATACTCTCCACTCGCACGACTCCTAGAAATTACCACCAACCTTTCGTGTGGTAAGAGCAGTTTTCTCATGAGCCTTCCCTTTATATTCTTTATGACTGACTTTCAAACTGTCACTTGATGCACCTTCTGGTCTTTTTCCTTCTTTGATGCCCTGATCTATGCTGACCACTGCACTAGATGAAGTCATTAACACCACAAGCAGAGACCCATGGGAATATAGTTACTAAATGATGCTGACACAGTTGGGGACTGTTGTTCCCATCTGATCATAGCATTGCTGCCAGTGCTTTAAATTTATGCTGCTTTTTTGCTTGCTGTACCTCAAGTTCCTCTAGGGAGGTGCATTTGTTGTTTCACCAGAGTAACATAGCAACTTCACGTGACAGGTTTACTGACTTAGTGTATCTCTAACTTTGCAGTGACCTTCTCTCTACCTTATATTACTATTGTGCAGTGAAAGCCATAGGTCAAGGCAGCCAACCACAGGAAGAGCTCCTTCTTTGCACCTCTGATGGCCCCCACACAACGGTGTGACAGACAAAAGCTTCATGAAAGAATTAGCAGTGCAAGATGGGCGAGCTCGTCACCTTTCTCTGGAATACGCAGTCGGCACTTGTTACTGTATGGCTTACACAAGCCATAGCCTTCGCTGCACTGTGTAGGTTATCTGGTAGTTTAATACATCTGTCATTTCTCTTTCTGCTTCTGTGACTGCATTAATTTTTTTTTCTCTACACTGTACAGACTGCTTTGACAAAATGAAGGCATACCCGCCGGTCTCTTTTTGCTGCAGCCAGTGACAAGTCAAGAATGCAGGAAATCCTCCTGCAGGTCCACCCTAAAAATTGGGAGATATGCCTGCCATTTGTCTGCTTCCGTGCTTTCAAGAAATAGTGCCCTTACATATGCCACCAGTACGAAGGTATTTCAGCTGTTTAGCAACTTTGACCAAGTCCACGAATAGCCAAAATCTCCACGTGATGGGAATGAAGGAGACCTGCATAAACAGGTTGTTTGTAGAATGGACCAATTGACTCCTTCACAGACTTGTGATTCGCACTTGACATGCAAGAAGATCTCCATGCAGGGCACCCGGTTTCTTGGCAATGAAGCCTCCAAGGAAAGCGAAGGCAGGGATATGGATACAAATAAAGCAGAGGCCTACCGTAGACGAGGTGATCTGCTGGTGCATGCATGTATACGTGTTCCCTTCGAGGAAAACTCGCCGCTGCATTTTTGACCTGCCCACTCCTTATGCTAGTTGCACTACATTTCTCAACTTGCTGTGTCTCAATGTGCAGGGCTGATGCAGTTGCAGCTTTTTGGACACATCAGTGCCTAAATGTCTTCGTATGGCGAGACCTTCTGATGGGGGTATTGAGAGGCTTTGAATGAAAGAACAGTAATTCAATTGCAACATCTGTAAAAAGCTTGTGCAGAAATTCTGCTGAGATTTAACAACTTTATCAATAGCTCACTGTGTGTAAGTGAACTTGTGCCCCTGCTCCATGTTTCATCTTTCACCCTTTGTCTCGAGTAGCTTGCAGTACCTTTGGCCTCGCAGGCAACTCCAGTTTTCATTCATGATAGCACCTCTCTTCTTCTACGTAGAGTAGTTTTGTAGTGGTTGAATGGGTAATCTTTGCAAGAAGCACATGGAAGAGTTTCATGTGGTGCTGTGCAAATGGAAAGTCGCAGTTGGGGGTAAATGGTTTCCTTGCCAATCTTGATCCTCTTGAATCCTTGAAACATTGGCATGCAGAAAATCATGATTGCTGCACTTATAAACTGTTCATGGTATGTTTTGCAGATGTCAGCACCTGGACATCTTGTAAGCACGAGTGGACAACTTGCGTGTTTGACCTGGCTTACCTGTGTAGTTCTTTAGTCTCTTGCTGGTGGTATACTAATGTCCCGTGGTTGTGACATCGTCTCACAAATTTCTTGTGGCACTTTGAATGTTAATTAGCACTTGGCAGTAATGCCATTATACTTGAATATCTCATACTCAGTTGTTGTCATGTACTACCCACAATAATTGAAATGCGAACTGGAAATAACTGATCAGAATGTCTATTGTGCATAATTATACGGAAGTGTGACATGTAATCTCCCTGTAGCTGATTTCTAAGTATGAAGTAGTCCCAAATGGGTGTGTTTTCGACTCTGGATTAAGGCACTATGTCAAATGCAGGTGACCTGGAAGTTGAACACTACATTTGAGTAGTCTCGGAATTGTTTGTGTTTGAATTTATACTGATAGTACCCTCATAAGATATGATAAATAGCTGGCCAACCAAAGTTCCAGTTTAGACTCAACGTTTTGACAAAGGAACTTGTATTTTTCAGAGCCACGAAGACCAGTTCTTGTGTCGAAACATTGGCTGTAAGCTGGGACTTTCCATGTTTTCCACAGTTTATCACTTCCAACTCATCTTCCTGCGAACCTTTTGACTTCTTTGGATTTCATGAGATACATTGCATTTCTTGCGTTTACACACCTTGAAAAACTTCTGCTCACGAGGGTTGTTGGTTCATTTACAGAGGCATACCGAAATTTGCGGAATGTGACAGTTGCAGACTTGCAAGTGGCAACCTACTTGCTGGCCCCCTCATGTTTCTCCAGTACTGACGAACCTGGGCCAGACATCACTTGAGCAAGATGGCTGCATCTACTAAATATTGGGCTACCGGATGACCAGTTCTGTAGACATGCTCAAAAAACAAAAGGGCTTGAGATACCGTGTTGCTTATGCATTGGCGGTTGCAAAATTTTTGGAACATAAAAGCCAGGAGGCACGGTCTCCCTGCAGCTTTAAACTTCACTTTGGAATCAGTGTTTTGCAATATTCTGTGAATAAGTTGTCCTTGCAAAGCTTTGTTCTAACCAAGAACTGTCGTCCTCAAACCATATTTTTGCCTCAAGGGAAAGCACGAGTTGAAAGCCATAGATCAGTATTGCATACTTGGAAGCATGCTGCCTCGAACATATTGTGTTTTTCATTTTCTGAGTTGTAATCTGAAAATTGAGTCCTGCTGATGACATTATTCTGCCACTCATGTCCTTTAAAACATTGTCATCTCTCTGTTTTCTTTAGTAAAGTTCCTTTTCTTGTGTCTTTGTGCAGGCAGCAATCGTCATAGCTCAGACCACTGAGAAGTAGAATTTGCTTGTTGAGACTTTGTTGAGCTAAATGGCTTTCACCTTTTGTTCTTGTTAAAGAATGCAGTATTGGATTTCGAGACAAGGGTTTTTGATTGGAAGAAAGCTTTCTCTCAACTTTAAGATTTCAGTAAGTCATGTATTGACAAGAGTACTCCGTAGGTCAGGATCACAAATACATAGTGCACTGCTCAATTCACGCCAGCAAGGTTTGGACCTCTTTCATGGTGTTTATGTTCCAGAACCATATGTACCGATTGCCTTTGTTGTTCGTCCAACATAAAACCATATGGGGATTTCTCTTTCTAGCTCTCCTTCATAGTTTATTGCCTGGTCATGTGATGTCTCTCTGTGTCATATTTGTTTTTCTGACTGCTACATCAGGTAGAGTATGCACTGCAAACTTTCAGTGACTAAATTATTTTCCTTTCACTGACACTTGAACAAAAAAAGAAACAAGTGTCGTTCAGAACCTGAACTGATTATTTCTTTAATGCCTTCTTTCTTAGTATGTGTATGTTGTACTGCACTTTTGGTAGCACTCAAAAACAGTCGACAGCTAACATAGCACATGGTTTCCTAAGGTCATCATGTAGCACTAGCAAGCATGCCTCTTTGTATGAAAGGTTGTGAAAGGCTCATCTGACATCAGTAGCTTTGTTTATATGTGCTCTAGGTTGCACAGTTTCATTTGAAAGAAGCACGTCTAACTACCATATAGCATACTTATGTGTATCGGATTCACCAGGCATGGCACATTATTTGTATCGAGCCTCTGTGCTAGATAATTGCTAACAGCGTATTTGGCTGGTCATTTGAGGTTGCTGTAGCAGTGCTCTGATGTTTGTGTAATACGACAATGATGCTTTATTAAAAAGACAAAATGTCTTAGATTTAATTATTCCATCTTTTTTATGCTATATGAGTGTGATTATTTTCACGATCAAGCTTAGACAATTCACCCTTTGAAGCTTTGCAGGAGTACTCAGAAATGGCCAATCAAATGTGCCATGATGTTCTCCAGCTTCATTATTTTTGTATTCAAGTTATATATGCTTAATTAAAGAGTTGCACAAGAAGAGTCTTTTGTTGGAAAAAAAAAGCAAACGGTTATTCATATATTAGTTGTCTAAATTTTGCATTAGGCTTTGAAACGAACTTTGGAGCTTCTCGTGGTGTTGGAATAAGAAACAAATTGTTATCTTTGCAGGCCTCTGTAGCCCTATACAACCTGAAATTGTATTATCACCAATGAGAATAGTGCTGTTAGATGACTTCACGTGCCCACTTCCTGGAGTTCTTTTTGAGAGGCAATGTATGTGTTTAGAATTCGTCACAAATTGGTGCATGTTCATAGATTGCTTTGCCACGTAGGTTTATTGTTCATTGCCTTGCGAGATATCCGTGGCTTTTGCAGAGCTCTGTTGGCTGTTTCTTTACCTCCATGAGAGTTATAGTAGCTGCACATACCTTGGTGGGACGTGCAGAATGTGGTGAAGACGCTGTGATAAAAGTGTTACAAGTGCTTACTACTATTGTTAAGCTCAGCATGATGCTGTAGATTGTCTACCATTGAATGATCTGGTTTGTTGAAATTCTTTTTCCCCTGTAGTCATCTTTTAGTGATGTGCAAGTTTTGGTTGTGATTAGTCTTTTTCTCATTGTGGTAATAAATTCAGGTATCTCGACACTTAATCTTTAATTCAATATGTATGTTCTAGCTGTGGCTAAACTTACAGCATATTGAGAAGTGTTCCCTTTTTCTTAACTTTTATTTATTACTGCTAATACCTTACAAGAGCTTCACTTCAGGCAACGAAGATTTTTTTTCTTCTGATTTTGCTTTATACACAAAAAAGCAAAGGCCATGATAAGTGAATCTGCATTGTACGGACATATAGTGCTCTGAAGTTAATAATAATAATTAGAAGAATAATGATGATGACAACAAATATTTACTGCACAAAAGGAATCTACAAGATCAGTTTGAGAACTTGAGCAGGGAAATTGTCAAGAAGAATTCAAGAGGCAAGATGAAAATGAAATTGTACGCTTTCTCACTCGGACTTCCATTTTTGGCGTTGGAAGATGCTCCCACTAGGCCTCTATGTCAACTTCTGAAGCTTGCATAATAATGTACACAGCTGTCCCAATATTGCAAGCTGCAGTCATGCCTTCTAGATTAATATTAATTGGCATATGTTTGCTGAACAGCATACCCATGCACAGAGTTTCACTCTCCTGGAATTCTGTAGTCTATGAAACTACAGCAGCCTACGGTTGTCAAAATCACGGGTGTTATCGAAACATGATCTTGTCCCTAAGCACGCCATTTTTTGTGTCTTAGGTTCAGTGTACACATGTGGCATGGTTTGCACTCTTTCTTGGGACCTAAGGTGGCTGCACCACACAACAAGTTTCACGCCGAGCGTGCAGGTTGAAGTGCTTGCCGAGTATACACGTGGCTCTCGTTCCTTGTTTCCCTGGGATTGAACTAGCCCGTGGTTGTTAAGCAGGCTAGCAACAACCGTGATGTGCGGAGTGCCGAAGCCTAATACCATTACTCGCAACCCCATACACTACAGGGCACCAGCCTTTTGTTGCACCACAGGTATTATACCTGCCCAAGCCTTGGTTGTAACACGTTGGCTGGCTAGTTGGTTAGAATCCATGGTAGAGTGTATAAGTGCGACTGGACAAGGACGTAGAAAGACAGATGCACAGACACAGCGCTTCACCTTCAACTATAGATTTTATTTTTGCACGCATCGATAAATATGTAAATATGTCAAAAGAACATTGAGTGGTGCATTTCGTTGAACCGAACACGTGTGCAAGGCAAGGGAAAAACATGTACTACAATGGTCACAAAGATGAACCGAGGAATCGTGTCTGCTTTTCCGATAGTGACACCGAAGGCTTGCTTACGCACTTTTGCTCAAATTTTGCAATCTCGTAGGCCTCTACAATCTCCCTCGTCATCATGCTATGAGCCTTGTACAGATGGAAGTGCTTTCAAACATGGCTTTGCAGGAACAATCTCGGCAGTGAATACCCAAATGACCCGAGATTACCTTAGTGACGTTATAGTGATGCTCTCTTAATCTCTCGGTGATGCATCTGCCGGTTTGACCAATATACGTTCTTCCGTATGAAAGTGGGATGGCAGACAACGTTACGAGTACAGGTTACAAATTGTTTGCGATGTTGGGTAGAACATGCGTGTCTTTTGTTATTCTCTGTGTTATTTTTCGGTCATAGCGGAGCAATCCAGGCAGCCACAGAGTCTATCGACAAGTAACCGCTTGCTTGTTCTACGCAGTTGAAATCGCCAGACAGCCCCGGGATCATCACTCGCCACCACATCGCTGTGAAGCTTGCTAGCAGCGCAGCACCAGGTCGAGTTCAAGTCATCTTACAGCGGCCAGGCTGCAAACTGCGTCTGCGCTCCAACCAGCGTTGACGTCACTCTGCGGCTACAAAACACTGCCCCGGCGAAAGAAGGCGTCATAGCGGAGCAATCCAGGCAGCCACAGAGTCAATCGACAAGTAACCGCTTGCTTGTTCTGCGCAGTTGAAATCGCCAGACAGCCCTGGGATCATCACTCGCCACCACGTCGCTGTGAAGCTTGCTAGCAGCGCAGCACCAGGCCGAGTGCAAGTCATCTTACAGCGGCCAGGCTGCAAACTGTGTCTGCGCTCCAACCAGCGTTGACGTCACTCTGCGGCTACATAAACGCTGCCCCGGCGGAAGAAGGCGTCATAGCGGAGCAATCCAGGCAGCCACAGAGTCGATCGACAAGTAACCGCTTGCTTGTTCTACGCAGGTACGTCAGTAACTACCTACTTCTTAATAGATACAACACTTAGGCTTCTGGATTGCTCCGTCTATTGCCAATAGAATGTCTGATAAGCCACCTCCTACTGTGAAGGAAGTAGCTAAGGCGCTTGCAGATTTGTCAGATCGGCTCGATAAGCAGCATGCCTAAATAAAAAAAGTTATAGAAACGGAGATCAATTACGTGAGGAAGGGCATGGAGTTCATTAATGAAAAATTTGAAACGTTCAAGACAGAAATTGTAGAAATAAGGAAAGAACTTGTTCAAGTCAAAGCCAGGAATAACGAAATTACGAATGAGAACACCCGCCTTTCAAAAGACTTGAAAGAAATTAAGAAAGAACTGGTCGACCTGCAGCAGCACAGTCGCAAAAACAATTTGGAGGTGAAAGGCATACCTGTGGCTCCAGATGAAAACCTTTCCTCAACCATGAAAGCTATTCCTGTCTGTGTCGAATCTGAAATCCAGGATTCAGACACAGAGGTAATTCATCGGGTTCCCACAAGAGACAAGGCGAAGCAAAATATCGTTGTTCGGCTTGTGTCCCGTAAGGTCAGAGACAGAGTCCTTAACGCGGCTAAAAAGCACAGAATAAACACGTCTCTTCTTGGCTTTAAGGATATTTCTCCAATTTTTATTAATTAACACTTGTGTCCGGCGAACAAGGTATTGTTGGGCAAAGCGCTGAGTGCAAAAAGGGAACATAACTGGAAATTCAGTTGGGTGTCTGATGGGAAGATCCTCATGCGCAAAGCAGAAAATTCGCATGTACTGCATGTGACGTGCGCAGAGGACCTTGCTCAGGTGCAGTAAGCGTTAAATAAAAAGACAAAAAATAAAGACTTTAACAGACATTGAAGAAACAGGGAAAGGACATGATTTCTTGTTCTTAGTCCACTGCAACATCCGTAGTATTAACAGAAATCTAGACCTATTTTTAACTTACATATCGCAACACTCGTTTTCTTACGACATCATTGCGATAACAAACATGGCTCAGAAGGGATGAAAAAATAAAAATACCTGGATGCACTATGCTATCGCAACCTAGAGAAAGTACAGCACGTGGTGGTGGCGTCGCGCTTTTTATCAGCCACAGGCTCTGGTTTCAAAGCCTAGTTAACAGTTTGTACAGCAACCAAACTGCCGAAACCCTTATTGTGAAACTTGAATGTGGTGTTCTTGTAGGCGTAGTTTACTGTCCTCCTAGCTCATGTATTAATAATTTCATCTCTGTGATGGAAACTGTTATCGACCCTCTAATACATGTCTGCAATCCAATTATCATTTGTGGTGACATGAACATCGACTTGTCTAGAGATGACTGCTGTGAGTACATATTTTTTCTACAGTCCTTTAATCTTAAAAATGTGATTTCATCCCCTTCTCGTGTTTGCAACATGTCTTCAACTCTCATCGATCATATCTTGTGCAATATTGATATCGATGTACGGGCAGCTGTTTATGATACCACAATTGCTGATCATTGCCCAACATTTTTGTTTCTGCCTCAGGATTGTTTGCATTCTTTTCACCAAACGCACCATAAATATTCGACAAGGATTAACTGTCCACGTCTACGCAGCATCTTACTCACTACAGATTTTGATAACCTCTACAATGACAACGTTCACGCGGAATGTCAAAACGTTATTGACTGCATTGCAAATGCGATAGAAGAATCGCGGTACGCTTCACGACACAGCTATTATTACGCCATATGTCCGTAAATGAATGAGTCCATACTTGCTCTACTGAAAAGGAAAGACTACTATTATAATAAATTAAAACATAACAAAACTAACAACTACTACAAAAGCCAGTTTAAATTTTTTCGAAACAAATCAGTTATGCTAATTTGCAAATCAAAGAAGGTCTATTATACGAACTTGATTAAACAACTAAATGGCAATGGAAGGAAAATATGGAAAATAGATAAGAGATGTAGTAGGATTACAGGATAAACAGTATGTTACTCCCGAAAATCCGTCCCCTCAGATTGCTAATGACTTCAATGATTATTTCTCAAAAATTGGTGACAATATATCTAAGCAGTCTGTACTTTCAATTTCCACAACCAGGTTCCAGAGAAGCGTCAACAGTGATTTTTCGTTTGGTGAAATAGCTCTTGAGGAAATAAAAAGTATCGTAGGAAAATTACTGGTTAATAAGGCATCCGGACTTGACGGCATTCAAGTTAAGATATTGAAAAACAATATTGATGTCTTATGTATGCCCTTTTGTCACGTGCTTAACCATGCGATAAGTAGTGTTTACCCAAATATACTGAAAGTGTCAAAGGTTATCCCTGTATACAAAACTGGTGATCCGAACCATCCGAGTAGTTATAGACCTATTTCATTTCTTAGTGTAGTTAACACACTATTCGAAAAGCTCAGTGCGCTGCAGTTAAATGCATTTCTTATAAGCAATAACGTTATCTGCCCGCAGCAGCATGGCTTTGTTGCAGGTAGATCTACATCAACCACAGTGTTAACACTTTCGCAATCACTAAACTCTGCTCTTAACAAGAATAACATTGCTGTGTCAATCTTTCTTGATATAAAAAAAGCGTTCGATACGATCTGTCATTTCATACTGTTAGTAAAACTGGAATCTTATGGTATCGTTGGAAACGCGCTTCAATTCGTCCACATCTACTTTAAGGCACGAAGGCAACAAGTGGTAATTAACAAACATCATTCTGCTTTCACCAATATTGTATGCGGTGGACCGCAAGGCTCGGTTTTAGGCCCTATTCTGTTTTCATTATATATAAATGATTTAACGGGCGCACTTAGCCTGTCAAAAGTTTTGATGTACGCTGACGATACCGCCTTAGTTTATTCAGGGGACTCCCTCTCGTCATTACAAGACACTATATCTGGTGAACTGCTAAAAGTAGCTAAATGGTTTTCAGAAAACAGACTAGCTCTAAATACTGATAAAACTAAGTATATTATATTTCACTCTAAGAGGAAAATACTAGACTACAGTGAGTTCACTTTGACTCTAGCAAACCAAACTCTGGATTGTGTTGATTCATTTAAATATTTAGGTGTTACTTTAGACAGTCACTTGCACTAGAGAGAACAAATTAGCGTTGTCTCTAGAAAACTCGCTTTCAGCTGTTACACACTGGCCCGTGCCCGGCAATATTTTCCTCGTGCCTTGCTTCGTTGCATATACTTTTCTTTGTTTCATACCCACATGAGCTATGGTTGTGAAATATGGGGCCTAACATATAAAACTTACTTAACACCTATAATGCAGTTGCAAAAACATGCCCTAAGAATAATAACATTTTCCTCTGTTCATCACCTAAGTAGCATTCTGTTTACTGACCTTCGTATTCTTTCTTTCACGGCGTTAAGAAATTATAAGATCACTTGTTTAGTTCACCAAATACTCAACACCAACTTTCCCTTACCCAACGCCATATTTACCTTCCTTATTGCAGCAATGTATACGGTAAACGATTAATAGAGTTCTTTGGTGCTATAACTTTGAACACTTTGCCTGTGGAAATAAAAGTAACCAGAAATTTTGATCTTGTATGTAAACGCTTCTTGTCTAGCCAAACGTAATAGCTCTTCCCTAAAAAAAACAAAAGTACTTGGTCATGTAAAAAGTTTTCTTACTCAATGAGCAGATATGTATTTGGTTGACCTGTATATGTACTTTTGTGTATTGGACCTGCTACTAGCCACATAGGCTATTGGTCCAACTATTTTTGTACACATTACTTGACTTGTTTAAATAAAGCTCACGTTTTGATTGATTGATTGATTGATTGATTGATTGATTGATTGATTGATTGATTGATTGATTGATTGATTGATTGATTAATTGATTGATTGAACCTGTTTGCATAGCTTCTGTAGACGCTCAGGGGCAGAGAAAACCACATCTACCCCCGATTTCGCCGCTATTCTGAGATTATGTGAAATGCAATGAATGTATGGCACCGCAGCAGCTTTCTTTGCTCTAGCATTGGCACTGCTTGCATTCGACGTGTTTCTGCCCTTCTTGCTTAAGCCCTCCACGACAGAAGTTAGCATACGTATCAGATAACCAGAATCTGCCAGGCGCTTGGCCTGCTCTTTGAAACTGGCTTCCATTTGGTGGTCACACAACCTCGTCAAAATGGAAGCCAGTTTCAAAGAGCAGGCCAAGCGCCTCGCAGATTCTGGTTACCCGATACGTATGCTAACTTCAGTCGCGAAGGGCTTAAGCAAGAAGGGCAAAAACGCGTCGAATGCAAGCAGTGCCAATGCTAGAGCAAAGAAAGCTCCTGTGGTACCATACATTCATTGCATTTCACATAATCTCAGAAGAATAGCGGCGAAGTCGAAGGTAGACGTGGTTTTCTCTGCCCCTGAGCATGTACAGAAGCTATGCAAACAGGTTAACACAGAGAATAAGAAAAGACACGCATGTTCTACCCAACATCGCAAACAATTTGTAACCTGTACTCATAACGTTGTCTATGCCATCCCACTTTCATGCGGAAGAACGTATATTGGTCAAACCGGCAGATGCATCAACGAGAGAATAAAAGAGCATCAATATAACGTCACTAAGGTAATCTCGGGTCATTTGGGTATTCACTGCCGAGATTGTTCCTGCAAAGCCATGTTTGAAAGCGCGTCCATCTATACAAGGCTCATAGCATGATGACGAGGGAGATTGTAGAGGCCTACGAGATTGCAAAATTTGAGCAAAAGTGCGTAAGCAAGCCTTCGGTGTCACTATCGGAAAAGCAGATACGATTCCTCGGTTCATCTTTGTGACCATTGTAGTACATGTTTTTCCCTTGCCTTGCACACGTGTTTGGTTCAACGAAATGCACCACTCAATGTTCTTTTTTGCTGTTACGTTTGTTTCCGCTTGCACGGTACATATTTATCGATGCGTGCAAAAATAAAATCTATAGTTGAAAGTGAAGCGCTGTGTCTGTGTATCTGTGTCTTTCTACGTCCTCGTCCAGTCGGGCCTATACACTCTACCTTGGTTGTAAGTGCTGAAAAAAACGTTCCATTTACACATTGTCTTTCTAGGCAGTATAACAGAAATTTATTTATAGTGCCGCTCTTTCAAGCTCCTTTAAGGACAGCCTAGGACATTCATGCATCTTTACCATGAGGCAATATTACAAGAAATCTGCTGTTTGGTATTTCCAGACACCAGCAGAAACGATTTATTGTATGTAGTTGTTGTATGAATTGTGTGAAAAGCTGTACAAAACACTGGCATAAGAGGAACAAAAATGACAGCACAAAACATGCTATTTGTTCCTCGCGTGTATATATTGTATCGCCTTTGTATGCCATGAATATTTACGAGATGCTCAGGCTTTTATCGGTCAAACAAAGACTAAACATTTCAGAGCTAAGTTAACGCTGGCATCATACAGCAGCTTTAAAAAAAAAGGAACACTGCTGTTAAGTTTCCTGTTGCTAAGTTGCCATGACAACTAAGCACCTTCCAATCAATGATACCAAAGCGAACCTTTGCAACATTTCCAATATTTTGTATACTTTTCTTTAATATTTCATCACATTACCATTCTAATTGCCACTGGTGCAAAGTATTTTTGAAATGTGTCTTGCTTCATGCTGCTTGCTAAGAAGTAGCTGATGTAATGTTAAACAATAATGTCTTGTGGGGGATCAAACTTTCTACAATCTGTCATTTATTGCGTAGTTTTTTTTTTTCTTCCAGTTTTTCATGTTCTGCACATAGTTCTTAGTGCCTGGCTGTTTTTGTGCATGCATCCACTTTCCGTGTTCTTGAAAAAGACCAGTTGTTACAAATGCCTTTTTGGTTCATGTCCCTGTTGTGCTTCTTGTAAGCCTTTGCAGCGTGTTATCAAATTAATGGCATTCGAACTACCACCAACACAAGCATTATTTAATAACAGCAGGATTCATTTTTCAAACTTGCAGAGTACTTAGGCCCAGGGTTCATGTGCATCGTTAAGGAGGAGCCACCAGCTGTTCCAGATGCTGTTGAAGATGAGTTTGAAGCAGCTACCGGGAGCGACAGTTCGCAGACGGCAAGCAGTCGCCGAGACCTTGAATGCGTCGGGGAAAGTGCCCCTAGCTATGAATGCGAGATGTGCCACAAGGTCTTCAACACCAATCAACGCCTGCTCCAGCACTCCGTAGCGCATGGGCGCGAGTGGAATTTCTGGTGCAGTATCTGCGGAGCCAGCTTTCCACGAAGCGAAGATCTGTTGGAACACGGAATCAGCCACGTCGACAAACAGCAGCACCGCTGCTTGATCTGCTACAGGTCCTTCTGTAATGCGGGCATTCTTCGAAAGCATGTCTGGTGTCACACTGCTGTTCATAAGAAGTTTGAAGCGGCTACCGGGGGAGACAGTTCGCAGAGGGCAAGCAGCCGCCGAGACCTTGAATGCGTCGGGGAAAGTGCCCCTCGCTATGAATGCGAGATGTGCCACGAGGTCTTCAACACCGATGAACGCCTGCTCCAGCACTCCGTAGCGCATATACGCAAGTGGAAGTTCTGGTGCAGTCACTGTGGGGCCAGCTTTCCACGAAACGAAGATCTGTTGGTGCACAGGAGCACCCACATCGACAAGCAGCAGCACTGCTGCTTGGTCTGCCACAGGTCCTTCAACCATGCAGCCCTGCTTCAAAAGCATGTCTGGTGTCACACTGAGAAGCCGACATTCTACTGCCACCTGTGTCCCATGGTGTATGTTGTTCGAGTGATCTCTTTCTTTGCTTGTTTTAATCAAATGCCTTGACCATGGGACCTTGCACATTGCAGCTGCGCTAAGCAATTATAATCAAACTTTGGTTTAATGAACCTTGATTTTATTGAATATTCTATTTAAGGATGTACTTTTAATTCTTTTACTCACGTTCGTAGAGCCTAACGTACTGAAGACCTCAAAGCAATGAAGTAAACTTGACAGCTTGCATGATTTAGCGATGCAGGAATATAGATAAAGTAAGTGTATGCCATGTTTCAGTTCATGTGGTGGACAACATTGGCCTGTTAAAGGAGTACTAACGTAAGATTTTCTGCTTACTTAAAAGAAAATATTGGTTAAGCATCAGAGTCCCGCATATAATTTACTGTAATTGCGAATAACCTGTATCAGTTTCAGTACCCACAAGAAGGGTGTGTCATGGCATCATGATTTGTTCGCTTGCTCCTTCACTGTGATTGCTGCTGGAGCACTCCTGGTTATATATTTATGAGCATCATCATACATATTCTCATTGCTATGCAGCATCTCCTAATTTTGCAGTGTGTCATGACGTCATGGTAATGTAAATGATACGGCACTTCCAGACCTAATTTAGTATCAAATTAAAATGTCTTTGAAGTGTTTTATGTCCTCTATGCTTGCTTGCTGCTAAGTGCAAGAAGTGTGTGTGGCACTGTTTTGATACCCTTTAAAATATGTGCCGGTACTTTTTTCATATATTTGCCTCTCTCATGAAGGAACACCAAATGCACGCCACAGATGACTACATATGCAGAGATAATTACATCCCTTTTGTTTATGAGCAAATATAATGTATCGTGTAAGTGTTTTGGGTGTTTTCAGTTTAACAAAGTTCTGAGATTATCAGAAATCATTGTCAGGTCCCATCGACTTTGTCAAGTTGAGGATAAACGTTGTAGAAAGGTTCTGATTATGAAGTGCAGTAGACAGGCAACCTCTTCAACATATCTAAGCAGCCACCCTGTCTTGTGCCAATTGCACAAACATTTTAGCTATGAAACAACAGTTATACCCGTCAAACAACAGCCAACTGCACATGTAGATATGTATATGTATGCATCGGTGTGAAATAATGTCAATGATTCCAGATCCAGCACTACCAGACCTACTTTAGCATCAAATTAAAGCATCTTAAAGGTGTGCCTTTGAATAGATAATGTCCAACCAACTAGCCGACCAATGCCTCCTGATCCTAAATATGTTTCCCAAATCTTGCCTGCTAAGTGTTATTCTTTTATGTGGGAGAAGCAGGTTGTAGAGTTTCAACAACATTGAATATATGTGCCAGCACTCCTTCATGCAGGTTATCCACCCTTATGGAGGAACACAAGATGCACTCAACACACTTGATGTCTATGCGAACTGCGTATGCAGAGATAAATACATCATTTTTTGTGCTTGGGGATATGGGATCCAATTCTCATAAGTGTTTTCGACTTAACAAAGTGCTTGAATGAAGGGAAACAATTATCAGGTCCCGCCGGCTTCATTAAAAGAAAGTTTAACTAAGTTTCTGTGAAGGTTTTAATCATTAGCAGTAGTCTTGTTACTGCAAGAGAAACAACCTTGTGAAAATATCTTATTAGATCTTGCACTAATTGCTCAAACATACCAATGAGCACAGAAATATTCATCACTTTACCCAGTTCTCTGTGTCTTCTGGATACTTTTTTTACATGCACACTTTTGCTCCACTAGATGAAGTGTTAACTGTTGTGCGCATCATGTGCAGTTGACTCACTCCTTGCTTCTAAGTTCACTTGAAACATCATCACTTTGCGCTTGTGTTTTTCAAATAATCTTAGTCTGCACCTTATGTTGAGCATCTAATGCTGCCTACCACTGCTAACTGCATTGTAGTGACTTCTTTTGATTCTCCAAGCTTGAAAGGAAAATGCCTGTTCTTGGTTGCACAAATATATATATATATATATATATATATATATATATATATATATATATATATATATATATATATATATATATATATATATATATCTGTGTGTGTGTGTGTGTGTGTAGAATAGAATAGAATAATATATTTGATATTGCCTGAAAGATTCATGCTTTCTTACAGGTTGTTGATTGGCGCCATATATTTAGAATCTTTGACTACATTTCACACAAGAGGCAGCAGCTGCCACATATTTCTGGTCTCACTTTAAACCAATCTTGACTCAACAAGGCTTGGCTTCATTGGTCATCCCATTTATGCCTAAGATAGCTGATGGCTCACATTTTGTTGAAAATAGTGCGTTGTCATTAAATATGAAAACTGCAGTGTTATATTCCTGTTACTCTATAATGTCTTTTATACGCTAGCATTACAGCAGTGTTGATAACATATCTCTTAATGCGAGATGTTCTTGGCGTGCTTAATCCAGTTTTCTGTAACAACTTTCTGGCGACAGATCTGGCCGTTTTCGTCTGCCAATCCCAAAGAAGAGCACATACTGCTACTGAGTATGTGGCAGTATGTATGTATCGCTCTTTAATGAACCTCTGTGATGCCAAGTTGGGTCATTGCTGCCATACACCTCTCTGGCAACCTAATAAACAGCAAACACTGAGAAGTTGGCTGACAAGCTCTGCTAATGGTGGCACATAGATCCCTTTTGGAACAAAAGAGGGTGAGACACTGTACATGGCCAACATTTCTTGAGCAGTTTTACCACGGTTGTGCTGCTAAGCCCGAGGGCGCAGGATCAAATCCCAGACGTGGTGGGAGCATTTCTATGCGGATGAAATGCAAAAGTGGCCATGTGCTTTGCATTGAGTGCACTTCAAGGAGCCTCAGGTACTCAGAATTAATCCATAGTCTTCCGCTACGGTGGGTCTCATAATAATACCATGGTCTTGGCATATAAAACCTCAGAATCTATATTGTTTAAATTTTACCAGGATAGGTTACTGGCTAAATTTGTAATAAAAAAGGTCACCGATTCGCTAAGGTTCCAAAAAGGCAAAGTTGTCCTTAAAATGACTACAATGTAGCTAAATTTAATCACTTTTTTCCTAAAATATCTACGCTGAATGAAAAAGGGATGCCATAGGCAAATGTAGTATCAAGCTTAACTGATACGTTACTGCTGCAATATGTTCAAACATCTAAGCAAGAAAAGTATGCAAACTTAGGAAAGTGTGAAGTCTCCACTTTGAAAATACACTTCCAACTGCAGCCACATTGATGCCCCATTTATAATTGTTTAATTGTAGCAAACCTTGGATAATAAAGAAATTTGATAATTTTGAGTTTCAATTAGCATAGTGTAATAGTTCGGTATTGCCAATCTTATTTTATTGTCTTGCAGAAGGAACCTATTTGGATAGCTTGTCAAAAGAGCCATGTGCATTTTCATTATATAGAGGTGTAGCTGTTCAATTCCAAACAACACGTAAATGAATAAATTAACGGTGGATGAACAGGATGACCAAGTATGTTAGCAATACGAGAGATCACAAGAATAATAGCAAGAACATTTTACCCTGCATCTTTTTGCTGTCTCTGCATATAAACATTAACCACCTCGCCAAACAGCTCACTTTTGCATTGAATACACAACATCCACCAAGCTTTTGATATTTGACTTTAGTGGCATCTTGAGCTACCATAAGCCTTGCATGTTGTGTCTACATAGCTGCAAGTTTACACTCTCATCTTCATTTCAGGTTTCCCGTTCGGCAGCAGCTGTTAGATCACCTGCACACACACGATTGGCGTGTCCCCTTTGCGTGCGAGCAGTGCGGTGCCACTTTCGTCTTCGAGGCAGAGCTGACGAGGCACAAGAAGAAGCACAAGGAAGTTCGGTGTCACAAGTGCCCCGAGTGCAACAAGGCCTTCCTCCAGAAGTCCCACCTGGCTGAGCACCGAACGATACACACGGGAGAACGGCCGTTCAGCTGCAACATCTGCACAAAAAAGTTTGTGCGCCAAACCCGCTTGGCTGTACACATGCGGAAGCATGGAGATCAAACTAACGTCCAGCCATCAGACTCCTAGGCTTCTGCTGTGCCTATCTTTGGTCAAAATGTAAATGTCCGCTGGAGAGGTTAGTGCCTACCAGATGTAGTCTGTGTAAACATCTCACGGAAGTAAAGGCATTGGTTACACGTTTTTGTCTTTTTGCAGCATTAGCACAGTCTGCAAGCCAGCTAATGATGTGCAAGTTGTAATATGTCGCCCCTCTACCTGAAGTAAAGCAAATGCTCCCTCTTTTGAAGGCTTGTTCATGCATAAATAAGCCTTGGGGGCTGGCTTGTGGGTATGCCAAAATGAGGAGTATACAAGCACGATAGGACCCGCAGTGGTTGCTCAGTGACTATGGTGTTGGGCTGCTGAGCACGAGGTGACGTGATCGAATCCCGGCCATGGTGGCCGCATTTCGATGGGGGCGAAATGCAAAAACACCCGTGTACTTAGATTTAGATGCACATTAAAGAACCCCAGGTGGTCAAAATTTCTGGAGTCCTCCACTACGGCGTGCCTCATAATCAGAAAGTGTTTTGGCATGTAAAACCCCATAATATTAATTTTTTAAGCACAATAGGCTGATTGGTTTGACCGGGAAGGTCGTCGCCATCTTTATTTCTTGCAGAGTTCGAATATACAGTTCTTGTCAGCAATAGCTGGGCTAACAACAGAAGCTAGTGTATGTTTGTGGATGACACACACAATTATATTGGCATCAGCATTGCAACAGAATATATGTACAAACTGTCAAATTATTTAACTACCACATTTGCACAGAAGGATAAAAGTATGCAGAAGCCATGTTGGTAGAGTGCTTTAAAAAGTTGTCAGACATTTTTCATGCATCAATGCTGCTTTTTGAGGGCTTGTTTGTTTTGTTTGTTTACAATTTTGTTCAAATCTTCACCTTCCCTTATCACTTTTGGCACTGGACTTTGGGAATGAGTAGTTGCTCCCAAATAAGGTGACTTTTCTGCAAAGCCTTAACATATTTTTTAATGTCTATGCACTGTAGTGTACCCTTATTAAGCTGAATGATAAAGCAAACAAAGAGATCACTCAGTTGCACATCTGAAACTAACAAATAGAAAAAAGGCAGGAGCTCCAAAGCAGCGACATGCAACCAAGTAGAGCCTTGTGAGCATCACTCTGCTCTGGCAAGACGCATATTACCCCTCATATCATTATAGAGAACAACAAGAAATAGAAACCTTGAAGTAATTCTGGGTAACTTCCGATTGTTTATAATGCTGCATGTAACAAAATACACATAAACTTTGATATAACAGAGTGCGTAAAATCAGTGATTAGCTTCGCTATATCGAAATTAAGTTGTATTGAAAGTATACCTTTTATACAAACAAGTACAGTCACCGATCGATGTTTCTTGCACGGAAAGGGGCTGGAGAATTTTCAGAATTGTTGGGCAATGGAAAAAGTAAATCTGAAGGAGAAAACCATTTTGATAAATTTGGGAGTCGGTGACGAATGATGTGGTTTCATGCCACGTAACATGACGATATTCACAATGGCAGTACGAACTAAGTGAAGCGAGTCACGCTTTCACATGTGCTCCGCCCCGCGGCTGAGCATCGCCCGCACTGGGACGACTATTCGAAAAAGCGCCGGCAATGGGGAGTGAACGCTCCCTCTGCCTCTTGCTCTAACAGGTCACCGAAACTCGAGGTTACGCAACCTCCAATACTAAGCGCGTGGGAAGACAGCTTGCATGGTGCCATGCCCACTCTGTGCACATGCGGCAGATTAGCTCTAAAGTAGGGTACGTGGCTGCGTATGCGCTCCACCACGCTTACAGCTATGCGCAGTTCGCATTGCTATGCCACAATTCTGGTGTGAAACATATGCCATTGCACGTTTCCTGCACTACGCATATATTCATATCCACTTAACCCCATTTGTTTTATATTGGCATGGAGTTGTTTATGCATACAGAGTTTTTTTGGTTATTTTATGTTTAGTGACTGCTTATGCCAAGTTGTCAGATTGCATTTTGAAGTAATTCTGTGTTACAGAGGACATGCTGTTTTCAACCTTTAGTGTTTTATTAGTGGCGTGTCTGGTTTTATTCACACACTTTGCAGGGTTTATTTGTTCATGTGAGGCGTGGATGCTACATGCTGTAGTGAAGTCTACAACTTGCCCATGATGGCGTTTCCAATATTAAAGCTTCCAAATAATTCAGACCTTGAAGCAGAACAGTCGCCTTACTACATAATCACCTTGAAATTGAAACATTTTCTTGATACCTTTTCTTTTCATTTGTTTCCCGAAAGTTGATTTAGTCACGCTTGCTCAGATTTACAGCTGCTTCATTAATGTGCGCGCTTGTGTTTTCGTGAGAGAGAGAGAGAGAGAATACATCTCAGAAGTATTTAACTGCTTTCTGAATCGTATTTATGTTAAGGCATGCGAATGAAATTAACACTTGCGTACTTAATTGCTAAAGTAAGGACATTCTCAGAAAGGCTGCCATCACTTTATTGAATTTTGTCACATCGAAGTGAACTTTGTGCTCATCAGAAATGGACACTTAGGAGGAAAATAAGTTAGGCTGTATAAATAAATTACTCTTTACGATATCAAGAAAGCCACTCTTTCTTTGAAGAAACGCTTGTCACGGATTTTGCTGCGGTCTGCTGAGCCCTAGTTTATCTTTATTGACAAGAATTGATGACATTGCATTCTAAAAAAGCCAGAAACTAAACTTAGCAAATTTGCAGAACCTTTACTGTACCAGAACGGCTTAAATTGGAGAAAAACACGCTGACATCCGTAACATCACACTGGTGTAACAGCGCAGTGGTCTCAACACCAAACTAAAAAATTAAACTTTGATCTTCATTCTCTGTTCTAGCAATCAACTTCTTAATGCAAAATTTACGGAAATAAGGTTTTAAAAGGATACTTTAACAGTCTAAACGAATTTAATCTGTTTGTTTTGCGTCCTTATAAAGTCGTGTGCAATTATGACTCCTCAGTGAAAGCTTAAGTATACATTTTGTGAGCTTAACTTTGCTTGAGGCATCTTTTCGTAGCACTTAGTAGAAATATGCCTTTTGTCTTTTCTGCTCCTTACACATGCTCACAGATGCCTGCTGAAAAGATTGCTGCCCTAAAAAAGTAAATCTTCACGATTACTTCCAAACGACTTTCCACAGCTGTTCAAGAGTTGCAGCGTGATGGTTGCAAAGGAAAGTGGGACAGATTAAACAAATAGTGGTTAACACTTATTTTACTTACCTCAATTATGAAACATCAATGTTAAGGAATGTCCTTCTTGAGCCTTCCACGTTCACAGACATGCATAAGAATCTATAGGCTGAATTGGTGTATCAGGACGTGGTCATGTGTTCTCATTCAACATATAGTGAATGTTAATGAGCTGCTAGTGCATATATCTGTTACCATGCCTCTGTGAGCTACTAGCAGGCCTCTCTCTGCATGATTTGAGAATCCTGAAATATGAAAACTGAGTAAATGTGCAGTGACCAACTGTTATCCCTGTTCCAATAAGTATTGCCTAAGCATGTTCTTGTATGTGAATAAACAATTGTTGACTTTGTTCATTGTGCTCAATTTACCATTAATTGAACATCTCCTTGGACCAAAGCAGACTTCATGGAGCAAACCCCTCCAACCTCTTGAGCCATCATGAAATGGGCAAGTTCGCATCCTGCAGTGGAGTTTTTTTCTTGCGAAAAGGAGGACACTGGGGTGTTACTAGCCTCTCTGCATTTGCCATGACAATTAAGCACGGTACTGCAAGTTTGCCTTCTGTGCCTCCAGAAGAAAGCTCTAAATATTATCTGATGTCCAGCTTTCTTCATGTTGTTCATGCGACTGAACTCTTTCAATCGAACTGATGACTATGCATGGTTAACTATGCAGATGCCATAGCAGATGCTTTCAAGTTTAAATAACAGTGCAAGGACAAGGACACCAGAGGGGACAGAGGAAATAGCACTCTGTCCTCTCTGATGTCCTTGCGCTGTTATTCAAACTTTAAAGCATGTTTTACTAACAAGCCCCATCCTACACCCTTCTTCACAGTAGATGGCTCTTCTGGATTAGTTCTGACGAGCTGCGTTTGTTTAATGTGCACCCATTACTTGGTAAGTCAGCGTTATTTCGTTCGATTTCCATTGGAGTGCAGCTGCTGTAACCAGAATTAAGCTATAACCCTTGCAAGAGACCAATGGACAAAAAGTTTCTTTCCTACTGATGAGGCACATGGCACAAAGTGCTTTATAGAACAATGCAAACCAAAAAATTAGGCATTGCCATAAAATTTTTGTGAAAATAAGTAACAAGTGCTATATATATATTTTTTTTTGAATTTGCTAGAAAAAAAAGCAGAGGTCACTGTGCACAATATATTGCGTAGTTAATTGGTAGTATCAGATGTCAATTGCTCTTTAGTTAATGAACTGCTGGCTTGTTCTCAAATTTTTTACGTGAAAGTAGCATAGCACCATGCATTTTACAGCCAAGCATTGTTCCGGCTGCAATGAAAACCAACAGACTGGAAGTGCAGCATATTTGAGACTTTTCGTATTACCTACATGAAAAAGCATCTTCAAGGTTCTTGGAAGAGGTGCTGAGGGTGATGTGTGGTCAGTTATTTTTGAGGTTGCCTTGCTTCAGTGTGTAAAATGATTATAGCTTTATAAATATTTTATTAATTGCTTGCCAAAGCCATTTCAAGGTTTCAAAGAAGCACCACAAATGAGATGCATGGTGTGTCGTATTTAGACATTTGTTCTAGAGTATGTACCTTGGCAAGTTTTAACATGCCAATGAGATGGAATTGATTGTACAGCAATGAACTAGTGGGCTGCAAGGAATTATCCGTTTAAAAATGTACGCACAGACCTTTCCTAGAGAAATACTTGCTGCCAAGAGAAGTATACTGTGTTCTTCATAATGAAATGCTCAAAAATTACAGTGGAACAGCACATGAGTAAGTTTTCAAAGTCTTGCAGCAGAGTGCTGTGACAAATTAACAAAATAGCACAGAAGTCATGAATTGCATTTTCAACAAGTGGAAACAGGCAAGTGCACCCAAGCATGATAATCAAAAAAGGAGAGGGGGAAGAAAGTGTCAATTTCTCCAGAAAGCCGAAGCATCGATTGCGATAGCAAATTAGTGGACAGCTATACGAAGTAAGGATAGTAGTTTTATCAGCCATATAAACTTGTAAACATAGGCATGCTAACTAAATTAACAAGCGTGGTGTCATGAGTGCACAAGCTAACATGAACACAGGCCACTCGATTACTGCGGAAAGTTGCAGTCGAGACGCTCAAGCGAGAAAGCATGGCAGCAGCAGCGAGCGAATTGTCCTTCAACTTGATCAGCGTAATGTAAGCCACAAAAACACAGCGCATAGGTGACTCTGAGATCGCAAGAGGCAGGGCGTGGGTGCTGCATGGGCGTGATTCACAGCAGCTGCCCCAGGCAGACCTCCGCTCATGCAGCACTTTGTTTCCACATCAGTGGAATTATAGGTGAACCATGGAGGAAAGAAAGCATAGGAGAGGTCTCGGCTAGCGCAGATCAGTTGAAGATAATGTGGCAGAGGTCAGGTGGGGTTTTTCGCAAAGCAGCACTGGGACTGGTGTGCCAAACATAATTTTGCCATAGCAACTCGCACTCCTGAAGCTCTCGCTGCTGCTCTTGGCCTCTGAAAAGTGAGAGAAGATTTTTTGGCCTGTGTCTTTCTCACAGCGCATTTTGTGCGCGAGATTAGTTGACTTTGGAGTGTAGTGTGTAATCTTGAAAGTTGTGTTTTGGCTCGCTATTGAGATTGGCAGCTAGCAACATACACACTCAAGTAATCACAGTGCTCGTCTTCATCGTCTTCTTCAACATGCCATAGAAAAACACACGAGCACATCAGCTTCACTAAAACTGTTGCAGAAGTTTCGTAGGCTTTATTCTGAGGTGCGTCAGCAGCACACACTTCCAGCGGCTCCTAGCAATGCAAGTTCAAAGCTGGTGGCTATCTGCTCCGGCGAGCTGATTGCAGGTGCACAGGGAGGTGGCACACCTAAGGCCCCTTAAACTTCGTGAAGTAGCGACACTCTCCTCCTCCGCCTTCACTCCTCGTTTCTCCTTCACGCTCCCTCCTCGACTGTGACGCCGCGTACACTGCTCGAGCGTAGCAGCGGCGCCAACACGCACTCCTCGGCACTCCGTAGACGTTTCTCGAGCAAAAATGGCGCTGATGCACGCGCGAGGGCCCACGTGATGCTATCAGGCCAATAGCGACGCGGCGTCGGCCTCGGCCAGAGCGCGCGAGGAGGAGGTGGCATTTTTCAAAGCGTGCCGCTACTTTACGAAGTTTAAGGGGTTATAGGCACACCAACATGGCCGCACTGCCAGCTTCAAAAATGTTGTCAGGTCCTCTCCGATTTCTTTCCTCCATGTCGGTGAACAGATGATGCTCGCTACTCTGGCACCATCTCGTAACCATCGTGGCTGCAAGGCCCCTTTTGTGCGGCACTACGTTTTTTTTTTTCCCCGCTTTCACAATACCCTCCTCCTCGCGCTCTCTGCGCTATCGCCGTCTTTCATCCCCGCTCTGCGTTCGTCCGGTTACGAGGACGGCGAGGGATAACGCCGACGCTCACCGCAGGAACTGGCGCCTGAGCTACGCTCTAAAACGACACGAAATGTTGTACGAACGCTGTGCGAACCACATATCCATTTGCAGTTGAAGTATTTTAATTATGATGCCAGCTCCCGCTCGACACGAAGGGGGAAGGGGCGCGTGGTGACGAGATAATTCCTCGCGAGTCAGATAGACGTAACCTCGAAACTGCATGTCGAATTCACCGTTTTCACAAGAAGAGCACACGGCAGAGAGTGAGCGCAACTTCGCCTCTTGTATTCCACCTCTTTCTCCTGCCACTCTCCGAAACTTTCGGCATTCTTTCAGTGTAAATCTAGTCCCAGTGTTCATTATAAAGCATGCATATACAGGCAATTCTTTAATAATTAATGGACATCTCAGGTCACGCTAGGAACACCACAGCGCTTCGCGAACAACTGCGAAACGAAACAGCGTATTCTTTTGTGCCTTTGCATGCGTGAATACAACGTTGCTTTTTTTTTTTTTTCCGGCAACAAACGCGACCCTCGCCAGCTTCTCAATTGCTATCACCTTCCTTCCTTCTCACGAACTCCGTGCAGTGCGCGGGATAGCGCTTGCCAACAGGAGCGAGAATCGGCTGCATGTCTTGGAGACAGGTGGAGGCCGGCCCAGTGCCGATGGAATAGCAGTAGGGTGTACTAGAATGGGGAAGGGGGTACAATGGAGGCCGCCGCAAGCGGCGAGAGCGAAACAAAAGACGCTGAAATTTGTGGCGGCGCTGCCATCGCCTTCTTAACTTCCAGCCAATCCGGTGTCTCGGCGGAACCGCGCGCACCGGCGGCGCCGAGCAGTCGTCTGCTCGACACACCGTCGTGCTTGCGTTTTTAACGCGACAGCGTTAGGGAGCTCGTGTCGCAGAAAAGCCGGTGTCGTCGGCGTTGGCCTTGAGCGAAAAATGGCGGAAGGCACTTCATAAATAAAAACAAGTTGCAAGGTGGGCTGGGTGAGAATCAAACGAGGGTCTCCGGAGTGTGAGACGAAGACGCTACCACTCAGCCATGAGTTTTTTTTTTTTTTTTTGTTATTACCGGCTTGGCAAAAGAAAGTACAATGTGAATATTACATGGCCATGAAAAACAACTAGTCAATGCCGGACCAGTGTGTGCTGGTAAGAACGATGTAGGCTTGTCACTTTGTCCAAAGCACTTAGCCAATCAGGAGGATCACTCTGTGCAGAGCAAAATTCGCGTATATATAGCACACTTTCAATGAAGTATTCATGTGTTGGGGCCTGAACAATGCGCTCATGTCTAATATCCGTACTCGTTCGCCACACGCTATGCATGCACAGAAGCATTACCAGATCGACGGGCACTCCCTCTGGTTCCGCGCATCGCAGGAAGCGTATCCCAAAAGCACTTAACAGCAATTCCTTTTTAAAGCTGCGTTTTAGAATATCCCACAAAAACACTGTGTCATGGCAGACCAGAAAGATATGCTCGATCGTCTCCGGTTTTTTGCATATAAAGAAATTCACAGACCAAAGTACAAGAATGCCTTTGCTTTGCAACCACGCTTTCACTGGGAGAGTGCCTGTATGTAGTTGAAAAAAGAAAGATTTAACAGAAGCTCTTACCGGCATTCGTTTAACTCTCTTAAGGGCATCTCTTTCTGAACCTAAAACAAATACTGTACTATACAACGGTACAGGCAAGAATACATCAAGATCTTTATACAACTTCTTACTAGTAACAGCTGCCAGATATTCAATAGAAAATCTTGCTTTTTGTATTTGGAAAGACGCGACCACTTCAAACAAGAAAGCACTTAAAGGCATTGGCACCGTATACATGGACGACACTACATAATCAGGCAATGAATCGCGCAGTCGAGCTTGAATCGTTGTTCTCAGAAAAGCATCCTTTTGATCACGCAAAAAAAAACCTGCTTACAATCTGTTTAAGGAACAAATGTGACAACCCCAGCCCACCATTCAACACTCTATGGAAAAGATTACTACGACTTGTACGTTCCCATGTTGAAGCCCAAATAAACGTTGCAAATACTCTATGCAGATTTTGCACAGACATCCTCATCATACATAACGCTTGCATCACGTAAAAGATTTTAGCGACTAAAAACAAATGACACATGGTGGCTCTTGCAAACATTGAAAATTTATGCCCTCCCCATTTTGTTCTCGATCCTAGACCATATCAATGTTGGAACCATTATTACAGAAGGTGTTAAAATGATGTACAATGGTTGTATAGCGAAGCTGATAAATAATAGGCAGTTAAGTGATGGTGTTCCTGTGCAGTCATCTGTGAGACAAGGCTGCCCGTTATCTCCCCTGCTTTTTGCTCTATACCTCAAGCCCTTTTGTTTGCAGTTGCTGAAGAGCCCAAACATCCAGGGTTACACTTTTCATAAAACTGAAGTTCGAGTTTTAGCATATGCTGATGATGTAGCGGTGTTTTGAATGGACCATGACAGTGTTAAAGCAGTTGTACAAGAGGCTGTAAAATTTTTTACTGTAAGTGCTATTAACTGGAACAAGTGTCTTGGTTTTTGGCATTGGGAATTGGCAATACAAGCCTGAGACTTTTTGTAACATGCAATGGGCGGTAACACCAGGCACCTACCTAGGTGTGCCCCTCGAACATTATCGTGTTAGCAAAGAATATTGGGACAATGAAGTAGTGCGAGTGAAAACCCAGACCGGCACTCAGCCATGAGTTCGATGGTTCAAAGTTGGACAAAAGCGCCTCTAGTGAATGCGGTGTTGCCTTAGGAACGTGCCGTAGGAAGTTGTACTGCGGTGTATATAGGTAATTATGAGCATGTAAATTACAGAAGTAGCAGTTAAATGAGTAGCGAAGTACGTTTCCTCTACATTTCTTCTGCGCTTGGTGCACACGCAGAGCCATCTTGCGGCAAACACAGAAGACTCCCTCCTCGCAATGTACGGCGCTGCCCCGACAGGTGGCGCGCCACTCGCCCGCTTCTCCCCTTCGTCTCGTTTGAGCGCATTGGGGCCGATAGGTTTGCAGTCGATAGGTTTGCAGTACACAACGCAACAAAGTCGAATCACACTGCTCGCGATAAGAGTGTGACCGACTTTGACCGCGGAGCTCTCGTCAAAGACGGAGCATGTTGTAACACAAGCAGACGACACTTGCTGTGTGCCGGAAGTGCTTATGTGTACTAAAAAACTGGTCTTGTGCATTCTCTTTATGTTACTTTCTTTTTATAAAAACAAATTAACTAACATTCCAACTATTACGAGCATCATTTGTTCACCATAAAGGTGGAAAAATTATCGATGACACACCCTGGGCAGCCAATCGGGTAGCTCGCCCTAATGACGTCATATGGGTGATTTACGTCATATGGTTAGGAGCGGCTGAAAATTCCGCCGAGCAGTGTGCTGTGATCGGCAGTGATGTACATTTTTAAAACCTTGTAATAAATTACGCGCTTTACACGGAGCACTTATATACGTCACTGAATGATAAGAACAACCTACTCTAATGATTCAGTACGTTTGTACAAAATCGTTTCAGGGTTCCTTTAAAATTTTTCAGGGTGGTTCGTGTTAAATTGGTGCACGTGGGCTGATCGGTATCCAAATGGTGTACTGCTGCGTGCCCTTTTGCCGCTCTAGGAAATGGCCAGACGTGTAATTTCATCAGTTTCCAAGTGACGGAGAGTTTATTTATTTATTTTCATACTCTCAGGACCCGAGGGCATTACAGAGAGGAGTGTTCTAACAATAAATTGTTAATCGCAACTTTAAAGGCGGTTCTTCGATTGCAGTGACGGAGGCGGGAAGGTGGTTCCAGTCACTGCTTGTTTGTGGCAAAAAGAGGCATGGCAAGTGTTAGTGCGACATAAAGGAATCTTAACCTTGAGTTCGTGATCGATCCATGAGGACACGTAATCTGGAGGGAGGAAAAGCTCGTTTTGAAGTGTTGGGTTAGTGTAAAAAATTTTGTGATAAAGGTTTAAGCGGAAGCACCTGCGGCGTGACCAAAGTCTCGGTAGACCTAAATTAGATTTCATTGAAGAGACGCTGGCGTAGCGAGAATAATTAGACATCACATATCGGGCATCACGGTTCTGAATTAACAGATTCAAGGGCAGTGATTAATCGGAGCTAGATGGGTCGCAGATAGAGGAAGCATATTCTAATTTCGATCTAACCAGAGTTTTGTATAATTTAATCTTTATATTGGAGGGAACGGAGGGAAAATTACGCCGTACAAATCCTAGCATTCGATTAGCGTTGTTAATTACATGTTCAACATGTATATTCCAAAAGAGGTTATGAATTATATGCACGCCAAAATAGCGGTAACTAGTAACGCGGGTTAAAGCGGAGTTATTAAGGGTATAAGCAAAGTTATAATTAACTTTATTGGGATGCATTACTGTCATGGCCTTACATTTTGAAGTATTTAGCTTCATAAACCACTTGTTGCACCAGTTAGAAGTAGCGTCAATTGCAAAATATAAATGACCTGTTGGTTATTAATTACACAATAAAGCTCACAGTCATCAGCAAAGGGTTTAATGTTAGAGTTAATACCGACAGGTAAGTCGCTAATATAAATAAGAAATAGTAATGGGCCCAAAGCCAATCCTTGTGGTCCGCCTGAAGTAACAAGAATGGTAGGAGAGTCATAATCATTAGCGTGAATGTACTGTAAGCACTTAGTCGGAAAGCATTGAATCCAGCAGTCTAGGATATTAGGATCTATAATAAGCTTGCTGTTGAGCTTGCTGAGTTGTGTGCCAAATGGCAAAAAAGAAAAGAAGAAGACATTGCAAGGAAGGCCGTCTACGGTCATGTGTATGCTGCACTTTCTTTCGGTCGACTACGCTCCAGAGTGCCACGTCAAGAAACTTTTGCCTTGCGCTGTTCCCATGGTTTTTGAAGGCTATCCAATCTACCTGGTGCCTCCCGCAAAAAAAAAAAAAAAGCAAATTACTTGCTGCTTCACTCCTAAGTTTCATATTGTGGTTCCAAGAGCCAGAAGCTATTGGAAAAGCTCGCAACGGAAAAACAATGCACCGTATTCTACTGCAAAAGCGAACATCATGGTTCGGTTGGGAGAATCGTGGCAGACTCACAGAATGGAGACAAGAAGGCCGTATTCCTGTTCCACCAAATAGAGCGATATGGAAAGCAACATCTGACGTATCCTGAATAGGTTAATTCGAGAATGCATCATATGCCGATTTTTCTCACCGAAGAGTTATGATCGCGCTCGAACGTCAACGTTCCTGAATTTGCCAGCAAAATGCACCCTCCAGAAATACATGGGCCCAAGTCCGACCACGTCCGGAGGGAGTGCTGCGATGCGAGCAAGACTGGTTCACGAGGCTTCACTCCTGAGCAGCAGGCAGCATATGTCATCGTTAATTATTGATGAAGCCAGCATAAAGCCGAAATACATCTATGACCAGAAAGAAGATGCCGTGTTGGGTCTTAAGGACAGACCCGACAGCAGCACGTCGAACACGCAGGGAATTTTTGCGAACAGGGCTTTGTCCTTCGGTCTGTGCGGCACTAAGATGCAATATAAAATACCCTGCTCTTATTATTTCACTAAGCAGCTAAATGGAAAAGACTTTTTCCAATGGACGAAGAAAGTGATTGCCGCAATCGAGTCGTGTGGATACGTCATCGTACAAATTATGACCGACAACTACTCGGAGAACATGACGATGTTCAAGCACATGGGCTCCTTGCGGTTCTTTGCATACGGTTGTGACGCATCCGCATGACCCCGAGCGGGTCATCTTATGCGTGCATTCACTCTGCGAAAGGTCGTCTGCTACGCTCGAGCGGTGTAGGCGGTGCCACGGTCGGGGAGGGAGCGTGAAAGAGAGGAGAAATGAGGAGGAGTGAAGGCGCAGAAGGAGAGTGTTGCTACCACGACCTACTGTCGTGGTTGCTACTTTACATAGTTTAAGTACAGTGTACTAGAATAGAATACACTGTAGTTTAAGGGATCTTTAGCCAGGCTTGGTGACAGCGCCACGATCTAGCGGCGGTCGTGGGTGGACAGTAGGAGCACTCTCCTCCTTTTTGAGATTAGGGGTAACGCGCGTCCGATTCTCGTTCCTCATTGGCTGACGCCATCCGTAGCTTTCAATGCACTCGTGAGTCGTGACGTCAGGAACAAGACGTTCATTTGAGGGATCGCTAACCGTTTGTGCGCAGGCGCGAGTAAGAGCGGGCGCGCTGCGGGCGCGAGAGAGAAAATCTGGGGGCTTTTGCTCCTTGAATGTATGACTCTGCCTAGGCACTACGGAGGAGATTTCTTCCATGGTTTCGTAGCGCGTGTTGTGCCGGCATTGCGTAGTGGTAGTAGTGGGGTCGAGTTTGTTTACGCTCGGACGCTAGCTGCCGGGGCGGTAAATTAGGTGAAGCAGCGGGCGCTGACGCACGATTTGGCGACCGATGTGTCGGACAGACTGTCTCGCAGCTGCGGCGCTCGTGCTAAGTCAGTCGTGGCGGATCATAGCTTTCTCGTGCCTACCTTGTAAATAACATCACAGATGTTTCTGTGGGAGCAGTATACCGTAGTACCCGGGCCGCATTTATTGAAAAAAGTCGCGGGGCGCGGTAGTGCTGAACTTAGCGTCACAAGTTGGCGGCTGGACTTAATTATATTTATTCAATCGTGTTTTTTACTAATTGTAACAACGTATCATTATTTCGCATTATTGGCGGAGCCTCCAGGACACCAAAGCTGGAACCCGGAATGGTCCGTGGGTTGGGGCTCGCCGAGGCCTGCGCGTCTGTCCGAGTGGACAACAAATTTTTTATGCATACACCCCCTGGCACTCTTCGGCCTCCGCGGCCCCAACCCACGGGCCGCCCTGCTTCCAGCTTTGATCCCCCCGCTACCCCTTGTGTACTCTGGAGATCCTGCGCCGCCTGCTTTACTATAACCTTGATCAGTTGCTCGCCTGAGGCATTCGTTTGCCGGTTACATGTGACCTCCTGGAGCAGTGGGGCGTCTCTGTACCCACAGCCAATTGCCACAGCCTCACCGCGCGGGCAGCCAACGGCCGACCATTGGGCCGACCGAATTAATGCCGGCATGTCTGGGGACAAACGAATACAACGCGCGTTAGTGCCTAGGCAGAGTCATAGCAGAGTATATATTCAAGGATCAAAAGCCCCCAGATTTTCTCTCTCGCGGCCACTCTCACTCGCGCCTGCGCACAAACGGCTGGCGATCCCTCAGCGGCGCAGGGTGCCGTATTTCAGTCGGTTGGCATAAGGTTGGCGCGATCATTGCTCGGTTTTCTGCGCTTCATTCGCACATTAACGTGCTTAGAACCATAGAGAAAGCAATTCTTAGAACTGAGCGACATGTTACCGGGTGCAGCACGTTCCTCTGGATGTCAAGTGTTCCGCTTCACAGCGTACTACGTGCCGCTGCACTCAGCCCCTCACCGAGACGTCGTGGATTTCTCGCTGCTGCTTGGTCGCCGTACTCGCCGTAAACCTTCGTGCGAGTCACAGTAGTTCGAATCGTGAGGTAGCAGTAAGTAGTTCACTACGGCGGATGTCGTGTTCAACTCGTGTTTTAAACGTTACGAAGTTCAGCGCACCACGTACGGAGAGAAAAAAGAAAGTACGGCGCGCTGCATTAGCGCTGTCATCTCCGTTGGCGCTTTCGCGCACTTCGATCACGCCTCTGGGGTTGCGGTTTGCTCATGTGCCGCTCCGCGACTCCTCACGAGTGTGCGAGCCTTGTGCGCTTGCTCGCTTGCTCATGCTCGTCAAGGTAGTCTGTGCCGCTGGTGAGGAGCAGCGGTGCGAGCATAGTACTAAAAGTACCTCGTTTTATTGGAATATAGTCAAACAAATACGACGGTGACGAGAACACAAGCTGACTGTTCTTGGTTTCCGTCTACTATATCGCTCGTTTTCTATAGCTTCGACGGAAACGATCAACCAGCTCAAACCAAGATCGCTTAACCGTTCTTATACGCCTACACGCAGCCGCGCGCCCTCCTCACCAGAGAGTGGGGAAGAAAAGCGTATCGCGCATGCAAGGTTGAGACAAATTTTGCAAAGTATACACAGAGTGGCTGTGCTTTTGTGGAGTGCTTTATTTGGCACAACCTTACGCATTTGGTCTTCCATGCATATATGGGCTGTGTCGAGGCTTTTATTTCCGCACCATATGTAAATTTTCCAAACTCGCATTTGGTAACTTCACGGTTTTACCATTTTTGTCCACTAAGGGGTGTGACTACCTTTCCTACATATTTTTTTCACGTTAATTATAACTTGTAAGAGCTCCTTGACTGTGGTTGCATATACTCAGAACGAATCCTTATTTACAGGTCATTTCAGTAAGTTGCTACCATTCCTAATAGTTTGGTTGTCAATGTAGTGTATACCCTCTGCAGAGCAGGAGCGTCTTCAGCATAAGCCTATTACTCAAACTCAAATATTTGTATACTACTACATGTTAAATAATAGATGCTGCACTATGCACATCACCTAGGTACAAAATGCAGACTCACTTTTACTGAGACAATTATTAACAGTAATCTGTGATACTATATTCACTAAGTAAAATCCTAGGTCCCATGAGCCGTGCTAGAACACATGCTGTGGGAATGCCAGGGACTAATACACGATAATGAGAGCGAGACCTCCACCGACGGCCTCCGCGCGCAATGGCAGGCTGCGCTGCTCAGCTCAAATCTGGAAAACCAACTCTGTGCATTCCAGCAGGCCGAGGAAGCCGCCAGGAGACGCGAACTCTTGGCCGTAACCTCAGCAGGTGCCCCGGCCCACTGACTCGCCGGACGCGAATCGTTATGATTGGAAATAAAGTTTTCTCCCTCACTCCAATGAGTCAATCAGTACCGCAATAGTTCTTGCAAACTCTCAGTCATAACTTCTCCTAATCTGACGACACTGATGCTTGGTGCTTATGTGCCTCTCATCTATGGGGGAATCGAAAAAAAAAGCTAGCAGAGAACATGACATCAGGCAGTTAGCCTCAAAAGGTCAACTTCCTCTAATACTGCCCCTGCTTTCCGTTGGGGCTCATCTGCGCATTGACTCTTTGGAAATAGGTCTTCTATGGTGGCAGAAGCTATATAGTAAACTAGATTTTGTACTTTTCAAGCCAATGTTTGGTTTGAGGTTGTTTTTGGTGATGCCCTCATCAATATTGGTTGTCACCACACGATCTGCGCACTGCTATTCTCACTCGACTCCTAGAAACAACCACCAATCTTGCGCGTAGCAAGAGCATTTTTCTCATGAGCCTTTCCTTTATATTCTTCATGACTGACTTTCAAAACTGTCACTTGATGCACCTTCTGGTCTTTTTCTTTCTTTGATGCCCCAATCTATGCTGACCACTGCACTAGATGAAGTCATTAACACCACAAGCAGGGACCCGTCGGTAAATAGTTACTGAATGACACTGACACAGTTGGGGGCTGTTGTTCCAATCTGATCATAGCATTGCTGCCAGTGCTTTAAATTTATGCTGTTTTCTTGCTTGCTGTACCTCAAGTTCCTCCAGGGAGATGTATTTGTTGTTTCACGAGAGTAACATAGCAACTTCACGTGACAGGTTTACTGACTTAGTGTATCTCTAACTTTGCAGTGACCTTCTCTCTACCTTATTTTACTAATTGTGCAGTGAAAGCCATAGGTCAAGGCAGCCAACCGCAGGAAGAGCTCCTTCTTTGCACCTCTGATGGCCCCACACAACGGTGTGACAGACAAAAGCTTCATGAAAGAATTAACAGTGCAAGATGGGCAAGCTCATCATCTTTCTCTGGAATACGCAGTCGGCACTTGTTACTTATTGGCTGACACAAGCCATAACCTGCACTGTATAGCTGATCGATTAGTTTATTACATTTGTCATTTCTCTTTCTGCTTCAATGACTACATTAACTTTTTTCTCTATACTGTACAGACTGCTTTGACAAAATAAAGTCATACCCACCGGTCTCTCTTTGCTGCAGCCAGTGACAAGTCAAGAATGCAGGAGATCCTCCTGCGGGTCCACCCTAAAAATCGGGAGATATGCCTGCCATTTATCTGCTTCTGTGCTTTCAAGAAATAGTGCCCTTACGTATGCCACCAGCATGAAGGCATTTCAGCTGTTTAGCAACTTTGAGCAAGTCCAAGAATAAAGTAAATCTCCAAGTGCTGGGAATGAGGAAGACCTGCATAAACAGGTTGTTTGTAGAGGGGATTAAGATTTCGCTGACCTTGTGTGCAGAATTTTCCTCCTCTCCTATCCCTTCACTTATGATGTATGAATGCGCGCCACTGTCGAGATGTACCGGGAAATCTAAATGGACCAGTTGACTCCTTCAGACTTGTGATTTGCACTTGTCATGCAAGATCTCCCAGCAGGGTGCACGGTTTCTTGGCAATGAAGCCTCCAAGGAAAGCGAAGGCAGGGATATGGATACAAATAAAGCAGAGGCCTACCGTAGACAACGTGATCTGCTGGTGCTTGTATATATGCATGTTCCCTTCAAGGAACACTCGCCGCTGCATTTTGGACCTGCCCACTCCTTGTGCTTCTTGCACTACATTTCTCAACTTGCTGTGTCTCAGTGCGCAGGGCTGATGCAGTTGCAGCTTTTTGGACACATCAGTGTCTAAATGTCTTCGTATGGTGAGACCTTCTGATGGGGTATTGAAAGGCTGTGAATGAGAGAACAGTAATTCAATTGCAACATCTGTAAAAAACTTGTGCAGAAATTCCGCTCAGATTTAACAACCTTATCAATAGCTCAGTGTGTGTAAGTGAACTTGTGCCCCTGCTCCATGTTTCATCTTTCACCCGTTATCTCAAGTAGCTTGCGAGACCTTTGGCCTAGCAAGCAACTCTAGTTTTCATTCATGATAGCACCTCTCTTCTTTGCCCTAGAGTAGTTTTGTAGTGGTTGTGTGGGTAATCTTTGCAAGAAGCACATGGAAGAGTTTCATGTGGTGCTGTGCAAATGGAAAGTCGCAGTTGGGGGTTAAATGGTTTCCTTGCCAATCTCGGTCCTCTTGAATCCTTGACACATTGGCATGCAGAAAATCATGATTGCTGCACTTATAAACTGTTCATGGTATGTTTTGCAGATGTCAGCACCTGGACATGTTGTAAGCACGAGCGGACAACATGCGTGTTTGACCTGGCATACCTGTGCAGTTCTTTAGTCTCTTGCTGGTGGTCTACTAATATCCTGTGGTTGTGACATCGTGTTACAAATTTTTTGTGGCACTTTAAATGTTAATTAGCACTTGGCAGTAATGCCATTATACCTGAATATCTCGTACTCAATTATTGTCATGTACTACCCACACTAATTGAAAGTTGAACTGCAAATAACTGATTGGAATGCCTATTATGCATAATTATGGAAGTGTGACGTGTACTCGCTTTGTAGCTGATTTCAAAGTGTGGAGTGGTCCCAAATGGTGTGTTATCGAGTCTGTATTAAGGCACTGTATTAAATACAGGTGAACCTGGAAGTTGAACAATACATTGGAGTAGTTTCGGAATCTATACTGATAGTGCCTTTATAAGATATGATAAATAGCTGGTGAAACAAAAGTTCCTGCTTAGAATCAATGTTCCGACACAGGAACTTGTCTTCTTCAGAGCCACAAAGACAAGTTCTCATTGGCTGTAAGTAGGAACTTTCCTTGTTTGGCCACAATTTATCACTCAAACTCTTCGTCTTTGTGCGAACCTTCTGATTTCTTTGAATTTCGTGGTACATTGCATGTCTTGCGTTTAAGGCTCATTCACACCGGCGACTTGAGGAGGTCGCGCGACCATTTGCGACTCACAATCAAAAAGCGACCGAAGGCGACTGATGTTCACACCGGCAAGCCCGGCTGAGCGCGACCCGCAAGTCGCAATCCTGGAGATTATCGTTCTCAGCGAGAACTCTCGGAATCTACGCGGAATTTGAACACGACGCCGGAGGAGGCCGGATGTAGACACACGAAAGATCACTTCCGGTGTGCCGCTGATTGGTTTATCAGTTTTGCGACCACGGTCGCGCGACTGAAAAGTCTCGCAGAGAGCGACTGGTCCAAAATGGTCGCTTTTCAAGAAAGGCGACCGTTTGCGACGATTTGTGACTGGTCGCTTTGCGACCAACTTGGTCGCGTGACCACTGTCAGTCGCCGGTGTGAATGAGCCCTTACACACCTTGAAAAAAACTTCTGCTCACGAGGGTTGTTGGTTCATTTACAGAGGCATACCGAAATTTGCGGAATGTGACAGTTCAGACTTGCAAGTGGCAACCTACCTTCTACCGCCCTCATGTTTCTCCCGTACTGACGAACCTGGGCTGGACATCACTTGTGCAAGATGGCTGCATCTACTAAATATTGGGCTACTGGATGATCAGTTCTATAGGCATGCTCACAAAACAAAAGGGCTTGAGATACCTTGTTGCTTATGCATTGGTGGTTGCAAAGTTCTCGGAACGTAAAAGCCAGGAGGCACAGTCTCCCTGCAGCTTTGAACTTCACTTTTTTTTGAACTTCACTTTGTGTTTCGGAATATTCTGTAAATAAGTTGTCCCTGCAAAGCTTTGTTCCAACCAAGAACTGTCGTCCTCAAACCATGTTTTTGCCTCAAGGGAAAGCACGAGTTGAAAGCCATAGATCAGTATTGCGTACTTGGAAGCATGCTGCCTCGAACATATTGTGTTTTTCATTTTCTGAGTTGTAATCTGAAAATTGAGTCCTGCTGATGACATTATTCTGCCACTCCTATCCTTTAAAACATTGTCATCTCTCTGTTTTCTTTAGTAAAGACCCCTTTCTTGTCTCTTTCTGCAGGCATCAATCGTCAGAGCTCAGACCGTTGAGAAGTAGGATTCGCTTGTTGAGAATTTGTTGAACTAAATGGCTTTCACCTTTTGTTCTTGTTAAAAAATGTAGTATTGGATCTCGAGACAAGAGTTCTCCAGCTTCTTTGTGGTTGTATTCAAGTTTTAACTGCTTAATTAAAGAGTTTCACAGGAACAGTTTCTTTTTCTTGGAAAGAAAATAAAAAGAAAAGCAAACATTTATTTGTATATTCGTTGTCTAAATTTTGCATTAGGCTATGAAATATGCTATGGAGCCTGTCTTAGTGTTGGAATAAGAAACAAATTGTTATCTTTGCAGGCCTCTATAGCCCTATACAACCAGAAATTGTATTAACACCAATGAGAATAGTGCTGTTAGATGACTTCATATGCCGACTTCCTGGTGTTCTTTTTGAGACGCAATGTATGTGTTTAGAATTAGTCAAAAGTTGGTGCATGCTTATAGATTGGTTTGTGACGTAGGTGTATTGTTCATTGCCTTGCGAGATATCCGTGGCGTTTGTGGTGCTTTGTTGGCTGTTTACCTGCATGAGAGTTATAGTAGCTGCACATACCTTGGTGGGACATACAGAATGTGCTCAAAATGCTGTGATGAAAGTGTTGCAAGTGCTTACAACTATTGTTAAGCTCAGAATGATGCTGTAGATTGTCTACCATTGAATGATCTGGTTTGTTGAACATTCTTTTTTTCTTGTAGTCGTCTTCTAATGCTGATCACAACCAACACTTGTTGGTTGCGATCAGTCTCTTTTTCTCATTTTGGTAATTAAATTGAGGTATCTCGACACTCAATTTTTAATTAAACATGTATGCGGTATTGTATGTTCTAGCTGTGGCTAAACTTACACCATTTTGAAAAGTGCTGCCTTTTTCTTTATTTTCATTAATTACTGCTCCTAGCTTACAAGTGCTTCACTGCAGGCGACAAGGATTTGTCTTTTTTTTCTTCCGATTTTGCTTTATACACAAAAAGGCACAAGGCCACGAAAAGTGAAACTGCATTTTGCTGACATGTAGTGCTCTGAACTTAATAATACTAACAATTAGAAGAATAATGATGGTAAGAACAAATATTTATTGCACAGACAGAGGATAGTTTGAGAACTTGAGCTGGGAAATTGTCAAGGAGAATTCAAGAGGCAAGATGAATATGAAATTGTACGCTTTCTCACTCAGACTTCCATTTCTGGTGCCGGAAGGTGCTTGCATAGTAATGTATACAGCTGTCCCAATGTTGCATGCTTTTAGATTAATATTAATCGCCACATGTTTCCTGAACCGCATACCCATGCACACAGTTTCACTCTCCTGGAATTCTGTAGTCTGAAAGTACAGCAGCCTATGGTTGTCAAAATCGTGGGTGTTATTGAAACATGATCTTGTCTCTGAGAAGGTCATTTTTTGCGTCTTAGGTTTGGTGTACACTTGTGGCACTGTTTGCATGCTTCCTTCGGACCTAAGGTGGCTGCACCACTCAAGAAGTTTTACATCGAGCATGCAGGTTGAAGTGCTTGCCATGTGTACACATGGCTTTCGTTCATTGTTTCCTCGACATAGAACTGGCCTGTGGTTGTTAAGCAGGCTGGCAGCAACCGTGAGGTGCGGAGTGCCGAAGCCTAATACCATCATTCCCAACCCCCATGCACTGCAGGGTGCAAGCCTTTTGTCGCACCACAGATATTATACCTGCCCAAGCCATGGTTGTTATTGCTGAAAAAGACATTTCTTTTGCACATTGTCTTTACTGGGCAGTATAACAGAAATTTATTTATAGTGCCACTCTTTCAAGCTCCTTTAATGGACAGCCTAGGACATTCATACATCTTTACCATGAGGCAATATTACAAGAAATCTGCTGTTTGGCGTATCCAGACACCAGCAGGAATGATTTATTGTATGAAACGATTTATTGTATGATTTATTGTATGTATTTGTTGTATGAATTGTGTGAGAAGCTGTACAAAACACTGGCATAAGAGGAACAAAAATGAGAGCACAAAACATGCCATTTGTTCCTCATGTGTACATGTATTGCATGCCTGCCTTTGTATGTCATGAATCTTTACGAAATGCTGAGGCTTTTGTCGGTCAAACAAAGATTCAACGTTTCAGAGCTAATCAAACGCTGGCATCATACAGCAGCTTAAAAAAAGGAACACTGCTGCTGCTAAGTTTCCTGTTGCTAAGTTGCCATGACAAGTAAACAACTTACAATGAATGATACCAAAGTGAACCTTTGCGACTCTTCCAATATTTTTTATACTTTTCTTTAATATTTAATCACACTGACATTCTAATTGCCACCAGTGCAAAGTATCTTTAAAATGTGTCTTGCTCCATGTTGCTTGCTAAGAAGTAGCTGATGTAATGTTAAACAATAAGGTCTCGTGGGGGATCAAACTTTCTACAATCTGTCCTTTGTTGCGTGGCTTTTTTTGTTCTTCCAGTTTTTCATGTTCTGCACATAGTTCTTTGTGCCTGGTTGTTTTTGTGCATGCATCCACTTTCCGTGTTCTTGAAAAAAAACCAGTTATCAGCCTTTTGGTTCATGTCCCTGTTGTGCTTCTTGTAAGCCTTTGCAGTGTGTTATCAAATTAACGACTTTCGAACTACCTTCAACACAAGCCTTATTCAAGAACATCAGGATCTGTTTTTCAAACTTGCAGAGAATTTAGACCCAGGGTTGATACACATCGTTGAGGAAGAGCCGCCAGCTGCTCCAGCTGCTGTTGAAGGGGAATTTGAAGCGGCTACCGGGAGCGACAGTTCGCAGACGGCAAGCAGTCGCCGAGACCTTGAATGCGTCGGGGAAAGTGCCCCTAGCTATGAATGCGAGATGTGCCACAAGGTCTTCAACACCGATCAACGCCTGCTTCAGCACTCCGTAATGCATGGCCGCGAGTGGAAGTTCTGGTGCAATCACTGTGGGGCCAGCTTTCCACGTAGCGAAGATCTGTTGGAGCACGGGAGCACCCACGTCGACAAGCAGCTGCACCGCTGCTTGATCTGCCACAAGTCCTTCAACCATGCGGTCCTGCTTCGAGAGCATGTCTGGTGTCACACTGAGAAGCCGACATTCTACTGCCACCTGTGTCCCATGGTGTATGTTGTTTGAGTGATCTCTTTCTTTGCTTGTTTTAATCAAATGCCTTGACCATGGGACCTTGCACATTGCAGCTGCGCTAAGCATTTATAATCGAAGTTAGGTTTAATGAACCTTGATTTTATTGAATATTGTCACGTGGTCGTGACGTCAAAGAACACAGTAGCAATACTGTGAAAGGCAAAACTAGCTTTTATTGGGCGAACCTGTGCCCACAAAACAGGCTACACTTAAAGCACAACGAGAGCGGCGAACAAAGTCGGCGATCGTCGTAAATCTGATCAATGGGTCAAGCGTGTCGGCTTTTATACATAAATCGTCGAATGTTCTAGACTAATCGCTGGGACCTGCGCGCCTTCCACAAAGTTCTACATTATTTGCGTCGCGCACACATGCAATCAGATGACACAAGTTTCGGTCATAGACAGTGGATGTAACCATCGATAACATTCCAGAAACTTCCCACACATGCAAGCGCATCCTGCGCTGTGTGATAACATTTGTTAGGCGGTGAAATATGTCGCCCGATAAAGATAAGTACACGTGTCAATACCCCCCTCTTAAGAAGCATTGACCCGATGCTGCAAACGAAAGTAATAAAGAAAAGCACTCGTAGCAAAGAAACCAAAAATAAGGAAGTCGTTAGCGTGCGTAAAAGGGCTTCAGACGCACTACGTGGACCACTTCAGATCATGCCCGGCGCCGCTGTGACTGCGAAGTGGCGTCTGGCACGACCTCATAGTCCAGTTCGCCAACATGTCGGATGATCTTGTAGGGTCCGAAATAATGTCGCAATAGTTTCTCGCTGAGTCCTCGTCGACGTATTGGGGTCCAAACCCAAACACGGTCACCGGGCTGGTACTTGACAAAGCGTCTTCGGAGGTTGTAGTGTCGGCAGTCGGTACGCTGCTGGCTCTTGATCCGTAGGCGGGCGAGCTGTCGGGCTGCTTCGGCGTGCTGGAGATAGGTAGCGACGTCAAGATTCTCCTCCTCAGTGACATGCGGCAGCATGGCGTTGAGCGTCGTCGTCGGGTTCCTGCCGTAAACCAGCTTGAACGGCGTGATCTGTGTTTCTTGCACTGCTGTGTTGTAAGCGAAGGTTACGTACGGCAGGACGGCATCCCAGGTCTTGTGTTCGACGTCGACGTACATTGCTAGCATGTCGGCAAGGGTTCTATTCATGCGCTCCGTAAGACCATTCGTCTGTGGGTGGTAGGCAGTTGTCCTCCTGTGCCTTGTCTGACTGTACTGAAGAATGGCTTAGGTGAGCTCCGCTGTAAAGGCCGTTCCTCTGTCGGTGATGACTTCTGGGGCACCATGTCGCAGCAGAATGCTTTCAACGAAAAATTTTGCCACTTCGGCTGCGCTGCCTTTTGGCAGAGCTTTAGTTTCAGCGAAGCGGGTGAGGTAGACCGTCGCCACGATGATCCACTTATTTCCGGACATTGACGTCGGAAACGGTCCCAACAAGTCCATCCCGATCTGCTGAAAAGGTTGGCAGGGAGGCTTGATCGGCTGTAGCAATCCGGCTGGCCTTATGGGTGGTGTCTTGCGTCGCTGACAGTCTCGGCATGTCTTGACGTAACGGGCAACGTCGGCGGTTAGGCGCGGCCAGTAATACCTTTCTTGTATCCTCGATAGCGTCCGGGAGAAGCCGAGGTGCCCGGCGGTCGGATCGTCATGTAGGGCGCGCAGTACTTCTGAACACAGCGCCGACGGAACAACAAGAAGGTAGTTGGCGCGGACTGGTGAGAAGTTCTTCACAAGTAGATTGTTTTGAAGCGTGAAAGAAGGTAATCCGTGCTTAAATGCCCTGTGGACAACGTCGGTGTGCCCTTCCAAATCTTCGACAAGGCCTTTTAGCTCTGGGTCTGCCCATTGCTATTCAGCGAAGTCTGCCACGCTTATCAATCCAAGGAAGGCGTCGTCATTCTCATCATCTTGCGGCGGCGGGTCAATGGGGGCGCGTGATAGGCAATCGGCATCGCAGTGTTTTCGTCCGGACTTGTAGGTTACAGTGATGTCGTATCCTTGTAGTCTGAGGCTCCACCGCGCCAGTCATCCTGAAGGATCCTTTATATTTGCTAGCCAACACAACGCGTGATGGTCGCTGACGACTTTGAATGGCCTGCCATAAAGATAAGGGTGAAATTTTAGCTGTAGCCCAAATGATGGTGAGGCATTCCTTTTCGGTTGTAGAATAGTTGCCTTCCACTTTCGACAGCGACCGGCTAGCGTAAGCTATCACCTGTTCTATTCCGTTTCTCCTCTGGACTAGAACGGCACCGAGGCCTAGGCAACTGGCGTTAGTATGGATTTCTGTATCGGCGTACTCGTTGAAGTGCGCAAGTACCGGCGGTGACTGCATGCCTCATTTGAGTTCTTCAAATGTGTCGGCCTGCGGCGTTTCCCACTTGAACTCAACATCACATTTAGTTAGACATGTCAACGGCTCAGCGATGCGTGAAAAGTCCTTGACAAAGCACCTGTAGTAGGCACACATGCCAAGGAATCTATGCGCTGCCTTCTTGTGGATGGGTTGCGGGAACTGTGCGATGGCAGCTGTCTTTTGCGGGTCTGGACAGACACCAGATTTGCTGACTACGTGGCCTAGGAACAGAAGCTCATTGTAAGCGAAGCGGCATTTTTCCGGCTTCAGAGTAAGCCCTGATGACTTTATGGCCTCTAGTACTGTCGCAAGCCACCTGAGGTGATCGTCGAAATTTCCAGCGAAAATGATGACGTCATCCAAGTAAATGAGACCGGTCTGCCACTTCAGTCCTGCTAAAACCGTGTCCATCACATGCTGGAATGTTGCAGGCGCCGAGCACAGTCCGAATGGCATAACCTTGAACTCGTAGAGGCCGTCTGGGGTGATGAATGCCGTCTTTTCACGATCTCTTTCGTTCACTTCTATTTGCCAATAGCCAGACTTGAGGTCCATCGACGAGAAGTATTTAGCGTTGCAGAGCCGATCTAATGCGTCGTCTATTCGTGGGAGGGGGTATACGTCCTTCTTCGTGATCTTGTTCAGACGACTTTAATCCACGCAGAAACGTAGGGTTCCATCCTTTTTCTTCACCAAGACTACAGGAGATACCCGCGGGCTTTTGGACGATGTCATCGTCCAAAGATGGATGATGTCATCGCGCAGCATTAAGTCGACTTGGTGCCTTATAGCCTCACATTCTCGTGTAGAAACTCGATAAGGGCTCTGGCGGAGTGGTCGAGCACACTCTTCGGTTATTATGCGGTGCTTTGCGATTGGCTTTGATGACGTCGAAAAGCACTCTTTGTATCGTCGAAGTAAGCTTCTCAGCTGTTGTTGCTTAATCATGGGAAGACTTGGATTTATGTCGAAGTCTGGTTCAGGAAATACGGTCGTCGGGTTACATGTGGCAGAATCCGAGAGGACAAACGCATTGCTGGTTTCCAGAATTCCCTCGATGTATGCGATCGTCATGCCCTTGTTCATGTGCTTGAACTCCTGGCTGAAATTTGTCAGCAACACTTTCGTGTTTCCTCTGTGCAGTCGAGCGACTCCTTTAGCGACGCAAATTTCATGATCGAGCAGTAGATGTTGGTCGTCTTTGATGACGCCTTCTACGTCAGCGGGTATTACTGTGCCAACCGAAATAACAATGCTCGAGCGAGGCGGGATGCTCACATGATCTTCGAGCACACTCAATTCTTGCCATGAAGATTCCAGTCGGCGTAATGAGGTGTCCTCCAGTGGTCCGAATTTGAGCGCCTTCCCATGCAGTTTTAACTTTCTTCAACTGGGCGGTGATGTGTCCACTCATTACGGAGTAATTGGCCCCTGTGTCAACTAAGGTAGTGACTGGGTGGCCGTCCAGAAGCACGTCGAGGTCGGTGGTTCTTTGTCTGGCGTTGCAGTTGGGTCTTGGCGTCGGATCACGGCTGCGTCATGTTGAACTCAGGCTGGAACATCGCGTCGTCAAGTCTTTCGTCGGTGTAGTCTTGGCTGCCTGACTTCGTCGGGACAGCGGCGTGTCTTCTTTAGGTTGTCGAGATAGTCTCTTTGTCATCTTCGTCTGCGGCGGAGGATCTCCATCAGTTCGACGAACAGCAACCGCACTTCCATCCGTTGCTGCTTTTAGTTTTCCAGATATGGGCTCGCTGACCACCCCTGTACTAGGCCAGTGTATGGTCAGCGCTGCGGCGACAGGTAGCGGCCTGGTGATGGCGAACGCGACGGTCGTCGAGAGCTCCACTGATTAGCGGCGAGGTAGTCGGCGATATCGCGAGGGCGTTCACCTTGCTGCGAGCACGGACCGTTGACGGCGAAACCTCACAGTCCCATCTCCCGGTACGGGCATCGTCGGTAGATATGACCCGCTTCTCCGTAGTGGTAGCAGGGCGGGAAATGGTCAGGAGCGCGCCAGACATCTGTCTTCCTCGGGAAGCTGCGCTGGGCGACGGGTGGTCGTGCTGGCGGCGGCGGTGGTGGTCGACGGAATTGCGGCGTTACGGGGCCCTGGCGCGGTCGTGGAGGGGGACCTTGACGGCGGGCAACGGCGGCGTAGGTCATCGCTTGCGGCTGAGGCTGCGGCGATTCAAGGGCTACTTCGACTTGTTGTTGGAGCTGCTCACGTACGGTCTTGGCAATCGAAGCCACTTGAGGCTGTGATGATGGGAAAAGCTTCTAAGCTTCTGTAGCTCCTCCCGCACGACCGCTCGGATATTCTCGCGTAGGTCATCGGTGACCATTGACTGAACTTCAGCGTAGTTTGTTGAGTTTGTGCAGCGGTCGAATTGCCGGTTTCGCACCTCGAGTGTCTTCTCGATGCTGGTGGCCTCGCGGAGAAACTCGTCGACGGTTTTCGGTGGGCTTCGTACCATTCCGGCAAAAAGTTCCTCCTTCACACCACGCACGAGTAGGCTGACTTTCTTCTCCTCTGGCATTTCAGGGTCGGCGTGGCGGAATAGACGGCTCATTTCCTCAGTGAAGATCGCAATTATCTCATTAGGTAGCTGCACCCCGGTTTCTAATAGCGCTTGGGCTCGTTCTTTGCGTACGACGTTTGCGAACGTCTGCAGGAAGCCGCTTCGGAACAGCTCCCAGGTCGTTAAGGTGGCTTCTCGGTTCTCGAACCACGTCCTGGCAGCATCTTCCGATGCGAAGAAGACGTGTCGCAGTTTGTCGTCGCTGTTCCAGTTGCTAAAAGCAGCGACCCTCTCGTATGTCTCAAGCCAGCTTTCCAGGTCCTCGAACGTTGAGCCGCGGAACGTCGGAGGCTCCCTGGGCTGCTGCAGCACGATGGGGGACGCTGGGGCTGCCATTGGGGTGGACTTGGTGGCGATCTTCCTGGTCGTCTCAGGCAAAAGTCTGTGCTCCGGGGGCAGTTGTTGAAGACAGCGGCTTGCTCGATGATCTGGAACTACGTTGGTGTTCTCTTTGCGGTCCGGGCTTGGATCATGGCTTGTCGGGGGCGTCCGGTACATGAAGGAAAAGCACCTCCACCAGAGGTCATGTGGTCATGACGTCAAAGAACACAGTTGCAATACTGTGAAAGGTAAAATTAGCTTTTATTGGGTGAACCTGTGCCCACAAAACAGACTACACTTAAAGCACAACGAGAGCGGCGAACACAGTCGGCGATCGTCGTAAATCTGATCAACGGGTCAAGCGCGTCGGCTTTTGTACATAAATCGTCGAATGTTCTAGACTAATTGCTGGGACCTGCGTGCCTTCCACAAAGTTCTACATTATTCGCGTTGTGCACAAATGCAATCAAATTACAGAAGTTTCGGTCACAGACAGTGGATGGAACCATCGATAACATTCCAGAAACTTGCCACACATGCAAGCGCGTCCTGCGCTGTGCGATAACATTTGTTAGGCGGTGAAATGTGTCGCCCGATGAAGATAAGTACATGTGTCAATATTCTATTTAAGGATGTGCTTTTAATTCCTTTACTCACGTTCGTAGAGCCTAACATGCTGAAAACCTGAAAGCAATGAAGTAAAATTGACATATTGCATGATTTAGCAATGCAGGAATATCGATAAAATAAGTGCATGCCATGTTTCAGTTCATGTGGTGGACAACGTTGGCCTGTTAAAGGAGTTCTGACGTAAGATTTTCGGCTTACTTCAAGGAAAATATTGGCTAAGCATCAGAGTCCCATATATAATTTACTATAGTTAATTCGAATAACATGAGTTTCAGTACCCACAGGGTGGGTGTTTCATGGCATCATGATATGTTTGCTCGCTCCACCGCTGCGATTGCTGTTGCTGTACACAACTGTAACGTGTAGAAATGCCTGAAGCACTCCTGGTTTTATATTTATGAGCAACATCATCACACATATTCTCATAACTATGTGGCATCTCCTAATTTTCAGTGTGTTAAGACGTCGTAAGCTGCGTTTACATGAATGTGACAGTGTCGCATCGCATTTCTAGCACATTGCATTCATGTAAACAGCGGTAATGCGCTAGGAAGGCATCGCATTAATGCACCAGGCGAGGGTAGATTCACAGGCGCGAGTCGACTCTTGTGGAGCATGTAAACGCAGGATCTTCGCATTAGGAATTATGGGAAGGAATTAGTTGCGGGACTGCCGCGCTGGTGAAGCTGCGAGATAGCAACGCCCGAAGCAGAAGCAAAATGGCGTCCCCCACGGCAACTTCGCGCACCGCAGCGTGCTCTATGCGAAGCTGTTTCTCGGCACTCAGCCACCAACGTGCACTTCGCCCACTAACGGAAACTAGTTACACCGGAAGTCGGCTGCACTTCCCTTATACGACACCATGTGGTGCTAATTTCTCAGGAGAGTAGCGAGAGTTAATGCACTACATGTAAACGGCGTCGCATCGCCTTTCCCAAATCCTCTTGGAAATGCGATGCGATCACGCCACTGTCACATTCATGCAAATGGGGCTATAGTAATGTAAATTATACGGCACTTCCAGACCTACTTTAGTATCAAATTAAAATGTCTTGCTGCTAAGTGCAAGAAGTATGTGTGGCACTGTTTTGACACCTTTGAAGATATCTGCCGGTACTTGTTTCGAATATTTGCCCCTCCCATAAAGGAACACCAAATGCACACAACAGATGACTACATATGCAGAGATAAATACACCTATTTTGTTTATGAGCAAATATAATGTATCGTGTAAGCATTTCGAGTGCTTCTAGTTTAACAAATGTTCTGAGATTATCAGAAATCATTGTCAGGTCCCATCAACTTCGTCAAGTTGAGGATTATCTTTGTTGTAGGAAGGTTCTGATTATGAAGAGCAGTAGAAAGGCAACCTCATCAACATATCTAAGCAGTCACCACGTCTTGCACCAATTGCACAAACATTTTAGCTATGAAACAATAGTTATACCCGTTAAAGAACAGCCAACTGCACATGCACATATTTACATGTACATAGATTACATGTATGCACCGGTGTCAAATAATGTCGATGATACCAAATCCAGCACTACCAGACCTACTTTAGCATCAAATTAAAGCATCTTGAAGGTGTGCCTTTGAATAGATAATGTCTAACCAACTAGCCGACCAATGCCTCCTGATCTTAAACATGTTTCCCAAATCGTGCCTGCTAAGTGTTATTATTTTATGTCTGAGAAGCCGGTTGTAGAGTATCAACAACTTTGGATGTATGTGCCAGCACTCCTTCGTGAAGGTTTGCCACCCTTATGGAGGAACACAAGATGCACTCAACACTCTTGATGCCTATGTGAACTGCGTATGCAGAGATAAATACATCATTTTTTGTGCTTGGGTGTATGCGATGCAATTCTCATGAGTGTTTTCGACTTAACAAAGTGCTTGAATGAAAGGAAATAATTCTCAGGTCCCACTGGCTTCATTAAAAGAAAGTTTAACTAAGTTTCTGTGAAGGTTTTAATCATTAGCAGTAGTCTTGTTACTGCAAGACAAACAACCTTGTGAACATATATTAGACCTTGCACTAATTGCCCAAACATACCAATGAGCACAGAAATATTCATCACTTTAACCAGTTCTCTGCATCTTCTGGATACTTTTTTGTACGTGCGCACTTTTGCTCCATTAGATGAAATGTTAACTGTTGTGCACAGCATGTGCAGTTGACTCACTCCTTGCTTCCAAGTTCAATTGAAACATCATTGCTTTACGCTTATGTTCCAAATCATCTTAGCCTACACCTTATGTGAGGCGTCTAATGTTGCCTACCATTGCTCACTGCATTGTAGTGACTTTTTTTTATTCTCCAAGCTTGAAAGGAAAATGCCTGTTTTTGGCTGCACAGAAAGATTTTTTTTATATTGCCTGAAGGATTCATGCTTTCCTACAGGTGGCTGGTTGGCAACATATATTTAGAATCTTTGACTACATTTCACACAAGAGGCAACAGCTGCGACATATTTGTGGCCTCACTTTAACCCGATCTTGACTCAACAAGGCAGACAAAATGGTCATCCTTGGTCATCCTGTTTATGCCTAAGATGGCCGATGGATCACATTTTGTTTAAAATAGTGCGTTGTCATTAAATATGAAAACTGCAGTGTTAGATTCCTCCTTCTTTATATGGTCTTCTTGTATTCTAGCATTAAAGCAGTGTTGATGACATATTTTTTAATGTGGGGCATTCTTGGTATGTTTAACCCAGTTTTCTGTAACAGCTCACTGGTGACATACCTGGCCGTCTTCGTCTGCCGATCCTGAATATTGTGCAAAATTAAAATGTGGGCCTATCCCAGGGGCTGCTGAGTGTGTGGCAGTATGTATGTACCGCTCTTTAATGAACCTCTGTGATGCCAACTTGGGTCATTGCTGCCATACACCTCTCTGGCAACCTAATAAACAGCAAACCGTGAGAAGTTTGCAGACAAGTTCTGCTAATTACTGGAGGCACATAAACCTGTTTTGGTACAAAAGAGGGTGACATATTGAACATGGCCAAAGTTCCTTGAGTAATTTTACCACATTTGTCGAGATGCTTAGTCCAAGGGTGCAGGATCAAATCCCAGCCATAGTGGCCGCATCTCGATTGGGGCAAAATGCAAAAGTGGCCATGTGCTTTACATTGAATGCACCTCAAAGAACCCCAGGTACTCAAAATTAAACCGTGGTATTGCACTAGGGTTGGCCTCATGATGATATCATAGTCTTGGTATATAAACCCCAGAATCTATATTTTTTAAATTTTACCAAGATAGGTTGCTGGCTAAATTTGTAATAAAAAAGGTCACCGATTCGCTAAGGTTCCAAAAAGGCAAAGTTGTCCTTAAAATGACTACAATGTAACTAAATTTAATCACTTTTTTCCTAAAATATCTGCGCTGGATGAAAAAAGGATGCCATAGGCAAATGTAGTATCAAGCTTAAGTGATACGTTATTGGTGCAATATGTTCAAACATCTAAGCAAGAAAAGTATGCAAACTTAGAAAAGTGTGAAGTCTCCACTTTGAAAATACACTTCCAGCTGCTGTCACATTGATGTCCCATTTATAAATGATTAATTGTGGCAAACCATGGATTGTAAGGAAACTTGACAATTTTGAGTTTAAGTTAGCATAATAGAGAGTTTTAGAATAAGTGCCCCAAACGTTTTGGGGCCCCAAAGAAATAGCGTCGAAGCCACTGCACATGCGCAAGACGCAAACTGCGTTTGGGTTATGCGTTGGGAACGCTATTTCACCGATTTAGCGGGAGCCGAAATAGCGTCCCCAAAAGCTTTGCGTCAGCAAACATGGCGGCACCCATCGAAGCGACGGCTCTAACCTAGCACTAAACTGGGTTTGATTCGGGGTAACGCGTGCAGTTCGCAAGCTAGGAGAAGTGACTGCGGTTATCGCTTTCTCTCAACTAGCGTGTGTTATGATGATTGATTCATTAGACGCCGCTGATTCCAAATTCAATTGTGGATTTTATGGCTCGTAGGCCTAACACGGCTAAGCTTGGCTTTGGTAGGCACGTAAAGATAGTTTGCTCAAAACTAAGCGCAACTAATTGTTTGCTGCTTACAGAATAACCTCTAAATTGTAATTAAACGCGAATACACGCAAGTCAAAATTACTATTCCTATCATAAAATGGTATATTTTATTTCATTATTTCTAATAGCTTTTCTTTGACGCCGTAGTAGCGCTGTCAGCGCAAGACGCTATCCGCAAACGCAAAACCCTATTCTAAAGCTCTTCACTCCTTCACGCCAACACCCGCAAAGCTCTTTGGGGCCCCAAATATTGGGGCCCCTATTCTAAAACTCTCTAATGTAATAGTTCTGTATTGCCAAATTTATTTATTTTCTTGCAGAAAAAACTTATTTGTATGATAGCTTGTCAAAAGAGCCATGTGCATAGAGTCATTATGCAGAGGTGTAACGCTATTCAATCCCAAACATCATGTAAATGAATAAATTAACTGTCAATGAATAGGATGACTGAGTATGTTAGCAATGCGAGAAATTGCAAGAATTATAGCAAGAATATTTTACCCTGTGTCTTTTTGCTATCTCTGCATATGGACATGCCCCACTTCGCCCAACAGCTTACTTTTGCATTGAAGACTCAGCACCCAACCAAACGTTTGATATTTGTTTGACTTGAGTGGCATTTCAAGTTATCACAAGTTTTCAATGTTGTGCCTACTTAGCTGCAAGTTTTCACTTTCATCTTCGTCTCAGGTTTCCTGTGCAGCAGCAGCTGTCAAAGCACCTGCGCACCCACGATCGGAACGAGCCCTATGCATGTGACCAGTGCGATGCCACTTTCGTCTTCGAGGCAGAGCTGATGAAGCATAAGAAGAAGCACAAGGAAGTTCGGCGTCACAAGTGCCCGGAGTGCAGCAAGGCCTTCCTCCGGAAGTGCCACCTGGCTGAGCACCAAAATATACACACGGGGGATCGTCCGTTCAGCTGCAAAATCTGCACAAAAAAGTTTGCGCGCCGGACCCACTTGGCTTTACACATGCGGAAGCATGGAGAGAAAACTAATGTCCAGCCATCAGACTCCTAGGCTGGTCCTGCGCATACCTTCGGTTAAGATTTAAATCTCCACTGGAGCAGTTGGTGTCTACCAGATGTGGTCTGTGTAAACATCTCACGAAAGTAAAGGCATTGGTTGCACTTTTTTTTGTCTTTTTGTGGCATTAGCACAGTCTGCATGCGAGCTAATGATGTACATGTTGTAATATGTCATCCCTCTACCTGAAGCACAGCAAACGCTAGCTCTTTTGAAGGCTTGTTTATGCATAAGCAAGGCTTGGGGGGCTGGCTTGTTACTCCAAAATGGGGAGTATTGAAGCATGATAGGCTGATTGGTTTAACCGGGAAGGTCGTCCCCATCTTTATTTCTTGCAGAGTTAGAATATACAGTTCTTGTCAGCAATAGCTGGGCCAACAATAGAAGCTAATGGAGGTTTGTGGATGACACATACAATTATATTGGCATTAGCATTGCAACAGAGTATATGTTGAAACTGTAAGGTTATTTAACTGCCACATTTGCACAGAAGGATAAATGTATGCAGAAGCCATGTTGTTAGAGTGCAATAAAAAATTGTCAAACATTTTTCATGCATCAACGCTGCTTTGTTTGGGCTTGTTTGTTCCTTTTGTTTACAATCTTCTTCAAATCCTCACCGTTCTTTATCACTTTTCACACTCAACTTTGGGAATGAGTAGTTCCTACGGATAAGCTGACTTTTCTGCAAAGCCTTACCTTGACATATTTTTCAATGTCTATGCACTGTAGTGTATACCCTTATTAAGCTGAATGATAAAGCAAACAAAGAGATCACTCAGTTGCACATCTGAAACTAACAAATAGAAAAAAGGCAGAAGCTCCAACTCAATGACATGTAACTGAGTAGAGCATTGTATCACTCTGCTCTGGCAAGACGCGTAGTACCCCTCGTATCATTATAGAGAATAACAAGAAATAGAAACCTTGAAGATGATTTTGGGTAACTTCGGATTGTTTATAATGCTGCATCTAGCAAGATGCAGTTAAACCTCGATATACCGAAGTTGGTAAAATTGGCAATTTGCTTTGTTATATTGAAATTTGGTTGTATTGCAGTTAGACCTTTTATGCAAGTAAGGACAGTCGCCGATACATTTTTCTTGCACGGAAAGGAGCCACAAAATTTTCCTAATTATAGGGTAATGGAGAAAGCAAATCTGAACGTAAGAACAATTCATTTTCGTAAATTTGGGAGTCTGCTACGAATGATGCGGTTTCATGTCACATAACTCGACGATATCTTGTGGGGTCTCTCACACCCGTGCTCTTGGGACAAAGGAACGACAACGCAGTAGTGCAAACAATCACAAGGGCATTTATTGCACCTTTCATAGATCAATGCCTGCTAGCCGAGTTGCTATCCACAAAACATGCCGATGGGCGCGCGACAAATCTAGAAGTCCGACTCACCGCGACCGGAAAACGAGCGAATATGTTCGCTCCATGCTGGATCCCAACGCCTGGTCGTTCGCGCGTACTGTCACGCGAATGGTGGCGCATTCCAAGGCGGCCACGCGAGGCGGTCTCGCAGAAGCATGGGTCGGCGGCGCGCGGGATGTACACGCCGTTCGCCGACGCGCCGGGGAAGAGACAGCCCGTCCTCCCTTGCGCCCCCAAGTAACCCTGCCGTGAGGCGGCGTTAGCAACGCAACACTCGCGCCATCTCTCGCACTGCGCCCCAACCACATCGACCGCCGCGGGCATCACGCAGGCCACGCGGCGAAGCCGGATTACAGGAGACGCGCCATGCGGGAAAAACATATCAGGGGACGCGCGCGAGTCGCGCATCCCCACAATTTTCACATCGGCGGTACGAATTAAGCGAAGCCAGCCACGCGCTTGTGTGCACTCCACCCCGCACCTGATAGCGTCGTGCGCACTGGGACGATTCTGTTAGTGAACGCCTCAGCTGCCTCTTGCTCGAACAGGTCACCGAAACTCGAGGTTACACAGGCTCCAATATTAAATGCGCGGGAAGAAAGCTTACCTGGTGCCACGCCCACTCTGTTCACACGCGGCAGATTACCTCTAAAGCAGGGTACACGACTGCGTACGCACTAAGCCGTGCTTACAGCTATGCGCAGCCACGGCCGAAACGTGCACCAGAAATCGAACCATGTGCGAACATAACCCCCACTTCGCCACCCCTCTCCCTGCTTCGTGTGTGCTTGATCGCATTACTGCGAGCTCGCTCGACCCCTCCCCGTCTTTCCCTTTGCTTGCGCTTGAAGGCTGCACTCGTAAAGTCGCCATTTTTCTTGTCTCACTCTCACGCACTCTCACTCTCAAGCATACAGTGCGCGGGGAGCAATAGGATCTTATCGCACTTGGATTTTATACGGAACGTGATGTGAATCCACTTCGACAGTCGCTCTCGTCGCGCGGCGCGTGATTTTAGAGGTGCATTTGGAAACAGCCGCTTTAGTTCAATCATTTGACCGTCTACGTCCGCGAAAGATTCAATTTATTATCTCTGTATTCCTTTGCGGCAGCAGTGTAATTTCGTTATATTGAAATATCGCATAGAGATATGCTTAATTATGTTAAGGTTCTAAATACATGGTGTTAAGGTTCTAAATACATGGGGGACAAGGAGTTATGAAAAGTTAAATACTTAGTTATATCGAGAATTTCGTTACATTGAATTATGTCATATCAAGGTTTAACTGCATATAGGCTTTGAAGGGCACTGAAAGATTTTCCGAGCTGGATAAAACATTGCCAATCCGTAGATGAAGCTTCTGTGAACAGGCGGGTCAAATGTTATTGCAGTGCGTGTGGCAAGGAATTTGCAATCACATTTCACAAACAATGTAAAACTGCTTGCTTTCTCCTTTGCAGTGTCGTCGTGCAGCTACACCTCAAGCAGCCGAGTTTGCCAACAATTATTGGATCATATCATTATCATGAGAACTTTCTCAGCAATGCTATAATTGTTAATTGTGGGTTGAATAAATGAAAAGATACACGTCTGCATTGTCAAAAAGACCAGAAAATGTATTTGGTCTTTGCACTCCTGGTCTACATACACCATATGTGCATAGCTGCATCTGCTGAGCGCGAACCTCCGAGATCGCACCGCCATAAGGTGCCGCGATGAGCTTGCAAGACATTTCAACATCTGCATATGCTGATTGGTCTTTGTAACTGGTGCTCTGCCAGGCACCGTAGCGCTCGCTCATCTTGCGTCAGGCAAGCACCGCACATGCCTTAACTGAAAGTACCCTATAAACCACGAACATTGCCTGGAGGTACATTAGATGTATCAGTTGGAGATTCAAGAACTCCAATAGAGGTTGAGATTGCTCTAGTTTATGTGAAAATAATGTTGATGGTTCTGTCAAAAGTCCTCTTTCTTACATTGTAAGTATATTATATAAACGTCTCTGCTGGATATTAGTTAGTTTTTGGATATTAATGTAAGGCTGAAATGCTCTATGACTGAGTTACCAAGATGAAATTTTGTAGATTCACATTACTGTGTTGGAACGGTTTAGCATATTTTTCTTGACGGACCATAACTAGAGCATCTAATTTCAATAGCATTGCTGATAAACAACTCGCGAGACTGCCTGGCGTATCATTTGCATATTGCTTGCTATGTTGAACATTATGTCCTCAGCAGGCACTATGTGACAGGTGCAAGGGGGAGAACGTCACCCATCAAGATCAGATACTTCGCGTGATCGCATAAGTGTTCATGCATGCCCTCCATGTGGGCGTGCGGAGTCCCTGAACTGCAAGTACAGCTACGCCTGAACTGGAAGTACAGTATCGTAATGGAAAACCAAAAAATTTTTGGGTGGGGCCTTGCTTTCTTGCCATCCCCATTGGGCAACTTCCAGCATAGTAATGGAGACAAAAGAGGAAACGAATCCACACATGAGTGTGATAAGTACCTCTAACTCCACTTATACTTGAAGGATTCGAAAAATTTCTGTGGCAGGAGATTTATCAGGTGATTTATCAGGTGATTATCATGCTGATTAATTATTCCAGTAAACATGTTTGTACACAGCATGTTACATATGTGTGTATCTGGTGTGCTCTTACTCTAAAAATATCATACTAAACTTTTTTGCATGTTGTACGCTTCCTGTGGTATTTGTATGCTACAAATAGTTTGATCACTAACATTCTGATTTCATTACTATTTTTTTCCCTGCATTTATATGAGCATTTTGAGAACTCTGAATATGGCTGAGTGAAAACAATAGTTAGGGGGAACAAAGTCAAAGTGCATGTTTAAAAATATTTTTTTTTTGTCAGCCTAGTTGCTTAACTTTACCATTGGAACTGTCTTTGAGTGATGTCTCTATACCAGACAATTGTGGCATTTGTTGCCGGGGCCATGACAGTTGCGTCACTTTTGAAATCGAAGCAGTAGTGATTATTACTGCTGGTCAGTTATCGTTGTCAACAGTTTATATTTAATTTCCAGTGCAGAACAGACTTGAATTACCCCTGTCCTTATTGCATCAGACGCCTCCATTGTTAGCCTGCAAATTTGTTATTGTCATCACACCACGAAGTTCTCTGTTGCCCTCGACTACATTTCCCTTCCCTTGGCACCCAGTCAATTCACTAGCTCTAATTCACTCTCTTGATATCTAATACTGAAGCAGTTATTTATCCTACACCTTAAAATTAAGGCATGCCGAAGTCCATGTCTTCCATTTAATCTCAACTAGAATGTCAGCTACACTCATTCCCTCTTTATTCTGTACTTCCATCTTAATCTTGTCTCTTAACTTTACACCTACTATTTTCCTTTCCACAGCTCATTGTGTGGTTCTCAGTTTTTATCTCAAGCTTATTTGTTACTCTCCAATAGATTGGTACACAATCCATTTAGATTAGTACTGGTAACATTGCTCTGAATATATATACTTTTCAAGGATGATGGTAAGGCGTTGTTTAAGGCTTGAAAATGCTTGCGTAGTTGGAACTTCAATCCATTTTTATTCATCTGGAAATATTTTTCTTATAATTGGGGTTCCCTAGCTGTGACTAAATTTGTTCTAGATAAAGACACCTCTGCACAACTTCAAGTGGCTGACTACCAATCATAAAATCCTTTTCCCTTGCCAGGATATTAAACATTAATTTTGGTCATTTTTGCAAGGTCATTCTTAAATTTACCTTCAGACCTTCATGGTTCAATTCCCTAATCATTCGTTGCAAGTTATTTGCAATATTGCTTAAGAGGACGATATGTCATCTATGAACCACAGTTGCTGCAGCTAACTGCTGACTGATAGTGGTAGCTTACTGTAGGTAGTGTGAACGTTAATAAGGTCACACTCATGCGGCCTTGAGGGTACAAGAGTTCTGCAGCTGTAAAAGGCCCACTGAGCATGCTGGTTTAGGCTCGATGGATAGATCACCCATGCGACAATACAATTGTACGATAAAATCTTAATAGCTGTCGCCATATGAGAATGGCCTTCTTACACGTACAGAACACAACAAGGATTTGTTGCAGTGCTCATACTGCATGCTCATGTGATATGGGTCATATATTGACAAAAACGTGTCTCTGACACATATAATAAAGTTATGCCTGGCAGCGGTCTATGTGGCTGGTAAGACATTGGCAAATATATAAATTTTTTTTTAAAGCAATTTAGCTTTCTTTGGCTCTTTCCCCCCCACTTTGCGGCCTGTATATTTCTTGCTGCTTATGGGAGGAGAGTCTACTTGGGCCACTATAGGTACGTGCTGGCTGCCTTGCCGAGAAGACAACATGTGTGCGAAAAGACAATTCATTTGCCACTGGCTGCTCCCTGGCCTTAGGTCGCTGGGTGTGCGCTACTGGGCATATGCCTGAACAAAGAATTTTGGCGTTGTGTACGTGATATTGGTACATGCGCCCATTAATTTCTTGGCCTATCGTATGTTCATAATTACTACAGTGCAAACAATTAACGAAGATGAAGGGAAGGCTCAAGACAACCGGACCGTGCTCTGGTCTGGCTCTGGTCAGAAGGCTCTGGCCTGGTCATTTTGGGTCTCATCTTCGTCTTCGTTGTTTGCACTGTAGTCATTATGACTCAGAAACAACTAGCCCATTTCACCGTTCTCCTATCCACTGTAATGGATGTGCCAAGGTGGCACAAGGGCTGTGCAGCCTTAAAAATATTGAATAAATGGCACCTCATATGCAAGAAATACTTCTGCGACGTGCACAGCTGCCAGATGGATAGCCATTGCAATGAAGTTACAGCCAGGATACTAGCTATAGGGATAGTGGGGGTTGCTACGGAGTTTCTATGGAGTTTCAACTGGGAAGGTACTCTGATTACAGGATATACTATGTCGTGGTCTCATTTGGCATTGTGCTTGGCAGTGATATTGCCACTTTGTGTGTCTGTTCATCTACCTGTAAGGTTTCGTGATTCACGGATTGAATGGAGGTATGCAGATCATACAAGAAAGCTATCCCTGACATTGACAATCACCTTCAATGGTTTCTGCCACAAATTTTTTTTTTTAACCATCTTGTGCAAGCAATGTAAGAAGACTAGCATATAATGCAAACAGAGCTAGGTGGTAAAAAGCGCAACTAATTTATTTTAGACAAAAAATCTTTATCGATAAATTTCTTCTTTCGTTCGCAAAAGTAAAACTACTGGTAGCTATGGTACGTTTGCATGTATACATTGCATTATCTGTGTTTGCACTGACCTCTTATTGACTTGATTGATTGACTGTTTGATTGAGTGATTCGGTTTAACGTCCCAAAGATATGCATATGGCTGGTGCTGTAGTGATGGGCTCCAGAACATGCACCCAGTGCTCTCTATTGATATTTTTTCTTCCAGAGGATAGCGCGGCAAAATTGTTTTCTCTTCCCCTAAAGCACTGTGCAGGTCTAATGGAGTGGTGATAATGTGGAATGCTATTTATGTTCACCATGACATCTAAATGCTACATGAAACACTGCACAGTCGGCATTGATAGAATTTATATCTTATTTGCAGTGATGGGTGCTGCTGTGCCTCATAAATTGATGATGGGCAATCTAGTGCATTGCTGCAAAAAATTTGTGCCCAACACACACACACACACGCACGCACGTACGCACGCACATATGCAGGAAAGAGACGACGAACCTTTTGGAAGATGTATTTACCTAACGTTTTCGGCTGGTGGACCAGCCTCCATCGAGCGCACAGTGTAAGTGTACATGTACGCGTCAGAGTACTGCACTCTAACGAAGGCTGCATGGTCCACCAGCCGAATACGTTAAGTAAATTCACATCTTCCAAAAGGTTCGTCGTCTCTTTCCTGCATATGTTACGTCGGGTGATATATATATATATATATATATATATATATATATATATATATATATATATATACGGGAAACATTGTTAAAATCAAATTCAAGAACATATCACAGAGAATATATAGTTAAGTCATGGTATGGTATGGTATGAAGAACTTTATTGAGGTCCTGAGGGATCAGTCTGGGACTGATGCGGGCCGCATGTTCACTGTGAATTTCTGGGATCATGGGTATCATGGGATCATGGGTATAGTATCAATATCCAATGCAGTACTGATCACATATATCTATAGGTTACGTTATCACCACTGCGGCACGCTGTCACTCAGAATATGTATCCGTAATTGAAGCTAGGCCAAATGCAATCTTATATTAACCGTGAAATGTGCATCAAGCTCGCCATGAGAATACCGCATTGTTGCATAAGTTACTGTACGTATAAAGTACAGTCCAGATAACAAAATGTTGGGGTTAGAATTAATCAGGAGTGTTATGAATGACACATTCGATCCCCTTCCCATAGACTCTCAACCAGCCGTCTATTTAGTCTGAAACTTTAAATTCGATACGATGAGACTGGATAGGAGTGGCGATAGATGTAAAATGTTGCAGAGTACTGAGCGCCTTTAAAGATACTTAAGCGATTAAGAGCCTCAATAAATGCTGAAAAACTAAAATTTAAGCATATTAGACCATCTGCAATGACACATACTGACACAAAGGAACAATGTCTAAGCAGTTTTGACAGTGTAGTTTAGAACCGAGTATAAATCACTAGATGAGTACATATTATAGCAATGTTAAACACGAAGAATATTTAGCGCACATATTACAACGTTGACCGCGCGCGCTACAACCGAAACCAAAACCTTGTTCTACTTCAGTGCAGTATAGTTGTGTAATGCAAGTATACACTGCAATAAATATAAGTGTACGTGTAGGTTAAATGTTCTTGACACTCGTTTACGATTCTTTGTTAAAAAAAAAAAAGGCATGTACTACGAAACTAGTATGACGTTGCCGCAAGTCGCGGCGGCTGCAACAGCCATTCCCCGAGTTGTCCGTGCTGGCACCGAGACCGTGTTGTAAGTTGAATATTCTGCTTATCTCTTTATCCTTGACAATTTAGTTAGCGTCTTTTTGGAAAACTCATGTCGCGTGCTGACGGTCCGAACCTTTTGGTCCCTGTCAACTGCCCCTCCATTCGTCCCAGCACTGCTCCCATTTGCCGCGGACGTCAAGCGGACTCGGCAACTGTCTCGCCAAGGGAGGCTACGTCAGGCCTCCCTTCGAGCTGTCGTGGTCATTCAATCGTTTTGCGGCTGGTCTAGTCATTGCGTGTCGGAAGCGGCACCTCCCACTCTAAATCACCGAACCCTTGGTTTATCCGCCAGTAATTCTTAGCATCTCTGAGTCCGTCTTTCAGTATGTGTCGTCCGCTGCGGCAGAGAGGTGTTACAGCTGAGCTGACAGGTGTAAAGGGCCACCAAGCTACGCTCGGACGGTAATCACTCAAACCCGAGCAGCAAGGGCTTCGTTAGGCACCTGCCTCGTTCGTGTCACGAATTGCTAGTCATTCGTCACTGCTCCGCGGTCAGGTGCAGCTATTAGTACATAAGCGCGCTCCTCGTTTCGTCCGTTTCCTCGAAAAATAAACGGGAGCAACGCGACGTAACGACCAGCATCTCCCCTCACCCCTCCCTTATTAAAACTGCCGTGAGCTCTGGATCGAGACGGACCGGTGAAAGAAAAGCCGTTTCCGGTTGTTTCTCACGCGCGCGCCCTGCGAGAGCGGCGACAAGAAAAAGACAAAAGTGTCGTGGTACCCGCGTCGCTCGTTCTCGCTTTGAATACCGATATCTATGGCAGCGCGCCCGATGCGATCGTGTGGCCGCTACGTTTTAACCTGGAAGCCAGCGGGATGCGGGGATTCTATTTATCCTTGGCAGTTCCTCGTTTCGATATGGAGGCAGAGGCCGTGTCGGGCGAATGTAGAGTTCCAGACGTTTCTTTATCACTTTCGATTAGGCTTTCACCCCATCTCGAAATCGGAGCACATCTTCACTGCGACCGGTCTCGCTGTGACGTCATTTTTCGAGTAAGGGGCCTTTCGTAATCAGCTTTGCGTGGCCTTTACGAGGACTTACTGTTATGCCAAGCGAAAATATCACCAAGCCGTCCGCAACGTGCTGTCAAATCTACAGCAGCGGAATTACTGCGATCGTCAGCCGAGCAGTTTCACTTCGGTTTGAGTTTCGGAACGCGCAGTGCATCGTGTTCCGAGAACTGGCAGACGAAATCATTCGGCTGGTGTAGTTGCCACAAACACAAGCGCGATATTTTCGTTTTAGGAACGGCTGGTTGTTGTCGCTTGCTCTTGAATTGCGACGAAGAGGTGACGATAGAGAAGAAAAGCGCTTTGTGGCAAAGATACAGCACCTGCGAGTTCGCGATAAAAAAAAAAAAAGAAAGAAATAGGCAGTGTTGATAACTGCCGACTGATAGTGTGATGCCGTAAATGTCGCGCACGCGATTGTTGTACTTTGACTTCCTTCCTTTCCTCAACCTTTAGTCGATGTTCTTGCAAATCTGCTAGCACGCGAACGACGCTCGAGTTTTCAGCGTTAAACAAAAGTCCGGAACTAATCGAAGTTGAAACCTGAAAAACAAACAAAAAAAGAAAGGGCGTGCGCGTTCACGAGCGACATAAACGGAAGTGTCATAAAACGCCGTGGCTCGTAGCTGTTCTTGTAATCTTTGCGAACAGAAAGAAAAAAAAAAAAGAAATGGCCTCGTTCGCCCGAAACAGATGCGGCGAACCGCGAGTGACGTATTCGTCGCCGCCGTCGTCGTGATGGTGGTGACGTCGATGCCTCCGGCTGTGTGCGTGCTGGATCTTTGGCTGTTTACTTTCTTTTCCCAAGCGCACGTTCGTGTGGCCGCAACGCCCAACCTGCCACCTCTCGCTGCAGCCGCCGCCCTCTGTTGTTGTTGTACCGGCTGGAATTTCTCGTGCGTGCTCTGTCATCCACCAACACGTCCCCAATGTCTGCCTTGACCTGTCGGCCGTGAAGGGCTGCCTAATGGAGAGGGCTTTTGTAATGTTGTCACACGTGCTACAGAATTCTGTGCGTTGGTTCATCCTGTTGTGCCTCCGGTGCGGAGATTGTAAACTGTGCAGCGAGAAGCACTTATGATACGCCCAAGCAGAAAGCGCTGCAGTGCTTGCGGGTGACCGTCTGGCGACCTCTTGGCTCGTGGCAGTGACTGACAGGGAGCTCACCTCACCACGGTCGATGACCCTCCCTTTAATGTTATGATCCCTGAACAGTGTCATCACACCTCCTTTGAGCATTATGCCAGGTGGAGCCTGCCTACCCACAAACTTGCAGTTAAACCTGCTGGAACTTCTTGCGCATGCCCTGTCATTTTCCAATGCGTCCCCCAGCATCTGCCTTTACCTGTCAGGTTGCCAGGAGGGTCTTCTTAATGGATGCTGCTTTTATAATGTTGTCACACGTGCCACAACACTCGGCTTGCTTGTTCCTTATGTTGCATTCTAGTGTCGCTCTGGTTAAGTGCAGCAACGAACTTCTGGTACGCTCAGAAAAAAAGAAGTAGTAGTACTTACGGGTCAAAGTGACTTTTTAACTCGTGGCAGTGAATGACGCCGAGCTCTCTTCGATGCGTTTGACAGCTCTGATTGATGTCATTGCTGCTGCTTTGGACATCATGCCAGCTTGAGCAATGTCGCAGACCAATCTACGAGATGCTTAACTTGCATTTGTGCGGGTAAACGTGGAAATTAGTGCTAGCACAGATGTGCAATATGTTTGCAAGTGTTCTGCTTACTACATGGTTTCCATTTGCGTACTCAGTGTGCAACCATCTGTTGCAGTCTGCTGTGCTGCATGACTGATGGAACAAATGTAAATGTCCTAAGCAGGGAGTTAAAATTTGGGTCGGCTTTCAAGCTGTGTGCATAGTGCGTAGCTCCTTGTAGACCACGCCAGGGTATGTTTTAGGGTGAGCGGGGAAGCTTAAAGGGGCACTAAAAGAATTTACTTCTGTACCAGTAAATTACCCTTCCAAAAATAAATAACTAATAATAATAATAAAAATGTTAAAAAGTCGTACTGCCAAGTTCCCTCACCAATTCACTGTGAGGCCGTGGATTTTTACAGTGTCTGATAGGGCCCAGCTATAATTCGTTAGTGGTAAAAATCGACTACACTGACTTCTAAAGGAGCCAAAGGCTGATGTACCGGCATTGCGGCACGAAATTCAAGAAATAAATCTTTGACCTTCATTTTCTATTCTAATAATTGACCTATTATCGTGAAATTAACTACAATAGAGTTTTTGAAGAATACTTTATCAGTCTAAAGCAATTTATTCTTTGGCTTTAGTGTCCCTTGTTTGAAAAACTTCGCTGAGAGTGTGGATGGAGTACATGATGGTTGTGCAAGTTGCTTGCAAGTGAGCTCCATGTACACTATCTGAGCATGGGAATGAGTCTTATGCTTTTCGCTTTGGTTGTTGCTATGGCTGTATTGCAGGTACCTTTTCCTGAATAACCATTTGCTTTGTTTTCCGTAATGCTACTTTATTGGCTGTTCTTATTATCAATGTTAATGTGCCTTTTCTTTTTCTTTGCAGTAACTTCATTAAAAAAATACTTTTGCTCTGTTAGCTTTTCATTTGTTCATACCTTCCCTCTCTTAATTTTCTCTTATCCTTTCTTGAAGCTGCACGAGTTGCTTTGTTTTAACTGCTTTTGCCCATTGTCTTTACAGGCAGCTAGTCCCCACAGAGGTAGACCACCATGGCTAGTCCACGAACGAGAAGAGTCTTACAAGACCTGAAGCCTCGAGATTCAAACAATGTGAGTCACACTGCGTCTTTTGTTCTCACCTCTTTGTGTGCCTTGGATTTTAGTATCACGCATCTGCCAACTCTCCCGTGTTTTTCGTTAAGTTCACGAATTTGAGTTTAATGAATCTTGTGTCAAGGTTTATGAAAAATAAGTTCTGTTCGTGAATAAATTTTGCTTGTCTGTTCCCGAAGTTTCTATTGGAAGGCTCCTGATTGCAAGAAAAAGAAATGGGCATGGGCAGGACATGTGATGAGGAGGGAAGATAACCAATGGTCATTAAGGGTTGCGGACTGGATTCCAAGGGACTGGAAGCGTAGCAGGGGGCGGCAGAAGGTTAGGTGGGCAGATGGGATTAAGAAGTTTGCAGGTACGACATGGCCACAATTAGCACATGACCGGGGTAGTTGGAGAAGTACGGGAGAGGCCTTTGCCCTGCAGTGGGCGTAACCAGGATGCTGATGATGATAACGATTGTGAAAGAATGTAGGAAGAGCACTAGTGTTGTGCACGTTTCCACAGGCAAGTTCCTGAAGCAGGCGAAATCGGCAATGTCAAAGCCTCTGAGGAGGTCATTGGGATCTAAAAACAGCCTGTTGTTTGTCAGCACTTGCTGTGCCAAGTTTGTTTGTGCTTGTGTGCTGCATCTAAGGGTAAATTATCAATAATAAACGGCTTACATATTCCTGAAAAAGTTTGTGTACATGGCTAAAAAAGTGTCCTATCCTCCTCCCTCTCCCCCACTTTTTCTTGGTGTTGTGTCTACAAGATTTTATGAATTTTAATTTTCACAGGTTGGCAGGTATAGTATTGTTGTAACTCTAACGGAGACATTTCATTTTGAGTGGACGGCTGAACGTTTCTGTTAAAAAAAAAAATAAACAAAAAGAGAAAGAGAAATCCATTAGGATTGAGTTTACACATGTCCTTGGAGCCTAAACAGCAAATGAAATCATAAAGGCCATTTCTCTTTATAAAGAAAGAGACTTGTGAACAGGCTTGCAGATGATGTGCACCATTCTTTCAGTTTCAGTTTATTATTCTTTCAAGATACATAGCTGGTTGTTAATAGTATACAGGCGAGGGTCCCAAAGTCAAATCACTGTAGCAGGACCCTCGGTTAACAAGATTGGTACAAAATGATTAATTAATACAGCAGTGTAAAATTATACAATATATATAAGTAAATAAAAAGTGAACGAAGTAGTGAAAAGGAATACATTGGATTTTTATACAATGAGTCACACATGAAAAAAAAATTGCTCATTACCAATCTAAATTGTTATAACCTATTTAATAAATGAAGTAAACACTTTATATACAAAGTAAGTTAATCAGGACGACTAGTTATACAAAATGAAATTTTTAAGTTCATATTTGAATGCATGCAAGGATGATGATGATTTAAGAGCATGGGGTAAGTCATTCCACAGTTGAATTGCTGAGAAGGAGGAAATCATTTTGGCATAATTCATGTTGCATTTAGGTAATAGAAAGTTGTGATTATGGGCAAACCTAGTGTTATTAGTATTTCTGAGCAACCTAGAATCTATCAATTGAAACACGAGCTGCTTGTTAAGTAATTTAAAAAGAGTGATAAGTAAATTAAATTTAAACAAGCCAGATGTAGGAAGAATGAAGTTAGCCTGAAGGAGCGGAGCAGCATTAGAGTAAAAAGAACTGTTGGTAATAATGCGAACGGCCTGGTTCTGAATGTGCTGTATAGACGAAAGGTGACAGTTATATGTATTTCCCGATGTAACTATGTATGAAGGTGAAGTATAAGACAATATGGCGTGAACAGAAAAAAATGGACGAGATTTAATGAGAGCTCTGATACCAAAAGCAGTTTTTTGTCTAACATAAGCAGTATGATTATTAAACTTCAAGTTAGGGTCCAATTTTATGCCAAGGAAAGTTGCACAATTGGCCGCTGGGATTAAGTGATGGCCTATGGATACTTGTGGTAGACAAGGGAGAACTTTTTGAGATGATTTAAAAAATCATAAACTGAGTTTTAAGCTGGTTCAAAAGCAGGTTTTTTTAAAGAACACCATTGAATAACTTTGGTCAATTCGTTGCTCATTTTAGTGATTAGCATTGTTAACGATTTGTGTGACATGGAAATGGTGGTATCGTCAGCATAAAGGACAACGTTAGGAAGAATGATGCAGTCAGGTAAATCATTAATGTAGATACAAAACAATAAAGGCCCTAGTACTGAGCCCTGCAGTACCCCTTGATTAATGATAACATTTGAGTAAATGCCACCTGTGCAGACTGATTGTTTGTGATCAAGTAAGTAATTCTTTAAAAAAGTTAAAGGTGGACCAGTGATACCAAATGATTCTAGTTTAGTAAATAATATATTATGATTAATGGTGTCAAAGGCTTTAGTAAAAATCAAGAAATACAGAACTGAGGAAGTTGCCATTGTCGATGGAAGACTTTAAGAAATTGATTCATGATAGTAAAGCTAAGTTAGTTGAACTACCTTTTGCTCATTTTGCCAATTACCTAAGCAGTTCAGGTATCTCTATTCAGTGGGGCTCTTGAGAGTGGAGAAGGAAGCCTTTGTAATAGTGGCACTCGGGGCAATGTGATAATAGTGGCACTCGGGGCAATGTGATAACTGTATGTATAGCACAAACGGGCATGCAGGACGACAGAGGAGACCCAGACGCAGTGAATAAACAATCAATTGTTAGTAGTGCTGTGTCTTCATTGCCTTGGATGTTCTGCGTACCCTTTTGTGCTATGTCTGCTGTTATAGAGTGCTAACTAGTCTAGCCCAGCAGTCTGCTTTTTTGAACAATGAGATAATTAAGGAAGTTTGTATTCTCAGTTCTGAAAGGTACCCTTTTAGGTTATGTCTTAGTGCTCAAGATTCTAAAGGCATTACACATATTCGCACCTTCATTTTCTTTTGTAAACAACCTTTTTCGTGCAAAATAAATACAGATATTATAAACACTAGCACACAGTAGGCATCAACAAAGTAAGCAGACATGCACGTAATGGTGCTATTGAAACGCTATTAGTTTCAAAAGCTCTGCGCGTAACTACACAGCAAATGTAGTAGTGAAACACGAAGTGTTTCTAAAGTGCACTCTGGCTGAAATGTTTCAGAATTTCCTGTTAATGCTTCTCCAAATGTTTTACACGTTCCTGCCTAATCATAACAGCTTAACACCACAGAGCTTGCTTCGTCATTGTGCCCTTCATCTCATCTCGCCTTTTCCCTGCTCCCTCTGCTGCTGTCTGCATGCAGAAATGCTTCGAGTGTGGAGCGCACAACCCCCAGTGGGTCAGCGTCACCTATGGCATTTGGATCTGCCTGGAATGCTCTGGAAAACACCGGGGCCTGGGCGTACATCTCAGGTGCGCTATTAAACTTTGTTGCCCTCTCTCATGTTAGAATAGTGTCAGAGTAGATTCTACTGCACACTTTGTGCATGTGAAAGGATCACACTTTAGCGAGGACATGTGATGTGAAATGTTTGCCAAGGTATTTTAGTTTGATATTACTAGAGTTGGTCTTGAAAAACCAGACCTGCTGGTGTCATCGGCATTATTGTGAGATTGTGACACAAAGCCAACTTTGATAACCTACTTGGAACTTTTGCAGACACCTGAGTGTACCATGGACTGCACTTCTAGAAATACCAATTACAGAAGCGCGACCCCTATTTCATTCTGTTATGTGCAGTTTCGTGCGGTCCATCACGATGGACAAGTGGAAAGACCTGGAGCTAGAGAAGATGCGTGTGGGTGGCAACGACAAGGCGCGTCGCTTCCTCGAGGCCCAGCTGGACTGGGACCCCACCGCGCCCCTGGCCCAGCGCTATGACTCCAAGGCTGCTGCACTCTACAGGGACAAGGTATGGCTGCTTGGTTGTAATGAGTGGAGTTCTCTGCAGTGTAATTGGCTGTCCCAGGCAGTGCAACATGTTTAGAAGCACTGTCGAGTGGTAGCGTAAAGTTTGCGGTCACAACTGCATGTCCAGAGCTACGCAGAGCTGGTGTTGTGGTCATCACCTGATATTGCTGATTGCCATAGCTACTGTTTGGGAAACAGTTCCAAATGCCATATCCAAGAACGCTCATGTGAAGTGGAGAAAGGTCATTGCACAGAGTAAGGACAAGAAAGAAGAGCTCAAACTAAAGTAAGAGAGCTCAACGTTGCCAGGATTCCACAGAGCACACTTGTCAGTGATAGAAAATGCCAGTGACTACATGAGGCAAGCATAAGTGAATGTGTTTAGGGCTGTTTTCAATGTGTGTGGTTGCCTGTGGCTCAAAAACAGTGTTTCCTTGGTGACTGTGTACATTCACGGTTTTTTGACTGGTACATTTCTTTACAAAAATGTGGCTTCCTTCCAAGTGTACAGGGACTTCTCGTGGACATTGCTGTACAGCTCCCCAAGTTTTAATATTAAAGTGTCATGGAAGTGTCGACTGACATAACGGCCAGAGCCGCATCACCGAGCATACCCATAAATGCAGCAATGGTTAGCTCATACATGGAGTTCATTATCTTGCCAGAGAATCGTCTGCTAGGCCGTTCCATTCAGCTTGGTATAGCCCCTGCTGCTTATCCACTTTCAAAGCAAGCAGGAACTCATAGACATGCTTTTAAGGGAGCAGAGCATAGCTCCCATCTGCTGCATTTGTCATCTGCCATGGCTCTCGAGTGCATATAGTGGTTACTGTAGAGGCTTACAAGTAATAGATTAGCTGATAAACAGGAGTAGTGGACTGATTGGTATAGCCTATCAGACAATGTTCAGATAGGACGACGATCTGCACACATGCGTTTACCCTCACTGCTTTCACAGATCTTTTGTGACATAGTTCTGACTGTCATGCCAGTCAATACTCCTATGAAGTTATTAAAAGCTTAGATGGCTGTGCTTCTTTAGTTCTGTTGCACTTAAAGAAGCCTTCTTTCTTGTCGTTGAAGATGAAAGCTGCTACTGGCAAGTTTAGTTTTAGAGGATAACCCACTGGAACAGTTTTTCTTATCGTTATACTTATTTCATGATCACTGACAATCTCCCTTTTTTTTTTGTTATAGCTTCTTGCATAGCCTCACTTCTGTGTGTAATACGCCCTTATGGCTTTGTTAAATTGCTAACCCTCTTCATAGTAAACACCATTGTTATTGACTTGTGCTCATGCCAAAAATGTTGTCTTGCGAGTTTTCTGCAAACAAATGTAGCAACCTTTCCTGTTCTGGTTGTCCTGCTTCCGACCGCCCTGCTCGGAGATGTGCTCTGACCACCCATGGTCTGCGTGCAGATTGCAACAGAGGCCCAGGGCAAGACGTGGTCAGCCGAAACGTCATCTGGTCGGCACCACGTGACACGCACATTCCCCAAGAGCAGCTCAGGTCCCGACCTTAAGCAGAGCTTCGGAACGGGGTCGTCGCGCTTCGATGATTCGGGCAGTCGGCCCGAGGACTGGAGCGGAGGCTACCAGAGGTGGGTTGAGGGCGTGGCCACATGTTTTGTTGATGTCTAAGAGTGGGGTTATAAACCTTGTAGCTGTCGCAGAGCTATAATGTTGCCAAAGGTGGCTTCCTCTTCAGTACAAATTGTCCAGATTGCTGGCCTCTCACTATCGTTGATTGCGAATAAATGGTGGATTCCTCTTTCTCCAAACTCGCCTAAGATGTGACTAGCGCAGCTAATTTCTTAGATCGTTGGGCAATTCTAGCGTCTTTAGGGATGAAATGTGGCAAAACAGAAGCAGCAGGAGGTACACTAATGAGTTGTCTTGGCTTGAACAGGTCTGACACAGTGCACCAGGCGTTGCCTCGTCTTGTAAAATTTTCTGTACGCTTGTGTTTTCATACGTTAAACTAAAGGTCTTCAAGAGACGCAGTAACATCTCCTAAATATGCTTGCATTTAATGTAGCTACTGAACACAGTTTCAAAACTAATGCAGCCGCTGAATGAAGCTGCACGGTTGAAAGGCAAAATGCACTGTCTGGAACAGATTTTGCTTGACACTCACAAACTTGTTTGTGACTTGTTAATACAGAGTTGGTTCATGCTTACTGCTAGGGCCTTTCTCCTCTTTTTGGTCAATTTCCTCTGTGGTAGATCAATCACTCTGGTACCTTGTCTTTGAGGCTTGCCTTGAATTGGAAGGTCTAGAAAATGTGCATTTGATATAGGCATGCACATGACGACCTCTGTGATCAAGCATGAAGCAGTTTGTTTTCCTTTGGAAGAAGCAAATTCATGTGAAAAATTGTGTAGCTCCACTGGAACGACCAGTGGAGTTTGCCTCAAGAATGTGGTTTGGTTGCTGGAATTCTATGTTATGTGCGTATATGTGTCGCGTGCTCACTCACAACAGCGCTAAATAATGTTAGGACCAAAGAATATTGTCAAACATACGAGTGTGTTTAGCTGTTAGCCATGTTTACTTGATGCAGGATGCTGCTGTATAAAGGCGGGCCATCGCCAGCATCTAGCTAGACATTTTATTTTCCAGCACACTATTTTCATGCACGAAGCTCCTCAGTGGCAGCTTTCAGGTGGTTGTGGACCTGTTCTAACACTTGATGATGCTTGAGTATCCATGGCTGACACATTGAGTAGTGATGATTGAGAGGAAAAGTGTGAAGGTGCGATGTGCTTGACAGATGAAATAATAGGCACTGGCTGAAATGCCAGTCGGTTTAGTACAATTTTATGTCACGCCTTCTCCTGTCATTTTGTTGTTTTTCTACCGAACAAGAAGCAACCTGCCTGAATTGCCATTCAATCCCTTCATAGTGTTTAAAGCGACACCCAAATGGAAAGAATAAATCGGTTTAGACTTATGAAGTATTAATTCTAAATTTCATTTTCATTAACATCATGGTAAAAGGTTGATTATTGGAAGAAGAAATGGAGGTCACTATTCCAATTATTAAATTTCTTGCTTAAACCACAGCACCAGTGCGTCGAGTGTGATGTCATGGATTTCAAAGTATTTTTTTGTATTCAGGCTGTTGTGGCTCATGAAAAGTTCCTGAAACTTGCCATGTCTAGTGCCTGGCTTTTTCGTAAAACAATGTAATCCACCTCCACTGATAAAAAGTTAACTAGGTCCAAGCAGATGTTAAAATTCATGACCTTACTGTGAGCTGGTGCGTGAACTCCAAGGTGGCAATGCCACCCATCTTTCGTTCTTGCAACTTTTCCAGCTTCCCACGTCTCTTTTCACGGTAAGTACTTCGTGTGTCTGTTCTCTTTGACACCGTTTAACATGTAATGTCATAACGTTTGTACAAGAAATTGCTCTGCTCCTGGCGTCTCCAGCTGACGTCCCCTGTCCCCACTGTCTTTTCGTGCAGCTACAACTTCAACTCGGAGCAGATAGCCTCGCACAGAGATGACTTCTTCTCCCGGGTCCAAGCAAAGAATGCCACACGGCCAGAGTGAGTCAGCGACTTTCTCACTTGCGAGAAAGATGTGTCCCTTTGGCCATAGTCATTCTAAATTCATAAGGTTGATTCGGCTGGGTCACCTTGTGCTTGTCCTAAAACTGGAATTCCGAAAGCGCTCTGAAACCACAGTGTTGATGTGGCAGGGCTAGCTGAATGCTCGACCTGAAGTTGAGACTGCCACCTGCGTGACTGTGCAGAGACTTGCCGCCTAGCCAAGGTGGACGCTACAGCGGGTTTGGCAACACGGTTTCAGAGCCACCACGCAGCCAGTCGCAGGAGTTCTTCGACGGTGCCTGGTCGTCCTTCAGCACGGTGAGTGTCCGGGTGCTTAGTTTGATGGCAGTTTGGTCCAGTTAGATGGAACATGTCGGTGGCTGGCAGAAGGGTTTTTTTTTTTTTTTTTTTTCAAAGGAGTCAACTGGTTGTTTCAGAACATTTGCTCTTGCCTTGTGGTGAAAATTGTGTGCTTACCACGAGAAAAATGACCAAGCTTACTTAGGGGAAAAAAAGTAATTTCTTTATAATCGTTATATTGCATCGTGTAACAGCTCATAAAAAAGTTGGTATTCAGCCTTATCGGAAACCACTTATGTAAATCTTCGATTGCAAAGTATGAGGTAGGATTTCACAATGATGTTGTAGTTTAGATGACTATAGATGATTTCAAAATCCTGCACTTCTGTCCGAGTGAAAGTTTCAAATTGTTGTGAGTTTGTCACAAATGGCTCTGGAGGTTGAGGGGTGGGGAGTCTTCCTCTTTTTGTGTTCAGTAGAACCTCCTTGATATGGTCCTGCATCTTACAATTTCCTGGTGCCAATATTTGCAATCAAAAGTACCAAAAATGACCTTATACACCTGCGCTTCTTTTTTTTACCGGTTCATATGCTCCCGAAAACACAATAATTTGGCACCAATGTTCAGCATATCATCAAACTGTGATCGTATGACAAGTTTTCTGCCCGGTAGATTTCATGTAAACAAGAAAAGGCGCAAGATGCACGCGCAATCAAGAACAGGAGCCGCCTGCTGGAGCAGCTTCCCCGCAGTACTCGCCCGCCTGTCTCACGTGAAAATGCCGGCACAAACCCAATTCCCAATTCCATTACTAGCAAATCGCCTCCAGGGTACTCAGCGTTGTATTTACAGCATCACCGCCAACCCTGTTGCGATAAGCTTCTTCACCTATCTGTTCCACAGTGCATGGGGCGAAGTGCCATTGAAAGTGTACTGTGTGTTTTTGATAGATAACCCAAACACGCCGCTGTTCCCTGCTGCAGGCGGCGCCAAAAAAACATCATGTTTCGCTCTGGTGGTATTGTACTCTAGCACCAGCTCGATTTAATTTCTGGCTACCCGTCACTGTTTTAAAGCACTATGCGATAGGAGCATGACAACATGCTTCTCCGGTCGTTTGGGCTCCTCCAGCTCGACACGCGTCAACGTCTCGTGCTGCAACAATTCGTGCACTGCTTCGTATTATACATAGATGTCAACTACAGTTGAGTCTGCCCAATTCTTTAGTGGCTTCGGATCATACATTTTTCTGCTTATTACATCTCTTCTCACATTTTTTTTTTTTCCAGAACATATGAATGAGGTTCCACTGTATTCACTTTGATTGGTGCCTCTTAAATGAGTAGATATGGCACGAAATGCGTACAGTGCAAGACTATCACAAATAATAGATATGTTCTCTGTAGTGAGTTTGTCTCACTTCGCTTCAAGAGCAGAGCCCAAAATGCCACACAGTGTACCTGTGCTGGGGAAAGACAATGCAGAAGCCTGTGCAGTGTTGTGATGTCTGGAAGGCTGTTGCCTATTGGCACATCGACGTTGGGCTTCGTAAAGCTTGCCAGCTGCCATGTCGAACTCAGTTTCGTCTTATTTGGTTTCATTCAATAGGTCTCTGTAAAGAAGCACTCAAAGGCATCTTGAAAAGCTTAAATTAACAGAACTGATTCATTTCCTTCATCCATCCATTAGTCTATTACTTCATTCCTCCGTCTCGCGTACTGTTGTCTGTTCCGCTGTCAGCAGTATCCAGTGCAATAGTTCACCTTGCTGTCACTCACTCGCTTGCTCACCCACACCGCTTTCTCTCTCTCTGCTACCCTCTTCTCTGAGGTTGTGTGCATTGGCCTGAGAGTTTTTTTTCTGTAGATGTTCACTCAAAGATGGTAACGGTAGCCAAAACAACTGGTCCTTGAGGTGTGTAAAGTAATGGGCATGACTAAAGTACAGGTACCTGGCTTAGCAACATTTGCTATGGAATGTGCAGCTTCATTGCATCAAAGGTCAACAGTACTAGGGGTTGCAGATTGAAAAATATAGAAGAAAACAAATTGCGAGCATACATGTGAAGTATAAACCCCATGCAAGCGATCTTGCGTGCGACAGCGACAAGCGATGCGATGGAGATGGTTGTCACATTCGCTCGTCGCCTACAAGTCGTACCGCATGCGAGCGATGACTTCGAGCGACGTCTCCCCAGTGTTGCCGGTATGAGGGCAGCAACATAGGTGCCGAAACTAGCGTGACACATACTTTATTAACCTAAGTTGATGTGTTTTACTGTAAAAAGCAGCGTAAAATATTTCTGAAGGTCTTCCAGTAGGTTCTTATCCTTGCAAGTATAAAAATTCAATTGTTTGCTCATTCCGTGCGACTATCGGAAGCACTTGAGTTACGTGCATCCAGTTCCGGCTTCGCGCTATTGGCTAGTCGCTCATAGCACTTCCGGGTGACGAGCGACGAATTCTAGATTTGCAGAACCGAGAGATCGCGCGACAAGACCGAGCGATCTGTTCAAGCGATGGTCCGATCCATCGCTCAAAGCCGTCGCTCGTCGCTGTCGCGCACAAAATCGCGCTCATGGGGTTTAGCCTTAAAGCTCTGCTACATTGTGATGAAAATTGTGCAGTCATGGTGAGTTTCCCTATAAAATTTCGTGCAGGGATTTGCCACATTCGCAGCTGGAGCAACAAAGGTAGCATCGAAGGCATCGGAAAACGTAAGCGTAATTTTTGGCAACACATGCTTTATGTCTGTTTTATTGTAACTTTCGCTGATCTTTTCTCTTCACCGGCATATTTCTTGTGTCCGGGACACAAAGTGTCCACTATGAAGTGAGGTAGTTATGATGCCCATGTCCCTTCATTTTCTACCTCCTTTTGCCTTTCTTTCAACAGTGAACTACTGCTACTACTAGGTAATCTTGTAGTCTTTTAGGTTCCGTTCAAGTGAGTTCAGTTGCGTTGGTTCTGTTCTTATTGTTTTGAATTTGAAGCGTCATTTTCTTTAATACTTCTAGACAAATGCTCCCTTTCAAACATGCTGCTGTCTCATCACACTCTCTGTCTACCTACCTAGCGTACTTAACGAATCTAACATGCACCCTTCTTCCACGAAAATGGGTCCCTAATACTGTTATGCCTCCACGTTACAATCTGATACGAAATCAAAACTGCATTTGCAGCGTTACCAACAGCCTACCGTCAGAGCCGTCAGACGTAGCGCCATTACCGACACAGCACGCTTTTGTGAAGGTTGCTGCGAGTTGAGTTTGTGCTCGACTGCGATCTGTAGCAGTGTTCTCGGTCAAACACTTTCATAGTTACTATCACTTTCACAAGATTTTGTGCAACTTGGCTCTGGATGCATTGGTGTATACGACCACCAGCGCTCCTAGACGCCGTTGCGCCTTGTGCCATAGTCACGTGAAATTGAAGGTAACTCCAAAAGTGACAGAGTGACAATCCATAATTGCAGCAAGGATTTTTGCCCACTTGTGGAATAAAGTCAATTATTTTTTGCATAAACCCGATATTTCGGTCTCTCAATTATTCGGACATTTTAGTGGTCCTCGTCGAGTTTTAATTATTGGTCGGCGACTGTATCTACAAAAGTGTTTGCTCGAGAATACTGCCCGTGTGTGCTTGGTATCTGGTCAGTGAAGTGCAAATGGCAACGATGACACACAGCTTTCATTATGAAAGCTCATTCAAAAAAGAAAAAAAAGAAAGAAAGAAAGCTTCTCATCTATGATTGAGAAAGTGGGGACATGCTACATCTTTGTTTTATAAATCGGGTGTGTGTTACATTCAGGTGCGCTTTTATTTTCTTACTTTAAAACCATGAAATTTGGGTGCTCAATAGTTTTGGGGGTGCTTGAAAATCGTGCAGATACGGTAGTGCAGTTGAACCTCGTTACAATGAAATCTCATCCGACAAAAAGAAAAGCCTTCGTTATATCAGATATTTGGCGTAAGCATATATTTATTACACACTGATATTGGCGAGAAAAGTTTTAAACTTACTTTGTTATATCCAGCGAGGCATTACATCCGAGTTCGTTATGTCAAGGCTCGGCTGTAATAGGTAGGTGAAGACAGAGGAGACGAAATGCGGATAACAATTTCAGAAGTAGTCTCAGAGTGATCGTTGACTTGATTCTGGTCTCTTAATTTCTCAGTTATTTCTAAAGTCACTGCGATGATAGCGAGTTGGGACTTTGGCATTTTTAAGTTTGGCTGTCCAATGTGTATCATCAGTGTGACTTGAAACTGCAACGAAATTTCACTTTGCCTTAATTGGTTACAAGGGAGTAGTACATGCAGTCAAACACACTTATAATGATCTCAGATGTAACAGTCTATCAGTTTAGCCATATTTCAGCGCATTTGTGATTTGTTGGCTCAATATGTGGTAAACTTTTTTTTAAAAGCCGCATACTGTTACACGGACAATTTACGTCCATTTGCAGTAAAACAAAGGTGCATACATAAAGTGTGTGGGGGGGGGGATAATAAAAAATAAATTGAAATAGGTCTTTCAAAGGGGGCACGAAAGTGCAGCCAAACTACAATGCCAGATTCCTTTCTGATTGTCGATGGTATGCACAAATTGGACGTGTGTGTGATTTTATTAGAAGAATTTACAACTAGGTGTGGAAAGGTGCAGGGAACAAAAATGAAAATATTGAAAATCTAATTTTCAGACCGAATAGGTGTCTTTTCAGACCAAAGTGGTGTCTACAGATAACTGGTGACGGCTAGCTTCAGTATCGTTACTTCTTGCACGTTTTGACTGAGTCTACATATAACTACTGACATAACGACCGTGTCTGGCAGAAGTATGTGTCCTTCATAAATGGGTTCGACTGTACTATGGAAGCCACCTTGACGAAGCTGCAGAGCCAGTAATTCTCAAAACTTTTTTAATTAACAGCCTTTAAATAGCACTGTATGAGACGCATGCACCTGTTGGTTAGCGTATGTGTTCCAAATTCCAGCACGTCACCTCTGAGATTTTGGATTATTGAGGGCACCGTGTGCACCACTTGATCTGTGCTGACATGCCGTTTAGCCACACTAGCTCTAAATGTTATGAGTTCTACGTCATTTCTAGGGAGCGATAATGGTGGTGCTCTTCTTAAAAGGCTTTCGGTATTAAAAACGTATACTTTTGCTGGCTTTTCATGCCGCATCCACACCTATTTCAAATAAAATATTTTTGCACAGAGGTGGTTCTGCATCCTCACTGTCTGGGACTAGGCATCTAACGTGGTCCAAAATTTTATTGCAATCGGCTTTTGAAGAACGTTGCACAATTCACGCCCACACAGGTGTGAGGCCTCTGAGATCTCCTGTAAGCAGTGCCTCATGTGACGGCATTTCAGCGAGTGTTTGCATCCGGCTATGCCAATTTGTGCAATGCCTTGCGAGCAGCAATGTTAACTTTGTGGTGAAAAGCTATGTTTGTTCGCCCGTGCAACGAGCCTGAATATGACTCCTGGCTTGGCCTGTGTCGTTCCTGTAACCACATACCCATGCTCAAAAAATGCGAGTGTCATTGCGTAGAGAGTTGTTTGCTGTAAAATGTGTAGACCTGCGTGCATGCCTGAGAAATGTAGGTAGAGAGAACTTGTCAGTGTAATGTGTGACAGAGTGCTCCCTGACTGTAAGAGAGCTGTCTATGATATAGTGGCTTCATAATGACAGTGAGAAAGTGGCTGCATAGTTCTTTTGTGTGGCTAAGTTATTCTGCAGGCATGAGCCAGCACTGTAATTTAGGATAGCCTTCTCTAACTTTTGATTTTTCTTCCTTGGCTGCTGTTATTTACACGCATTTCAGTGTTTGCTGAAACTTTCATGGTTGCTTGTAGTGTGCGTGCTCAGAGTTACGTGGCAGAGGTATTGTGTTTCTATACAACACCGCTACCAGTTGTAAGGAGGATTATTGTGCGACGATACAAAGGCCCACAGCAAAGGGTGTTACTTTAAGGTCAAGCACCTTGTCTTCTGTCCTGCATTGGGGACACTGTTTATGCCTAAGCTGTTCCCATCTTCATATCTTTACTTTCACCATTTTAAATATTACATTTTTATGCAATGCACTTTGCACTTCTTGCCCCGAACAAACTGCCCTAACACCTCTGGGTTTTTGTCTAGTTCCCCATAGTGAGCGAACACAATTATTTGAAGAAAAAAAATGCAGGCAAAAAAAAAAAACGTGGTAGTCTTTGTTGTGGGAGAATGCTGCTGTCACAGTATACGAGTTCAAAGCTGGAGGTATCATTGAAGTCCACCGTCTCTATTTTTCTTCCGTGCGACCACAGTCGTGAAAGTCTTAATTTCTGCACACACTTCTCTGAAAACGCAGGCTGTCAAGATTGGTAGCATAGCAGCTCAGAAGGCAGCCGAGCTCTCTGGTGCCGTCAGCGAAAAGGTCAGTGTTGAAAAGAGGCCACGGCTAGCCGTGGTGCCCCCGTCCCTTTTTACATCTTTCTTTTTTCAATCCTTGCTGCTGCCATTGGTGTTGCATTGTTGCTTTTTTGCCATTGACTTGGCCTGGAAGTATTTATCCTGCATGGTGGGTCACCATGTTATAGAGTCTTTGCCTAGTTGTTCATGTAGTTATAAGTTTATTTATTTACACATACTGCCAATTTCTGGCAGGATTGTTTCGTACAACATACGAGGGTGGATCAAATATAAACGAGACCTTTGTTGTAGAGCGGTTATTGAATCGGGAGTCACACTCCCTACTCACTAAATCTCCAGCCAGTCTTGTTACATTGTTTCGGTATTTTGTCATATGATGTCTAAGAAAGAGGTACATTTGTTAATTGCACAACATACTATTGTGACGTTCCTTGCTTGTGAGGGTGTATAACTGACCAAAATTCTGCACAGATTGGTGACACAGTTTGAGCATCAAACACTGTTAAGGTCACATGTGTTTGCCTCGTCTAAGGAATTCGCGAAAAGTTGTGGAGAGGTTGAAAATGAGAACCACGCTCGTCACCCACGGACCAACATTGTGGAGCAAAACATCCAAGCCCTTCGTAATCTTCTGTTTGAATTGTTTATGAAATTTGTTTTACGACAGGCATAAGTTAGGGAAGCACTCAATTGGCCACCATGCAGGACCTAACGACTCAGTAAAGTGTCTGCCCGATGGGTCCCATGTCTTTTGACTGCCGAACAGAGGCTGTCATGTTTGCATGTGTGCGAGCGACTGAGCACTGTTTGCAATAGGAAGGGATGTATGTTTTATCGCATCTTCACCTGTGATGAAACTGATACATCACTACACCCCTGAGTTGAAACGAGCAAACACGCAGTAGAGCAAAATAGGTATAGCAGCCCTTGTCGAAGTAAAGACTCGACTCTCTGCTGGCAAGATGCTTGCAACTGTCTTTTGCATCAGTTCGGCATTTTGCACATTGATTTCTTGTACAATCATTGCACCACAATGGTGCATGTAACTGTGAGCTTATGAGTGAGCTTAAACTTGCTTATTGCTGCAAAAGGCGTGACTAACCAATACATAATGTTTGTATTCTCTGTGACATCTCCATGACAACACTACAGCCCACGCTGCAGCTGTCACGTGCAAATTTGAAGGAAATGGGTTCCTGCAGTACAGTGCCAAAGTACTGCAGGCTCTAGCATCCCAAGACGATTTTGTTTAGAGAAGTTTTTGTTGAGTTAATAATGTGACTTTGGGTCCTCACCCTTGACTCAAGGTCGTGCGACTTGGTTCTTGGGATAGTCCCGCAGTTAACTGGAATGTCTGTCAAACGATCGCGGCAGTTACCAGAGTCTGTGAGGGAATGGCTTAGAACACCCTTTTCCAGGACTTTTCTTGCTCCCATTGGTCCATGAAGGCGACAGTGAGCCAACATACAATACTCGGTCTGCCAAACATGTCTCGCCTTGCTGGCATCGTAGGGCTGTCTGCAGGGAATGCATTCTTAGCTTCACGAAATGATTCGCTGCAGTGGGGCAGGAGAGGCTAGAAGGTCACTGCTCCCACTGGCCGATCATAACACCGCACATTCAAGCACTTATTACATAGGCAGTTAATAAAGCTGCAGCCGACAATTCTGTGCCTCTACACACTGGGTTTATTGCGTACATGAGCTCGAGCTGCTGTTTACCAGAGCATTCTTTACCATTTGCGCCCAGTCAAGCCGGCGGAAAAGGAGCCTTCAGACATATATGACACCCCCCCCCCATTACTATGCCACTGCTTGTTGCCACGTGACTTTCATTTCTTCGGGTCATTCAACGAAGCCGTGGGAGGCCAACGATTCAGCGACAGTGATGCAGTGGAGATGCATATGTGCAGCTGGCTGCTAGCACAACCCAGATCATTTTATTACGACGGGATCGGAAAGCTACCGATATGCTGGGAAACACATTTATAAATTGGGAGATTATGTAGAAAAATAATGTACACTTGATTTGTTTCTTGCTACAAAAAAAAAAACAATTACAAAATGATAACCTTGTTTGAATTTGGTCCACGCTCGTTATGATCCATACAACATGCATAGGGTGATGTCATGCTTAAAATTTGCGCTAGAGAGCATTGAAATAAGTACAGGATGCATGGCACCATATTTTATTTGTAGCGGTGCAAAATGTTAGTTAATACCTTACTAATCACTATTTATTGTTTTAGTTATCACTGATTCTTTTCATTCAAATTTGGCATAAGTGGCATTTGCTGGCATGGTCCACCGTGTACAGAGCCGAACATGCGAAAGTGACAACTTCGCTGGTAAGGTTTGATACTACCATACTTATTGGAATCTGGGCTGACATCAATTCTAGGCCAACCAAAAGAAGGAAAGGTTTTTAAATATCTTAGCTGAACAATAAGAAGGGGGGATTCGACTGTGAAAAGAGCATACAACATCGTTAAGATGCTGCACTTTCAGAATACTTGCATTATCACATCTTCATGCCATTATGGCGTGACCCAATTGTACAATGTGAAAAGCATGTCGACGTATACAGGTAACTGAACCTGTTTGGAGCGACGTCTTGTAACGTTTGCAAACATTTGTATGATCTTGGTTCCTACAGACATCCCCAGTTCTTCTGTGTCCTGGGAATAAAATCATTCCATCACATGGCTATGGTGGGTACAAGGGCCAAGGCCAAACTGCATCGTCAAATCTCTCCCGACCGCAGTTTCATTCATTATTATTATTACTTTCTTTTTTAACAGAAGTATTGGCCTACATTTGAGTAAATCCGGTAACAATGCAACAAAATCAGCTTCTTGGCGCATAGCAGGCAAATTGCGCTGAGATTGTACCTTCTTTTTCCATTTGCGGGCCATAGCTATCAGCATGCTGCATGTCAGAAGTATGTGTTACAATGGCAACGGGAAACAAAAAAATGTGGAATTTGCAGGAGTGGAACTGTGAAGCTGTCTGTCACTGTAATAGCGGAATGAAGCACTCCCTCTGTTTTTGCGCATAGCCAATAACTTAGCCATAATAAATGCAGATGGCACCGTTTCGTTGCCACAAATTTCACACTTTTTGTTTGAAATTGCTGCAGTTAATGCCTGCTTGTTTATTCCGGACGAAACAGACGGGTAATGCACCCAAAAGTTGGAGGCAGCAACCGATGCATTTCGCTTTTTGAAACTAAGTGGGTTTGAGAACTTAATTTGTTCAACAATTGTGCTGAATATTTCTACTGTAGCACAAATATATATTTTTACAAATAGCCTCAAATTTCCTGTTTTAATGAAAATGAACTCTGTATAAAAAGAAAAAACATTTAATTTTTCTAAAAATCTCGTAAACAGCTCACAGACACTGTAAAAAGAACATTAAACAACATGCTTGCATTATTTCGTTTGTAATGACAATAAGGTGGTCAAATTTGGAGCTTTGCCAAGGGTTCACTTTTGTTAAAATGGTAAATTTAAGGCAGTTTGAAATGTATGTATTTCTCCTACAGTAGCAGTACTCAGCACAATTGTCGAACAAAATTTCTCACAGCCCAAGCTTCAAAAAGCTACACACAACAGCTTAGGAGATGAAAATTTGGAAAAGTAGGAACTTTTAAAAGGCCTCATATATTTAGAAATTTTAAAAAAATATTTTTCTTTTGCCGAGAAACCTTAAACAATGTTAGCTTACTCTTCATCAAGTTTATGTTTTACACACACAAGCACACGAAAATGAATTCTTTTAAGTCGTAGTATTTTGTATTTTACATCATGGGAATGTGCGAGAATGCTTAATGCATGAAAATGGTGCCTCCAGACTGAAGAACTTCAGTACATTTCTCTTCGAATTTAGGCAGTTGCGAAAAAAACGAAGTTTACTTTTGTGCTGCCGAGTGATATGCGCATGAAATATAAAATATTCAATGTGATCTAAAATGTCAATTTTCAGACCCATTTTGATATTTTGTGGAATCACTGATATACTCCTTTCAATACTTTGCATGCAACTAGAGAGAGTTTTAGTTTGTTCGGTATTCCGGTAAATGCAGGGAGACTGGGGGTTTTACCGGAGGGGCGGAGGCATAAACGCGAGTGGCCTGCACGGTGCAGCCACGTGGTGGCGCAGAGCTCAGCCAGACAAACACAGCTAAAATTGCAATAACCAAGTGTATCTTGCTTTGCTGCTGGTGTAAACTTTTGGGAGCAACACAATCACTCCGCTGCCACAAATTTACACCAGCAGCAAAGTAGAACACATTCGGTTACTGCAATATTAGCTGTCTTTCTCTGATTTAGCTCTGTGCCACCAGGTGGCTGCACCGTGCAGGATGTAGGATGTTTCCATTTGTGCCTCTGCTCATCCGGTAAAACACTCAGTCCACTTGTGCTTACTCGAATACCCGGTCACCGAAATGTGTCACTCTGGGCATTTCTTGGTCATATGGTTTAGACATCTAGCTGTCAATCATAAGCGTGTGGGTTAAGAAATGTTTTAAAGGGACTGATGACCTATATTTAAGAGCAATTTTTTTATGGTGCAATACAAAGCTCACCCTTGGTAGCATTTAAACTTGCAGTGGTTACTTTCAAAAGCATGTGGATATATTTTAAGCAGAATTTTTCCATCTGAGCAGCCTCTAAAAAAGAAAGATTCCCTCCTCCAGCAACGCTGAGAAGTGAGAGCAATGCCAATAGCCCACCTTGCAAATTGTGAAAGCTTTCACAGGAGTGAATGCAACTGTGGCTAACCACCTACATTTTCATCTTTTCAACCACTTCTAAAAATCAAAAGCTTGTACAATAACTTTACATTGCTGTACAGACCCTTCTTATATTTGTGCCGCATTTTTGCCCAAGTGCACATCTATGTCATGGCTGGCTGGCCCCCGTCGTCGTGGTTCTGTTGATAAACAAGCTAAGCCAACTCGGCAAAAACAAAGGCAGTGCCACTTTTCTACTTACTACAAACGAGGCCTGTCTGCACATTGTAAGTTAGACAAAATTTATGACAGAAGAAAGTGTAGTGCATTTCAATACTAATAAAAAGACCAGGACCCACATATACTAATAGAAGGTCATGTGATAGGCCTCTTGTGCATCTTCATGTTCTTCCTTCGTAGGGAGCCAAAGGTCATTTCTCACGAATTTTAGTGAAGAATTAAAAATATAAATTCATGTTCAATGTGAAAAACATGGCTTGTTTTAACCAATACGATAGGCAGTCGTTCCGTCAGCGGGTTTATTTCGATTCATGTTCTCAGCAATTGTCTGTTCCTTTAAGGCAGCATCGTATGTATCAAGTCTGTAGATCTATTGGTGTGGGACACATCAAGCTGGTGTGAGCGATTCAGGTTGTTGTATGTTGCTTAATTGCTTATTTCTGAGCTTTATGCAGTTGTACCCTGTAGGCTGCCTAAGTACATTGTTATGAGCTTTTGAATAGTGTTGTGTCACGATGTACCAGTAGCGTAGTTTTGAGTTTAAGTTTGCCCTCCTTGCCTCTGTTCTGTTGTTTTTCTTTTTCCTCCCACTTTCTTTTATGTTCGGGTCGACCCTGCCCCCCACACCCTCCCCTGCAAATGGATGTGCATGCGGGGTGTTGACGTGCACGCATGTGCGCGTGCCAGGTGAAAGACGGCACGCTCATCAATGACCTGCAGAGCCAGGTCACCACCATTGGCACCAAGGTGGGTTGGAATGCACTGTGTTGTGTGCATGTGTGAGTGTGTGTATGCGCATGCACGCAGACATGTTGCATTATTTTTTTTTCTTTTGTCACTGGCACATTTTGTCACGACTATGTCGTTTTTATGTTGTCCTGCACTTGATCTCACCAAGAGGTTTCCTTTTGCATGTAAACTCGAGGCCCCTGGCTTGTGATAACTTGGCAGTAAGGATGCTCGACACTTGAAAATGCTTGGAAAAGAGCATCAGTCTTTTTGCTCGGCATTGGAATATAAGCTTAGGAATTGAAATGCACTTAAAAGTCAAACTGTGTCATTAAAGGGCCCCTCACCAGGTCTCGCCATTTTGAGCTGACAAGCACAGAGCACACATTGCGCAATAACAATCGTGTCTGCAAAGTATTACATAACTACGCGCCGATGAAAGATCTGAAATTTCAATCCGAACGCCATTTCCCTCTTCACTCGCAGCCGCCGCCCTCCAAGCAGGACAGTGACATAATAGTGCCCGTGCCTACGTAATCGTGTCCACAGTGTGATGTCGCTCGTGGTGACACGCGATTTTGAGAATTATTCAAGACATCTGTCATCTGTGTGATCTGTTGCTTGAATTTACAAATTGACGTTTAGAGAAATCATAAAACACAAAAAATGTATGCGTGTCTTTTGTTTTGCTTCGCACCAAAGCAAGAGAGATGTACTTCCGCTTCATCTGCTTGTTCCCACGGTCATGCGGTCATTTGCGCAGATACCGGAACTAGGCCATTTTCTACCGTGTTCCAGTGCGTGATCATGCTCTGCGATCCGCCTGGTCTGCCTCAGTATTTGTGTAGCACTGAATTATACCGCTAGTCACGTTTCTTTGTTCACAGCGCGCAAAATTGTGCACTGCACGAACAAGACAACAGCTCGCGCGTGACGCCGTCGGCAAAAATGCGTAGCGTTGAAAAAAAAAAGGCGAGAAGCAAAAGAAAAAAAGAAAAGGTGGGGCCTGTGACGTACGCATCACGCGACCCTCACGGTCCAGTATGGGAGAACGCAGAGAAGGAATTTCGCTTGCGTAGGCTAGACGGGGCAAGTGGAGAGAGCGTGTTGCTTGGGCAGTGGAGCCCACCTGCTGAAATCATGGGTTCGCGGTGCTGAAATATTTATATCTTGCTACTAATGAGCCAATTTGAAAATTTTTTACAGCAGAGCACTCCCTGGAGGACACGTAACAACTTCCAGCGTATAGCCGAAATTTGCTATGGGGCCTGGTGGGAGGCCCTTTATATAATGTTTCAGCAATTGCAAAACATTTACTTCTACTGTGAGGCTTGGTCAGCCAGAAAACGTTCAAAAATGAAAGATAGGCTGTGAATCATTTGCTGTGATGTCGTGGATTTTGTCATGAGTCTAGTTCATTGTTTATTGGCAAAGGGGGACTCCACTGCGTTCTAAAGGAACCTGCGACTTAATCTAGCAAGTTTCGAGAACATTTCCTGTTCCCTGACAGCCCCAATCCAAGAACAAACATCCATATTTGTGCCATCATTCCGACCTAACAGTACTGAGGACTTGGCACGAGTTCAATAAAGCAAACCTTGGCTTCCATTTTCTCTAGTAGATACCAACTCTTCTCCACCAAACGAATGAATGAATGAAGCTGAAAAATTACTCCACCAGTTTTAACTGATTACCATATTTTTCTGTGTATAACCCGGCCACCACTATAACCTGCGCCCCCAATCACATTAGCTTGAAAAAAGAAGCACTCGTATAACCTGCAAAATAACTGTATACAACTGTGCTCAGATCTTTGCAAAAACAGTTGCCATTCTCGGATGCATGACTCGGCCATGTCATATGTTCGGTCAGCAGCTTTGTTTCCCTGGTTTTCAGTAATGCTGATAAAGCTGGATTCCCACGATGGACGTTATTGCAGATGTATCAGTCAGGTGATGTGGTGTGGATCTAATCACTTAGCAGCCAGCATTCAGATGACAGAGGATGGCAGCACGGATGGAGAAGCCCTCGCACATCACATGGGCAATGGTGATGGAGCAAACGCGACCGAGCCAAAAATCCTCAACGGGGATTTGGCTCTCCGTCGTATCATGGAGCGATTCCCGCGGACTGAGGAAGTGCCATGGGAACGGGTGACATATGATCACGTGATGTGCAGTCTGCAAGGTCAAATCATGATTTGCTCCATGTGCGCTATTCGCTAACTACTAAAGGCAAAATGATGAGCCGTAAAGAGGAGAATAGGAGTCCGTGAAGACAGGGAGAAGTGAGCTTCAACAAGCAGGGGTGTGGGGAGGATGAGGTTCCCTAGGAAATAACAAAACTTTAAATGGCGGAGAACCTTATCTCAAGGTGTGGCTTCATTGCAACCGATGTCGTGCTGCCGTGAAGTTACACATCAAGGTGAAATTCGCATACAATCCGCACCTTGGTTTTGCTGTTAAATTTTTTAAATGTTTAGTGTGGGTTATACGTGCAAGTGTTTCCCTAGTGTTTCTTTAAAAGAGTACTGACATGGAAAATTTGGTTTTCCACTTTTGTAAAGTCCATAATTATGTTGCGAAGCCTAAATTCCTTTAGAAGGCCTCAAATTATGATTTACAGCACCTTTTGTGTGTCCTGTTAAGAACATCTGCCAAATGCCATGCTGCTTTGGATGTGAAAAAGGAGACTATGCGCATCACCGAAAGCAGAGGTGACAGTCATGTGATATCGTGAAACCCAAGAGCGAAGTAGCCAGCCCGGTGCAGTGGTTGAAGGCCATACAATGACCATGTTGCCGAAAGCTATGCCTTTCTTGGAAACCTAGGACGACGCATTCTCCCGTCTTGCCCTATTGATTGTTGAGTGGACTCTGCTTTTGGCAACATGCTCATAGTATATATGTATGCATCAGTGGCGTTTGGTACTACAACACCGCCACGTCAAGTTTCGGGAACACAAATAGTCTCCTTTGTCATGTCCAAAGCCACACTGCACTTGGCTTCATTTTGAACTGGTTGCATTAAAACGTAATCCTTTGTTGTGCTCTCGAAGAATTGAGGCTCCATAGTGAAATTAATGGTTCAACAGCTATCAATAATGAATTAATAATGTGACAAATTTTCTGTCGGAGCCCCTTTATGTCTGTGGCCCTTCACCATCACTTATTCCTAGATTCAGTAATCAATGAGAAAAGAGTAGAAAGCAAATGTTGCGATTCCCCAGAGCAATTTGTTCATGCACTGCTGTGAATGGTTTCTGTGACCTACACTACTGCATGAAACGGTGCACATTGTAATGCTGCACGCCAAGTAATTTGCTGCTTGTTGCTGTCACCTGAATCACACTCTGTGTGAAGCTGAATGTTTTCACTTCCACTGACTATTCAATACTGTCATTTTGTGTGTCTGTGTTAGTACCTAAAGTGTCTCCTAACGTTCTTACTGCAGCTTGCATATTGGAAAGGCCTGCACATAAAATTACTTCTACAAAAATTTGACTCCCTGTATTCTAGGTGACACAGTCCTTTCATTTCAAGTCACATGGCTGCAGCAGGCATGATCTGAAGCTGCATTTTTTTGCAGTTGTATTAGGTGCAGGTTGGGAATATGGTGAAAGATTAACGGTAGGACTTTGATGTCTTCATGCTTGGCTTCCCATCGGGCACTTTTGTTGCACTGCATGTATGTGGCATAGAGAACTGGGCATTGTGGGATAGTGGTGAACATACTATCAGCGTGAACTGAAGTGCAGGCAAGTGAGAATCAACTACAGTCAAACCCAGTTGTAAAGAACTGGTTTGTGGGATAGCACACAGTCACAACCCATGGTTGAAGCGTTAGCTTCTTCTAGGCAGTGGCAGAAGGCGTGGACGTCTGGTGCATGGCTTTCATCAGTTGCCATTGTGAACAAGGCAAAGGTCTGATCTAAACAAAGGACAACAATTTAATGTGGTATTGAAGCAAAGAAAACTTATATCCTTAAGTGATAACTATTATTTATGCAGACAAAGAAAACAATCTGTGAATGTGACAATTGTCAAGAACAGGTGCATGCAGAGCAATTCAGACCTGCTATCGTAACATCATATATGAACTGCAAATTTTGGTGCTAGTTTGGTTTTGAAAAAGCTAAAGTGAACGAAAAAGTATATTTACAGTTCGCAGTCCTCTAAATATAAAGGGAGTGACGTATGTAAATTTAAACTGAGTGCAGCAACAGTGTTCACATTGATGCCACTCGTAGTCACCGTTGAAGCTGGTGTATTAAAGTCAGCAGTGGGCTTCCATAGAGTTTGATGTCGGGATGTACAGGAGTTGCTCAGGAGTTGCCCAGCATTACTTTCTTGTCCTCAGAGCAGACTGCAGGAGCGCTGGATCGATTGGATTTCATAAGCATTTCAAGGTGTTGGCATTCACCTTGAGCCGTCTCGACGCACAAATGAAGCGCACATGTGCGCGTTGGTTGCAACCATGCTTCACACTCTACTGGGGGTCAGTCACCTTGACTGGTGAACAGTTTGATCACACACAACACAGCAGTTGCCTAAGCACACAGCTCCACTTAGTTTGAGTGTGTTGCCACTGCACTTCAGACTCTGCACACGGACCTGCCACGATGGCTTAGCAGCCACGATGTTGCGCTGCTAAGCACGAGGTTGCGGGATCAAATCCCGCATGCAGTGGCTGCATTACGGTGGGGGCGAAATGCAAAAATGCATGTTTCCCGTGCATTGGGGGCACGCTAAAGAACCTCAGGTGGTGAACATTAACCAGAAGTCCATCACCACAGTGTTCCTCATAACAAGATAGCAGTTTTGGCATGTAACCCTCCCCCCCCCCCCCCAAAAAAGAAACTCTGCAGATGGACACCTTGTTTGGCGCATGAGTTTAATAATAAACAAAACAGCCACGCACAATGCACACAGTGCGTTGTAGCACCACCCAAGCACAAACAATAGGCGTAGGCGTGCATGTAGGCAACAGCCACAGACACACAACCCAACATGGCTCGGGTGTTCTGAGGATCAACCTCACTGGCCTTATACATGCACAGACAACTGTGCATGTAGGCTTGCGCCTCTGCTCTTAGAGAAGGAATACTTCTTCAGAGGCGTGCGTATACTCACCGAAAAAAAAAGCTATTTTCTTGGGAACAACAGAAAGCTGAGCTAGTTGGTAAAGATTCATTATGCAAAAAAAGGGGGAGGTGTGCAGACAGGACACAAGAGAAGTCCACTTCTCTTGTGTCCGGTCTGCACGCCTCACCTTTTCTTAGGAAACTTCGCCATACTGCAGACTTTTGTGACACACACCAGCCGTATAAACAACCAACACAGCAAACAGGTATGATATACAGCTCTTTATCAGGTTTATGCATTGTATAGCCCTCTACCTGGTTACTTCCAAACATGCTGTCAAGTATGCTCTGCCCTATCATACAAAGAAAAAAAGACGCCCAGAAAGTATATGAGAAAAGGAAGAACGAAAGAAAAGTCACTGCAGGCTGTTTTATGGTGCAGGTTGTAGGCTTTGTGAGTTTAATATATGCAATGTCCAGTTCAGTGTAAGGGATTTATTCTGTGTGAACATTGCTTAATAAGCTTTTCGTGGTCGATATAGAACATAATTTACGGTGCCTCAGTTCACTATAATTGGGTTTGACTGTGGTCAGTGACAGCATAAAAACGCAGACCACTAATAGTATGCAAAGATGAATGCCATTTGTATAGAATTGTTACGTTACACTGGCCTATGATGCATGTTTGCATGTTATAGTTTGCATGCATTTCTGACTATGATATGTCTTGAACACCTGCATGGAAGTATGAGACCGCAATGCATTTAAAAACTTGGCTGCAAAGCTTTTGCACCCTAGACTGGTATAATCACTTAATGTAACTGAAGTACTACAAGTTTTTTTTTTTCTAATTCATATTTCGCATTCGCATTGCAACTTGTGCTGATGGTACAATCAGCTTGAGTTCTCAGGCCAAATGGGGAAAGGTAAGCGATCATCTCTCCTGGGTTATACAGTGTGCAATGTGACAAATTGTTGTGTATTATGTTGTGTATATTAGGTAAACACGGTTCACCTAATACATTACCAGAATTGTACCACTGCTGTACAAACAGAGGAATGTGAAGATACAAATATCTATTCTACTGTGACTCAGTCACATTTGATGTTGAATTCCAATGGCGGAGTCGGAGTAAGTTTTTCTGCTCGTTTCGGAGCAAGTTTGTTCCAATGGCAGAGTGAGGGCGGGAGTAAGGTGTTCCAATGAGAGTGTCGGAGGGGATTCAGAGCGGGAGTCACTCCGTGGAGCAGAAAAAGATGCTCCGCCAAAATCGGCGGAGTGGACCGGAACTCTGCGTGACGTATTGCCTTTACCACGTTTGTCTGCTGGGAGGCGCCACCGGTCACGACTTGCGAGGAAGCAAAAGCTGCTGCACGCTTGACGAGATATCCATTCCGCACTTTTAAAAAAACAACAGGTGAACGGCGCTGAAGAGACAAGTGACCGGTGCGGCGGTGCTGGGAGCAAACAGCGGAAGGAAATGTCAACACGCAAGGTATCCTGGGCAACTCTGTGATAGAACTCCCGCTTCCGCCGTGCTCCGGCGGCGCAGGTTGTGTTCCACTTGCGGATCTGGAGGCGTTGCTCTGCGCCAGAGTCGAGTGCTCGCTCGCGGAGTCCTTCGGCTGCTCAGACTCCACCATTGGAATTCAACATGAGTTTCTGCTGAAAATTCACTTGCTACTTAAAGGGGCCCTGAACCACTTTTTATCAAAGTGGGGAAAGACATTTGAAGTGAAGATCGGCTATTTCAGAACCACTTTGCTGCAAAAAGTACTTCGATGCGTTCAGCTGAAGCGGAGTTATTGGCAATCAAACACGGCCTCAGCTGTGCTCCCCTTCCTCCTCCAATGCCTTGCACTGCGAAGGCTACGGCGGAGACGTCACCGTGGCACGCAGTTCAAATTTCCAATTTGGTGGCTATGCCGTGCTAAACCTCAGCGAAACGCGGCTGTCCTCAGAGAGCCGCAGTGCGCTTAGCCACTAGACTAGTGGCGGCACCTCGTGGCGGCCGCAGTGCAGTCGAGCACAGCGACCAATAGCAGCCGCATATTGTGCTTTATGACGTATGCTTTATGACGGAATAAAGCACACGGAAAAGAGTGAGGATCATGGTGTTTTTGAAACGAGAGCGTTTGAGAAAAAGGTGACTTAGCGCTCCGCTTGCGAGCTCCACAGACCGCGTACGACAGCAGAGCTTGACTGAGATGTTCACAACAGCGTATGCTACCCGCGGACTATGTTATTTCACCAAGCCTGAGGGGTGGTTCAGGGCCCCTTTAATGTTTCTGACCCAAAGAGGCATTAAAAGATGTTATCTTCATTTCAAATATTATGAGTGTGTTCTAGTTGTTGCACATGTAAATATGGACTGCCTGTTTAACGTGCAGATGTATGTGGTTTCTGCATGAACTCTATTTTCTTTCTTTTTTTTTTCAGGTTTCATAAATTTTTCATGGCCAGTAATATACATGGAGTAAAATTATGAAATTTGTACAGATCATTCTGTTAACATCATCTTGAAAACACTTGCTTAACCTTCTGTGTAAACGTGCATGTTTGTGACAAGCTTAATGTGTAATTGTGATAACTTTTATAATGAAGTGAATTTTCACCTTTAAATGTAGTAGCTGTTCTGTAACTTTAAATAATGGCAACAGCTGTGTTAATCTTGACACTTTGGTTACTCTTTTTCAAGTCCAAAACTAACATCGGCTGCAGTATAAATTGCAGGAGTAATTCATATGTTAGGCTACGTCTGCCCGTAGGTGGAGGCAGTCTGCAGGCTGGCGCAAGCTTTGAGTAGGTGACCTCTTCTCTTTTGAGCAGAAGTTCTCATGTTTGGTTTGCAGCCACTGTGGCTGCATTCCATTGGAGGATCAGCGAGAAAGCACTTGTCAGCTGTCAGCGCAAATTCATGCGCCAACAATTCCAAAACTGCTCCAATGCATTGTGACGTTTCCACTTTCAGCTGCTTTTGTAACAGTGGTTAATTCAGACTCCGAAACATATACACTTGGGACTACTTCATTCACGTTTACAAACAGACTACAGAGGGATTACACGTCGCCCTTCCATGTAGTTACTCATAACGGGCATTCTGATCATTTAGTTCCTGTCTACGTTTTAATTTGTACTGATGCTACAAGGGTCCACGAAATTCACAAAATTTGACAACAGTGCTCCTTTATGGCACCGCTTACCAAGTGTTGTTTCGGGATGTTAAACCGCAAGTAACTATTCAACCAGTAAGGCATTCCTTGTTCCCTCTCTTACATGTGTGCCTTAGGTGGTGGACGTGAGTCGGCGTGGAGTACAAGACCTTTCGACGCTGTTTGCTCAGAAGGCCACCACGTTGGAGACGGCCGAGGGCGCCCCCAGCGAGAAGTCTTCTCTCCTCTTCGCTTCCTCTTCCTCCCCCTCGTCACGCGACAGGTCTGTGCCATTTCCCCCTTCTCCTTGTCATGAGAATCCGTGGTCTGGGCATTTGCACTCGTGCCAAGTTGTGGAAGGGGCTCGTGTGTCGACAATCGCGGTTTTGAGCACAAAACGAGAACAGAGGAAGGCAAAGAAGCAGGATAAGCGTTTACTGAAACACCCTGCTGTGATAGCGTAGTGGCTTTGGCGTTGAGCTGATATGCACGAGGTCTTGGGATTGAATCCTGAGCTGTGGTGGCTGCATTTTGATGGAGGCTAAATGCAAAAAACGTCCGTGTACCGTGCATTTGGTGCACATTAAAGAACCCTAGGTGGTCAAAATTAATCCGGAGCTTCTCATAATCAGGTCGTGGTTTTGGCTCATAAAACCCCAGAATGTACTAGCTTTTTTTTTTTGTGGAGAGGTGATAGGCAAAGAAGCAGAAAGAGGGCAAACAAAGAAACAAGAAAAAAAAAGGAAAAGAAAGGAAGGTTTCTTTGCCCTATGGTGTGTGTGTACAAATTCCAATGCCTCAAATAAACAAGTTTCAGCTATGCACTTGTCCTATCTTGGTCTCTGTGCATACTTGTTTTGTGCTAGAAAACATAAGGGAGGAGGAAAGAGAAAAGCAGAAGGCAAAGAGGTTAACCAGAATAATGTCCGGTTGGCTGCCCTACACGGGCGGAATGGGAAAGGGGAAAACAAAGATGACAGGGAGAGAGAGGAGGGAAGGAAAGAAGGAAATTAGCGGTGAATTCGCTGACACGCGTGGTCTAATGTAAATTGCATTAATAGTCACAGACGTTCACACGAGCCCGTTGTCCTCAAGAAGCACAAAAGCGCCTTCACCGCTTTATGGGCTAACAACGATGGGGGAGATGTTCCAGCAGCACCTGCATAGAAAGCGGCCAATTGTCCAGTTCTCAGAGAGCGTTAGCAAGTTCTTGTCTTTCTGGGGCACATCGTGGACAGTAGAGAACATGAATGCCACATTGGGCCTAAGCAGGAGAAGCGTTCCAGCACAGCAGATGTGCTTGTGTTTATTCCATGATGATGTACTAAGGATGTCTAAAGTTTTTGGTAGGGGGGACGTTCACAAGGGTATGGAGGCTTAAAGGTATTCACAGTGGTAGAACAAGGAACGTCACTAAAGCCGACGTTTCAACAAGGACACTTGTCTTTGTCAGAGCAGCAAATACCTTGTGCTGTGCTAACATTTTATCACCAAGGCTATTCCCTTTGTCGCGGGACAAGTGTGTGCTGTCGTTTTCTCATGATGTGTGTGTGTGTGATGGGATGTAGTTCGAGGCAAATTGTGCCAAACCAGGAAAAGTCATTTTAACTGTGTAAAAGCATTGCAAGCTGAAAGCACACTAGGAGTGAATATGAATATGAATTCTCGGATGAATGTTTGAAAAAGAGTAAGCTAATTAGCAGAAACCTTCAAAACACCATTACCACTGCTTATTGATGCAAAATGTGACCAAAGGGCTGACCACATGGAATAGATTTCTGGTGTATGTTTAGTACGGCATTGCAAAACATCCATCGGTAACCACATTTCTATGGCAATCAGCACGCATGTCAGGTGATGATTGATTCTGTCTGTGAACACATCGAACAACTTCTGGCTGCAATTACAGGAATGCCACTGTAAATGGACACGGCTGTAAGCAAACCCTTGCTAAAAACTCGCTACGTATTTACATTCTATATGATTACTAGTTATAAGCTGCTTCTGCTCATAGTGTTCTTATGCGACTCTTGCCGCTGACAGCAAAACGGTCATTTTTGGATAGCGTCAATAGATGCTGTCATTTTGCCAACACAAAAAATTATGCAGATCCAATGCACATTTTGGCATCCATGCCATGCGGCGAAGTTTTCGTGAAGCGTTTAATGAAGTACTATAAATTTGCCCATTTCATTCCTGCATCATTGGCATAAATGAAACTGGCGTGCATGCGTGGTACTCTTGAGCACTAGTGCCACACAGTGTGACGACTTTTATATTGGCTTCTATTTATTAATTTCTTCTTATGTATTATAAACGTACCACCCACTTCTTGACCATTCCCCCATTGTGAACATTTGCCATAGCATGGAAATTGTCATTGTCATCGTCAACACACAGCAATTATCTTAAAGAACAACAGCAAACGCTCAGTTGTACAAACATCGGTTTGACGAATATTTCAGAATAACGAAATTTTAGAAAATCCCCGGCGGTTTTCCTGTGCATTCTATGCAAAAATCTTTCAGGTAAATGAATTTCTCACTAGCGAATATTTCACTTGAACGAACTTGATCAGTGGACCTGTGCTCATTTCTGAAATCAGTTCAATGCAGTTTTGCTCCCTGCAGTGCTGGCATCGCCAATGCCCGCCGCCCCCAAATTGCCCCTCCAGCGGCCGCTATGTGCAGTGTGACAGTGAGCTTGTTACCTGTGCTGAGCTGTCAGATCTGGAAATTATTTAATGTTTGTTCCGAAGAAGAAGAATGCGACGAGGAGGACGCAGTGTCAGAGCTAGATTCAAATCCTGCAATTCTAGCTGAGGCCTGAGGCTGCAGGATGCTTTGGAAAGTTGCGAGACTTCGTGTCTTGGCAACAAGCTGTGCCAGAGGTAAAGCACAAAAACATGACTCTCTGGACAGCTTTGTTACTTCTCGTGCTTGAAGAGCACCAGTGTAACTGAAAATTATATTTCTTTTTTTTTTTTTTTTTCAAAATGAGATAGGGAACAACGTGGCTGCTGTAGACTTTGTATATATTGATGTACATTACTCCATAAATTGCATTTCATACTTTTGACTCGATATCTGCATGCTGTGCCCTATGCTGTTCCGTGTTCTAGTGAACATTCAGTTTAGTGAACTTTCAGTTAAGTAAACTATTTCCTTGGATCCCTTGAAGTTCACTCGAGTTAGAGTTCACTGTAGAGTGCATTGGCACGATACAAGTTTACGTGCCATTGTGGCCTAATGGTTATAGCATTAGAGAGCTATGTCTAGGAGGCTGAGGTTTGATCCCAGCATTGGGCACGTAATTCAATTTTCTTTTTTTTTTCTTTGAAGTATTAGCTATTTGCCGAGACAGCAGCAGCAGCACTCAACCAGCTTGCAGCCAGTCAGGAAAGTTTGGGAAGGTTCACAAAGCAAGCTTTGTTTTAAAATTTCTATTGGCTATGTTGCAGGGTAGCAAAAAGTAGCAAAATAAATTATTTCAGTATGTCATTATAGAGCAACATTCTAATTATATAAGTGACAATAGGGCTGAATTATAAGAACTTTTATACAAAACAAACAATTATAAAGAAGCAAGTGTAGCTATAAACCAATAGGCAGTGATAAAGTAGAGTAAGATGCGTATTGCAGGCAACAGTTGAAGCCAACATCAAGCCAAAGATTTGTAAAGGCCATTGCATGGTCAACCACCATGTCGTGTTTTACGTTGCAGCGAAAAGATCCCACATGCCTAATCCAGAAGTTAAAGAAATGTACATTTTTATTTATAACCCAAGATCTCTGCACTTGCTATAGGACACCCACAGTTCCCTGACTCTGGGCTTTGCTGTAAGCGGTATTTGGCCGCATCACTTTGATTTGCCCAGCACATGTCAGAGGAACAAGATGGCATGCGTCATCTCTGGCATTAAGGAGGAAACAAAAGAAACGGGGACAATGAATACTAGGAGTAGGATGTCCAGGAGCTTCAGTCCTTGATGGAACGGCTCTTGTGACAGTTTCCTTAGGAATAGTGCTAGATGCTCCATGTACATGTTGTGTTTGCAGTTTGACAGGCATTAGATCTTCTGTGTACCTATTGTCTTAAAATGCTGTTCAGAAGCATTTGCAGTTACTTCTGCGCACTTTGTACAAAACTTAATTTTTTCTTGTGCTGCTGATGCTGCTACTGGTGAAAACAGTTGCCTGCTTTTCTGTAAGCAGTATCAGGAACACGGGAAGGTGACCTGAGAAAATTGTTAAACACTGTTGGTGAAACGTGTTTTATTTACTGTCGCCCGAGTCCTCTCTCTGTGCTCTTGAACCAATTCTGCTGCATGCAAGAAGTTAGACCTGTTCTAGAGCAATATTGCACTCGTGAACTTGAATTTTAATAGGATTGATAAGTGGGCTAGTTGGTAACGCATTATTAGAAAACTTAGAGCGCAAGAAAGACACCGGACTAACTGACCATCACCACCAAAAGTGTTGGACTCCTGCCCCCTGCAACAACGGGCAGTTCTCTAGGAATTTGGGTGCACTAACTCCTGAGCTAGCGAGCAACATTTATCATGGGTAACTTGTGCAGGGTATTGTGTGACAAGTAGGCTGTGAGAGTGGTGGTGTTATGCATGTATTTTTAAGGCGACAGCAGGCAACACTGTAGTGGAAAGAGATGATGTGTGAATGTCAGTGAAGATTGAGAAAGTGGTGGTATCCAGTGTGGGAGCGCCGTAAATGCTGTCACCGTAAATGATCTCAGATATTTAGTTTGGTTGCGAGTCTGCTCTCGTGTGTGGTCTCCTACCTTTCCTTATCATTTGTGCAGCTTAAAGGAGTGCTTACACACACTTTGGAAGTTGCAGAAATGCTACTACACTTTCCTCGCACTCAAAAGAATGACATAAAGCATGAATATCGGGAAACATACCTATAGCATGCTTTAATTTGATATTAAAGTTGGTCTTGAAATGCCAGAACTGGCATCATTGACACCTTGAAAAAGGGCAGAACTTGCGGACTTCATGTGGTAGTAAGGCTAGCTACGATGACATTCATTAAGAAAAAAGAGAGTGCTGCATGCGTTTCTTTTGACACCGCTTGCACATGCTAGCTTCAGCCATCTCAGGGGCAGAGAGGGTCAACACGATGTCATGACTCACTGAACACTTGCTTACTGAAACTGATTCGTAGGAACTAGTGTTATAGTAAATTAGGGCACTCTGGTGCTTGGCAGCAGGTTTTTCTAGGATTTAGATAGCTTGCACCTTCATTGAAAGCAAAAAGATAATAGGTCCAAAAAAAAAATATGCTGATCCTATGGGAATATGCTGACTGTGGGAATCTGATTTAAGTGAAGCTTTCTGTGCTGCTTGCGTGCATTGACGGTATTTGACGGTGATGTTAACGGCAAACAATAGTTATGTAATGTTAAATTTACCTTTCCTGCACCACTTGTGTTTGCCCTCGTAGTACACAAAACACAGAGAGAGACATGTCATTAATTCACTAATTCCTTTACTGGAGGAGAGCCAAATGAGCAATGTGTCGGTATGGGATCTGGTTGTACCCGTTCCCTGCCTCCTCTGTCACTCTCTACTCTGTCTCTGACATTCTCCCTGCCTCCTCGCTTGAATGTGGTTGCTGTTGTGCGTGAGCAAGGAGGAAAGCGAGGCAGCTCCTGCAATGCTTTAGCGGGGGGGGGGGGGGGGGAGGTCGCGCCTAATTACGTCGTCCAAAGGGCATTGTGATCCCACTCTACCGAAACATCCTTGACGTCGCCTATCTCATCTCCCTCACTCCTGCCTTGAGCTCTCAGCCACCCCCCTACCCCCCTCCCGACGCGGCGTGCAAGGCAGCATCAGCAGTGAAAAAGGCCATGGAAGAGGCAAAAGAAATCTTCGCTTTAAAAGAAAAAAAAAAGAGCGGGGGGGGGGGGAGAGGGCTGATTTTTCTGCCTGCGATTCTGACGATCAGTGATAAAGGACAAAATGCGCGCGGATTGCGTCATTCATTTTTTTTTTTTCGTGTAAGAAGCGCGGAGCCTTGCAGTGGACAAACTGAGTACCCTCCCCTCCGAGTATCGCAGACTTCTCTATGGCTGCCTCTGCAGGCCAGGGTTCGGGCAAGCAACCGCTCCCCCCAACCCCCCTTCGACCCCGAAAGCAGCGCCGACGCCCCCTGCAGGCCCGTCGCCGGCGGCGAAGGCCGAACGCCCGGCGCGTCGCGTGCCCCGGTGGCCTGCCTGCGCGCTTCCATAGCCGCCGTGCCAGTCCCCCCCCCCCTCCCCCTGCCCCCCCGAGCATTTTCCGGACTATTTATGCGCGCACTTCCCCTCATTGCCGCTCGCGCATGGTTGTGTGTCCAGTTCCCGCTGTTTCGCTGCCCTCCCGGCGTACCTCGTCGTATAATAACGCTGATTCCTGTTAGTTAATTGCCTGGAACGTGGAGCGCGTTTGCCAGGAGAGCAGGATTACTCCGCTGTGGCAGCCAAGCCGTCTGCCGGATCGTGGTTTGGGCGGTGAAGGGGTTGCGACCGTCGGCATTCCTTATACTCGGATTATTGCGGCTGCCGATTCGACTCGCCGCCGTCTCTTGGCGCTTGCGCGAGCGAAGGGAGCAAAAGGCAGGGGTGGAGGTTGTCTTCGAATAGCGTGTAGGTTTGCAGTCGCCATGATGCCGCGGAATTATACCCCGTTTCACTGGTTCCATACTGTAGTGCAGTAATGCAAGTCCAACTCCGTGTGTTTCGCTATGCAGTTGTAATTGATCTGCGACGTTGGCCACTGAATGACTACTTCGTGTGTCACTGCAACTTGTGGGTGTAAGGGTTTCGTCAGAAAACGTGTTGTTTATACAGCGCACATGCGACGCACTATGTTTTATTCGCAAGCGGTGTGCTGTGGCCACTTGTCGCAGAGGGCGTGTCACTCCGCTCGCTCGGTGGTAACTGGGTTCAGATCTGCGACGCCTTCCGTGTTGTAGCCACGTTACATTTTGCGACATGAAATCGTGAGACTTAATGTTGCGTCGAATTACACGACGCGTACCTATATGTGTCGTGCGCGACGCAATATCTTATTGGTCGTGCATGCGAGCAGTGGGTGAAGCCTAGCTTTCGTTGCGGTGCTCGCTGTGTGTAAAACGCAGTACATAGTGGTGTTTCTTACTACTGCTCTTGAAGTTATAGACTGTTTGCATTGACGTCATCGGGGCCGCCATCTTGGGGTTCTAGCACGTCGAGAAGATGCGTATAACGAGAATCACAGTAGCAAGACGAGCGCGTCTTGCTGATCAACAAGTCGACAACAACGATTATTCGGTGAAAAACGTACGCGTGGTAATGTGGTTCACTGACGTTATCGTAGCCGCCACGTTCGGGTACTAGCATGGTACCCAAACATCCCCTCCACCCCAGTAAAGTGAAAAAGCCTACTAACAGCATTTCGCGTATTATGCTTCCGCAACAAGCCAAAGTATCTGCTGTTCGCGTACATGCTCTTTGTAGCGGTTTCTCGCAGCTAAAGAAAAAAGACGAAACTTGTGTGCCATTTCGGAACGCGAGGAGGTGCACTTTGTAATGCAAGTGGGCGTAAAGTGTCCGTATGGGTGTAAAGCCAGAATACACTCCTTTTCCGTCTACTAGAATGTCGCCGCAGTACGCGGTTTGGCTTCTGAGCCTTTTAGCTTTCCCGGTTTGGTGCACCGTGTTGAAGGACAGTGGCGAAACTGCCCGGGATTTTTTTTTTTTCAATTACGCTAAACGGGCCCCAACGTATCGCGGACCTTTTCCTGGAAGTTCGTGCTTTCCTGGAATCTTGAGCTCCTAAGCGCTTAGTGCGGCCGTAGGAACAAGCGACCAGCGCTTATTTATTACACGACGATAACGCTAACCAATTGCGGCGGTATTTTTAAGCGGCGCGTGGTGTGAAATATTTTAGTGGCGTCATTGAACTAAAGAAAGCGCGCCTTTTAGTACGTGCATATGTTATAGATGTGGTCAAAAAAGAAAAAGGAACGGAAGGGCCGAGCAACCCAAAGCAACAAACAGACAAACGAAGTGTATTTCTTTTTCGCTTGTTTGTTCGGGGTGAGCATAATGACGTGCGACCAAAGCCGCACCTGTAGTCTAATCTGTAGCTGCGTGCAGCGCCCCCTGGGAGCTTGCGTCAAGCAGCTGCAGGGCGATCGGTTCCCGCAAGCTGCTTGCGCGCGTGCACGGGGAGACGCCTTTTGTCGCCTCAGTTCTCGCGTTTTAGCGCCAATTTATAGCCCTTTATGACTGCCTTACCGCACGTTCTCGTACACACACACACACACACACACACACACACACACACACACACACACACACACACACACACACACACACACACACACACACACACACACACACACACACACACACAACACACACACACACACACACACACACACACACACACACACACACACACACACACACACACACACACACACACACACACACGCACAAACACACACACACACACACACACACACACACACACACACACACACACACACACACACACACACTCCCCAGTCCTCGAATGCAGCGCTCGCGTGCGTCCACGTCTGGCGACCTGAGCAGCGGCTGGCACCCGTTCCATAGAGTGAAACGCGTGACAGAGCGCAGCTGCGCTACAAGTCGGGCACGTGGCGCGCGATTTGAATGGAGAGTTTCTAGGAACGTGCGCGTTTCTCGGAGCGATGTCGTGTGCGTGTTTGAGAAAGACAGTGAGAGAAGGGTAGGAAAGATGGAGGGAATCGGGTGGGGGGGGGGGGGGGAGGAGTGACTAGCGCTCCTTGTGATGGCAGCAGCGTGTTGCGCAGGAAGTTCCCCATATAGTATGTCGCTACGCGACGGTGGCAGCTTGTAGGATGACTGAGCTCGACGAACGCGAACGCAACTTTGTTGCCTGCAGGAGTATTACCGCGTGTTCTTGCAAGCCGACCTAAGTTATTCATTTGACAAACAGTCCACTGCGCCAACTTGCGCCCTGAAAGCCGAGCCAAGCTCGCTCTTTTGGGCGGACGCGCCTGCTGTCGAAGTCAGCCGTGTCTGTGCTACTTATGGTACTTTTTAAGTAGGAAGGTTTTTTGCTAATCACAAGGACAAAGGACACTGACTGAAAAGGCTACTTTGTGCTTGTCATTGACACTGGCGTGTCCAGAAGTCCGGGGGGAGGGGGGCTCTCGCACACTCATCCCCCGACTCGAGTAATATAATATAGTAACTCGAAAACGGTGGTAACCTCCCCTTCTCTGTAGGGTTAACCAGGTTCAGCCCCATGGTCAGTAGTATAAAACCGTCTCAATGAAGCCGCAGTTTCGCCGGACAGGCGAATCATTCATAGCGATAGCAAAGTATTAGACAACTGCACCGAGTAAGGTTCGTAGTTTTGTCGGCCGTATAAATTGCAATAAATATTCGCTCGCTAATTAGCAAGCACGGTGTCACGCGCGTACAGGCAAACGTGAACAGATCTCACTCGATGACCGCCAGCAATCGCTGTCACAACGCCGGCGCGATTAAGAGCGGCGGCCTCGGTGAGACGAACGCTTCGCGCAGTCCCTCGCTTCAACGCGTCTCCGAAACTTTAGATCACGCGGCTTCCAACTCCAACACTAGGCGAGCGGGAAAGACGGCGTGCCTAGAGGCGTAAAGGAGAGATTCTTCAACCTGGGGGCACCACTAATGTATCGCAGGTGCAGTTACCATATACATGTAACTAGCGCGCATGAACCGACCAGCCATCTCGGCTCACCCAGCTTTATGCATCCGCCGTCGATTACCTGCAAGATAGGGCACGTATGCGTTCAGCCTTGCATGCGGACAGCCATGCACAACCACGGCCGGGCTAAAGAAGACGCGCGCTTACTTGTCCCCCCCCCCCCTTTCAGAGAGCGCGCTTGATCGCGTTTTACCGACTCCCTCGTACACCTAGCGCGCGATTCATCACGTGACCTCCAACATTCGGCGCGCGCGGGAGGACAGGGCGCATCAAGCCACGCACCGACCTTCTCGGCTCACCCTTGCACGCTCTGCCTCGCAACTACAGCATATGGCGCGCAAGACGCTATCTTATTGCAGTTGGATTTTACGCGAAACCTCACGGCGACGACAACGGCGAAAATCTGCCCGGAGTGCCCGTATAATTTTCGTAGCGATAAAAGACGGCACACTGCACAGCGTGCCGTCCTTTCATGTGTCTTCACTTCGTCCTTGTTATTAGTTCCGTTCCCGCCTGACAGTGAATAACCAACGAGCCGATGCTTTCCCGTTATGCCAGTCGGAGAGTAAGGACGTCATCCAAGGCAATGGAAGAGGGCGGAATTGGCATGGTCCAAAAGCAGCGCTCTCTGGCTCTCGTTTCTTCTCCCTTCCTGTACTTGCACTGCAGTTGCCCTAATGTCAACCAAGCGTCATATAATACTAGAGTTAGTGTATATGCTACCAATATACAGTAACTCTATATAATACATACTCGCCCAAACCTCCCGCTCTTGTGCGCCTCCACAGGACCTCGCCAGCGAAGGTGACGAGCACGTGACCTCAGCGGTCGTTCAGTCGGATGTCGCGAACTTGAAGAGACGCTAGCAGACGGGCTATAACGAAGAAAGTATGGGCCTAAGTCGATCAAGCTGAATTTACTTGCAGACTCATGGCGCCGTATTTCTGTTGTATGCGCACGGCGAGGTTGAGTATAAGCGATAAAAATAGTCAGAAAAATAGACAATGTCGGTGCCAACTTGAAATCTCTCGTTGATTATCGCGCCGTCCTTTGTCGAAGTCGTCGCACTGACGTCATTTCTCAGACAAGTGTTGTCATGGGCGGATCGCAATGTGGGCGATACACAGGCCATTATAAAAACAATGGACAAATGAAAAGCACGCGTGTTTGTGTTCTTTCTTTATGAAATATACGGGTAACAGTGCAAACAGACGACCGCAAAAAGGGAGACACGTGAACACAAGCGATGTCTCCCTTCTTGTGGTCGTCTGTTTGGGCTCTTGCCCATATGTTCAAGATGTTCAACCAACTCGCCCCCCAAAAAAGTATTGATGTTGTGTTCTTCAGCCAATGTATACAGTGTTCTAGCTTTATATGCTGTGCGGGGACACGCATTTGTTACTTTGATGCTGCAGGCAAACAAAATAAAATTAATAATAACATGAAATTGCTTTTTTAGGAGTGCTCGATGACATTCTCGACTTGTCATTTTGTTGCGCTAAACGGACGTCCAGACTGTCTGAGCCAGAGAAAAAAAAAAGGAAAAAGGGGGAAACTCTGGAAAGCGTCAGAGCGCTTTAAATAATTTACTACCTCCACGAATCGGTCTCGGTTTCCGTACCCATGGAGGAGGTGTTGCGACGTCATGATACATTGGGTCGCTACGTTTTTTGTGATCGCCGCGACAAGTCACGCGCGAGCACTGCCAATAGACGCACTAAGCACTATTTGTCTATATTTTATGAGCAACGCCATCCCACGCATAGTGCAAAATTTTCTTTGGCAAGTTGCTTCTTAACTGAGGAGGAAAAAAAGTAACGCGACGAGTGCACAAGACAATTTTCTTTTCTTTCTCTCTTTTTTTCTTTCTTTTTTGTTCACGAGATACTGGTTTTCCGTCTCAGTTGCATACCTAACTTTATTGCTGTACGACGTCAGTAAATGGTGATCTGTGTCATGGCGTCGCGATAAGTCGCTGACGCCGGGGCGGCATTGGCAGGCGAACTTTATCGAATTAAAAGCACAAGTGTTTCCAAACGTTCGTACTTGCTTGGAAAACGCGATTAGCAAGAAGGGGTTGCCATTAGAGACCGTTATCGTCATCAGCGCAAAGCACGGGCAAGAGGCAGTTCTCCGCCCGCCTTTGCTAACTGTGTCATACTCGGTACCAGTGCAGTTGACGCAAGGATTGCGCGCATGCGTGCGGCTGTGCGTGTAACGGTTCTGTTCGTTGTTGTACACGCGTGCGGTCGCGTCAGTGTTCCGAATGCCGACGGACGCATCGAAGTGGTCAGTAGGAGAGCGCGTTCGAACGCGGCGTTATAGTCGTTTTCTTTCTTCTTGATGTATCTGTTTCGTTTCTGTGGCGCTGCTCGTGAGTTGAAAGGAGGAACGTCCGAGTTTCGCGAAAATACTTTGCTCAGGAGAAGAAGATGAAGGAGGGAGAAAAAAAATGTGTGTCGAGTCTATAAGCCTCTGTGGCGGCGTCCGTGCTGCGTGCGGCCTTCGCTTGGTTTCGGTTTCCTAGCCATCGCTTCGCTCATTTTCTTATATACACTTTTTTGTTTTCCGCAGTTTCCGTTTTCCTTACCCCCCCCCCCTCCCCGTTCGTAGTTTCTGCTGTGTATCCACGTGCTTGGAGCGCGTTAGCATCCATCTTTTTCTTCCCTGCTTCGCACACAAAGAGCTTGAAAGATGCCAGGGGTGTCCGAGTTTTGCGTGCCGTATATATAGATAACCGCGTGCGTTTTCCCCCTAGTCCAATTCTTTGTTTTGTTCTTGCGGCAGCAGTTTTTCCCGTAGCGGGGCCTTTGTTGCTTTCGCATATAGTGTCGCTGTATATGCTATTTCGCCTAGTATATAGTGTCCCCTACTTTCGCGGCTTCATCTGAGCGTTCGGAGGCAGCGCAGTCCCTGTCGATGTCCTTTGTTTGCAGCTTCGGACCAAGTTAATAATAGCGTTGTAGACAGTGCGCCGATCTGCTTGTATATGCGTCACCAATGGCGACGACGAGCGTATAACAATAGAATTTGTCTTCTTCTCGCTTCTGGGACTCTCTAGCACTCGATGCGTCACCAGCGACGTCTGCGCATCCTTTCCGGGCAAACGATGGTTCGCCGTAGGCATAACAGTGTATCGCACGCTGTCGTCTGCTTCTGCCACCATGGGAACAGACGACAGCCCCGTGCGCGCCCGCTGACCGCATCCTCAATAGTCTTTCCGGGACGCCTCTCTGCCTGTGGATAATAACGATTTCAACAATGGCGCTCGCCTCTACTGTGTATGGCGAAGTCCTTTCTTGCAGATGTGCATTGGCCAGTGATGGTGCTGCTGGCTTCCTGAGCAGCCGCCGACCGGCTGTGTCCAGATGAGCAGTGTCGTTACGACGTGGTTGTGCTCGCAGCGAAGCAGCCTCCTTGTTGGCGGTTGCATTTCCGCCTTGAAGTCACCTCGTTTGGCGCTTGCAGACAGGCTTAGCATGCGGTTACGTTTTGAACTAAGCAGGTGGTTGCTCTCCCTTGCAAATAGTTGCTAACAGCACAAGCTGGCTTCCATCCAGTATTCGAACGCGACGAGCCGCCTTATGCATAGTTGTACGAATCACCCTTCCAAGCTGATGGTGGTGGTTCGCGTCCGACGTGGCAATATATCGCAACCGTCGTCTGTTTTAACATTATTTAAACAGACGACATTACGACCACATCCGTCTGTGCTGCGAATATTGTGCTGGGAATAGCATTCCTTTATTTTGATTTTCTTCTTTCTTTCTTTGTGTGTGTGTGTGTGTGTTTTTCACGCTATTCTCTCGAAAAACAGTGGCTGTATTTTCTGGCGCTTTTATTTGAGCAAAGAAAAAAGGTTCTGTAATCTATAGATCACATCCGGCTGCGATTTCTCTAACAAGTCTGTCTGTGAGTTCACCGTGGACCAGGAACATGTTTTTATTTTATTTTTTTTTCGGTAACTTGGGTTCACGCATTGCTATCGTTGAGACGACCTTTGATACGTCTTGCGTGAGAAGCATGTTGTCGATTGGTCCTTCGATATCCTTTAGTTCATTGCTTGTTTTTATTTAGGTTACTATGCACTTTACTCCACTGTTACATTGAAAAAGATAAGTTCAAGAGCATAAAGAGATTTTTAAAAATTTCATTAAAAAGCGAAAACTTGTGCATCTGTATCATTTACTCGCCTTCTGTTCGTAATGTGATTTCCATTTCTAAATGGTGGCTCTGGTCGCGCTGGAAAGGGGGTTCCATGCGCTCCTTTGGTGCGCTTGACGACATTGTCATTCGCTCGAAGGCTACCGGCTGGTCACAATTCGCATTGTTTCGGTGGAATACTAATGTAAACTTAAGTACCGTGTGGTTGACCACGTCCACCTGTAAGTTCCCTGCCTGCACGAGGTCATCGGCAAAGCAATTAGAAACGGTCGTCGTTGGAACTATGGCTATGGTGGCTATATCTATACTGTGCCGCCACTTTGTGGAGTTCGTCTTGAGCGCACATCTCACATCTTTTTCTTGCTCGCTGCTAACAAAAAAAAAAAACAAAAAAAACGCGTAGGCACGAATAAAGGAGTGGCGACAGGTGAAATGCGAATATTTTCCATATGCTAATAGATCTTCAAAACGAAATAATCTGTTACCGCCGCGCACATTAACATCATTGTTTCTAGAGTACAGACAACTTTTTTCCTTCCGCCACCATTGGCTTGTCGTTGTCCTGCCCCGAAATATGGTTCTTACCGTGTACATGAAAAGCACCTTGAAGACGACGGAATTTCTGTGGTACGGGCACAGATACAGAGTGTGTGTGTGTGTGTGTGTATATATATATATATATATATATTAGGAGGATGTGGGTTGACCATTGGCCTGCTTGTTACAACCAGTGTAACAGTTCGTGCGGGCGGTCGTACTACGCCTGCGTCCACGTTTCGATACGCGCTCGCTCGCCCGCAATCTGAGCAGACGACGCGAGAAGCCGCGAAGCAGACGGACTGAACGCCAGGAAGGCTGCATAACTCTCTTCGTGCAGGAGCGCATGTAATCGACCTTAATAGGGCGGTAGTCGGGCGATGGCGTCCACTTTGCCCGGCGCACATAAAATATCGGCCGCGGCGTCTGGATCGCTGCACACGTATCGCGTAACCTCTAAAAGAACGCATGCGCTCCCGCGGAGCCACCGCGATAACCGATTTGTCGCCCGCCGTTTCGAATTTGCGTACATGCCGAGGGCGTGATTGCCGCAAACAAAAACAACGTCACAACGGTAGAGAAGGCTGAGGGAGGGAAGGCCGGTTTCCTTATAAGCGGCCGTTCGTGCGTGTCGAAGCTGCATGGTGTCTTTGCTTCTTTTTTTATCTCATTGTCATTTGACGAATTTCTTATTTCGTTTTTGCCGCCGGAGAGAGAGAGGGAGAGAGAGACCGCGCGGTGAAGTCATCAGGGAAACGTGGGCGTAACCAGATCTGAAGGACGTAGTACATACGAGAGCACAGCGGCATGGCCGCCACCCCCATAGATTGTGAAGAGAGAAGACGCCGTCTGCACGCGCGTTGGTTCGGCAGCCGCCTTACTTACGTGGGCCCCTCAGAAGCACGAACGACGTCGCCGTTGCTGCCATTTTGTCTTTTTTTCTTTCCTTGCCTTCCATTGTTGGTCGAGAAAGTTTATTTGGTTCGTTTGAAAAAAAAAAAAACGGGGGGGGGGGTCTCCGCGCTTTTTTTTTTTTTTTTTTGTGAAGTGCCCGTCTCTACGGTTTCCCCGTGAAGTGATCCGGGATAGGACAGAAAAGTGTACGTGGCGGTCGTTCGCATCATGACGACTCAACTGCGTGCTACTTTAAAAGAACGAGGGAAATAGCGACACATCTTTTGGCCGTATATGTATATCAAATCAAGTGGACAGGGTCCGTATTCATTTGACTGATTCTCTTTCAAGCTCCGAGCATCTTCCGTGATCCATTTCATTGTCGGAGGGGGGGGGGGGGCTTACATGAGAAGCTCTAGAAAGATTATGCAGACTTTAGGCAGTCATCTTGTCACGCTAAGGTAAAAGTCACAAATATCGTGGCCATTTCGTTTCGCCAGCGACACATGTGCGGTGCACGGAACAGCGATGACGATTATCGTTTCGTCGCAATATTACGCACTATATAGAGTGCGCAATTTCATTGCTCGCCCGCGCGTCGCTTCTTGTAGTTTAGTTCTCTAAGGCATCTCGGTGGGCTAGTTCTTGGATTTTTATTAACATGAACAATTGCTCAAATACACACCACACGACGAGATGCTCCCTCGTCTCGTCTTGTCGAGGTATTTGTGCGGTGTGTGCAACCGATCTCGTTCGCGAACGGAAAAATTGACATCCACCCGAATATAGCACGAAAGCTACGAAGGAAACCCACACATTTTTCCTCAACTACGAAGCTTTTGTTTCTGAGAAACCCGTGCGTTTTTCCTTTGTAGCTTCGTGCTACATACGGGTGGATGTCAATAGAGAGTTTTCGATTAAGGGGACGCAAGAGTTGAGGCCCCATAATCTAAAAAACTCTAATTTTTACGTTCATGAACCTCCCCCTCCACCTTGCAGAATTCCGCCGAACTAATTTGCCATACTGATCTTGTTAAATTTTCTACCGCAGGTATATCAAGTATGGCCTTAATTCTCATTCGTGAATTGAGCGTCCGGGGTGGGGGGGGGGGGGTCATTGCCACATGGAGTGATTGAAGAGCTGTGATAACATCATGTGCGAGCCCTAAAAACGTTACACTCTTTGTGGAGCAAATTTCGACAACGAAACGCCTTTCTCGTATGCACCCGTGCCCATGTTACACCGTTTTGGGAGTAATCGTTATTCTCATTTACATTCTTGCAGGCACACCTTCAGTATTACACTCTTTAGAAAGTTGTCATTCTCACATACACCCTTTAGAAAGTTACCATTCTCATATACACCCTTGTATTGTTACACCATTTAGAAGGTGATCGTTATTCTCGTACACACCGTCGGAATATTACACCGTTGGATACTGTGTCCACTCCCATAATCGTTATTCTCGTGGAAATCTGCTGGTGCTTGCCTGCCGAGAACCTTATAAACGCGCGAAAAGTTACTGACAGAGAAGTCCCCTGCGTACAGTGTCTAAATGAAACTGCGAGGATGAAGGCGATTGCCGTGTTGGACAAAAATAACTCCATTATGTTGGCGTAACATTGCGTACGTGTCCTAAATAAACACCCTCAACCATTCCAGAACCTGACGATCGGTGTTATTTCACTGTACAGGCGTATCAGTTGCCGCGGTCGGAAGGATGGGCGCGCCGGCTTTGTAAAAGTGTTGGATTCTCTCTTCAATAATTAGGACTGCAAACTTAGCTAGTTTAATTGGATTTATGGTTACCAACTAAACTCAGCTCGAAGACAAGGGACGGAGAAAGAAGTGTACGTGTCGTGCATTTTTCTTTGTGTGTCTACCGTCTGTTTAAAGTCAAACACAGTGTTTGTAAACGAATTTTTGCCGTCGCCGTCGCATCCTCTTCAGTCTGTGGCCCCCCGAACTTCGGTCGCCCGCAAAGTGCTATAGGGGTCGCGTTGTCTTCACGTTTCTGACAACCCTGTGGCGTTTCACCACTGGAATCTGCTTGTCGACGCAGCTGCGTTGAAGCAGGAAGCAACCCTTGGTTTCGAAAAGGACGCGGGGTGAAGGACTTCCCAGCCGTATCTGTCACTCGCCTTGTTTTGCTTGCTTTGCGAGGACGGCTCGTTGTGCTTCCCGCTTTGACGCTCGTGTCGTTTTGGCAAGCTGCCTTTGGCTTCCGACAACCCATCCCGGGCGTTGAAAGTCGAGTCGAATATCAAAACAGGAAAGAAAACATCTGTTCGCTTGCGTTTTTAATTGCTGGCGCTCGCATTACCTAATTAACGAGGCCGCTGTCGTGGAGCGGGATGGATTAGGCGAGCGGCGTTTCCTGTGACCCGGCTTCGTCGCTGTCGCGTGCTTCTCGTCACTGAAGCAGACGACGGGCTCTTCCGCAGCGCCGAGCCGGACGTCGTCTGCTCTTTCGCGAGCTTGCGTAGTCTGCTCGAAAAAGAAGTGAACAAAGAAACTAACCTACTGCCGTTCATTGTGCTCTGGTGTTGCTGGTAAGGAGTCAGCGCGCGCGTAGCTCTCATTTCTTTGCTGACGGCGTGTATCGGAGCTACGTCTCGAAGTGCGCCACGATTCTGTCAGGGAAAAAAAAGAAGGGCATGCAATAACCTGCCGAGAGAGACTTTGAGGAGTCCCGCGAAGGAAATAAAGAAAGTGGGCGAAAATGCGTCTATATTTTAGGAACGCGAGCGAATGGTGAGCGAACGGGTTTCCGCGGGAGTCTGGCTCGACTGCCCGGTGTTTTCTTCATGTGTTTCTTTTGTTCCTTTAGTTTCTCGGGCGGCGGTCTTCCTTTCCACTTGTTTCGCTTTGACCTCTGGCGACCGGTCGCGGAACTGCGCCGCTGAATCGCTCGCTCGCCGGGCTCGGCGGCCGGCGCGTTTTCTTTCTGTTTCGTTGCGCATTTCTCGAACGAACGTGTTCGTCCTTCCCGGTTGTAGTACTTTTGCTTCTCCCGTGAGCTCGCCCACTTTGCTTTTCTTTGCAACTGTCTACCTGGGCGCTCACGTTCCCTTCTCCCCTCTCTCGTTCGCCAGCGGCTGCGTGTAGGCGGGCGTTGGCCAAGATATGCAGCGACGTCGCTCGCCTCTGCCGCCGCCGCCGCTCGCTTTTGTCCAACTGTTGCGTTTGCTCGCCGGTTGACGCTCAACGCGCTGGCGAGCGTAGAAGGAGGGTTGGCTTTCCGGCGTTGCTTTTGCATGCGCTACGAAGTAGTCTGATCTAGTCGGCCGACGCAGACGACGCGCGCGCGCGCTCGTCTGACCGGTGGGCGCGTTGCAGACGACGTGCGGCTACCGGGCGCGGCCATGTTGGAATCGACGAGGTGCTGTTTTTGACAGTTGGGCTTCTGGTTCAACCACGAGCATCGACGACAGAAGCCAACCCTTTCGTTTTGTTCTGTTTGTGTAGCTCTTACGTACTAGTACGTCGCCGGCGCCTGTTTGTGTGCGCGTGTTCCTGTGCTTGTGTGGTTCGTGTGGTGTCAGCCTGTGGTCGGCGTTGTTGTGGTTTGCGGCTCGGCGATCTCCATTTCCACTGTGCATGTGTGACCGAGAGCAGAGCTTTTCACCGTAACCAGTGACAAGCGCGCGGCAGGACATGCGCAGCGTCTTCGCATCACTGTGTTGGCGTCGTTTTGTGATCGTCTGCTATATTTAGCGAGCGGCATCGGAGAGGCGAATCTGCGTAGGATGTTCGCCGGAGCTGCCGCGGTCGCAGGGATAATCGCCCATCGATCCGCTGCGGCTGTCCGCCGCCTAAACTGCGTCGGGCTCATCCCCTCGTCTCATCTTCCTCCCTCGCATTATCCGTCGCTCTCGTGAGCGTCTGATCAGTTGTCGCGGCGCGGTAGAGGGCGACCGCCGATAACGGACGTCTTTAAGCCACCGCGCGTCGCGCCCGCAACCTCTCGTGTGCGCGACACACACCGCTTTCAACCGTCTGTTGTTGTCGCCGCGGATCAAGAGCGCGCGCCTTCGGCTGCGCGTTATCCTCGGGAGGAGCCGAGACGCTGCGGAGAGAGCGCAGCGCCGGCTTCGCGAGGCGACTCGCAGACGGAGACGGTAACAGCTGTTGCTGGCCCGCTGCCGCGAACTATGGAGTGGCTCTACAAGAATGCCGGCATCGGTCAGCACTCGCTGCTGCTGCAGGAACCGACCAAGGGAGCCGCCGTGCGAAAGGGTTGCAGGGTGGCTCGCCACGCAAAGTGAGTCCGTGTCGCAGTCGAGTCTTGCTTCCCCCCCATGCCGCGAAAAGGCGTGTGGAACGCATCTCTTTGAAGGTTGTGTAGAATAGGTAATATATATACCCCAGAGGTGATGACAGTAGTGTGAGCCCCCGAGTTGATAGAAGCTAACCTTGGCGACTTCGTCGAAACACTTTACCGATATAGCCGCGACAATACCGTATGCTGCGTAGTTGTTTTATTTCCCTTGTTATTGGCTATGACGTTTTTGCTTCTGAGCACGAGGTGGCGGGTTCGACTTCCGGCCGCCGCGGCCACATACAAAAACGCTCGTGTACCGTGGTTTGTGTGCGCAGTAGAGAAGCCCAGGTCTGGGAAAAATCAATCCGGAGTCCCTCAAAGCCCACCGTGCAGCTTCAGAACGCTAAGCCCCCATCCAGTATAATCTTTTTTGTGATTTAACCCACTTGTTACGGTGCCATTGGCTGAGACATGATGCGCGTTATTGCAGGAGCCATCGATGTCATGCTATTTACAAGTGAGGCAGACATAAACATAACAGGAGCTCAACAGTTACGTTTTTTTCTGGTGCATTTAATAAGTACATAGAAAGCGGAATGTCATTTTTTCACTTTTGACAACTGCACTTTTGTCATGTTCAAATGTTTGTTCGGACGGGAGAGAATGTGCAATACATAAACAGGGTTGAAACCTATTTTGATACTCCATGTCTGTGGTTATTTAGCAGGCAACATTCAGTGCATTAGCAGGCAGGAATCGCAACAGCTGGCTTGTGGCTCCCTTAAAGTTAATTAACCTTGTTAAAATTGGGTGTAGCATTGTAACTAAGCGAAAATGCAGCAGTTGTCACATTGTTATTGCAAAGTTCATGAACATTGTTAAGCTATAGAGCGACAGTAGAACTTGCATGAAAGTTTTTATGCTTTGCTTCAGCGCACTATGTAACAGCTGTTCCAAGCACATTGCCTGAGCTTTCATCCATTATGCGAAGTTTGTGCACACAGGTGTCGCTTACGTTTTTCTTTTTTGTTGGTTCATGGAAACAAACAACTGGGCCGTCGATGCGCCAGCTTGCAATGCCTCCGCAGGCCTTGAATGTTTTGGAACAATGTTTCAATGAAAAATTGGCCAAGGTTCCTTGAATGTAGAGATGAGGCTAAATTTTTCCTAATAAAGATAGTGCTAAACTATCATACATATATCTTAGTGACCAAAGCGCAGTGCTAACATATGGTGACTGAGGTGTTGCAAGTCAGTTGTTGGAGTCTGTGAAGTCTGCATTGATCATCTCATGGCAGTCTAGATTGTACTGACAGCTTGACACATGTGAATCTATCTATGGTCATTAACATTGCTGTCAGTTATGGTTATCGTTAATTCATGCTGCACATTCTTCAGTGGGTTGCATTGGATATTGCACAATGCTAGAGCATGAAACTTGCCCCAAAGTTGGATTTGTTAGTATTCCAACTTTATGTGCTGGGTAACCAAGACCGACTTATTTATACTTTATATAGTACAGCATCAGTCCTAAAAAAAAAAAAATCTAAAGAAACATATGCACTGCCATTTACTGGACTTAATGTTGGCAGTGTCCTTGGAATTATTTGTTCAGATGTCTGTTATGCATGTGGAAAAGCAAACTTCAATACTAACCAGAAATTGGCATGATCTTGCTGAAATTAGGTAGCGCTTATTGAATAACGTCACAAATCTGTAGCTGGGGTACGAGGGACTCCTTAGTGTCATTATCCAGGTTAGTTTCGACCATTTGCAGTTCTCTAAGGTGCACTGCATGTTACTTGCATTCTTCTACCTTCACTACGGGGCCACGGCACCTGGGAATTGAGCACTTACTTTGATCCCGGCACATTGTGTATTTTGTCTTAGCTTAAGTGTGTTTAGCTTTGAAAGGCACGGTGCCATATTTTGCAATTAAAGATGAGCAGATTTTCATTTTAAGGTGTGCTACCAGACGTTAGTCACTAAACTAAATAGCAGTGAGTTCTTGCCAAGGGAGCCACACATTCAGTCTAGCGGTCAGAAAACGTACAAAACGAAAGCTAAAGCCTGTTTTCTTTCATGCACCTTATGTTTCTCATCTGACTGTGAGGCTCGAAAATTTGCATTTGACCTCTTATTCTGTCTATGGCTTGCTCAACCATGACATCAGAGATGCCATTATTGGTGAGCCTCAGAAGGAGTACTGGCACATATATTCAAAGTTGTGGAAACTCTATCACACACTTCTTGTACTTAAAATGATGCAAATCAGCAATCGTGAAGGTTGGAAAACAGTTATACCCTAATTTGATACCAAAGGTGGCCCCAATATAACGTCCCTGATGATATTGACATTAAGTACGGCATCATGACCTGGAGTGAAACTTGCTAACATTGTATGACGATAAGGCAAGGTATGATGTTGATTGCTGCATGCGTTTCTCCTGGGTGCATTCATCAGCAGTCGCACAAACTAAGCGTGCCTGTGTATCGTGTCGCGACACTTCCGGCTCCTGTGTACAAAACCCGAAACTGAACCGTAGAAACGGGCATTATATTTGGGACATTGAACACTTGCGAGTATCTTTTCTAGGGTTGGGTTGGGCTTGAACCTTCACGTAACACAAGAAACAATAATTATCCACGTTAGTATTCCTTTAACAGCCTCTGCTGTACGGATGCAGATAAACGAGAAGTGGATCAAACTGTAGTGCGGCTTTTCATCGCCCTGGTGGCATCCCAGCACAGTGACCATAACGACTTTAGCACAAGCTGTCGGCTAGCAACAAAGCTCTTTTTCTGCTTGCCGTCTAGCCTGTTGCTTGCATGAATGACTCCTTTGTTTGTCTTTGCAGTAGCGATAATTAAGTGGCGGTTTGTTTGGAAATGTCTACTTTGCATCCATTTTCATGTCGAAAAAATGGCATGCTTCGCACTTTGATGCCCCCTGCGCATAATTATTATAGCCCATTTGGGATTTGTAGACAGAGTTATATACACCTCCTTTGGCTGTATAATGCCACAGGGCAGTATTTTATTTCATTCGAATAAAATTGCATTCATTCGAATAAATGCATTTCATTCAATAAATTGCATATTTCATTCGAATAAATGCATTCGAATAAAATTTTAAGATTGTTTGATGATAACTAAAAAGTTTGAAGTCAGGAGGTATAATCGCCAATTCCACACAATGCCCTGTACTGCTCATGGAACTAATCCAGTTTGTTTCTTTAAAAAGACAACGCTGTAACTACCCTGGGCTCTTGCTGCTCCCATGATCATTCTATTTTTCAGTACCTTTCACACCACATAGACAAAATTCAAATTTATAGTTTCCTACAAAAATTACTTGAGGGTATAGGGTTAGATTTTGTGTACAGTCAATATGGAAGATTATAGGTCATAGTAAACTATCTGCCATAATGTGCAATAACATAAGTGGATCATGCGTTAGTTGTCTCGTGAGTGAGTCACATGGTGAATTTGCCTCAATTTTGCAATGTCCTTAGCTGCAGCCTCCTTCACTGTCTTACTGTCCTTTACTGTGGCTTTTACTGCTGTGCTCCCAGCGTCTTCAGTTCTCTGTCCTTGTCCGTCTGCTGCATGTGCGTGTCTCTGTGTCTGTCTTCCACAGGAACCAGAATCCAGATTGCAGCGACACTCCACTACTTCAGCAGCATGACCGCCCATTCAGCCCCGAACGAGAAGAGGACGGCTGGAACTGGTCAGCTGGCAACAGTGGTGCTAGGTGCGGCGACACTCTTGTGCCCTTCCTCGATCACGACACATTTTCTTGTTGCGCAATGCGAGTCTCCTTCGTGTTTTGCGCCTGCATGTAAAGCTACCCGTACTGTTCGCTACTCACTGTTACGCTTAGCTGTCTCCATGCTGCACCTAACTTTCTGTGTGCATCTAACTGGCTGGCTGTTGACAGTATCCTGATGCATCCACAGAGGAATTGGAAGTGTGGAGTAGATTAGTACCAATGTAAACAACTTTCTGGCTTCCATGGTTGTATATGTCTGACCTTCTTTAACTTTTGTCAAGGAAGCATTGACTGGGACACTTTATAAAATTCTCTCTAGCATAATTTTTTACTTTTGCAAGACTGCTGCATTGTGAGACACATTTGTTGCTCAGTAAAGCATCTGTGTACTCCATTTCTACGCATTAACATTCTATAGCTCCGCATTAAATCAATACAATGCTTAGCTTATCTTTCTTTGTATGGCATTAATCCAGGTATCCATTAGTCAGTGACAGGCCATGAATGCAGGGGAGCTATCTCTTATGAACGCACGACACTGTGCTCCAACTGAAAACAAAGTTTTGTTACAGATAGCGCAGCACAATATAGAGGCACGACCCGAAGGGTTCAGCAGTGTGAACAGCCAAGATCAGCATGTGTTGGAAACAAGGCAGCTTGCAGAATAAATGGGCAGTAATGTGTGATAGATTACAGAGTGGACTGGCCTCTCATGCAAGGAAAGTTTTCTTGGTAACCATGGTGTCAGGTGGCACTCCCGGGAACACTCGCACCATCTCTCATTGCAGCTAAGTAAACACAACTCTTGGCTCTCATTGTTGCATGCCTGCCGTGCGGGAAAGCCGAACGCAAGGAGATGGAGTTTCGTGCAGGGAAGGTCAACTTCAGGCCCGGGACGCGAGAAATTCGAGCATCCCCACAAAGCAAGAAGATTCAGAAGGCCACATTTATTCGCGAGGTTGCATTTGTGGGGCATGTGCTGATGTGTCCTTGATGTGTCACTGAGCACAGTTTGATGTACGCATCACCAATGAAGTCTTTTGCGAGGTGGATAGTTCTTTCTAAAGAAAAGATACTGAACATGCACTTTTCTCCATCAGCTGATGGTAGAGCCAGTCATTGCTGTTAACTAGTGCTCTCAGCAGTGAATTCACACATTAAATCGCTTAGCGTGAGGTTATTGCTGAAATGCAGTGTTACCTTATGTTGCATCCAATGCATGGTTTGGCCTAGTGGGCATTGTGGTTTGCTCAACATAATGGGACTGTCTGCATGTTGTCCATCATGAAAGTAGCTGTTGACTTAATATATAGGAACTGTGTTATCTTAGTATTTTAGAACACTGCATTTGTTTGCTGTTTAGGCTACCGCAGCTTTAGTGGCCTTAATAACTTGTGGTGCAACACTCCTAAACTGGACCCTAGCACAAAGTAAACAAACAACAGACTAAATCCACATTTCCAGTTAGGGACTGTGTTTCCATAGATAGTACTGTTAACAAACCAATGTTTAAGTGCTTCTGGTTGCCTGTTCAAAACAAAGATGCAAAGGCCGCACACTGGCACTTTTTTGGCCTTCCTATCTTGACTGAAACATGGGGCACCTTGTCTCAAAAGCAGACGAGGTGCTGTTTAGCTTGGGACATATAGGACCACACCAAACTGATTGGATCTGGATCGGACTCCAAAACTTGGCAGCTGAAGCTGTTTGGAATCAAGGATATACAGGGATATGAAAGCAAGGAAAGCCAAGCAAACAAGGCCATGATTGTGTATTTTAACAACTATTTGTGGTGTGTAAATGCTGTTCAACACTTTGTTTCCTTGTTGCTTTGCACGTGAGATGGCAATATGCGATGACACTTAGAACACCATTTAATTAAAAGTTGTACATATTTCATGCCTCTAACCAGCATAATATGGTGAACTGGTAGCCGTGCCATAGAAGCATCGGAGTGTACTTGCCAGCTGCTTCCTCCAGATATTGACAAGATTGGGCTGACGAATATGTTCTGTGTGTGTGTGGTCAGCACGACTTGAGGGCAGGTAGGTATCCCAGCAATGTATACGCATTGCACTTCCGTGAGTAGCTGATAGAGTATACAAATGCAGTCTATGTAGTGGACTAGGAAAACTAAATGGCTAGTTCACATTGTGGTTTGCAAATTCATGATTGTGTGCAGCAAAGGGCCCTTGGCTGTTGGCCAGATGGCATTCTTGCCATTTGGCTTTGACATTACGGTGCGGTGTTAATGGGAACATCAAATTGGTATTACAGCTCAGTTTTCACTTAACAATCTTGGCAATAATTCTTTTTCTCATTTAAGTCTACTTAGTGCATCACAACAAACACTCTCTTCCTATAAAGCTGACCCTACGTTCAATTTATTTTAGTTTGAATACAAAATATGTGTTCCCTTTAAGGTGTACTACAGTACAGTACATGGTGACCCACTGGCAAAGGATATTTTCAGTGAATGCTGACATATCCTCTGGCTTCTCAGTCTGCGTGTCACTTGAATGTCACATACAGTGCACGTGACCTTTCTGGTCGAGTGCACATTGGGCACATTGGGGCAAGTTAAGGGAGCTTGCTCCCCATGCTCTGTGGATAGTCTTATTGTGCTCCTTTCCTTATGTTTTTTATGTGTAAGTAGAGCCTGCAGGTTGTCTACCAACTGGGAAAACTGGGAATTCTCAGGGAGTTTAAGTAGTCTGGAAATAGTCAGGGAATGTGTGCTTGTATCAGGGAAAATTTGTAAAATTTTATTGAAAGGAAACGAAAATCGCGCTAATGCTGGCTTGAGTAACAGTGAGGAGTCGTAACGAATCGTCTCTGACGCCGTGTCGTCGGCTGGAGGAGCTGGCCAGTGCACAGTCAACTACCAATTTTCCGGACGCCCAATATTTGGGATATGCCCGATAATTCGGACTGCTTCGCAGCCGTAGAGTCAATATATAAGAACGTCGAAATTTCGGACGCAACAACTGTTCGCCATCCTATTTTCCGGACTTTTTGCCGTGACCGCAGGTCCTAAACGGCATTAATCAAAGCCACCACTGGCGCCATTTTGATTATCTCGCCACCTCGAACCGGCGAACTCGCACGTAGACCCGCTGGCAGCCGTATCCACCCCCGCGGCGACGCTAGGTCTGGCTGTTTCGACGATAAGCTTCTTGCCGTTCGGTGCCGTGTTTTTCATTGAAAGAATTCGTCGCTGTCAGCAATGGCACCGACACCGCCTTTGTAATCCTCGCGGTTGGCTCAGAAGCTCGGAAAGCATGGCGCGTTGCAAAATTCCGGTTCCCGAATGTCAGCTTCGCCTCAATATATAAATGTTACGCGGTGAAGCATACGGGAAGTATTGCGGAGAAGCTCAACAAGCGTGGGAAGGGGCAGTTGTCATGGGACAGAGTATGTATTCCTTAATTATACACGCGTGCACCCGCCATCTCCTGTCACAGTACGAGCACCGATATGCCTAATAAGCGTACTGGCAGGCCTTCGTAGCTTTCTCGGACGTACCTTTGGTGATTTAAGCTCTTAAGTCTTTCGTTACCACGAGAAAATGGTTGTTTATTATAGGTCTTGGAAAAAATTATTTACCACTACCAGTAATATTCCAGCACACATTGCAGCATAGCATATTGTGCATAGTGAAACGCCCTTTCCAAAAACATATGTTGCCAAGGTAAAACATGAAAATTCTAGAAAATGCTATTCTTGCTGCCAGTTGGTAAAGACAAAGAAACATACACAAAAACTTTAATATCAAAGGAAATTCAGGATATACATTTCGAAGATAAATAACCCAGTAATAGTGTCTGCAAAAATAAGTGCTGAGTACACCGCCATTATTTGGGTACATTATTTGGGTACAAAAAAGAAACTAAGACCAGTTCATTACTCATGCCATGCAGTGAAGCAGTTCCTGGAGTTTGTGAAGCATAGGTGCACTGCCCAGTTTTCTCACAAAAGGTCTGATTTTTGTTCAGCTTTGTGGTCCTCGTAACGCATTTTGCAGTTCTGCCTTTTCGGCATCTGCTGAGGATGGTCCGATGAGAAGTCTAAGGAATGTACTTCACCAGTTAGTCTAGAGTCATGCACCTCTTCCAGGAACGATCGCTCTCAGTGGAGCTGGGCAACTACAAGATTATGCATCCAAGTATATCTTCTTATTCTTGCAGATTGTCTTTATCACCTCCGCAGAGAAGAAGAGTAGAATGAAATCCCATGTCGTTGTAAATTGTATTGTGCTGATTCGTAGTGCTGGGCCAATATGTGCTATGGGTGGCCTTCTTGGTGTGAACAGAAATTTCTTTACTACCAATGGCAGCACATCATAACCAAGTGGAGTATGCACCCCGAAGGTAATCAGTACAGCTCTCAGGTCGTGTAAAAAGATAGGCACATAAGCGCGCACAAAGAAGGAGAGTGCTGAAGATTGTAAAGGAAAGTCGCCGGTGAAGGGCTGAGGACGTCCCATGTTGGCTCTAGACATCGTCGCCATTAGAGCTTGAATCTCTTTGCTGTCATCTTCGGAATCATAAGTCAAGTCCTCATCACTAAATTGAAGTGCGGGTGCAGCATAGTTTCGAGCACGACGCCTTTCTCGCGACACAGCTGCATGGCGCGACACAATGGGAATGACTTTCGATAACTGCATAGCAGCACCGGCAGCAATTCTTTAAAGCAGTGAGACCCAACACTGAAGTGTTGTGCACGGGCTGAGAGTATATCAGGACAGTTGAGGTTGACTTTCTAGCTGTTGAGAGAATCCTACTTGTGACAAAGTTCAGGCTTCATACTAAAAGCTTGCTATCAATTGATAGAAATAGCTCATATTTGAAAATATTTGCTTCTGTATGCACCTCTTTTTATTCGTATTTGAATATGTTCTACTCGATTTGCAATGGGCTTTACCATTTATTTCCAAGATATTTTATTCGCTGTGCATTTTACTAACCCCTCTCTTCTGTTTTCTTTTTTAATAATATAGCTACTACTCCTTAGTATTAAAAGTGGAGCAAGCTTTCTTTTTATTTCTTAACATGCTTACCAGAGAGTGACAGCATCGGGCGACATGGTGTCAGCCCGTATCCATATAAAACGAAGTTCTGTGTCACTAAGGGAATTTCGCAAAGGCACTCGGGGAAAACCTGGGAAATTCGGGGAATTTGGAAATGTGAACTTGGTAAACACCCTGGGAGTGAGGCGGGCATTTTTATTTGTGCTGTTGTGACATCATGGCAGTAAGTAACAACCCATAAAAGGAGCCCTTTGTATGCTTCTAAAAGAACTTATTTACCATTGTATACATCTGTGGCCTCGGCGTCCCATTTTCGCCCATGGTTACTGTTTTGCAAGCTCCCACCCATAGTTGGGTGAAGTGAAAAGTGAATGGGAAAGTGGGAAGAAATTGGCAGTGAATTTTCACTCATCCTTTTGTTGGCTTTATGGTTAAAGTTAAAACCATTGTGACAATCCGAAAGTTGCAGGACTGATGCCGGATAACATTTGATCTCAAAGTACCACACATGCACACACGCATGCATGCGTGCAAACACACGGTCATGATTACTATTGCGCAATTAGTAAATGATGCAGAGCATCATTTACTAATTGAGCACCGGGGAGAGCACTACGAACTATAATCTGAAACTAAGGCCGTTGCAAAGTATGGTGGTAAGTGGCATCAGGCTGTTGTGCTTGCTAGTCATAATCCAGTATTTTAGTCCCTTAAGTGTTTCCTTACTTCTTTTTCCAGTTCTCCTGCAAAGCCCACAAACCACGAGAACAATGACAACTGGAATGACTGGGAAGCTGGGGATGCTTGGGAGCCTGTGACGACTGCATCGTCGCCGTCACAGAAGTCGTCCAAGGCAAAGGCATCTGCATCCAAGAGTTCGTCTTCGACAAAACAGGGGGGCTCCAGCAAAAGCTCGTCGGCCAAGTCGCCCACGTCAAAGCTCTCGCCAACAAAGTCACTCTCGTCCAAGAAGAAGGCCGGCGATGAGAAGCTCCTCATCGACTTTGGCGAAGAGTCGTCGGGCAAGGGCGGTGGCTCGTCGGCAAACCATGACTGGGATTCTGGGTGGGATGACGACAACGGCTGGGAACAGCTGGATTCATCGTCTGGCTCCAAAGGGTATCAGCGTATCAGCACCAAGGCAGATTGATGGCGTGATTGCACTGTGCTATACGTTGTCGGTGCAATGCACTGCCAACGATGGATGGTGGAAGGGTATGCGGGTGTGTGCAAGTCGATGGAAACGAGTGACAACATGAGTCTCGTTGTGCCGGTGGTACTGTGCAGCATACCTCTGCTGCAAACAACTGGAGTGTGGTGGGGAGGTAGTGATGTTGTCGTCTGCCATTGCCGGGACGTCTGTTCATGAGGTTCAAGCGTGCATGGTGGTTCCTCATTGTGGTTGGTCTCTGCAACACGGTTCCCGCCGAACACATTCGGCTCTAGTTTGCCTATGTGGCTGCGCAGCGCAGGGCATTTGTTGGGCTGTGCATAGTAAACTTGGAATTGTGGTGTCTATCACTTCGTGGCTAGGTTTTCAAGTTTGTGACCGTGTGGCTGCTTGAATGGGTTGATTATGACTTTTTTTTTTTTTATGAGCAACTGCCCATATGAAGGTGAGCATTCATGCAGTAACAGTACTCAAAGAAGCTGCCACGATTCCATGCTTTTTAAATTGTCTGTTTTTGCTTCTTTTAAATTCTTGTTGTGAAGCAGCAAGTTCCACTGCATATTCTGTGCTGCACTGTTGTTTGTGCTTGCCTTGGCTTGTGGAAGGCCTGCAGCAAGCTTTCGTGTTTCAGCCTAGCCGTATGACAGCTAAAGCCTACGTACTACTGCTCGTAATTTAGTTGCTGGAGGACAAACATAACTGCAGATAATTCTGTATTGCGAGCAGGTCAGAATGAGCGCAGCATATTTTCAGCTCTGGCGTTCTTAATTTTGTAATGCATTTCTGAAAGTTGACAGCATTTTTCTAGCTTCTATAACTGCAACCCAAGCTTGCTTTTGCAATGCTAAGGTCGATCGTCTCAGATGTCTTTCATTTCATATGCCTCCTGATTTACCAGCCTTTTTTTTTGTTTCTGGCATGCTGATTAAAAATGGTTGCCCTGTCACTCCGTTGTGTTTCAGCGTCTGCTTTGAACCTGCTGATCATCTGCGCTGACATAATGACAGTTGTTGTCGATCGCCATACTACCAAGGGTCCAAGAATTTTCATATAGCATGGCTGCATTCTATATTCCACCAAAATAATTAACTTTCTTTTTCTGAAATAATTGCGGAACAGTATTTTGATTTTCTCATTGGGCTTGTCAGTCTTGCGGACACAGGAAAGCAGTTTTCAGCATGCAGAAAGGTAGGGAGATTACGTGTCATGGTGTAAGGTCATTTGAAGTTTTGTAGATTGACGTGGAACAAGAACATGCAGCACTGCGCGTCTGTGTTCGTGGATCTAGTCCAGACAATGACCTTGCCAAGTGGCAAATTGTGATTCTGTGAAAGCACCATTCAAATCAGTTACACCTTATCTTGCTTGCACCTTGAAAACATCTGGCTTGATGGAAAGCTATGTATGTGTCTTTTACGAGCAGGAGCTGTTATTGAAGGCAAGTGTGTGATGTCTCTAAGGGCACCTTGTATATATGACTCTCCTGGCTAAGGTGATGGTTCACTGGGACTCTTAATTTTTTGCAGAGGTGGTATTTTGCATTGAACTTTTATGTCGTGTAGAGTTTCAATATATCTAGATAGATTCATGGCTGCCTTGTCCAGAATATATTAATAGTACTCATCTGAAAAGTCCTGGTCAGAAAACGTGCAAGATTTTCTTAAGAGCAATGGCGGCCGCCTGTTGTCAGGTTGGTGGAATCATTCTTTGCATTCTGCCTTGTATGCAGCGATTTTGCCTTCGCAGAACAGGGGTCACCACTGTTCCTCCTACCGAGAACTTAACTGTCTTGGTTTGGCGTCACTGCCGATGACATGCATTTCTGATCTTTTCGAGCATGTAGGGCATCCAGGCAAAGTATGGAGCCCACAATGCCCAATGTGTCATTTTGGATACGCCGAGTTTGGTACCTCAGTATTCTAAATTCAGCATGGGAAACTTAACGCAAAGCTCACCGTGGCGCCAGGACAATCGCCTAAAAAAAAGGGTTAGCTGAGCACACCTCCAGTGCCCCCAGCGATAAACCTCCTTTTTTTGTTTTAATTTTTTGTATGGCTCCTTTGCTTTGCTCGGATGCAGCACAACTTGGCCATGTTCCTGCGCCATGCTCAGGCTGCTCGAGGCAGGTGCTAGGGAGAATAAAACAACAGTTCTTTCTTGCTTTCTATTCTGAACGGTCGTCTATCTGTCAGCCTAACCCACAACACGTCCCATGGGCTATAGGGCCTTGTTTCGATCCCTATAGCCGTTTGATGAGCCGGAGCTAACTTTCAATTTCGGATGAAAGCAATTACTAGTATTCAATAAATTATAACGCAAAACAACAATTTTATTTTGTACAAGTACACTCCCCATGGCCAGAAATAAAGGCTAACTAGTTGTTCTACTTTTTGTGATGTGGAACTGCTTTCAAGCTTTTTGGGGTTACAGGCAATGTTTCATTATCTAAACGAAACATATCATACAATGCCACCTCTGTTCAAAGTTGGAGTCTAAAATCAGTGGGCAGTTTAGACAGAAGAACTGTTACTGGCAGGCCTGCTTCTAGGGACAACACTAAGTATTCGCAATGCTGGTGTTACTCTGCAATGTCTTCAGGTCCCCTGAGAAAGCAGTACTTGCAGTATTTGCTGCTTCCAGCACGGACTAGTGGTGCACCATTCGTCAAGAAAAAGTTGATTTTAAGAGTCTGATGGTGACGTTGCTTCTATTTTTGAGAGGTTCAATACGCACCTGTAGAGTCACCCTTGCAGGCGGTGCCGTTTATAGTTCTGGCTCACATTCTCCGCTGGAGGTCTTAATCTTAAGCCATGCGATTTTGTTTAGCTGATGATGATGATGAACTGCTTGTGCTGGTTGCAGATGAGCGATTGTTGCCAATTATTATAGCACTGTGCGAGTAATGTAGCCAGACACTTGCATACTTTCCAAATTGCCTTTTCATTTTGTGTAGGCATACTTGTCAGCCAGGAAAACTTTATTGAGTGAATTCATTAGACTAGGACCTTTGAAGAAGTTAATTTTCACAACACCCAGATCATTAACATAAGAAATTAGAGCAGCAGACTATGCAGGCGCTGAAGGAATAACTGTCAAAAAGACTGAGCAGGGAGAATGATGTGGTAGTTGATGCAAGTAATGAAATCAGTTGACAGGTCTTGATTGTGACTGCCCAATTTCGAGGTGGTTCTGCACTTGCAGGTGACAAGGTCTGAATGGCCAAAGAAACTAGTTGGTGAGGAAACGTTATTTGGCAGAAAAGCTATCTGCCGAATTTCGTGCACTGTTGTGTGGCGAGATAGGTTGACTGGGAATGTGTACTCAACCCGCATTTTAATAATCAGAAAGGAGAGGTTTATTCCCTCTTTTCTTCGAATATCAAAGTTGTGGCCCAAACTGCAGCTCACAAGGGCCTTGGCTGCCTGAGCACGTTCGTAACTGTGATCGTGCCAACTGTGAGGAGGCTTTCGTCTTTTTTTTATTTTGTTCCGTGCGGACAGCTAGTTGTAAATGTCTTCGCAATTGCTGCCTTCTCCCAACCTCGTGGCAAAAGAAGAATGTGTGGCAATATCGTCTTTGTTTTTACCCACCTTCACTTGTCTGAGAAGGCATCTTTTATGTCGTGTCGGAGATGTGAAACGATCAGCAGACCACCACATCTTGCCGGACATATCTTAAGAGTCCAGCTTTGGATGTTAAAACTGATCGCTGGGATCGTGGTCTGTAGTGAGAAGCAACCAATGTCTAGAAGATTGCGAGTGACTGCTCGTGGCACTTTCTGAAGTACCAGGCCACTGCCCATCACGTCCAGCTCAGAGCATCGAATCCATGTTTGCAAGCACAACTTGTCATGTTATAGCCATTACCATAAGAACGCTACATTTGGGCTTGTCCTTTCGAATGTATCGTGAAGTTTTGCATTAGCTGTTGATCAGAAACACTTTGCTTATATTTTCTGCTAGAAAAACTGCATGAAAAGATTGAGTGCGCTTTTGTTATCCCACTTGCCAACTTTCCCAATAGTATGGGACCAGTTGTGAAGTGGTGCATTCTTTGTCAAAAGTATGAAGGGTGCCATGATTTGTATAACTGTTGCTGCCACCAAAACGTGTCATGACCGTATGGGTTTATGAAACTTTTGAGAGCACACAGGGGTCTTTTCCTTTTCTCAACAAATTAATTGGAACACAGATTTCGTCACTGTCTATAGAATTGAGCTTTGGGTGCTGCCATATCGTTCGTCTAATGCCGAAGGTTTTTGTGCCGTAAGGCTTTGTGTAAAGTCTGTATTTTAGCATTCAAGTGCACGTTACGATAGTTTATGGCAGTGCACCAAAAGTATTTAAAACCTGTCGTCTAACCCCACTGTTAGACAGCGGGGCAGGGGCACAGAGGGCTCCTCCGGCATTTGTTGGCAACCACTGGGCTTCCCCGACGCTGAACAGTTTGAAAACTCGTGCCAGATAAACTGAAATGAGGCAGAGAAGATATTGCACAATAGCATTGTAGAAGACCCACTCGCATCTGGCAAAGACTACACATAGGTTGCGCTCGACAAGGCTTTTTAAAAAAGAAATGACCTCACATTCCTGGCTTTGTTGGCTATTTAAACCAATGCTTGCCTTGCCACATCTTGGTACAGCACTAAAACCATGTTGATTTCAGATGTTTGGTAACGGTTTGTGGCTTTGTTTCTTCCAAAGAAAGCAGAAGCGAGAGTACCAGTGCATGTTGCGAATGCAGCCACTTCTATGGTGAGAAGATACCAGTGTTCTTATTTGTTGTTACTAAGCTTTCGTTACCCTTTGGCCTGCAGTGCAACTGTCTGGAAAGAATGCAAAATTGAAGCATTTTGTGCTTGTTGCAAACTGAGGAACCATGCATCATGGACAGTCGAAGCTCATTATGCCAACTGTGTTTTGTTAGTCCTTTTTCTTCTGCTGTTGGGCCACACCTTGTTTACTTCTTAGTCCTTTGCCCTGGCCGTCGACGTTTCACGAGCTTTGTAAGATCAGCGTTGTTGCTGATTCTGTTGACGCCATAATAAAGTGAAAGCGAATGCGTATATTATATATACACAAAAGGACACCCTGTGGAGTTGTTGGTGATCCGCACTGGTGGCTGTGGCATCCTGCTGCCGGGTGTGGCGCTGTGGGCTCGATTCCCTGCTGTTGCTGCCACATTCCAATGGGGGTAGTATTCAAAAACGCTCGCGTACTTAACCCCGCAAAGACCAATGTATGTTTGACACACCGAGTTTGATACCTCAGAAGAATAAGTTAAGCGGGGGAAGCTTAACGCAAAACCCGCAGTAGCATTTTTAAGTGAATACAGTGAAGCTTTAGTTGCGGATAGCTCGGCAGACTAATTAGTAATTATCAAGTAATCACTTTACTAATTAATTTTAAACTCAAACAACAAAATAAGGGCCATCAAGTTCTAATTTTTCTTGACACAGAATGGTGATAGGCTTTCCGGGGGTGAAGTTTAATGAGCACATCTTGAAAAATCCGAATGTTTTAGATTAACCTGGAACTCCGCATTACGGCACCTCTCGTAGCCTGTGGGTTGCCTTGGAACACTAACTCATAGGATTTAATTTTATTTCTCAGTTTTGCATAGAATACCTGTGAAGTATTCTCTCGGCTATGCGGAAGTGAAATTAGATGTGGCACATAGCAAAAGACGACGTTTTGTGTAAACTTCAGAGGTTCAGACTGGCAGCTGCATTCCACTAGAGGCAGAGTGCAATACCTGTGTGTTTAACCCCACAAAGCCGGACATCATTTCGCATCAAATGAAGATTAAAACAACTTGTTCACGTTTCTGGCCATGAGCGTATTGGTGCGAAGAAAGTAGCGAAATGATGAGTGAAAATTACTTGGTAATTGATTTGCTGAACTACCCACAACTGAAAACTCCCTCCAGCATATCAAAAATGGTAGTAGGGGTTTTCGTAGGGTCTCCAGCACTTTTAGTGGAGTTCTTGGGCATCAAATTCAGCTCATAAAAAATGATACGCTGAGCTTGGTGGGGTTTAGCCACACCTTATTAGACACCAAAGAGTGAAAATGAGTCCCTTGTGTTACTTTGGCATGTTAAACCCTACAAATGAAATGAAACTGTTCTTAACACTGTTTTTAAGTAGTAGAACATGCTGGGAATCCAAACTACACTGAGCAGCTTTTAGTTACCATACACAATGCAGGAATGGCTCTGTCATCTTATTAACCCCTTAAGGCACTATGTGCACAGTTGTGCATGCAAAAGTAGTTGATCAAAATTAAGAGCACTGGTTAAGATGTTTAAGATGTTGCAAATATGCCATAAACATCTCTTAGCACTTTTGATAGGACTCTGCTGGAAGTTTGAATAGTAAGTGTAAATTGTTTTAGTAAAATGAGTTAGAAGCTAGACGGCTGGATGTTCGCCCTCGCAGTGTCGGTAGTCTTCATGCAGACGGCTTATTGCTTTCATTGTTTTCACAGCGCTTTACGTCCGGCATATATTTCAAGTGTCTGGATAAGTGCTTTCCAAGTACGCTAGACATGAAATAGTCAAGGTTCTCATACCTGAAGTTCCTATAAAGAGTTCTCACATGGTAGTCCACATTCTCTAAACTTGAAAAAAGTTGCTGAGGAATGAAAAATTCCTCATTTCTTTTGCTGCTCTATGGCTTTCACGATTCTAAAGATGCAGTAAATGTAATGAAATCAAATTTCCAATGGAGAGAATTATTTGGTGCCTGAAGGGGCTAGCACAATTGATTAATGACAACAATTTTACTGTTTGAGATTCATCATGGTGATAAATATCAGACTTTGTACAGCTGCAAATGTGGTCACTACGTAGTTTTTACTAATAACATTATGTGACACTGCTATAAATTAGGTTGGCCAATGCGGAAACCATAACCATTCCCTACACCATTTATAGAAGTACAGACTCAAAATGCACCACATGTTTCAGTTAAATGTTCCCAAATTGCAGAAAAATGCACTCCAATTCAATTACATTCGACAACCATGTAAAACCACTTGCCATCGAAATCTGCGAGCGTCTGACTGAACTTGTAGAGTGAAGCTAATGCAGGTTGCAGTTCTTTTTATTAAGTACTGACACAAATTTTCTACTTCTGATTTTTTTTTTCATTAGACAAAGGCACAAACTACCTCAAGTTAAGAAATAGTAGTGTTAAGTGTAGGAGCACCCTAAATTATTTATTATACTACTTGCTTCCAAGAGCTAGTTTGAGTACCTAGGAAGATGAGTCACGACACATTGGCTTGCTCTGTTCTGGCGCCGCTGCAGCTGGAACATGCAAGCGCAGTCAGGAGGAAGGTGTGCAGCATTGTTATCTCTTTTCTTTAATGAAAAGCGTTATCATACCTACCCTCACTGTGACAGAATGTCTGCAAATCTTGCTCTGTTGCGAGACCAGGTCCAGCATTTTGAGCGCAACTGCAATACCTGATTGAGATGTTTTTCCAGCTTTCATATCTGCCAAGCGTCATCTTTTTGTGTGAAACGAGTCTGTAGTAGAGTTTGTACAACTCCTAAAGTGTGTGTCAGTACTAATTCATTGTTTTAAGTAGCCCTTGAAAGGCGTCCATGTGACACAGCTGTGACTACCACATAGGTTCAACTTTCTTGCGGGGGAAAATGAAGGACACTTTCCAAACTGCAAGCATATAAGGTTCATTCAGTCAAAGCAACTAAATCATCCCAAAGAAAGAAGCAATTTATTTTTGGAAGCAAACAATTTACATGCCAAGTTGCCATATCTGAATGGTTGCTTCAATTTTAGGGTAAGGGTGTTTGTTCGAATAGTGAATCTTCCAAATCGAGTCAAATATTAGTGTAAACAGACCTCCGTACACCAAGTCGAATCTTTTTTCCCTTAACACAGTAAAATGTAAAGCTTGCGTTAAGCTTCCTGAAAAAAAAAGTCTTATTGACATCATTTATGTGGCTTATTTACATGCATATATAAATGTATAATGCTGTTTGCAAATGGGATCGCTTGTAAATGAGAAACCATCGCTTTCAGTTATCTGGTGCATTGTCACAATGACAGTAATGAAAAAAAAAAAGAAAGAAACAGCACGTTGCCAGATGAACTTAGAATTTTGAGTTCGTTAAAGCAGAGAAGTGTGATGCTACAGCACTTCACATTGCTTTAAAGCAATGGAAACATGGTGCAGATGGCAAAATAATAAATTGCTTTGCCTAAATCAAGGCAGCAAATCTGCATGTAGGGTGCCTGAAAGCGAGTATTCATAATCAATGACTGATAATAATTGAGCACAGGTTATCTGCCCGATGCAATTGCTCATGAGTTGGCGCCAGCGTGTAACAACTGTAGCTCCCTTGCACAAGATTCGTTCGGCTCCTCACTTCCATTGTTCTCTAACATTTCAGACTTTAGTAAGTGCTGCTGTTCTTTTAAGTATTAGAAACAAATATTCAACAATTTCTAACAGCAGACTCTTTAATCAAATAGCAAAGACTATTCTATTCATATTTGAATATATGCACAACCCTACGTGAGGCCAACATCAGGTATAGCCTCACTTTAGACATCGCAAAAGTATGACAGTGGTGGCAGGTACATGTTGAGAGGCAGTGAAGGCGCAACAGCCACTACAGCAGGCCAATGAAAAGCAACACAAAGTACTTCTTCGTGGGCAGTGACGGCATAAGGGACAACACACGCTGACGTGGCTGGGACTCAAAGCCTATCGCGTGACAACGATTGAGCACAGTCAAGGTTTCCCCAGCTGTAAAGCTTGCTTCGTACATTTTGTAAATGTACACGTATCACACATTTCAGCTGACTAATGGTGACAACAGCCATGATGAAGAGAAAGCGCTGACTGCATGCTGGTGGCACTTCACATTTGCTAGCAATGACGGCCCCGGAGCCACACTGACGCTTTCTGCCTTGGGAAAACAAACCAACTTTCTTCAAAGCCACCCGTTTATCTTTGGTGAGCTAGTGGCACCATCTAGTGGCAGAGAGTGACACCACTGTGTTAACACCATGCATGCATGACCCCCCCCCCCCTTGATATGGCTGGCGTGGCGCCACACGATCATGAGGTCATGCTAAATGCAAAAGCTTGGCGCAATGATGGGCACAGGATGATGGGAATTGTTTTGTGCGGCCACAGCACGCAGTTCTAGGTGCAGCTGGAACGACGACAGAGAGTCCAAGGCCAAGAGGGCCGCTGTTTTCCATCAACTCTGTTGATGGAAAAAAGATTATACGCACCATCAACTCTGTTGATGGTGTGTCTTACGATACAAGATGCACCCAAAAACTTTGTAAAGATTTGCAAGGCACTGTTTCATGCTTTATGTAGGCTTTTGGATTACTCTATATTAATCACTCCGTACAAGGGATCATTTACTAGCAGAGGAATGGTCAAACTTCACATTGTAGACACAAACTTCGCAGCATTTGCATTTATTTCGATCCTTTCACTCAGGAAAAGCCTACAAACGTTCCCAGCCAGAGTTCTAATTAATTTTTGTATGCTATGTTATTCTTTAAAATGATGAACAGGTAATTTTAGTGTCAACCGGATTCAACCAAAGTCCATGATATTATGCAGCGTTAGCTTCTGCTTACAATATGACCTATTCGTATTTTAAGAGGTGTCACTTAAACGGTTCTCTTCAGTGTCTCTCATTTTGTGCTGGCAGCCAAGAGTCGTGCAACACAGGGTATCAAAAAAACGTTAAATAAGCTGCCTAGTTGGCACGGATCCATTATGACCTTTCTTTTTTTTTTAAAGAAGAGTGCAGTATGGGGGGCAAAACACAGAGGCAAGCCGAAAAGGAGGGGGGAGGGCACTTACAACTTGCAACGCAAGGTATCGTAGCACATTGGAAAATTTCAGTAAATCACTACTGCTTTTTCCACCTGCCAGGCTTACACGTGCAATGCAGCTTCACTAGCACACTATGTAAATTTCACAGGCAACCGAGGTGGTAACGGTGATGGCAGTGTTAAGTATGGTTGTATTACGCTAAAATGGGTTGCCAGACAAAATGGAAACCATATTGTCCTGGTGGAACAGGCGACACCACTTCGAATCGGGATTTTTTTCGTTTCAACAATGCACCGCAGAACTCTGACACCAATAAACACCGTGCACTTTTAGGGCACGTCTTCATCGAAGTTCGCGAGTGCTTCGTTGTGTCATCGACAAAGATCGCAACGTCACTGAGCTTGAATGAGTGTTCACCAGTACAGCGACTTGGTGATGAATGTGGCAGCTGATCCAAGCCAGCTGGCAGCTGAGGAGCTCTTCGACTTCTTCTGCCGCACAATCGCGTCCTCTCGGATTGGACTGTCCACCTCGGGGAGATAGGCCGGGAGGGTTTCTCTCTCGTCCTCAACTTCTTCCTTTTCCTCCTCTTCATTCTCCGCAACCTTCCGACTGGCTTCTGCCTCATGGCCCATCTCAAGGTGAGAGTCTTCAGCTGAAGGCTGCGTAAGTCAACATGCAGGTTTGGCTGCATTATTGCCATAGTTTTAGTAGAGAGTTTTAGTGTACATGATGTAAATTCACAGCCAATCATTGCAATAAAAGTTCTTCGTACATTGTTTAAACACACTTTCACAAGACTTGATGAACTTTTGTTTTGTTATTGTGAAACCAATGCTTAATTTATATAGGAGGGGGGGGTTGGCCCTTAAGCTGGGGAGGAAGGGTTTGCCCCCCCCTCCTGTTCCAGAGCCCCTGGCCTTTAGCATTCTAGTTAGGCTTATACATTAGCACATAATAAGTACATAAGCAGTACCATAAAGAAGAAGAAAAAACTAACCTTGGCTTTGCTATTGCTTGGTGTTTTTGGGATGGCACTGTTAGCTACCTGCATTGCAGACATTGTTCCCGTGGACTTGATAGCCTGTATCAATGCCTGAAAGATGGCAGGAAAATGTGCGTGCAACAGTGGACTGCATGCTACAGAACATGCTGATTTTCATGCAGAAGTCCCGTGAGGGTGCAAGCGTCCTTGACATTAGGACAGGGCATGTATGACAGCAGAGTATGTGCACATTTGACTCACACCTGCCTCGTGCACTGGTGACAGAACCAAGAGTTGCCTTCAGGCTTACCCGTGCCGAGAGATCCGACCTAACCCGGACGACACACCGCCGCCTCTCGATGTCGAATGTGAAGCTGATCACACCTCGGACGGCGAGCAGCTTCTCTTTGCACAATTCTCTGTCGCTCTGTTCAGAAATTAAAACAAAAAAGAAAGCATCCTCCTCCAGTCTCGCAAAAAAATATGTATATATTCAATTCATGATAGTAACTAGTATATCACTGCAGTTATATCCAGGGAAACTACAAGTTTGAGGGAGCTTGCGAAGTAATGTATTTGCACGAATATAACTTGACCATGGATATAACTTGACCATGAATAATGAAGACATTTGACAAGGTGAGTACTAAATAATACTGCAATATGAATAAACAAACTAATACTAACGTGCAATGCAGTTTCATCCACGAGCTTAGCATAGGACCTCTCAGAACAGCGTGATGGGTGTTCCATTACTAGGACTTGCACATTACTGGGACTGTATTATGGGACTTGCCCATGCGAGGCCACATTCATGCACACCAGTGCCTGCATAGGCGTGCATTGCAGCAGTGAGATGCACATTGCTCTATGCTATGCTAAAATGTTCTAGCAGAAGCACAAGAGATTGGGAGAGGCAAGGTTCACATATGCTAAAGCAGCCGCCTCTGCAGGCTGAGGCAATGTGGATGCCTGTTGCGATGATGGATAGGGCCATCGAACCTAAACGTCCGCAGATAAACCTGCTTTAATGTAAATGAACTCTTTCGCACTCCTGCTATTCGCAGACCAACACAATATTTTCTTGGGCAAGTTGGGTGCTAGGGTTTGCTGTACATTGTTTTTTTTTTTTTTACGTATGACATGAACAACATGGAAAAAAAACACGGAAGGCAACGCCTAGCATTCGCCTACCTTAGAGGCACGCGTCTTAAAAATTAACAAGCTACAAATCACAGGCTTGCATCATCACAGCGGAGTAGATGAGCTCGCTGAATTTCGAAGCGTGAAACTTGAGGGGAAAAACGTCGTGTTATAGTTCACGCGTGGTTTCGAACTTAACGCAAGATACTTTCTGGGATTGGTAACCATGCAAAAGAACTAGCGCTCTATTTTAAAGAATGTGTGGTATGTCTGCATCAATCAAATTTTACTTCATCGTTTCGACTATAAAAAAAAAAATCAAGCCCGTTGTTCCCCTTGTTGTTCATGGCACTGAGTGTGCCATTTTGTGCATAAAACTGGAATGGTGAATTACTGTTCGTGCTAAAATTAGAAAAGAAACCACAGATATATTAACTTCTACCCATCAGACCAACTATTCTACTGGTTCCTGCTGCCATACCAAGCTTGAATTCAAAACCAGCAGACGCCTCTGTGTTATAAGGCACTGCAGCAGCACGCCGGTGATAGAAACGCTAAGGGAAGGACAAAACTCACATCGGCACATCGTACTGTTAAACTATTTGAGCACTGCTGAGGGAGGAAGGTAACAAATAAAAATAAAAAAGAAATAAAACGTAAATCACAGTAAGAACATAAGTAAGCATACAATTTTGCAACTATAAATAAAATGTAGGTACTCATACTACAAGGCTATCTTATTTTTTTCTGGAGAATGCATATTATACAAGTGCAGAACAAGAACAAACATGTCAGGGTGACAGGATGAAATTAAAAAAAAAAAATTCTTTAGCGGCATCAAAAAAAAAAGAATTGTTGTGGCTGCCCATTCTACTCACGAATTGTTCACGGAAAGCACAACGGCTGGAAAATAAGTTTGTAATGCACACTTCAATTTCTGCACATGATCAATGCAGGATGACATATATGTCTCAAAAGGTACCTTTAAATATTTAGTGCAGCTGTATAGTGAAACAGTTATGAAAAAAATATTAGGTATTTTTCGGTTTCAGAAGTGCTTCCAAATTAAGGCGTTCTGCAACAGGCACACTGATATGCCTATTGTAATCAATGTAGTATAGAACACACAGTTTGGTTTTAAACTTAGCTTTGCATTTGTCTATCAACAGCAGAGAGTGCCTGTAATTTGCTGACCTGAGAACAGAGGCCCTCGATGTGTAGCGAAACAACTTTTGCCGCCCCATTGTGCTGTCCAATAAATGGTGGGCACTTAGCTGGAGATGGGGTTGTTGCAACAAAACTGCCATCTTTCCTGAAATAAATAAATAAATAAATAAATAAATAAATAATAGCAACAAGGAGGGGCTTGTTTCCGTTATGAAACGCTGCTCAGTCACCTGATAAGGCCTCATATGATGAATAACACATGGGACGCAGTCTCACAATCATTTAACACAATGAATTAACAGCCCCAAAGCTCCCACGTGGACTGGAAGTTCACAAACGCTGCACTTGTATGCTGGACTCATAAGGTGATTTGTACAAGGAAGTGTACTATCTCTTAAAGATCAACACCAGCAGAACACCATAATCCATGAGATGACACAGAAGGCGTGAAGTGGCCGAAAACATGCCTTACAAATGGGCGAACTGCACCACTTATGAAACAAGGGGTGCGTCCTGTGGTGCACTGTTTTACTAGTTAATAGGAGGTGTGCGAGTATTAGCAATTTTCTAATAATGAATCGAGTAATTCCCTTACTTGATTTGGTCTTCAAATTCAATATTCAGTATATGAAAACTATTCTTCAAATAGTTTAAATCCTCCAATATGCCCAATCAAACGTAAAGTTTGTGCAAAAGTGCAATAAATTTCATCCCAGCAGCCATAGAAACAGACATAAAATTTGAGAAGTTACGTAGCAGAGTACACTAACTATTTATGTAGAGTACTTCATTAATAAATTTTAATCCATTTAACCATTCTTAAGTACCTGAGCCAATCGTATGCTCTGGTGCTTAAAGCACAACTTTTTCAAAGCACCATTTACTTTAACCCCACAAAGTGCTACCACCATTTCACATCAGAAAGAATTAGAACAACATGGTCACATTTATTTCTGTTCAACAAGAAAGAATATATTGGTACGAAGGAAACAGTGAAATGATACTTGATTAAAGATAACTAGTATAGTAAATAATTCATTAGTAATTCATTTGCTGAATTATCTACAACTGAAAACTCTGTCCAGCACATCAAAAACACTAGAATGGGCTCTACATTGGTTTTCCAGCACTTAAATCAGAGTTTTCAAGTACCAAATTCAGCATGCCAAAAATCATAAGTTGGGCTTTGTGGGCTTAAAGCTACTGCTTTGCACGAGATCCTAATACGTTTCAAACTTGAATATGTATCTGCAATATGGGATACTAGTCACGTTCATCGACTTTACACTTCACTTGAACTAGCATAAAATAATACAGCTCGTTTTATTCTTTCCAAAACCGTACTGCAGGCATAACCTCAATGAGAGCTAACCTAGCACTTGTTCCACTAGATAACCACTATAATGTCACTCTTCCTTTTGCTGTTTCATAAAATTGTCCGTCATACCACCCGTCATGATGACCTCATACTGCGGCCACAGTACATTTCAAACTGCGTCAATCACCATAGTAATGTAGGAACTGATTCATGTAACACAAAGTCTTACTTTGAGTCTTCCATTCCCTGTGCATCTCAGGAATGGAACCACCTTCCCTCAAGGGTCCTAGCTATCACCGACAACAAACTGTTTTGCGAAATATTAGCCAACACAGTATATCCAGGGAAATGTTTATGTTACTGGAATTTGCTGCACTCGCTTGTTTGTTTTGTCTTAGTCCACTGCTTAGTAATCAATCACTTCTTAATGCTATATGGCCCTGAGGGTGTTATAAATTAATAAATAAATAAACAAAATACACCATGGAAGCCAAACTTGATCTTATAAGCCACTATCACTCTCTCCCTCCAAAGAATTCTGGCTGTGTAAACAAAGCGTACTGAATAGTCTATTTGGACTTTTTATAAACAACATACAACACTTTGAGCAAAACGAGAACAAGGTAAAAGTCGGAGCCAACATTTCGACAAGTGGACTTGTCTTTTACAAGGCGATATGTCCACATGTCGAGACGTTGGCTTCCACTTTTAGCTTGTTCTCATTTTGCTCACCATCTTGAATTTACATCTCCTGCCTATCCCTAGATTTATACAACACTTTATAACATGCAACAGCATGACATGAACTTTCAAGCATCATCAACACCAGGATACAAAAATTGTTTTATGTTAATAGAGATAACGACCACTGTTTCCAGAAGATATTCAAGAAGCATCCACTATTCACTTCAATTCTGGCAATATTTGATTTGTATTTGATTCAGTCTAAAAAATTACATCAAGTACCCCTACTAGTTAAGCCTTCACGATGGGCTCTACCCTGGCTTGAAATCGTGTTATTGTAGCAGGATAATGGTCATAACTGAAATCGGCTGCCCCAGGCTGGTGTACACATTACAGCAATAGCTATCATGGCTTATTTCTTGGCTTGAAATTATGTAGTGATTGTCGAATGTAACTAAAGTTCACCACTCATAGTATTACACAGGGCAGTGAGCAAGTTCTATGTTAATTACTTCGGAGGTCATAGCAAGCTTGAAACTTTTCCAGCACTTAGGGGAAAGAAGGAACACCTTAGAAGAAAAGACTACAGTATGCAAAAGACCAGTGTTCTGCCCGTCTTGTTGACAAATCCTGTCCTGTCAACACACAGGAGATGGGGAAGACCAGCATCCTCCCTGTCCTGTTGTCTTTTCTTCTTAAGTGTTCTTTTCCTTTCCTAAGAGCTGGAAATGTCTGAAGCATCTAGGTTTCAAACTAGCCCAGCATTTTGCCTGAAGCATAACAGATTTACAGAATACATAGTAACATGCAAGGGTCTGATAAGGCACTGCAGCTAATACTGTGGCTATAACTACTATAAATTCATCCAAAACTACACTTTTTTTCTTGCTGCCCTTGTGCCGATTGCACTGCTCCTTGCACTTCTTTGCAGGCATGCACACATACCGAGCGCTGTGGGAATCTCGAAACGATAGTCGCATGTCAGCCATGGCTGCCTCCTCTTGCTGCCTGGCAAGCAGCGCCACCTTGGCCTCGAGCAGGCGCATCTTGAGTCTCAGTGCAGCTTCTTTCACACCAAAGTCTTGGGCCCTGCATTGCAAAGTAGCAACCTTCATTGTCCCCTCTTAGTGTCATAACCTCCGAACGGCACATGCATGAAGACCTATCCCCAGAAGTTTCTGCTCAATATATAATCCTGGTGCTTGTAGCCTTTCGTCTGTTAAGTGCACAAATGTCTAAATGTACAACTTAGAGGAATAGCGAGGAAAGGCACTGTCAGCAGCAGTGGACAGGTATGTATTCTTGGACGATCGCTTTCGGCGATATCAATTTTAGGGGGCGCTTATTGGCTGGTTGAGCACTGCATCACGCAAAGGCGATAATATCGTCAAAAGTGATCGTCTGAGAATGCGTCCCCAGTTCATTCAGACCTAAACAGATCACACACATTTGTTTAAATTATGCAAGTTAGTGACATTACATGATGCCTGATGCCTATGAGAGAACCTTACCCAGAAGTTAGCAGCTCCAGCGAAGGTGAGAGACCGAAGGTCTGTGAGACTATCGCACATCTGTTGTCATCAGCGCACAGGGCAGCCAGAACCTGTGTGGCAAGGGGGAAAATATAGTTCAAATATTGTGGGAATGAGACTGAAATCGTTTTGTCTAAACGTTTTCCAAGCAACTGCAGGTCTCGTACTACCAGGGAACGGATTTCCATATTACCAGCTATGCGTGGAGGTGCCACCTACTGTGTACATCCATATAACACTAAGGAGAACAAAAGCTGAGTGGTTTGCACTGCGTCCACACAGCAAGCGCTCGAGAGGATGTTCATGGGGTGATCGATTGTTCAACTAGAGATTACCCTGTTGTGTTCAACGTAACATTTATGCTGGGCCAATTTCGACACTTCAAATTTATGATTTACGCATTGGAAGCTTAACTCGTAGCGTAAATTGCACTTTCGATACGCCGAAGGACACAAATAAATGCGAATAAGTGGTTAATTAATTTTCCTTGTTGTAGAACCATGTCATGGCCATACCAGGGTTAAAACTAACAAGCAAACACACTGTGCTGATAGATCAGTAAGGTGATATCCGATTACTTTACCGGAAGACATTTAAGTTAAAGTTTCTTCTCTTCGTGCGTCACGTTATACTTTGTCTATGCGCGAACTTGCCTTGAGGGACAGCATCACGATCTCATCTGTCGTCTCCTGGAGAACGTAAACTAGAAAGTTGAGCAGCGTCTGGTCCTGCAACACGTTAGAATGAGGACTGCTTGAATCAGCTCTGGTCAACAACGATATAGGGCGCTTCGTGCTTATGACATAATAATACGAGGAGTGAAGAAAAAAAGAAGAAAGCGCATCTACTTTACCTGGCATAGCAGATCCCGCTGCTCTTCTTCATCCATAAGCGTCTCGTAAAGCAACAACAAGTCTTTGGCGGCTCCCAAATTCATGGAAGTCCTGCAAGGACAGAAATATGGGTCAATCGGGCCTCTGACACGCTTATTCGCACCGAAATACTTACATGACCGGCGTCGATTCTCTAAATTCAGTTTCAAAACCAATGCCTCTTGCGTGCGCTACAGCCATCAAAACCTAATTCGGGACGTGTTGTCAAAAATTAAAACACTAAGCTTTTCTGTAATAAAAGACGCGTTAGAAAGCAACCAGTTAGTTGCAACTTCAATTTTACTTCTCCTTGTTTAAAAATTTTGCATGGCTGAGTTTTGGAAAGCGCAGCGCGTGCACCGCATATTGATCTGCATCTCCTTTTCCCATTCTTCCCAGCCGGCATCAGGATCGGGCGCCATGCTTTGAATCATCGGCGTTGTGACTGGACTGCTCGCGCGATCCGGTAGGGTTGAACGTCCCCATGTATTTGCAGGGAGGAACCGACGCAAAGGTTCAGTTGGAGTCCGACAAGTGCGCAAGTTGACTGCACCAGAAGCGACGAACCAGCGCTGTCTCCCTTACACCGCAGCCTGCACGGCATTCAGGTAGGCAACGGCGCGCTTATCGCTTCGTTTTGCGCCGACCGAAAAACACGTTACAACTACGCGTCTGCATCATTACGCCGTCTGCTTTTCTTCCAGTACCTCGCTAGCCACAAATAAAGCTAACGCGCTCGCGTGATCCTTAAAGCACTTCGTAGGGAACTTGAAATTTTGCCCGCTATATGCATGTTGATTGGGAACTGCAGTTGTCAAAATGAAAATTAGGGGGGGAAAGAAACGCGGATGAAGGGAAGTCGACGGGAGATCTTTCTCTCATCTGCCAGTGCAAACACGTAGTACTGCAAATTTGTCAGTACTACGTCAGGTCATGGAAGATCGTAAGCTTTCCGTAATGTAGAGGCATGGGGCAGCGCCTTGCGTCAACTCCACGATCGTAACTTCCTAACTTACTGGACGCTCGTTGTAAGTGACGCTTCCAACGAGATTCCAACCACATCAGCACTAAAATGGGCGCCCAAAATAAACTTGGCCAGCTGCGTTGAATTGTGTGTGTGCTCCCCCCCCCCTTTTTTTTTATAGATATGGAACGAGGGTGTGTATAGTTTGGTCGTCCCGCTCAGACTTTGTGACCAGTGTCAGAGCACATATTACGCACTGACACCGTGACTATGGCGTTTTGCTTTTGAGCATATGGCCGTGTATCCATTCGATTGATCAACCAAATCCGCGACAGAATGGTTGTTTGCATGCCATGCTTTGGTAGCACGCTCAAGAAGCCCAGGCTGTCAGAACCTCGAGTTCTCCACTTCGACGCCTCTCCCAACTCCCATGTTGCTGTGATTAATTTCGCGGCGATATTCCTAAGTGCTGGTCACTTAACTACGCAATTGTCGCAAGTCCTTTATAGTTCCAAGTGTTGAGCGCCTAACCAGGGGTATCGCCGTTTCTCCCTTTTTTCTTTTTTTTGCACCAGAATGTCGGCAAAGCAGAAGTCTCGGTACGAGGCACTCCCCTACCGATGTCTCACGTGGCTTTGCTCCAAGCTGGACATCCTCTCTGTGAGTGCTGCTTCATTGCTAGGCACCTTTTCTCCCTTTAAGAAACAACAAAATCTATTAGTTGACAACACAAGGTTTTCAAGCATGTAAACCTCAAATACATGGAATTTCTTCAAAGCCTGCTTTTTTATAGATCTTGTACAAAGCTGTAGAGCTCAGAGGTTACTTCTTTAGAGTGCATGTGAGTGCTGTGCCGCAGACCTGGAATCGCCCAGATGGTATGACGTTTTCTGCTGTGCACAAGGTCGCGAGTTTGGTTCCCAGATGTTGCGGCTACATTTCAGCGGAGGTGGAATGCAAGAATGCTTATGTACTTAGCTTTAGGTCTGCATCAAAGCCTCTCAGGTAGTCAAGATTAGCCCGGTGCAACATATTAATCTATTAAGGCATTCCTCAAAGCCAGTTAAGAGGAAGGTCTACCTGGGGGCTTACTTTGAATTTCCTGTTCGGATATACATGTGAAGCACAGAAATGCTCTTGTAATTAAATCTACTGCTGAACCAATGAGAATGAAATTTGTTGCATTTAAGAGAGAAGGCGAAATTCTACTGACTGTAGGAAACAGGATTTCGATTAGAGCCACAGATATTTAACAAAAATGCCCAACAATCACTAAGTAGAAAAATATATATACATGTTGCAGATCCCACGCACTTTGTAAACTGGTGTTATGCAAGGCACTTTGCAGGTAGCTGGTTGGCAAGCATTGTTCGGGTTTCTGCAAACCATTACCAGATGGACAAAGGTGCTTGTGTAAGGTGCATAATTATGTGTGCAATGACAGGAGCGCTCTTGAATATGTTTAGGCATTCTACGCCCCCTGTGCAACAGTATCACATGCCTATTCTGGAGGTTTGGCCAAGAACAGGGTAGCCCAAATATGTTAAGAATACCAAAGAAACCATTAAAGGGACACTGAAGACAAATATGAAGTTGATGTGGACTGTTTAAGTGTCACTCCAGATAACTCACAGCGCCTGTTTCATGTTAAGAAAAGAGTTTACGAGAAGATTGCGGCTGAAGGGTCCGAATAGCTCTATTGTAATTCAAATCTCCCACCACCCAAGCGGGGAGTGATCACTGCCCTTTGCTGCCGTCGGGGAGTAAAATGGCGCCCGGCAGATGGCAGTGCGTTTTTTTGCACGAAACACAAATGCATAGCCATTGAGAAACTGAGCTAAGACAAAGTGGTGGATTTGCTGCTGCAGCTGCTTTTGGTCAAGTGGCATGGGCCATTCGGGCATCCTGCGACATTTCATGGACCTAGAATTCTCTGGTAATTGCAGTTTGTGTGAGTTTAGCGAGCTAGCAAAACCAGCGCAGCACTAGGTGTTAAGAAAACTTCTGAAACGTGAAAGCACGGGTGGCACAGAGTCGAGCGAAAATGAAACCTTTCGAGCGCCTGCATCGTTGTCAAGGATAACATGGTAAGGTCAATGAGGTATGTTTTTCTAAAAATGAAATAGAACTGGACAAGTAGCATTTTTTTGTTTCGTCTTATATTGCAATACAATTAAGTTTTTATAAAGGGTGGTTGAGAACTAGTGACTGAATTTAAATGAGGAGTGCCTTTGTCATCTGGCAAGTACTTGAATGTCCCGGGGGAGTCTCTAATCGTGTCCTGCATTTACCTCAATTCCTCGATTACTTAAGCTCTGTTCGCAATAATATTGATGCCTTAGAGATTCTCAAGCACTAATCTGTAACTTTAGCTGGACTTAACATTTGCCTTTAGTGTCCCTTTACATATGCACTAATCCATGAATGTCTGTGTACCTTTAGAGGTATCTGCAAGCCAACGTTATGGTACGTAGAGGTTTAGTGCCACAATTTAACGTTTAATTATGCAGAACATTCACTCATTGGCACTAGTACTTCATAGGTCAGAATTCTGTGCTATATGAGGCAGAGCGTCCATTGGCACACACCAGAACGGTGTGACCCAAATATCATAAATCAAAGAAGGCGTTTAATTTAATGTGCTGTCTCATGAAGAGGTGTAATAAGGACAATACTTGTGCTAGTTGGTTGCAATCCATATTCAGACAGCAGTGCAGAACATTGACGCAAGACATATGTTGAATTCCAATGGCGGAGTCGGAGCAGCCGACGGACTCCGCGAGCGAGCACTCGACTCAGGCGCAGAGCAACACCTCTGGATCCGCGAGTGGAACACAACCTGCGCCGCCGGAGCAAGGCGGAAGCGGAAGTTCTATCACAGAGTTACCCAGGATACCTTGCGTGTTGTCATTTCCTTCCGCTGTTTGCTCCCAGCACCGCCGCACCGGTCACTTGTCTCTTCAGCGCCGGTCACCTGTTGTTTTTTTTTTAAAAGTGCGGAATGGATATCTCGCCAAGCGTGCAGCAGCTTTTGCTTCCTCGCGAGTGGCGCCTCCGGTGGCCGGTGGCGCCTCCCAGCAGACAAACGTGGTAAAGGAAATACGTCACGCAGGGTTCCGGTCCACTCCGCCGATTTTGGCGGAGCATCTTTTTTCTGCTCCACGGAGTGACTCCCGCTCTGAATCCCCTCCGACTCTCTCATTGGAACACCTTATCCCGCCCTCACTCTGCCATTGGAACAAACTTGCTCCGAAACGAGCAGAAAAACTTGCTCCGACTCCGCCATTGGAATTCAACAATAGTGTCTTGTGTTCTTTTGTTGCATCAGTGTTCTGTGCTGACATTCAAATGTCCACAAATAGGTTTTTGTGTGTTGGAGATACCCGTGAGCCAAAATAATATGTACAGGTTTTAAAGAAAAGCTTTTGGATACTCTACCAAGTTTTCTTGGTGGTCGTCTGGTGCATTCCAAGCACAGTGCATACTCAAGCATGAATGCATCAAATCATGCTAAGCGATGCGCTCACATGGAGGGGTGGCATATCTCGAGCATAACGCATTTGTCGCGCAAAACGCCAAGTCATACCCAAAAATGTACTCGAGCATGAATGCATAAATCATGCCAATTAACACGCTCACATGGAAGTGTTTATGGGTAATCTTGTGGTATAAATCCGAGTGGTGGTGAGACGAGACCACCAGAGATGCTTAGGCAGAACTTCTGAAGATGCAGAAAGCCAGAAAACATCAGTGCTATGCAGCAAGTGTCAGGTGTTGGTGTCAGGCCACATCTGTCCAGACACATTGAAAGCTTTGTATTCTCACTTTTTGTACGCAGGCATCGGACCTCTGCAAATTCTTTAATGCGATTTATTGTTTAATTATACGCATTAGCGGACTCGCGCTGACTTTCCCTAGTTAGTCGGTACGAATTCAACCATATTACGCAGCTCGCCGCGCCAAGAAACTCTGGGATCAAGCCCAAAATGCCTCACATAAAAGCAGTCTGTTATAGCATTTCAAGTGGACAAGTGGGATATAGCTTACAAGTTTATAGAATTTATGAGTATATCAGGGTGTCTGCCAACCGGGAAAACCGGGAAAACCGGGAATTCTCAGGGATTTTTAGTGGTCTGGAAAAACTCAGGGAATTTCTGCCTCTATCAGGGAAAATTAGCTGTAATATTATTGAAAGGTCGAAAATCGCGGTAATGCTGGCTCGAGTAACAGACAGGAATTGTAACGAATCGTCTTTGACGCCCTGTCGTCGGGTGGAGGAGTTGCCAGTGTAGAGTCAACGACCGACTTTCCGGATTCCCGATAATTTGGACGGCTTCGCGGCACCACCACGTACCCCATAGAGTCAATATATCAGAACGTGGGAAATTTCGGACGCAAGAACTCTTTGCTGTCCGATTTTCCGGACGTTCTGCATGACCACAGGTCCGAAACGGCATTAATCAAAGCCACCACCGTTGCCATTTTGATTGCCTTGCCGCCTCGAACCGGCGCTATCGCACTCAGGTCCGCTGGCAGCCGCAGCCACCACTGCCGCAACGCTACGCCTAGCTGCCTCGACGTTCGCTATTAAGCTTCTTGCCGTTCGGTGCCGTGTTTCTTCATTTCTCCGCTGTCAGCAATAATTAAGGCTTTGAAGCTCGGAAAGCACGGTGCATTCCATAATGCTGGTTTTTGAAAATTAGTTTCGCCTGAGTACAGTTGTGTAATGCGGTGAAGCACTAACAAAAGTATTGCGGTGAAGCTTAACAAGCGTAGGAAGGGTCAATTGTCACGGGACACAGTATGCATTCCTTAGTTTTACACGCGTGCATCCGCCCTCTCCTGTCACAGTAGGAGCACCGCGATGCCTAATAAGTGTACTGACAGGCATTGAGAGCTTTTCCAGACGTGCCTGTGTCGATTTGAGGCCTTAAGAGCAGTAAAAGACATGCATTTATTTTTCGGACTGCCTGATTTACTGCCTGATTTTTCGGAAGTTTTCGCGGCCCCTAGTGGGTCAGGAAAATTGGACGTTGACTCTAAACTGACCAAGAGTATGCTTCAAATCGTCCGTAGTGTGAACGCGCGACAAGAGGAGCACGAGAACAGAAAGGACCGACGCATTGAAGAATCAACGGGGAATGAAATATGCGAGCGCTTCTTTGAAGGAGCCTAAGCTCAAAAAACACTCTTGGCTGACGCCGAGATGCAGGCGTCCCTCATACAAACCAAAATAAACTCTTTAAAGCAGTGAAACACAACACTGAGGCGTCGTGCGCGGGCTGAGAGTATGTCAGGACAGTTGAGGTTGACTTACGAGCTGTTGAGAGAGACTCTCAATTGTGACAAATTCCGACCTCATACCACTGAGCTTGCTATCAATTTGTATAAACAGCTCATATGCGAAAATATTTGCTTCTGTATGCATCTCCTTTTTATTTGTATTTGAGAATGTCTGAATCGATTTGGAATTTCTTTCGAAGACATCTTATTTGCTCTGCATTTTACTAACCCCTTCTTTCTATTCTTCTTTTGTATAACATAAACACTGCTCCTTAGTATTCAAATTGGATTAAGTCGGTTCTTTTAAAAAAAATTTTTCATATGCTTACTAAAGAGTGACAGCATCGGACGATAATGGTTCCAGCCCGTTTTGACATAAAGCATAGTTCTGCATCACTCGGGGAATTTCGCAAAGGCACTCAGGGAAAACCTGGAAAACTCAGGGAATATGGAAATGTCAACTTGGTAAACACCCTGGTATATAGAATTTATAGCTTACATTAAATTGTTATTGTTTACAATGGCTTTGTAAAAGTCTTCTTTCACACCAATGGTCTGTTACACTTTTGTGTGTAATACATGATTATTTTCCACTTTAGATGTTTCAGTAAGTGTACAGAATTGTTATTATTATTAATATTGCTGAGTTAGAGTTGTAAACCCGATAGTAGTGGCATTTCTTAAATCTTGCTATTTTGAAATTTCTTTTTCTTTAAAAGTTTATGGCCTAAATAAAGAAAGCTACTTCCTACATTTGACAGAATTGGACTTTTTCTTTTAAATGCACCAAACCTTGTCAATTGTGGTGTAGTGGATAGATAGCAGCTCCTGAGGTGCAGCTTCTCCTTGAACCCTATAACTTTTTGTGAACATAGGAAAGTGACATCTGGCTATGTGTGCTGGGTCCAAAACATGGCGAGTGCGTAGCCTGTAGTACCATGTGGCTACAGTGCATTCAGTACACCACCTGCCTTTAACGGGAACAGGCAATTAAAAAAAAATACAGTGCAGTGAGGGTAATGTTTTTCTTGCGGAATTTCATTTCAGCCACAAAACTATGCCATGAGTGAATTAGCTAGCACACTTGCTGTGTTCGTGGAGTGGTCTTTTGGAAGCTGGCAGAAGTTGAAGCACTTCAGAATGGTTTGTTTGTTTGTTTGTTCATATTGTGAATTGCTTCTCACTAATACATAGTGAACACACCCATCTTGTTGCATGAAACTACAGAGGAAACCCGTACAGGTTTCCCAGAAAGAAAGCTTCGCAGTTGAAAGAGATTCGTCCTGGTCCGGGATTCAAGCCCGAGATCAACGCCTTTCTGGGGCGGTCACTCTACCATCGGAGCTCACCAGAAGGCTAGCAGGTCGAATCCCAGACCAGGATGAATTGTTCTTTAATTGCAAAGCTTTCCGTGTGAGAAACCCGTATGGCTTTCCTCTGTAGCTTCGTGCTACAAGACAGGTGGACGTCAATATTTTCCTTTCATGAACTTTCCTCCACCGTACAGGCTTCCGTGAAACTTATTTGCCACTGATACATAATATGGAAAAAATCCTTCATGCATGATGTCTGCATTCGTTTGGCAAAACATGTTAAAGGAGTGGTGATCCGCAATAATTTCGTTGCTGCTTTTCTTATTTTTGCTGTTATTGTTTGTATTCTTGAGAGCCCCCCTTTGCAGTCTCTCTTATTGACCCAGTGTTTGTTCGAACAGTTCTTTTAGAATTAGCGTTTCTTCAAACAAAAAAGCCACCTATGGTCTTGACAGGATCTGTGACTCTGCATTAGAATTGGTAGCATGCAATGCAACTGCAGACTCATTATGGTACTGGTCCCTCCCAAAACTACAGAGGGAAGATTACATTTAAGAAGAGTTTGTGATAGGTGCAAAGCAAAATAAAATGCCAGACGTTGTAAACCGATCACAAGCCAATCAGGGAATAAATGATCATTCATCGTGATGCCACCTTTCTGGTCCAAGTATTTATTTTTAAAAGGGAGCTTTAGCTCAGGTCCGACACCGATGCGGCCTATTTAAATAATGTAAAACGCAGAAATGCTTTTCTGATATAACTACTGGACTGATACTAACTCAACTTGTTGCATTTGAGAGAGAGAGTTCAGTTCTAGTGACTATTGGAAGTGGAATTTTTATTTAGGGTTTAAAATCTTTGACAAAAATTGGCAAGCTTAAACAGAAAATAGAAGCATAAGACATTCAAATTATTTTTCTCGAACAGTCGTGTTCAATTCGATCAGACAATTTCCCTATTGGAACACCTCTACATATTCCCAATTCCGGCCCGAGATTTGCCGGCTTGGTTAGGTCAGCCGAGACGTGAAAAGAAGCATGCGTGTGCATTCTGCATATTGTTTATTGTGCATGCGTTGCCCAATCAAAACTTATTTGCTGAAAGGTGAAGCAATTTTGACTTTCGTCGTGGAATCAAATCCCAGCCACAGTGGTTGCATTTCGATTGAGGCGAAATGCAAAAACTCTCGTACCTTGCATCGGGTGCACGTTAAAGAATTCCATAGACCCTCACTATGGCATGCCTCATAACCAGAGCGTGGATATGGGACATACAACCCCAGAGTTGATTGAGTTTTCTTTTTGTGTGCTTGCCCAGCCGTCGACGTCAACAGAGTCTACTTCCCTGAGGCCGCCCTCTGTCGACTTTGGCAGTGTCAGTCGATTGCAGTCACCTGTGCCCAGGAGGGAGGGGGTCATGCTCAGGTGACACAGCCAGCTTTCTTTAAGATTCTTGTGTAGCATTATTTGTGTGTTATCTGTGCAGACTTGCTTCTTTCACTGAGTAGACGAAAGTGAAAGGCAAAAGAAGAGCAAGATGACAATAGGAAGTACTCGGCAGCATTTGTCTCGTATAAGACAACGTCAAAAGGTAGTCAATGAAAGAAAGTAAGCTGTAACACCTCTTACGGACAAGTGGTATCCGCAAGCAACAAACACACTGTAAAATTGTTTTTTCTTGTTACTTTTGGTATTGTGTACGGAGTTTCTGGCCGAATGTATCCGGCCAACACTGGAATGACAGACAGCAAGTGTCATTTGTCGGTTTAGAGTGCGAACACAGGACCAGGAATAACTTTGGTGCACTCAACTCACTTTCTTTTGAAAGCACAGTTGGAGGAGGCAGATCAATGCAAGATCAGTGGCGACGTAAAACAAGTTCAGTGCACACCTAAGGCTCGCATATGATGAGAGCTGTGTGTAAAAGCTGTAAACAAAGCCATAGGTGGGTTTGGGGTGAAGCTTGTTCCTAGTGTTTTGTCTCATGTTGTGCCCCCCTTGTGCTGAAATAGTTTTCTCAATATATTGTTCCTTTTCGTTGAATATGCTTATTCTGTGTAATTTGCGCATTTAGATGAAAAATATACATCTTCTTGAGGTATTTACATGTCTCTTTCTTAAAAGGTTAATGCATTTCACATGCTGCAAGTGTCGCACTGTGCTGTTCGTGGTGTTCGATAGGGAATGCGTGAAATTATGCAAGTGTGCTTCCCCACGCATTACCACGCTTGCCATTTTTTATGATTTTGTTCAATTTTTGTGCTTGTTTACAAATGTGTGGGGCAGCGTGGAACAGCCTACTTCCAGTGTTTTGCATCTACCCTCATGTTGTCCACCATAATGGCGGTGTTCTGCCGCAGAGCTCGAGGTTGCAGGTTCAATTCCTGGCCATCGCAGCCGCATTCAAATAAAGGCGGAATGCTCGTCTGCTGTAGAGAATCCCAGTCGGTCAGAATTAATCTTGGGCATTTCTCACTACAGACACTAAAATTCCACTTCTTGCTTCTCTGGGTAGTGGTCAACTCGGTAATTGTGGTACAAAGATGCAATTGCTTAAGCACATCACAAGTAATTAATTACAGCGCCTTTCACTCAACCTGTTAAAAAGGCATGCCAAACGCAGCGACGATTTGGACATGAAAAAGGAGACTTTGCATCATAAAGAGTGGTGCCCCGTGCAAACCCATCCACTCCCCCCCATTTGGCTATGCTCTTTGCAGTCACATGGTGGCACTAACAACTCAAAAGCCTGCCAGTCAGCCCGGCGTTGTAGTTAAAGTACGTGCAATGACTGTGCCAAAGAATGGGCTTAATTGGCCTCTCCAGTTGGGCACTTTGCAACGTAGTCAGTGTGTGAGTACGTGTCGCTGGTGTTCTGGTGCCATGAGAGCGCCACATCAGGTTTCGATGATTTGAATAGCCTCCTTTTTCATGTTCGAAATCACATTGCACTTTCACGCATTTCGAACAGGTTTAAATAGGTAACATAATTGTTTGTTTTGCTCTAAAAAAATTGAGGCTTCGTAGCGTGACTACTGGGGCGACAGTTATAAAATAAAGAAATGATAACAAGAAATTTTTTTTGTACGAGTGCTCCTTAAACGTCAACTGATCAGTCAATTGTCAGGGTTGCTTTTCAGGTAGCCAAAACAGAATAGCTTTGCCCAGTTGACTGAAGACAGTGACTGAGTTGAGGAGGTTGACTGAGGAGGTTTGGGTAAACCCGGGGACAGGTGCTACAGGAGCAACTCCGGCCTGAAGGGAAGCTGCCTGCGGCCCCTGGGGCCGTGCGGGTCGCGTGCCAGCAGCGACACGGCCAGCCGCCAATGCAGCCCCATCCCCGAGAGCGTGGAAAGTGACATCTCACTTCTCAAGGAGGAAGTGGCATCCCTCAGGAAGCAGTTCGAGGAGCTGGTCGTCTCGCAGAAAGGCAAGCAAGGGAGGAGGGCCAAGCTTATCATTGAGGTGCAGAAAACATGGGCACGGCGACGCCCATTGTTGAGCCTTTTATCTGCGGTGGGGCGGCAGCAGCACATCTGTGATTCCAGAAAACTTCCAGCCATCAGCAGTGGTTGAGCACGAAATGTCCCCGTAGCTGATATTCTGACAGGGGAACTTGTCACCTTGTCTGACAACTAAAAGTTCCCTTGTTAGAGCATTGGCGGCACTGACATTCCTTGTTCAATCACTTCAAGCCTCCATCTTCTTGTGAGCTTCTGTTTTGTTAGTAAAACTTCCAGTAGCATAGTTTTTTAGCACTCATGTACGCCACAAAAAAAAATGTGTTTTTCGAATGCTCGTGACTCGAAACGACGCATGTGAGAACGAAGATTATGAAGTGAGGAAGTGCAGGCATGAGTACGCAGCAGTAAACTAGGCAAAGGGGGAATAGTCCCGAAGTACGGCAGTATGCCACCATAGAGCGAAGCGAAAAAATCAGTTTTGGCAGATGCTGAGTGGCGGCACCACCATAAAACTTTTCTCTAGGGGTGTGTGAATGTTCGATAAAAAAAACTCAGCCGTGGTTGGTGCTTTGACGCACGCAGCATCCCCGTGGTGCACAATCTGTTTCGGTACAAGGTTCAACCAGGTCGATGGGACCGATGAAAATTATTGGCGCGATGCAGACAGGGGGAACAAGCAAGATAAGCACTGCCTATGGAAAGCGCGACAGCATATGTCAAAATCTGGACACTTGGCTGCTGGAAGCAGTGGCGTAACCAGATTTTTTTTGGGTGGGGGAGGGGGGGTCACACACTTGACTGGGGACAGGGAGGGAAGAGAATTGGTGGGCAGGCCCTCCCTCCCTGGTTACGCCACTGACGGCAAGGCACGCAGGTTTGCGCAGTTCGGAGGTTTCTACCCAGTGTGCTTCAAGTGCACAGGCAAACTTTACACACATGTTTGTGGTAATTACCAGCCAATCGTACCTGTACTCAAATGCCGCTTTAACGGTCGTCAGTCTAACCTGCACACGTGACCTCGCAACCTATCTCTGATGAACCACTTATAGGAACACATTAGTGACAAGCTTTCCATGACAGCTTGCGCCGCGCTATTGTACCGGCCAGTGGTGAGTTTTCCTCACCGCCACATTGTCCAGCCCGTTTGGCCTAATCAGAGCTGCGTCATCGAGTGTCGGTGACTGAAGTTGCAGTTTCATACTGACTCAATGCAGATCTATTCGCAGTGGTCACACGACACTCGGAAATCTGACAAGCCGCTTCACCAATGTGAGTGAGTGTACAAGGTGACCGTTGTTCATGGCCTCCATCCTTTCGAAACGCTGTACAGTGGCGCCTTGTTCTGAACGCTGTTCTTTGGCGCACATCGGTCTCTTTTCATAGCTTCAAGCAAGCCATCACCTGACAAGCTCTGTGTTTACATGGCAGGCTTGAAAATGCCGTGTGACTGGTGTGTTGACCCCCAGCTGCAGATGCATTTACGCAGCAGGAAGGAAGGAGTAGAGGGGTCGTGTCGCACGAACTTGCAGTGGGCCTGCTGATTTAAGAACTTATGACAGGTAACACATGACACCGAAACGGAAAGTCAAAAGATGCCCGCTCTTTATCGTCTGCGCCCACCACGGTGGACCCATGCATCGCCGATGGCTGCACAGAGCGTTGCCAAGGCACACTGTGCAGTTCCCCGCTTTTGTCTGTCGCGCAGATTGGATTTAATGAGCTGATGATAACCCACTGACACCACTTACCTTAATGATAGAAAAACCCTTCTGTTTCCTGGAAGAAAATGGGAAGCAACACTTTCTAAGCAATAAAGATTGCCGTTGGGCACAGTATGGCTTACTACTAAACTGAGAACATCATTGGCATACAGGACAACATAACTTCTCTATTTCTTCAGTTTCAGAGGGGAAAATGCACTTGATTCTATTCAACGGACATCCTATCAATAAAGAAATACATTACAGACTTCCTTATAAAAATTGATTTATCTGTGCTGGCACACTAATTTGATGTTTCCTTTAATAAGAGTAGACCATACTGTACATCTGTATTCCCAGGTCCCTAAATTACTGACAGCTAGCAACATTCTTGGTACGTAACTCCCAAGCATGTGGAGCAATGTGTGAAATTTTCTGATATTCGATTCCATATGCAGCTTTTCTTTTCCTTGGTCAAACTTGAGATTCGGCTTGAAATCCACTATTCGGTATTTGCACGTCCCTAATTTTTTTTAGAAGTCACGGAAGGGTCAGCACCTGCATTGCTACACTGGGTGGCGTTTTGTTCCAGAAAAGTACTTTTTTTTTTTACTTTTTTTCACTCATCTTGTAGTCGCCGTACATATGTGGTCATGGCCAGTTGGGATTTGTTTTCGCTGCCGCACATGTACGGTGACGACTGTCAAAGGGTTAAGAGGTGAGATATCTCCAGGTGGTGGAAATTAATTCTAGTGCACCCACCTCTGTCTCTTATAGCCCCAGAAGAAGGGGAACTGAGGGGCTCGATTTTGTTAGTCATGACCATTGTCTGTTGGTGTTACATGGTGTTATCGCCTCAGTGTTCCTTTGGGACGCTAAACCGCATCAGTCAGTCAGTCAATCAATCAACCATCTGTCTTTGCAGATGCTGAGGTGCGCAGAAGCGCCTCAGCCATGTATGCTCCCACTGGAGCTGTCCTGCCACCACCACCACCGCCACCACCGTCGCTGCCACCTCCTCCGCCCCCACCACCACCACCTCCAAGCTTTTTTGCGCCCGCTCAAAAGGTTATTGTCCGCAAGGTACGTGCCTCAGATTTGTTATTTGTTTACACTACTAGCATGAGGGGCATTTGTAAAGTTTGTATTGTTGCACTGAAAAGAAAAAGAGAAGCAAAAAAAAAAAGAGACAATGCCAATAATTAGGCTTAGAAGCAAGTTTACTCTGTCCTTTTGTTATCTAGTTATCAAAGCTTGACATTTTTTCTGCTTCTGGTGAAATCTGTAAGGATCACTTTCTCTAGACCCCCCTGTTTGGAATGTTCAGGACTTCGCCAGCTTAGCTGGCAATAAAATCCCACTTAAGCTCAGAAATATCACTTGAGCTCAGTTAAGAAAATGGATAGTAAATGTTACTAAAATAGCTGCAAAAAAAGCTGTAAGGCGAGCAGTCACACGGATATTTAATTATCAGGTGGGCACAACATTACTCCCAAAAGAGTGCGTGCCGTGCTGGGAGCTGTTTCAGTGATACTGTCACCTTCTCTCTTTAAAGGGACACTAAAAGGAAAAACAATTTGATCTGTGTTACTAAATTGCCCTTCTGCAATACTAAAAAGAAAAAGCCACTTTTACTGTGAACAAGGTTTGACAAGTGAGAAAATACAAAGGCAAAACAGGTGGTTCTGACGGAAGTTCCTGCATCAGCTGGTTCTGACATCATCATGGATTTTGACGGCGTCTGCTCAAGCTTAGTTAATTTTTATGATTTTTTTTATTGGTAACTGAGCCACAGAAAATCTGGCATGTTCTGTGTTTACTGAGCCACAACAGCAAAAAGAAAGAAAAAAAAAAGAACATAAAATTTATGATGCCACATTGACATATTGCACTGGGGTTTTGGGACGAAATTCAGGACCTGGAATCGACCTTCGTTTTCTCGTCTAGGTCTACGCAAATATATATGATAATTTCTGATAATGAATTGAATAGTTGGTATTTGTGAATGTGGATATTTTTCGAATAGGCTTAATCCTCTATTGTGCGCAATAAAACATGCGATTCAAGCAAAGGTGCGATAAATTTAATCCCAGCTGCCGTAATAGACAGAAAGCACAAGAAGTTCGGTTGAGGAGCTCACAACTTTTGCTCAGGGAGCCAGAGTTTTTCTTCAGAACTAGGAGCATTTTCACTTTGCAAAGAATGCCAGACGTGCCAACAAACTGTGTATCTGCTCTGAATGCTCCATTTAAACTTGTATTAAACAACGCTTCATAACGTGCAATGTTAAGAGAGAAAGTTGCCAACTTTGTGAACATTATGATGTGAACGTTGTTTTATGTTAATGGTGAAAACTGCTGCCTTATTCGCAAACTATTCGATATATGATTAGATTTGTTTCTGGCACTATCTGATCCACATTCAATTCAGCCTAAGAAATTATTTTGTGGACACCCCTATTTCTGTCTAATTTACCTATTACAGCAAGAACAACAACAGTTTTGAAAGAATCTGCACCGATTGAGGGTTTGTCCTTAGTGTCCCTTTAAAATATGCAGAAATGTACCGGTAGCACAGCCGCAAGCCGCACGCGCTGTATTTGAAGCAGTGAGCAGACATGTCGATTTGGGCCTAGCCAAATCTTGTTGCTGCGTCACTTCTAGGGACCTGTAATGGAGGTGCTTTTACCACCTCGCAATACGGCAAAGATGGATTTCTGTGAGTTGTTACTGATGCATCTGTTCGGGCACAGAATGTTGCGCTGAGCCTTCTTTATAACTACAATATTACAGGAAATATTTTTTTTACTCAAGGCAAAATTTCACTGCAGCTAGCCTTCAAATTTCCTTAAACAGTTTGTCATCACAGTAGAAGCAGTTTTGAAACATTTTTCACTTTGTGGAGGGATAAAAGGGTGTCACTAAGACCACACATAATAGCTCACTAGTTAATAATTGTAGTTATTTTATAATTATTTGATAAGTGAAGAACTGGGCACATGCTTCGCTAGCAAGGGGTGCTACCTAGATGACAAGAAATGTCAACCTGCTGGAACCTAGCAATCCAAATGCATCGTGCTTGTTTGCTGATTTATTTAGTGTTAATTTTACCAGCACTCTTGAAGCTGCTACCATTTGAGCTTACTTTTCTCACGCACAGGCTTTGTCCAAAAGTTGAACAATAGACTTGGAGACTTTTTCATGTGTGTCTCCTGCTGAGCTGAATGGCCATAAATTTTCCGTGAAATTGTCACTGCTCTACTGCAATCACTGTCCTACACTTCCAATATGCAGCAACGCCCCCGGGACCCATCGACAGCGCAGGCAGAGAAGTCTCACGAGGCAATGCTTGCCGAGGTGCTCAAGGGGCTTGGAACGGTCAAGCTAAAGAAAGTTGAAAAGTGAGAGCGCTGGTGTTGCGTTAACATTGTTGCATGTTTGTGTGTGTATGTGTGCTAAGCTAGTGAATATATGGACTGGACTTACGGCAGTCTTGATGGTGCTGCAGCCGGAGTTATGTAATTATATACCTTTTTGGCGCATTGTGGTTAGTCTCACCAATTATGTGCCATGCATCAAAGGCTAAGGCTCCTTTAAAAGAACTAACCAATAACGAGAACCATCTGCATGTTCTACTGCATTCTATTGCATGCTACTAATACTTCCATGATGCTTCCGTTCAGTTGGCACTGTACAGAAGGCAGTAAGAGACAGACAATGGTGGAGGCATGGGAAATAGCGCAAGAAAACATGGACGCAGACATCAAAGGCGTAAGAAGAACGCCGACTAGCAGCTGTCGTTGTTTCTTGTGCAAACGGTCAAGTTCTTTGGTAGGTCAACAACTTAGTGGTCCTCGATTGCGGCCAGAGTGTTCCAGCAACTTAAATTTAAAATATTTTAAGCATTGACGTAATAGTTCTGTGGAAACCCGCAAGGTGGAAAGAGATAACTAATTAAGGAAAAATGAGACATCCACCCACTCGTAGCAATTGCTACAAAGGAAACCCATACGGGTTCCTCAAAAGAAAAGCCTCACAGTTGAAAAGAAATTGTCCTGGTCCAGAACTCGAACCCGGGACTATTGCCTTTCCAGGGCAGCCGCTCTACCATCTGAGCTAACCAGGCGGCTAGCAGATGGCAGGGCAAAATCAAACTTGTCAACAACTACTCCACCTTGCAGGTTTCCGCAGAACTATAACGTCAATCTCTTGCCTTTGCTTCAACTAGTTGTCGAAAACAGGGTCAAAGCCCAGTTAAAAATAATAATAAAAAGCAGCAGATCTTACGCACTGTGGGAATCGATGTAAGCGAAGCTTTCTGTGATGCTTGCTTTGATTGACAATAATTAGTGGTAATGTTGATGGTGAAAGCTTAATTTCTTCAATGTTTAGCCTAACATGAGAGTGGTGAGTTGACGTTAAACGTTACCTTGCATGCACCACTGCTGTTTGTATGTGTACTATATAGAACACACAGAAAGAGGTGTTTGCTCGAGGCGTTGCTGTGTGCCATACTTCACAACCTCTGAAAGGGTTGAACATGGTCATTGCCTCACATGGCACCTCGCATCATCGCAGAAGTATTAAAGTTGAATTGGATTACGGGGCTGTACGTGCCAAAACAACAATCGGATTATGAGGCATGCCATAGTGGTGGACTCCGGATTAATTTTGACACCTTGATGTTCTTTAACGTGTCCCAAAATGTAAGTGCACGTGCATTGTTTATTTCACCCGTCGAAATGCGGCTGCTGGGGTCGGAATCAAATCCGCGACCTCTAGCAACCGCATAGCCGCAAAGCTACCGCAGTGGGCACAGAATTGTTGATTCGATGTGCGACTGCTTCCGTAGTGTCGCCTGGACCCTGTGGTGCGCTTTAATTAATGCGGTTTTGCTTCTGCATGCCCTGCGTAAGTTGTCGGCTTGACACATTTGCATGGTGTTTATTTTTCAGAAATAGCATAAACGTACTGTACCGTACCTTGAACGTAAGTTTATCGAGTTTCCCCGCAACCAGTGTCGTTTCTATTGACAAGTTCCGTCGCCTAAAGCTGGTGTGTAAGGCGACTCAATATGGCATCCATAGAGAGTATAGGAACCCCGGAGCACATGTACATCCTTCACGTCAGCTCATATTTGGCTTAGCGCTTCAAGATGGCTCTACCTTTTTCGCAATCACTGTCGCTGAGTGACATCATGCGTCACATAAATGCCTCAGAAACGTGGATACAGCGCCTCATTGAAGGGGAAGAGGTCAATGCCAAAAACATTTGTTGCGACATGAAGGCCTGCAGCCTGGAGGCCTGTCGCTGTGGAAGGGCTTTGCCTGCAGACGTCACATGCCCGGCAGAAGCTGCACGAGCTGGAATTTATGACCAGGAAGGTCCTATCAAGGAACGTTAGCTTGTCTTTTATCTTTTTCTTCGTGCTAATTGCAGCGGTCCACAAAACGTGCCTTTCGCGCATTGCCTTTTCGCGACAAAGAGTAATTTCACTGCTCTGTGATGCTTTCGAGCTCCTTTCACGGATTGAGTTGGTATGAGGAGATATTTATATTCGATAATTAAAGGAAACATGTCCCTAAGGTTATCACAACTGCGATTTTTCAGACATCTTTTTTGTATGTTGCTATGCTAGCACATGCAGATGTAAAGATAGACATGCCGTTTGTTTTATTTTTCGCTGGTACACTTGTGTTATCATTCGAGTGACGAGAAGTCACGACAGAAGCTTGTTGCGCTCACATCGCGAATTCGGTGCCTGTTTTCTATGCTCTACCAATCTTGTTTTCGGGGCCACTATAGCCGCAAAGCTTGGCCGCGCGTTGGCGCACGGCTTACAGCCCAGAATGTAAACACATGCTTTTCTGGCGAGACGATACAACAGTGACCATACTGCGGGTTGCATCCGGTGAAACACGGTCAAATACTTACTACACCAGCCCACGTAGGTCTACTGTAGCATTTCTCTAAAGCTGCGACAAAGTGCTACAAACATATCAGTTTTTATGTTAAATGCGCGTGTGTTCTCGTTGCGGTGGCCACAAGTGCACAAGTGCTCGAGCTTGGCCATGCGGAGGACACCGGGATGCAGCGAGAACGAAAATGTGCGTCTCTGGCGAAACGAGACACTGTGGCAACCACAGACCATGAGTTAATGCAGGCAAAACCTGAGCAAATGCTTCCAATGCTAACCCACATACTACATATACAGTGAAACCTCGTTAAACCATACTTGGCCGGAGCTCGGAAAAAGTACGTACTAAGCGGTAGTACTGTTTAACCGAAATAGCATATCACCCACTTATTAGCTGTCGAAAACGGAACACGGAGAGAGTGCGATGAAAGGGGAAAAAAACATGCAGTGTTTATTCACTTCGCGCGACAAAAGTGTTATTTTCGTTTGATGCCGCGGCGGCCTAGCACGACGATAGCGGCTTCAAACTTACTGAAGCTGTGGGCCAGCTTTTCAGCCAGCCCCCTCTTTTCGGCAAACACTGGCATGGCAGATTCCTCGTTGGCGTTACGTATTCTCTGTGCATGCACACAGTAATGCTGCAGAAGTCCCGGGGCGCCTTTTTCATTGCCGGGTGCCGGCGTTTGGAAAACTTTTCATTTGGAATAGAGTTACGTTATTGCGCCCCTGTTCTCGTCGCGGCGATTGCATTCTTGAGGCTGATGCAACGCGCAGCTTCTGCCACTGTCGGGCCTGAATCGCCCATGCTGTCACTTTCCGTGTCATCCTCACACCTGTCGCTAGCCGACACTTCGTCAACAGCAGAGGCAACGATGGCGAAAAGTCGAACCTCGTAGCCGACATCTCTTCGCGGCCGCAGCAGCGCTGTCAAGCAACTTCTTCACATTCCAAATGCCACACACCGTAGTCAACAGCAGATCCCTGTCGCGTGCCAGCGCCGACTTCTTCGTGTCACGTTCAATAGCACGGACGATGTCTAATTTTTCTTCTATGCTGAGCGCCCAGCGTCTTTTTTATCCGAGCTTTGGCATGAGGAGAGTCCTCACTAGCACGGCGCCACAACGCTCTCTGGCACGGCGTCGAAGTGATGTTGATGTTGATGTGGCTTCACGCGCAAACACACAGGGCGCGTGGAGGCCGTTGTTCCTATCTCTGAGGCTTATTGTTCTGCAGGGCCACCCGATGGAGACGATGCACCGCCATATTTGCGCGACGAAAAGTGGAAACGCTATGTTTTAACCTATGCGTACGCAATAAGCTGGTACGGTTTATGCGGATACAAAACACATTCTGTTCAATGGCCACTGAGTCGGGGATTTGACTCTACTACTTTTAAAATGAAACTACTGTTTAAGCGGGTACAGTTTAATGAGGCTTTACTGTACTTGGGATCAAAGCCACGCCATTGTTCGCACTGCTGAATTACACTGTCGTAAGCTCTATTTCTTCTAACGCATTCATTCTCTGTAGAAAAACAAATAAAAGAATGCACATAATCAAAGAACATTTGTTTTCTTTACGTGGCTCCAGAAAAAGTCACTGCTTATGAAATGCGCATTGCACACGTTTGCCTTGCCTGTTTCGATGTCTTTACCCTCTGCGTTTTTTATGCAAGACAGTTATAACAATGAAATTTTCTTGGCACTTGAATATTGTTGCAAGCGGGTTCGAATGTAAGTTTCGTCTACACTGTGCCTTTGCATTTTGTTGATCTTATACCATTAAACCTCAATATAACGAAGTTCTAGGTATAATGAAGTGTGTGTATGCGATTTCAGTATAATGAAATATCACTTTCGTCCCAGTGCTGGCGACGCTATCAGCCGCGGATGTGCAGCATGCGGAAGCGTGGCTGATTTCCCTTGAGAGGAAGCTTTAGCTCGAGTGCTCCTATCTAAATACATGTAAAAGGAGAATTCGTTTTGCTCGGCAACCACTGCACCAAATTTGACGAGGTTTCTTGCATTTAAAAGACAAACTTAAAATATAGTGACTGTTCATTTCGAATTTTTGAGTTAGGTCGTCAATTTTTTATTAAAAATTGGCAAAAATCGTAAATTTTCAAAAAACGAAACTATCAAGTTTTCAACTCTGTAACTCAACCACTAAAAATGATAATACAATTGTGTGAATTTCATCTAATAGTACATCTAAAGCGGACAAAATTGATATGTTACACATGAATATAAAAAAATTGAATCATAGGGAAATACAACTTTTGCAATACCGTTGTAACCAACGTAACAAATTCACGCAAGATGTAAAATGACATATTGAATTTGTCCGCTTTGAATGATCTAATGGATGCCGTTTACAGAACCGCGATATCAGTTCTTGATGCAGAGCTATGAATTTGTAAACTTCGTGCTTTTATTTTTTTCAAACGATCAAATATTTGAAAATTGTTATATGAAAATTCACGTCCTAAATCGAAATTCCGCTTCCAACAGTCACTAGAATTTAACTTTCTCTTTCAAATGCAACAAATTTAATCAAAATCTGCCCAGGGGTTATCTCATAAAAACGTTTTTGCGTTTTACATGTATTTGAATAGTCCGCGTCAGAGTTGGGTCCGAGCTAAAGCTTCGTCTTAATTCGTACCACTGATGTGAAGATATTGTCTATGGTGCACGAAACCATATCATAAGTCATCGACTTCTAAATTCATCAAAATGAATTGTTTTTTTCATTCAAATTGCTTTTTTTTTTATTTCCTGGTAATTTGGAAAATTCTGCGGCCCCTTTCCTCGGTTAAGAAAAATCGATCGGCGACTGTTTATTTGCATAAAAGGTAGAATTTCAATACAACGAAATTTCGATATAACGAAGCAAATTGGCAATTTTACCGACTTAGTTATATTGAGGCGTATAGGACAGACTTTAACCTGGTATGAACCTGGCGCAGACTCGAAGGTGCCTCAACAGGCATATAATGAACAGACATATAACATATGAAACAAGAGTGAAAGCGCAATATATGTTGAAGGCGCAAAAGATTGACCAACACGCAAGTCCCATTCTTACTACCTAGTCTTCTTTCTCCATCCTCGATTGGGGTACCTTTATTGCTCAACTTCCACGTTCTCTCAGCCTGGAGAAACAGATGCCGTCTCTAAAGGGCGCAGTCTCTGCACTGGCACTGTGAACTTCCAGTTCTCAGTTTCAGTGCAGCAGGCTGAAAGAAAAGTTCCACTATCAAGTGCTATCTTTTGAATGTAGCTAGCTAACATGTCAATTAGAAGAAAGAAAAGCTTGTGTGCGTTTCCAGTTCGCCGTGCAATAGTTAAGCCATAGTTCTCTGCTAAGGAGCTTGGAACATCGTTTGTGTGTGGTGCATCTGCAGGTCGCCAAGCGGCACTCCTCTGCGGAAGGGCATCGCAGAATCAGAATCGTCCACAAGTACAGATCCAGCCAGCATGCTGGCTAACGCACTCAAGAAGCGCTTTGTGCACATCCATCCACCGGACAGCTCGGACGACTCGGCTGCTGAGGCGTGGAGTCCCTCTTCACCAGACGTGCAGGTCAAGCGCAGGGTCGGTGTGGGAACAATTTGAATTCTTTTTCAATTTTCATCCAACCAAATGTCATCTGTGCTGTCGTCTTCTGCTGGTGCAAAAATTTTGCTCTTCCTGTATGGATGCTACAGAACTCTTGATTCACCTTTTTCGAGGGACCGCGGAAAACAAATGTAACAGCCTGGAAAACTGAACAGCAAGGAAGGCCCCAGATCACCACAGCAACGTCAGAAATAGCTCTGAATGGCTGCCAGTACAGTTATAAGACATCTCTGTGCTCATACTGTGACGGGAGACTGTGCTTGTATAATTGGTCACTTACTGTGTTCTATAACAGTAGCCCCTTTTTATTTCTAATATGTTTCGCTGCGTAACACGGGTGTATCTCAACGAAGCTTATTTTAGAGAACAGGCGTTAGCCACAATCATGCCGAGAAATCTTTAACAGGCATGGTGATGGCATACTTGGACATTTAGGGACGGCGCCGCGGGTGGGGCTTGACAGGCTTAGCCTTGAGTGCACACATATTGTCTTCGTAGCAGCATGCGAGAGTGAATTTGTCTCTGCAAAGTTAATTTATGCCTCCGCCATGCTCAAACGAAGCATAATATGTGGGGACATTACAGAGCAGTGATGTATGAAATGAGAACACATGTACATAAAAGCCAGTGGGATTTAGGTCAGGACTCGGTACCTTCAGTGAATGACCATGCCGTGGTCAGTGCCTTGGCGCACGATCTTTATCGGTACACCATTCGACCAGGTTGACCGGATCGTCTGAAACTATTAACGCTATGCGAACAGAGAGAACAGCAAAAGCAGTGCATGCATAAAGCACGGAAGCGTTTGTGAAGATCAGGCCAATTAGCCACCGGAAGGCACGCCGATTGCATCAAATACGCGAGTTCAGTGTGTTCACGTATGGAGATTTGCGCAGGTCCGAGCTTTATATCCTCATGTGAGCGCACAGAATAACTTGGCACGCATGTTCGCAGTAGTTGCCGGCTGGTCGACTACGGACCCAAATGGCACTTCAATTGATCGTCAATCTAACCCGCATGCATGATCTCGCGACCGATCTCTGATGAGCCATCCATAGGAACATAAGCAAGAAGCTTTCCGCGACGGTTTGCAGCATGTTATCGCATTGGCTGGAAGCGTATTTTTGTCACGGCGACACCAGCAAACTTGCCGTGGACCTCCCGATTTAAGCACTCTTTGCCGTCGGCGCCGATGACCGCGTGGAGCGGTGGCAAGTGACGCGATTCACATTCCTCACTTTTGTCTGTTAAGCAGGTTGGCCTTAATGAGCCGATGATTACCCGCAAAAGCCACCTGCCTTAAAGGGGCCTAGAACCACTTTTTATCGAACAGGAGAAATGCATTTGAAGTTAAAATAGGCTCTTTCAGGAATACTTTGCCGCAAGAAGTACTTCAATGCATTCAGCAGAAGCAAGAGTTATTAGCACTCAAACACCCTCTTCACTGTGCTCCCGTTCCTTCTTCAATGTCTTCACAGTGCAAGGCATTCGCAGTGCACCGTGACTTGCAGTGCAAATTTGCTTTTGGATGTTAACATAGACGCTACTACTTGCAATTTTGGTGCCTACTATGCGCCAAACATAAGCCAAACATGGTGGCCCTCGGCGAGCCACAGTGCGATTAGCCAGTGGACTTGTGGCAGCAGCCACGGTATCTACGCTACGTAGCAGACCGCAGCTGCATGCAACTATAGTGCGTGAATAAAGAGAAAATGAGACATCCACCCGTTCGTAGCAATTGCTACAAAGGAAACCCATACGGGTTCCACGAAAGAAAAGCCTCATAGTTGAAGAAAAATTCGTCCTGGTCCGGGACTCAATAGTGCGTGAATAAAGAGAAAATGAGACATCCACCCGTTCGTAGCAATTGCTACAAAGGAAACCCATACGGGTTCCACGAAAGAAAAGCCTCATAGTTGAAGAAAAATTCGTCCTGGTTCGGGACTCGAACCAGGGACCACCGCCTTTCCGGGGCAGCCGCTCTAACATCTGAGCTAACCAGGCGGCTAGCAGATGGCAGAGCGAAGTCGAATTTGTCGACAACACGAAGCAAAGGCAAGAGTTTGACGTAGTAGTTCTGCGGAAACCTGCAAGGTGGGGAGAAGCAATGAATAAAGAGAAAATGAGACATCCACCTGTTCGTAGCAATTGCTACAATTGCTACAATTTTTTCTCGCATAATGATCGCACCCTGAATTTTCTGCCATGAATTGGGAGACACACGGTACGATTTGGCGTCTGATATGACGTTCAGTGGTTGCGATAGTGTCCGACGCCGTGTGGGACGCCGAATCGTACCCAAGGAGGTTAAAGGAAAACTTTTTATTTTTTAAAGAAAGAGTTTTTAAAGGAAAACAATTTTTCTTTAACCTCCTTGATCGTACCCTGTCTCCTACTTTTATTCCGATAGTAACTATGTGGACTATCCAAGCGCATTTTTGTCGTCGTCGTCTAACCCCCCTACCGAACCCTTCCCTGGAGTACTGGGAGGCAGCCCTGCTCGGCTGCTCTGACCTGACGGCCCAACGGGCCTTGGTCGAGCGGGCCCGGGCTGCGGCCGACGCCAATGGGTTCCCGTAAGGGGGAGCCCACCTAGTGTTGGTGCAAAACTTATGTAAATAAATGTTTTTCAGACAGACAGACAGTCGCCGCGCGCCGCGTGGTGTAACTGTGAGTGTAAGCGCGCAAGTGAAGCCAACGATCGCGGCTCAGTCCCGCGCGCAGTCTTTCGTCGCGCAAAATGCCCCGGGAGGGAGCGAAAGGGGGGAGGGACGGCGACGTTTCACTCTAGCAGCAACTGCGTATTGCACAACTGCGCCCGAGCGGGCGCCGACGATCGCGGCTCAATCTCCCGCGTATAAGGAAGGGAAGCGGGAAGGAAACACGCCGTCTTCCGTCGCGCGCATGGCGCCGGGGGGAGCGGGGCGGTATTACTCCGGCCGCGGCGCGCCCTATCTTCAAAGCGATCTGCGTCGAGGGCCCAGGCGATGGCGGCTCATACCATTGAGCATGCTGTGTTCTCGCCAATCAGTTTGCGTTGGAGCTAATGTTTGCAACTTTATACGGCCGATAAAACTACTGTCCTTACTTCGTGTAGCCGTCTATACGCATTTGCTATCGCCATCGATGGTTCGCATTTCGGGCGAAACTGTCCTTCTTTACAGGTGGCCGCGGAAAAAAAAAGGTCCCTCGAAATTTTACCCCGCATAACGAACGCACCCCCCAACTTTGCGCATATTTTCCAGGGAAAATAAAAGTACGTTCATTATGCGAGTAAATACAGTACTTCTAGCGGCAAAGTATTTCTGAAATAGTCCATTTTAACTTCAAATGCATTTCTCGACTTCCATCAAAAGTGGTTCAGGACCGCTCTAAAACACCCAGTGATCCTTGGCAAGCGTTTTATTGTGAAGAATGATTGTTCGTTTGTTTGCTGCACTTGGCTTCCGTTAATTCGGCTCCGTTTAATTCGATTTTAGCCGAAAGTCCCGGCCGACGCGCATGCCTTTCTGTTTGCCCAAACGTTTGCTACTTCTATCCTAAAATTCTCCTTTGCCAAATAACTTGAACTTGACCAGTCAGCATGCATGCACCTGACCTTTAGGGGACGCCAATAGCGACCACGTTAGTGGCAGCGTCTGTCTAGGCAGAGCTTGAGCGACATTGAATGCGTTTAGCATAAGTCGTCTCCCGTCGAACGCTCCTATTTGCCCCAAGTTTTTCAAGCAATAACCGTGGCCCATTATGTTTGATTATGGTATTTACCCGATTCCAACGCGCGCCTCACCCACCGTGGTTGCTTAGTGGCGCTGGCGTTACGCTGCTAAGCGCGAGGTCGCGGGATCGAATCCCGGCCTCGGCGGCTGCATTTCGATGGGGGCGAAATTAAAAAAAAAAAACGCCAGTGTATCGGGCATTGGGTGCCCGTTACAGAACCCTAGGCGGTCCCCCCGCTATGGCGTTCCCATAACCAGATAAGGGTTCTGGCCCTCATAATAACCCAGTGCAATTTGATTTCGGTTTCCATTCCTCTGAGGATTCCTCAACGGATGGCTTGCCACAAGCCATCCGTTGGATGGCTTGTGGCAAGAGCTTGCGATGTGGCTGGCTTGTAACAGGAGCTTGCGATCTGGGAGCACCTGTTTTGGGACTGTAAGCAATGGTGCCCGCTCACGCTCATTGTAGGTTTGATGGCGTCGTGAACTGTGACGCCTTGACGCGGAATGCCCTTTTTCCCACGTCTGCGCAGGCACCCGCAAACCGGCGACTCTCCGGCCGTCGTAACCTGGAAATGTCCACCGTGCTGTCGCCCATGCAAGAAGTGGGCGCGTGAAACTACACCAGGGCTCTCAGCTAAAGGCTGCACGTGGATAGCTGTGGCTGTGATCGCGGCCATCGTTTTGCTGTGCAGCCTATCGATCAGGTGCCACGAAGACTGATCACAGCCCAGCTGTACGCGAGTCATGGTTGTTGACGGAGGCATGACTTGGTCTTAGTCATTTTGTATAGCAAGATGCGTGGCGTTTGTGTGCTTTCACCAGCAAAGAGCTTCAGCGTTCGCCGGAATCGTGTTCTTGATTCCGTGAGCAGCAGTGAGTGTACTGTTCCTTTATTTTTTTGGGTGTGAGAAATAAAAAAAAAAGTGATCCTTCTTAAATCTATCAAGGGCGAGTGTACATAATTGCGGTTTGTGAAGTGAAACTTTTTAGTAAACATTTTACTACTTCATGCCTTTCCCGTTCATGTTTGTCATCAAAATGTACATACTCTGGCATTTGTCTGCCTAATTGTGGCTATTTTAATTGTGTTTTAAGCGTTTACCTTGTTTTGGTCTTTTATCTATTTATCTTAAACTTCTGTCTATGTTTGTAATGTCTTTGTGTTATTGGTTCCGGAACACAATAAATGCATCGCAAAGCGAGCAACGTCTCGTACATTCAAATGTGCCGCGCTTTGCTCGTTCGTGTAATTCACGCGGCCGGGCCTCTTTACTGCCCTAGCAATAAGGCTTTAGAGGAGAAAGTACTTTATGATCCGGGGCGTTTGGTTTGTAGATCAGTGCGCCAAGCAGAAATTTTGCCGATTTGTATTAGAACTACTGTAAGGAGAGCTTTACTCTCGCTTTAGATGGCCAATTTCGGCCCGGCCGAGGGTTTTGTGCGCGTCGACAGTGACTGCTATAAAACCCCGATCGCAGCACCTGTTGAACGTGTTAGGTCCGGATCCCATGAGTTACCCCCCCAGTAATGTTCAGTTGTCATTAAATAGGAAACTATGGATTCATAACTCGATGGGAGTAATTTGACCTCACACTTTTTGCCCCCCCCCCCCCCTTGTTTTTTTCTTAGGTTGCACATCAATGCAACGGAGCGCGCATGTATAGAGTAGCTTCCGCATTATTTGCGCGCGCGATTCTCCGGGTTGCGAGTTCCTACGACAAATTTAGGGCTGCTCTTATCAGTAGTCGGATTGCGGCAGATGTGCTGATTTTCTCTCAACTTTCTGGGTCGGTTGTTAAACAGCCGAAGACTGAGCCCGTTTCATTTACACGGTTTCGAGCATTTTTGCGAAAGTCGTCTGGCTTCAAGAGCATTAATTGTAGTGTGCGAAAATCGGTCCCCCCCTAGAGAAGCTATGGCGAATTGCTCGCACTTAGAGCCATCGATCCCGATCGAGCTTGGTCGAGATCGTAAGTGGCCCTTGTGACAGGTGAGCAAAATTTCGAGGTAGAGACGTTGGCCGATCGTCGCTGACAGCCGCACTAAATTTTGTACGAAAAAGATCGGTGGTGATATAGCGGTGAATGCGAGATAAATGCATAAGCGTTACGTCGCACCGCTATGAGGACATCAATCAAACCTCGATTGAAGCCGCGTTCACCAGATTGCAGTGTTGACACGTCCTGCCTCTTCGAGGAGCGATGCGCAACCGTGCAACTGACTCGTCTGCTCCGTCCGGCTCGCAGTTGCACTATTATATTCACACGCACACATGGATACATATACGCATATGCGCTCTTCTAAGCTCTCCCCACCGAGTTCCTCACTAATCGCCAGTACGACCATGTTCAGCGCCTCCAGTGATCGTTGATACGGCTGGCGTTGCGAAACTAATTGATTCCCTGAACCAAAACACCCATCGCCTGGTTCCGACTCGAAATTTATTCAAAATACCAAGGCAGTTAGTTCAGTTATTCTGACAAAACTTTTTCAGCAATCACTGGATACATAGCCTAGCCAATGGAAAATCGGGAGGTGGTTCCACGGCATGAATCAGGTAACAAAAATTTACCAGCTAATTATCGCCCCATCTCACTCTCAAGCACTTGCTGTGAATTGCTCGAACATGTAATTTTCACAAATCTTATTAACTTACTGGAATCCAATGCATTTTTCACAGCAGCTCAGCATGGATTTAGAAAAAACATTTTCATGTGAAACTCTGCTTGCAATCTTTACGCGCAAATTGCATCGTATATTCTCGATCGTTCATCATTTACGGATTGCATTTTTTGGGCTTCGCTAAAGCATTGCGGAGGACCCTAAACCACCTTTAGTCTGATCTAGTTAGTGTAGCTAACTGGTGCATGCATTGGCTAATGGTACTAACTAAACGTTGACAAATGTAAAATGATGCGTGTATCCCGAATAACTTACAGCATGCATACACAATACCTATAGATAATGTTCCCTTGAAATTAGTTCACTCTTAATACCTAGGTGTGCATATATCTGCTAACTTGGAATGCTCGTACCGACTACGTAACCCGCAATGCTAACCTCATGCTTGGCTTATATCTACGCGGTAACTTTTCAACCGCCCATCATCCCTAAGAATGCTTCTTTGTACCACCCTTACACGTCCGAAACTAGAATATGCATGCGCTGTTTGGGATCCTGCCATTGCCAAACTAATTCATTAGAACTCGAGCAAAATAATTCAGTTCGTTTCATCTTGCGTAATTACAACATAACTGCAAGTGTGTCTGCCATGAAAACGAACTTTGCACTTACCCCATTTTCTTGCAAAATTGCATATTTAGTTCTTTTTCATAAATTATTTTTTTATCATTGAACACTCCGCAACGATCTCATTTTTCAGCCGCAATACGTATCGTCTCGAATCGACCACCGTTACAACGTTGGTCTCGAATCATGTCACACCAAAACTTTTTTGCCGTCGTTTTTCCTTCGGTCATCCACGCAGTGATACCATATCTTCCTGGTGAAGTCGTATCTATTTACAATAACCAAAGATTTCGAACAACTTTAGCTAACATTGAGTAATCGAACAAATTTTTGTTTACTGTATGGTTGTAACCCAAGTGAACTTGGATTATTTACCGCTTTACCATAACGTTTTAAACCGTAGTCAAAACTCACACCCCTTTTTAAAGCCTTTGAGCATAGAGTTTCTCACTTGAGAAACTCTATGCTTTTGACCCTGAGGGTAACAATAAATAAAGAAATAAAATATAGTGAGAAACTCAATGGCTTTCCCCATCCCCTTTGTACCACAAACCGGCTTCCTGCACACTTTCTTCCACTTCAACGCTGACGCATCAAAAGAAATTAAAAAAAAATCAGGTCTCACCGAGATTTGAACTCGGATCGCTGGATTCAGAGTCCAGAGTGCTAACCATTACACCATGAGACCCAACATTCCGACGCCGGGAATCGAACCCGGGCCTTCTGGGTGAAAGCCAGATATCCTAGCCACTAGACCACGCCGGAGATGCTTCACGATATCGTTAAACTGGTGGACATTGAGAAGTAGCATTTAAGCAATCGCGTTGGCATGGTGGCTGGAAAGTAAAACCTGGCAAAACTGATCGGGTCATTAATGCAGAATAAGTACAAAAATCCGGCATGCCTGCGAATGAATATACCAGCGGCAGCCATGTTATCCAGGCTTGGAACCCTACTCCGTGTTCTTTTTACATGCAGCCACTGTAGTAAGAGCGGTGTATGTCAATATGGTTAAATACGCCACATTTTTGCAGAACTACAATGTTTATGCTTGTTCAAGCATTAAGGAGAGTTTGCTGTTGGACTAGCTGGTAAAGGATTCCTAAAACAACAGCAGCGCAAGTATCGAACGGTACAAGTGAGACGGAACAGAAGTATGAACATACATGTTAAAATAAGATCTGCTGATACCCCGCTTCCAGGCACCTTTCGCTTGAGCCCTTGCTAATTGAAGAACTAATTAAAGTGCAAATTAAGTATGCCAGACATTGTGAAGCAATCAATACAGAATTTTTTTTTCGTATTACTTTGCTCGCAGTAAGCACAGAGTCGCTAAAAACTCTAACGTAGCGAATATGTGTTACTGCTCGAATTTTACTGTCACTGTTACTTGAATTTTAATTTTACTGTTACTGCAGAAAAAAAAAATGTGGAACGCTTCACGATTTTGCGTGTCATCCTTGCGCAGGGGCCATGCTAATCTTCTCTGTATCGTTCCAATTTTAGTATATGTACTTTGGAAGTACAAGTGTAGACAGTGCGTTCGCTTATATATAGCCCATGCTTTCGACCCCACTATTGCGCAGGGACCACACGCAAAACGTGTCAAGGTAAACGTTTATTTATAAAGCTTTCTGCATATTTTTGACACTTAACGTTTATAAAATATGTGCTCACAAGGTTTTTTTATTGCAGTTTGATTATGTCTTTATTTACAAGGTCAAGGTAGCGCATTTTAAGTGTAACCGTTTCAGTCAACAAGTGAACATGTAGCGACGTCTGGCGGCTTTATTTGCCTGAGCCTCCAAGATTACTAACACACTTCTTCTCTTCACGAATCTTTAAACATAATTTGGCACACAGTAGCGTTATATGACCTATATTTGAAATCTCATATTTTCAATTATTATTGATAAAAAGGTGCTGTAGAATCACTTCATATGCTGCCAACATCTTGTTCCGACGTGTCACACATGTTGAGTACGTGACTTCGGCACGCGTAATTCACGATGGTCACGTGCTAGTACCAGGGAATTTTGAACTGTCAGTTTCGATATTGTTTGCTGTCCATCACTTGCTCAGACTCTTTTTTGATGGTCTTCAACGCTTTCTTCCAGGCTTTGATGAATGCCTGGGGTGGGTCGTCGTCTGAAAAGCCGAAAAAAAAACAATTAAGTTACGTGTAGATGTCATCGCGTGCAGAAGTCAGCGGAGCTGGACTGAGGGCAACCGACCATTGCGATAGAGGACGGACGAAGCAGCAGGTGAAAACCTCCGGGGAACACAAGAGGAGGAACACTCCCCTGAGTACCCTGAGGAATCCGCCACAGCCACAGAAGAACACAATTACTAGAGCTCCATAAAGTTTTCACTGACTCAGTCGTGTGCTGTTAGCAGAGTTTGCAACGAATTGTGCCAACTGTTTTTTTTTTCTGGTACTAATTTTAAGAAGTATAATTAATATTACGATAATTTACAACGAATACATTGCACAATATATAAAAAAAATTAACGCACTCACCTGAAGATTCAATTGCCGGCTTGAAAACGAAGGCGTATAACAGCGCAATTAAAGCTACAGTTACCATTACACTCAGGATTCTTTTCAGGCAATAACTGCAACGAAAAAATTGATAGTCACCTTTCGCTTATTTTTAGATGTGCTTTCGGGTCTTAAACAAAAGGCAGCGCAACTTACTCGACACTGTCCATAACCAAACACATGGCGAGTAGCGACTGAGAGCACCAAGGCACCAAGGCTTCAGCATCCGATGAGCGCGAAGTCGCTGCGCACGATGGTCAAACGTCTTTTTGTGCGCGAGAAATCACATGCAGTCTTTCTCCTTCTTGAAATATATTTTGGCAGTGGTAGGCGCAGTCAACTTGAGGCGTAATCATGGCTTTTCTTCAATTAAGAAAGGTTAATGAAGAATAATTGTGAAGAGTGCCGGGCGCATTATTGCTCTCGTTCGCCACAAGGTATGTAACTCCTTCTTCTTTTCTTTTTTTTTTTTTACGATCGCCTTCTTTCGCCAGCTTTAGTCCGAGTTACAATATTGTAGTTAGGAAAGCGTTAAATGTCCGCAAGTCCTTGTGGCGCCCAGGTTATTTGATACAGCGCCTTCGCCTGTACATATAATGCTGAGGGTATAGGCCACGGTGGTGCAGGCACACGCAGTCGAAACCGAAACAATCAAGAACGTTAGGACGTCGACGGAGAGTTGTCTGCATTGCGCAGCAGTCGTAGTGAGCTATTTTCACGGAGGGGTCTTCTAAGGAGAAAATGGCGACCAGCTGGCCCGTGTCGGTGCGTCTCCAGACCCTGATTCGAGTCGGGGGCCGCGGCCCGCTCTTCACGTCTTGCCGTTACAACGCTGCTGCAGCGGGAGCGCCGCCAGCGACTCCGCCGCCGCAGACCAAGACAAAATTCGGGCCGTTGAAGGATGAGGACCGCATCTTCCAAAACCTGTACGGTCGCCACGACTGGCGTTTGAAGGGCGCCATGAGCCGCGGAGACTGGTACAAGACCAAGGAGATCGTGCTCAAGGGACCTGACTGGATCATCGATGAGATCAAGAAGAGTGGTCTACGGGGCAGGGGAGGCGCCGGCTTCCCGTCTGGCCTCAAGTGGAGTTTCATGAACAAGCCTTCGGACGGCAGGCCCAAGTATCTGGTGGTCAACGCCGACGAAGGTGAAGCTTTCGTTCGTTTGTTTGTCTGTGTCTGTCTGTTTGTCTGTATCTTTTAGAAATGTTCCGTTACTTTCAGGTCAACGTCCTAAGGACGGCTGGTGACCGTTGCGTTAGATGTCATTGCGGATGTTAACGTGCTTGCTCACATAGGGCAGGGTTGTCGAATGTTTCGAGTTGAGCGGGTCACGAGAACATGCGGCCTCGGTCAACATTTGCGGGTACTCCATCTCGGTCATTCCAAATGTAACCACGCACCTTCATCGACTGCGTTACTGTAAGCTGATATATTGTGTAAACTTACGGTGCAAAGCTATTGCGGTTTGAACAGTGCTCGGGACCTATCTGGGTTGAAAAACGTTCATGTCCTATTGTGCATTTTCGGCACAAGCGCCTCAGTCGCAGGACCATCCTTAGCATTGGAACATATAATGCGTTTTCTTTTTTCCAATCGCCGTGCGCATTCGCAAAAAAAAAAAAAAAAAAAAAAAAAAATTGAAGGACGTCGCTTGTACGCAGTTCAGACGTATGGGCTTGTCGGAACAGGCTCTTGGCGTTTCTCCAATTTGCGAAAGTAGGCGACCGCGTCACGGCGCCATCAGCTGTTGTTCACGGAAGGCAGCAGTGTTTCAAACATGCATTTAGCACAGAAACAAGGCACAAGTCGGTGTAGAAACAAGTAAGCAAATTATTGATTTTTGTGGTCTCCATCTGCACGAGTGAACAGACAGTGCGGACCACGAATAAATAGTATTTCATTTGTGTGTTCAGATTTTCATCACGTACGTGGCGGAGGAGCCTGTTGTTGGGCTAGCTTCTACATTTAAATAAACTGTTTTCTCTCTCCCTGGCCGCTGGAGTAAAATCATCTAGTGCCTGACATAACACTCATGTTTGAGAAGTGACAGTGACATGTTCAAAATTTACATATATATGGTATGGCCCTCTCAAACATGCCATTTGCATCAAAAGTGCATATATAATCGTATAGAAGTGTGCAAGCGTGGAGCTTTTATGATGTCAAAGGGTAGTTCGTGGAGGCATGGTTACCATAGTTACACTTCAATAAACATTCTTGTCATCAAACATGCCTTTCCTTTCCTTAAACACCTCCAGGTCACAAATAGTATGCACGTTATCAGCGTGACATAGCATTCAAGAAAGGAAACCAGCAAACGCTGAGTTTTCATGAAAAGAAACACAAGCAAGGCAGACGACGATTATTGTTTAGGGAACAAGATATGCCCCAAAAGCTTTAGACTTCTTTTATTAGAATGTATTGCTTTTTGTGCATTTTCAACCCATTTTAGTGTTCTTCACAGAATTTCCACATCTCGATGATGACTTGGGAATAGCAGACTGTGTTACACAACTGCAATGAAACATTAATTTCTCTTGCTTGTTTTATACAGTCGTACTTCAGGAACTGAAGTCACTACTGGGGATATCTTTGGTGGGAAGCTTTCTCTTGTTTGTTTGTTTGTTTAAGAAAATGCATGAAGTTCTTGCTTCCGATATTTTCGGACACATATTTAATTAGATGAAGGAACCACAGGGCTTCCTACGAAAGTTACTAGGACTAGTGTGTATAGAATCTGCAAGGGTGGCAGTTCAGCCAGCAAGGAAATAATGCTGTGGCACCTAGAATATACTGGCTATAGACCTCAGACTCTGCCCAGGTGGCGCTGCGGTAAAACCCGTCACCAGCGCCCCCACTGCAGCCTTGGCGCGAACTGAGTAGTGGATAGAGAGCTGTCCGCAATTAAGCGAAAGTGCATAGGCCACAATGGACCCTTCTTCTTCATTTGTGTTGAGGCACGGTTTCCTAAAAATCAAGGACCTGGAAAGCTTCTTCCGCCAACCCACGCTTTGGAAAGGAAGCTCAGCAGGGCGAAGTACATGTACAATATAAAATAAAGTCTCAGGTGTTATTTCGGCATGCAGCAACTTACAAGTACATAGAGCATCAAGGTTTGTCTATAGGCATATCAGCATAAAAATCTAAGCATTTCAAATTGGTTCATATTGAATATGTCCTGAACACAAGACTTAAGTATCTCCTATATTTTTATGTATTTTATCGTAATGTTTTGTCTTGCAATTATTTACAGAGAGTAAATCCTTTCATAGCCTTTTCTAGGGCAGCAAACAGAAAATGTTTTCCCAAGGCAGCAAACAGTGTGCGGTCATAACGGATCATAACTTTTCGCAGACGCTTCGAGCAACAAGCGCGCACAAATAAATGTAAATAAACGCGACATGTTTTTCTTTACACACGTGCGTTACTTTGCAATTACTCATCCAGTGCTCCTAAAGCAACTTAATTGCTCACATTTGAAAAACGTAGTCCAGCAGGCTCAGCACTTTGCGAAGTGTGCTTGTTGTATCGGCGCAGGACATACAAAATACTGAAAGTAGAAATGAGCTCGTGATAGAACAATGCTCTAGAACAGGATTTTGAATTCATAAACAAACCAAAATGTTTGGTTAAGCTGACCTGCCAAATCTCTCCGTTCCACTTGTTGAGTCAAGTGGAGGCGGACGACTGTTAAAAGGTGGAGATATTGATAGCACATAAGCAGGATGGTTCGCAACGTCGTTTTTTCTGTTGCCAACGAAAGGGCGCCTGCAGATTCTTGAGTTTTTGCTTAGTTACCACGGTCCTCCATCAGGGCTATGCAACACAATTACAGAAGAACAAAATTGTCTCACTTTCTCATGCGAGTCGCTGTGTTGTGGGGAATGCAAGTAATCTGATTACCCAACAGGTTGAACGGCCCATATCCAGTGCTCGAGCCTTTCCCCTTCATACGATCGCGATGGAAATCGGTAAAACTGAACGTTGTTATTCCGTCCTTCATGTTCATATCAATTTACAACACAACAGTAGCGTCGATTGCTGCATTTCTTCATAGCGCGCGGAGCTATCGCGGTTGCCGTTGTTTCCACCATGAGTCTGAAGAGTGAGCCGGCAAGCGCTTTATGGCAGTTCGGCGGCGCATCCGACTAGCATAGAAATTCATAGCTCTCTGTCTGGGTGTTAAATGCGCAAAATACTCGCAATATGGACCAAAATCTAGTTAAATCGTTGTTTCGCAGTTGCTACCTGCATAGGCAACAAGGGAGTCAGGCTTCGCACTACTCAGTTACTGCCTCTTCGCACCAGCAGGTGGCGCTACGCGTCTTGCAAAACTCCAGAGTCTGACGTCCATTGTGCCGACTGCCAGGCAACTTCAATAGGAGACGGTGGCACTGCCAATCATGAATGGCGGCTGCACAATTGGCACGATGATGATGATGATGATTTATTGGAATCCCCTTTGAAATGGGGCAGGGACAAATCATCACCTAGCCTGGCACGGTCCCTACGGGAACGCCGTCTGGAGGTCGCCTACGGTGCCACGGTAACAATATGTACAATGGTTCGCTAATGTGAACAAGACAAGTAGCTTATTCTTATTGAGTAATCATATAAATATGTGGAGAAGCGAGAACCAAAGCCATACCTTGAGCAAGGACACATCGTTCTGAAACCTGCCACGAGAAGGGGACCTGCATAGTGTGTTGCAGTACAGGGCACCGCGGTGGCCACCGGCAGGTATCACTCTCAGTGCCGCCATGGCACCTGCGCTCAGCACACTAGTCGGTATATACTTGGCAGTATAATAATGCTTTGGCTTTGTGACTTTGCAAAATGGTAACTTTGAACAAAATATTTAGTTACAGATGCGACAATTTGCAGTGATTGTACTTGTGCTCAGAAACTTGTTGCCTTTATGCTTCTGAAAAATATGTTCGGGAAATTTAGGAAGATAAAGTGTCGTGAATAATCCCACAGGAGCATCTAGAATATGGTATGCACAAAACAAAAATGAGACAAATCCTTGTACTACTACTCATGATTCCCACGATCACAGTGATGGAGTTCCTTCTGGTAATTTTGGGGGAAAGTTTGTAAGAAGAAATCAGCTGCTGAGGAGCTGCACTAGCAAACTTTGTCCATACCATCATCTTGCGAATAATACTCTGAAACGACATGTTTTCCCGCACATCTTTTCAATGCAGGTGAGCCAGGGACGTGCAAGGACAGGGAGATCATGCGGCACGACCCGCACACGCTCGTCGAGGGCTGCCTCATCGCTGGCCGTGCCATGGGTGCCTGTGCCGCCTACATTTACATACGCGGCGAGTTCTACAATGAGGCGTCCAACCTGCAAATTGCCATCAAGGAGGCATACGAGGCTGGCTTGCTTGGCAAGAACGCCTGTGGCTCTGGCTACGACTTTGACGTGTACGTCCACCGTGGTGCAGGAGCGTACATCTGTGGGGAAGAGACTGCACTGATTGAATCCATTGAAGGCAAGCAGGGCAAACCAAGGTGAGTCAATGCCTCTGTGCTGAATCACATATTTATTAAATCAAAGCTTCTTTTCCTTTTTTCTTTTTGGCCAAATTTCCTAGAGTTTGGCATGCTTGGTTTCTTACTAAGCTAGGATGATCTTAGAGACAGTGCCATCATAACTGGACCAATCCCAGAGACAGCATGATTAAAAACGTTATACCCTAATGTCATGCCACCTTCGCGCCACTTGTATCAAGAGTCGGAGCGCTGAGACACTGTCTTTGATGGCACTGTCACCAGGATTGGCACAATTCAGATTACATTGTCCCTGGAGTCAGGCGTGCAATTGTATGGTGTTAACTAAATGTTTCAGAAAAGCTCTCGACATTTATTCCAACATGTGCTCTGGAGCTGCGTATTTTTGTTCTTTTTAATGTCAATTCCTTTTTCATGTTCATTTTGCCATTTTTATCTGTCATGTACAGCTTACAGAAAGACTAGTTTTGTTGTGGAGTCGTGGATGTGCAAGGTTGCTGCTTGAATGTCTTGAAATTTCATGGTTTCCATCAAGTTTCATGTATTTGAGATTATAAATGAAAATTCTTAAACCATCAATAAATGAAGTTCAGTGTTTTTTCATTCAATGCAGTAAATTTTGTTTCACGTATGTTGGAGTAGGCTGACTGGAGTTTTCCCGATGCTGAAGTTTTCTCTTAACATGATAAGGATTGGTCGTCATTTTCTTTGCAATTGATGATTACTGCTTGGCACAGAGCTACATCATGAAATGTAGAAACATATTCCTTTTGTAGTGGCCACGCACTATACAATAGGAACACAATCATTTTATAGCAGTGACCTTTGGTGAACCCTTGACTGAAAGCACTGCAAAGGGCTCTGCTGACAATACCTCTGAAGATCACAAACGCGACATTGTCTTTCAGAAGAGCATTAATTTGACGTCATAGTCACAGGTTCTGCGAAAGTTAGTTGGTCTGGACAAGTATCGTATTCAAGTCAGAGCTGCTTACTGAAGTAACTAAGGGACCCGTGACAAACTCTGAAGCATCTATTCCTTCTAAGTTTTGGCCTTGTAGCTCGGCATCGTCAAGTACAAAAGTGAGAAAATGTGATCGCTTAACATGAAGTGGTGCCCAGGAACAGAACCCATGATCGTCTGCAGTTTTTTTTTTTATGATGCAGTCATCTATGACACCTGCTTTTTGGCTGTGGTAGTCGCACAAGAGAAAATTGTGCTCCTGCCCTTTCAGATTATTTCAATACAACCAGTGAATGCTTGCTGCAGTCCACTGTCAAGCAAAGCAGCAGCCATCAATTTTTTCTTGTCTATATGCACAAGGCTTGCAGGTACTGTTTAAAGGGACACTAAAGGTTACTATTAAGTCAACGTGGACTGTTGAAATACCATCCCAGAAACCTCGAAACGCTTGTTTCGTGCCAAGGAGAGACTTATTTTAAGAGAAAAAGCGTTCTGAAGCGTCCGCGTACCTCTAGCGCAGTTCAAATCGCCCGCCCTCCGATCGAGGAGAACTGACATCATGGTCTCATAGTGACGTTGCGCCATCGGTGAGTAGAACGGCGTCCGCAGACGGCGCTACGGCTTTTCTGCGCAAAACGCGAACGCGCGGCCAGAAACAGAGCCAAGACAGAGCCGACAGCAGAGCGAAAGCGGGAGTATGGTGGCTAGCGGAAGGAGAAACGAATTACGTCCCGCGTTACGTCCCACGGCACACGGAGAGCCCGTTTTCGTTAAACTATAGGCTGCAGCGAGCTCGCAGCGTGGTCGGCGTGGTCTATGAGAAGCGACGAGCCTTTTCGCACTCGCAACAGGGCATAAAAATGTGCGAATCGACGCAAAACTCGGCCTAGAAACGTGCTTCGCCACAGCCAGGGCTCAATACGACCCAAGCTGGCACGATCCAGATGTCGTTTCCCGCACCGCCACCAGGCGCCGCTACTATACCTCACACTCCAGCGCAAGACGCCCATAAGCTGGTACTTCATTCTATGACGCTAACTTCGACGCTCGTCGCAATGGACCCTGACACCGACAGATTGGCTCGCGATGGTGGTCTCAACTTCAGCGATTTGAGCACCGACGAGCGCGACCTGCTTCTGAGGGCTCGCACTGCCGGCGTCGTTGCGTACTACGCGGCCTCGACACCGGCTCTCCGGAGCGGGAAAGCAACGAGGGCTTCCCACGACATCACATGGACGTGGCATTCTCGCTGCTTGTTCCAAATGAAAGTTTCGCGAGCAGAACCCTCACAGCACGACGCGATAACGAAACTACTGAAACTCCAAAGCGTGCGCGGCGCAGAGTCGAGCGAAAACGAAACCTTTCGACCACCCATACTACAGAAGGGTAACGTCAAAATGTTTTTTCTTTGAATCGAATAGACGTAGACAAGTAGCATTTTCTTCCGTCTTATAATCGAATGAAATGATCTTTTCAATACGAGTAGTTGAATATTAGTAACACAAATTATGATTAGTGCTTTCGTCATCGGGCTAGTACCGGAATGTCGCTGGGGGGTCTCAAATCGTGTCATGCATTTACCTCAATTTATCGGTTACTAAAGCTCTGTTCGCGATTATATTGACGCCTTAGACGTTCTAGAACATTGCTCTACCACTTTAACTTGAGTTTCTGGTAACCTTTAGTGTCCCTTTAAGGTGCCTTCATAATGTCGTGTGCTCTGGACTGCTGCTTCTTTACACAGGCTGAAGCCACCATTCCCGGCTGACGTGGGCGTGTTTGGCTGCCCCACCACTGTGACAAATGTCGAGACTGTGGCTGTGTCGCCGACCATCTGCCGGCGCGGTGGCGAGTGGTTTGCCTCGTTCGGCCGCACACGGAACAGCGGCACAAAGCTGTTTAACATCTCGGGACATGTGAACAACCCGTGCACTGTTGAGGAGGAGATGTCGATCCCGCTCAAGGAACTGATCGAGCGGCACGCGGGTGGCGTCATCGGCGGCTGGGACAACCTGCTCGGCATCATCCCGGGCGGCTCGTCAACCCCGGTCATCCCCAAGAGCGTGTGCGATGACGTGCTCATGGACTTCGACGCGCTTGTCGCCGTGCAGACGGGTCTCGGAACGGCGGCCGTGATTGTGATGAACCAGCAGACGGACATCATCCGTGCCATTGCACGCCTGATCGAGTTCTACAAGCACGAGAGCTGCGGTCAGTGCACGCCGTGCCGCGAAGGGGTCACCTGGCTCAACAAGATGATGCCGCGCTTTGTGAGTGGCGATGCCCGTGTTGAGGAGATCGACATGATCTATGAGCTGAGCAAGCAGATTGAGGGTCACACCATCTGCGCCCTGGGAGATGGTGCAGCCTGGCCAGTGCAGGGCCTGATCAGGCATTTCAGGCCAGTCATTGAGGAGCGCATCCGGCAGTTCAAGGGCAAGTCACGTGCCACATCGTAGTGCTGATGTTGATAGGGCAGCAGCTTGTCCTCTGTAGTTGTTGAAATAAATTAAGGTGACAGTGACCCTAGTGAATGTTGTCAGTTTTCTTGGTATCACCGTGTCATCATTGTCATCATTGTCATCAGCTGTCACAGTTAGGTAGGTCCTCTACATTTCAGTGGTCTCTCAGTATGTTCCCCGATTCTCTCTATTGCGCACACAGTGTGACCATGCCTTATACATGTCAGTTTTGTAACTTAATCACTGAATTTGTGCCCACTTTCCTTTGCTTGATGTACCCCCCCTGTTAATGTCACAGGACATTGCTTGTTTACATTTATACAGGCTGCAGGCCCTGCCCACATCATTGCCATTAACTGGCCATAGCTTTATTCTATTTACAAAGCTGTTCTGATACTTCTGTCTTCAAGTGTTATCACTAACATTTTGTGGGCTGCGGAGTAGGTTACTTGCCTTTGTAAGTGTAAATAAGACTACTAGGTTCCTGAAGAATGATTTTGACTAACTTTTCTTTTGCCATTTGCCAATTGATTCTTTGGACCTGTTCGATTATACGAACATCCTGTGGCATCATCACTTTTTCCATAGAACCACTATATACGTAACGGCCACCATAATTTCAAATGTTGTACGGTTGTACACCATGTGATATTGTAAAAATGTTGGCCGTGAACAAGTTGAAATTGCCCCCCCCTCCCCCCCCCGCTTTCCATTCTTTCGTTGCTGAAATAATTTCTCAGCTTTCAGAGTGTCACACGAGAGCTGAAAATAAATCTGCATCAACTCAGTACCAAAGCATAACTTTGGTGTAGCTTTGGTTAAGCCTGATGGCCTGGGTTTGTGACAAAAATTCATGTAGGCCAGCTAACCGTTACAGGAAACTTGCCACTTGTACGAATTGCCCATAGGTACCCGTATTTACGTGCCGTCAACAGCGCAGATACAAGAGAGATACCTCGTGTGTTCCACACATGCAGACCCGCACGTGCATGCGTGAGCTGCAAGAGAAAAGTGTAGAGAATTTTTTTAGATATTACTGCGTTGAGCCTTTGTTTTCTCTAGATTGAAGTGCAGTCTTTCCAGACAAACACTTAAGTAGAGCTAAGTAGGCAGCTAAGTAGGCACTGTCAAAATCTAAGATCTCTCATTGATCTGGTACACTTCAGGGCGAGAACATCAGGGGGGTGTAGCTTCCTGTCCTTTCTTCTTCTCTAGCTTACCAAGCTTCCTTTGATTAAGAGGAAGCTTTAGCTCCGGGCCAACTCCGAGTCTGCCTTTGCAAATACGTATGTAAAACAGAGAAATGTTTTTATGAGGTGACCGCTGTATTGATTTGAATGAGATTTTAGGAAGTTAAATTCTAGTGACTCTAGGAAGCAGAATTTTCATTTATGGCCTGGAGTGTCTTTTGCGAAAAATTGAGAAAACTGGCAAGTTTCAAAAAATTTGAAGTGCAAAGATGAAAGATCCACAACTCTGTACCAAAAGCAGATATCGCAGTTCTGTAAACTGCGTCTGTTAAGGGTATTTAAGGCAGAGAAATCATGTATATGTATTTATGGCTTACATGGAATTGTTCAAATGTTTACCAAGGAATCTGCAAAAGTCCTACCCACATATTAGTGGTATATTTCATAGTGGTGCACGCAGCACGTCAATTTTGTCCGCTTTAGACGTATTATAAAGTGCACTTCACAAAATTGAGATGCCATTTTTTGATTAGTTACAAAGCTGTAAACCTCGTACATGTGTTATGTTTCTTTCTTCAGTTTTGCTATTTTTAACGATCTTTCTTAATATATCAATGGCCTAAATAAAATATGGACTTCTTACAGTCGCTAGGTTTTAAATTCTTTTAAATGCAACAAACCTCGTCAAAATTGGTGCAGTGGTTGCCAAAAGAAACAGTTACTCTGTTCCCATGTATTTAGATAGATGCTTCTGAGCTAAAGCTTTGTCTTAAGAATTTCTATTTTCTTGTTTCAAAAGTACAGTTCATTAATATGACTTAACCTAAAAGGAAGGCTTAGCTAGGGGCCAACTCCAATTTCACTATTCAAATGCATAAAAAACGCAGACTTGATTCCACTAGACAGCCTTTGAATCTGAAAGTTTGTTGCATTCAGGAGAGACAGCTGAATGTTACTGATTCTAGGAAGCAACATTTTTATTTGCAGCCTTGAACTTTTTTAAATGAAAATTGCCAAAAATCAGTAAGTTCCAAAATTTTGGTAGAACCCACCTTACAGTGACTATCAACGATAGTGCTATTAGCACTCAAGCAACGTAGCAATTACTGAATACACCTTCCTTTAGTATGTGTAGTGGGCATTCTGAGGGGGGTTAGTTCTAGCTTAGCAGCTGATGAAGTCCTCATAGGTAACATATCCTAACTACAAGGAAGGCTTTGTAACAAGTTTCATATATAGTTGTGATTTAAGTCGTAGCGGGAGCAACAGGCAGCTGCTGTACTAAAGCGAAGCTTCCATTGCCTCTTCCTTTGACTTCTTCGCTGCTGCTGTCTTGCATGCCATGTCGGGGGGTGGTTCAGAGTGCATAGTATATACATGGCAGGAAGTTGGCAGAGAGGAAAGGCGACGCAAGAAGCTTGTTGGACCTTTCCATCACGTCACCACAATGCCCTCTGGAGCTCCCTGGGCATCGTCACAATGGCCTCTCGACTGCTGAAATTATCCGTGATTGCAGAAACTGCAGTGCTTAACTTTGTACATGCAGCAGTCCAGAGGGCAGATAGGGAGGTAGATAGAACGGTAGAGAGAGGAGGCAGTGAATCAGTAGAACCAGTACAACCAACGCAGTTAAGAAACGAGCGAGTTAAGTAACAGCCTTGCCACTCTTTGCTCGCATACATGGGGGAAACGCTATTTCTAGACACGGCAGCATTGCGGACAAACTGGGTAAATTTAAATTCAAGGTACACTATGGTACATTTCTGCTATTTCTAAAAAATAAAGACCCTGCACATTTGTCAAGCAAACAACTGACGTAAGGCGTGCGGATGCAAAGCCTTATCAGATCACAGCAGCATCTAGATGACACAACGGAAGCTGCCGCCCATCAAATGAGCACTTCTGTACCTGCCATGGCAGCTTAAATTTGTGGCAGTGGCATTGTTCGAGGTTGTGCATTCGATCCCGACAGCGGCAGCCACATATCGGCACAGGTGAAATGCAAAAACGCTTGTGTACTCAGACTTGGGTTCACGTTAAGGAATTCCAGGTGGTCAAAATTAAAATAGCGTCCCCCACCGTGGCGTGCCTCATAATCAGATAGTGGGATTGGCACATAAAGCCCCATAGTTTAATTAAAGTTTAACACTTCTGCCACGATGCGATGCGGCACGTGAGGTGCTAACCTCACATGCTAACCTTCTCACACTATGAACAATGGTTCACAACAACGCCTCAAGCAAGCACGTCTCACTGTGTATTCTGTGTACTACTTGGACAAAAACAAGTGGTGCACGCAGGTAACGCTTAACATCAACTATCCACTCTAGTATTGCATTAAACACTGATGAACTTAAACATTCACTGTAAACATCACCACCAAATATTGTGAATCAATGTGAACTCTACAGAAGCTTTGCTTACATCGATTCCCACAGTGCATGGGATCCACATAATATTTGTATTGGGTGACCTTGCACACGTCTGAAGCTTAGAACGACAGAAAGCTGAGCTAGTTGGTAAGGATTCATAATGCGAAAAAGAGGTGAGGCTTGCAGACAGGACACAAGAGTAGAGAAGCGTTTGTGTTGTCCACTTCTCTACTCTTGTGTCCTGTCTGCACGCCTCACCTCTTTTTTGCATTATGACATCTCTGGATGCCACAAAAAAGGATTCACTAAACGCGGCGTTCCAACTGCAGCCAATTTTATCCTACTGGCACTGTAGAATTGGGGTTCTGCCTATGTGACTCTATAATGAACTACAACACAATTGCATAGGCTTCTTTTTCAGGCGTAAAACTTTAATTTTCATTTTCAGCTTGAAGAGGAGATGTTCTCACTTTTATTGGTAGATCGTTGCAATGTGTTGCAGCTTACATGCAATGCATCTTAAAGTGCTGGCGTTTGAAGCTGAAAAGGGTGTTATGTGGGATTTCTAAGCACGCTTCCGTAGTCGTAGGGTAGAGCGTCGTGCTAAGGGAGCCGGTTTCGAAACCAACAGTCGAATATGTGTTGAGGAAAGAGAATCCGAAACCAGCTGTCGGACATGGTTTTCTAAGAGAGTTGTGCGACGGCGGTTAGATAGCGGCACACCAAAGTGGGGTTAGTAGGCTAAGAACTTGCTAACCACATTAAAAGAGAATGAAGCACAAAGCTTACAAATCCGTAACACTGTGCCAAAAGCGGATACTGCAGTTTTGTAAATTGCGATGCTGAAGCATCTAAAGCAGACAAATGTGACATATATGTTTACAGCTTGCATGAAATTGTTGCAATGCTTATGAGGGCTTTGCAAAAGTTCTATTCACAAATTAGTGGGATAGTAGGTGGCACAAGTATATATGTCAGTTTTGTTTGTTTTGGATGTTTCAGTAAGTGCCATTCACAGAATTGCGATATTGTTTTGTACTGTTAAGTTACGGATCGCAAACTTGATTCTTCGGTTTTTATTATATGTATTCTGATTTTTCAGGAATTCTTGTAAAAAATGAAAGGCCTAAATAAAAAAAAAAAAAGAACACTTCCTAGTAGCATCCACTTCCAGTTGATTCTAAGATTCTAACTTTTGTTTCTTAAATGCAACAAACTTAATCAAAATCGGTGCAGTGGTTACAATGTAAAACTTCTACTTAAAGTTCCTCTATAGTGTTGCTTTATTAGCATTGACAAGTGAAGCCACTGGATGGCTAATCCATATTTCACTGATTTGTAAAATGCTGCAACCTGATCATGGAATGCTGAGGCTGCAGTTGCTGCCCAGCAATTTAAAGTTATGCTATGTTTTTGATTGAAGTGTGCAACTTAATTTTAGACAAGTCACATCGCTTTGGATATTGGATAGCATTAGCCTTTGGGAACTTCATTGTGACTGCCCTACACTTAGAAGTAAACATGTAAAAATTTATTATCTGTGTAAACAAACTTGTAGCAAAAAACACAGCTTCAAAGCATGGTTAGAAAGACCTACCACACGTCTGAAGAAAACATTTTATTAATACATTCGGTCAACAATGCACCATGCAGCCCGCGGCTGCGATATATGTACAGATCTTGTTCCACTTTCCTCTACAGAGTACAGCGGTATCACATGAGCGCAGCTTGAGATATGTTTCGCAGTGAGAGCGTTCTTGTCCCACTGGATCATAAGAAGGTTCTGATAGTTATAAAACAGGAAGCCGTTACACGTGCCCAATACTGCAGTGCAGTTGTTCAACATAGTAAGTACATATATACCTTGCATCACGGAGTGTTCACACAACATGCAAAGCTATCCCTAAAATTACACCCGTTATGAGCATAGCCATTTCTATGGCCCCTCCCACCCCCCACTCAGCAGGGAAATGTGCACCTAAACTGTCCACACCTGTCAATTACGGTTTTCATATTCAGTGATGGTACAGCATGTGTACTGTCTTAATACAATAGAATGCCCTGACCACGGACCCCTCTATGGTGAAATGATCTGTACTCGTAAAGCGAAGAACCTCGTGTGCCGCCCGGTAGAATTCCTATCTTCCATAGCTATGGCAAATGCCACTAGAGTGAAGACATTACAACAAAGTCGCCTGAGCAATCAAGGCATTCAGGAAAAGGGCAAAAGGTAGTCAGCATTGCTGAAGAGGCAAAAAAGGCAAACGTTTAGTTAACCTGATAGTGTTATAAATTAGCAACAATGTTACTACTGTGAGAGCAGTTTTCATAAGTGATAAAATGACACAGCTGTGAGAACGAAGTAGTTACACAGTCTTAGAAACTTTCGTGTGGCAATGTCACTGTTCATGTATGGTTTTATAATGTGGTAATAGCCATGCATTTGGGTTGCAAGAAATATCACTCCTTTTACTTTATGGTACATTTGGCTGGTTCCTATTGTGCTCCGGCTCATATTGCAACAATGTGGAGCCCGTTCTAGGGTGGAGCCAAAGAAAACGTGCTTCCCACTAGGGCGGATTTCTTGGAGAAGTGATCATGTGTGGCATGCGTTGGCAGCTACAAATGGTGTGTGAATTAGGCTAAATCCAGGGTTCAAAACATGGCAAAAGCCATCCTATTGCAGGATACTATATATGTTTTCTCATTTCTAGCATGTGCGACTTTCGGGAAACTTGGAGAAAAGCAGAAGTGGCACAGCGTGTTTTCTAGCTGTTTATGCACAGATGGGCATTAAAAAAATTTTTACCGATGATTATGGTACTCCCTAATGTAAAATTTGAGTGCAGCTCTATACGTGTTTTTATTTCGCAATGTACTGGCTGGCGCAGACAATCTGTCTCATGCGGCACATTGCAAACAGAACGTAGTGTGGTGTGACTGCCTTGTCAATCTGCGGATCACGAGAGGAAGCATGTGGGTGACGCATGGACGTGATTCACTGCAGCCGCCGCAGACAGACTTCCCGGACGATGCACGCTACTCTGGCGCCGTCTCGTAGCCATCATTGCCGCACTATGATTTTCTTCTCACGCTTTTGCCATACCCTTCTCCTTCGCTTTCCTCCTCGCATCTTTCATCCCCTGCTGCGCTCCGCATAAGCTCTTTCATCCTTCGCTTTGCTCGTTTGCTCGCTTACGCCGACGCCAACGCTCGTCGCAGGAACGGCCGCCTAAGAGTGGAACTCTAAAAGGCATCCACGAAGCAAACAGGAAAGTTCCATCCTGCAAGGCAGGACCTGACAGGCACACCAGCATTCATGTTTTTGAAGCTACGCCTATGTTCACACCAATGATGAGTTTGTGAGCGTCGGGAACTGGGTCAACCAAAATGGTGCCGCACAGCGACGTAAGCATCACTTCCGCACGACCAGCACATAATGGCACGATGAGGCGAGAGGAAGTCGCACCCGAGAATGATGTTGTGGGAGCATGAGAACGGCACAAAAAGCTCGATCACATAAAGCAAATCTTGGATCAAGCCTTGAACTCTTTATCGAATCTAAGCAAATCTTGAACCAGCCGAATGTGTTTTTCAAAATTTCGACTACTGGAATGTAATGCACACCGCCAGAGCATTCTGAAGCATTCGAAAGTGACCAGCTGAATGTACTGCACTAAGGCAAGTTGGTGGGCTGTCATGTGAAATGTGCCTAGCGTGCACATTCTGCAGGAACTATGTTTCCTAATCACCACTTTCGTTGGTATTTTGATGCAACATAACAATAATAGCAGGTTGTTGGACCATCTAGAAAAAAAAAAAAAATCGAGGAGAAATCATTATTTCACACCTGTCAATGCAGTTGACAACAACTTTGACTTGAAAAATATGACTGACAGGAAGTTTGCCCTTCATGTAGCTGTAGCCAGCTGGCACATGTCAGAAGTGATCGTTCCAGTACACGGGCTACAGTTTATAAATCTCTCATCCACACCTGTCCACTGTAACATGATAATTAAATTAGTGCACTGACATGGTGCATGAACTGAAGTATAGAATAATTCACATTTCTGCCACCCGGTTTGAAGACTTACAGGCCACCACATGTTCCTTAAGCATTATTATTCTGGCAGAACTGACAATGGAGCTTGGCTTGCCACATTAATTTTCAATATTCCGTCTTTAATTTTTGTACAACGTTTGATATCCCTGGTTGAGCATGACCTGCCTGTCCTTACACTCTCTCAATTTAACTCACTGCACAGCTATGATTGCTAATGTGTGAGCCTCATTTTAAGTTTCTCCACAAATTTAAGGTACAGGGTCAGTGTGCACATAACAAGAATGAAACTACAACTAGTCCATGTTTGATTACTAAGTTCTAATCAATAGTTAAAGTATTGCTTGCCTTTATGCAAAGCCAGCAGCAGTGAAATAAGCAGAACTCCCCTTCCTTGTAGTTCTGCATAGATTTTTGAGCTTCAAGTGGGAGCACTGAAAAATTGAAAGCCAGCATGCCACTGTCCACTAGATAGGTGCCAATGTATACGTGGCATAATGGAGTCCTGTTGCCCCGAGCGTGATCTAATTTAACATGCACTGCAATACATAACTGTCCATTTACGTCCTTGCAGAAAGACTTCCAGAGGCAGCATGCTGCACAAACCAGCAGCAAACCAGTGCGACCACAAATCAGCTAGGCATCTAGCCCAAGTGTCATTAGAAGGTCATCGATGAGCTTCAGCTTTTCGTTGGCATTCACAATCTCTGCAGTGCTTCTCGCATTGGCGCTGATGTAGTAGCGGATGTCGTCGATGACGGTGATGGAGTCTGTCTCTTGTCGGAGTTTCACGTCTTTTGCGTCCTCCCTGATGACCTCGTGGAATTCCGGCAGCTCAATGACCTGAAATGTGCAGATCACCATTCATCTGTCCATTTGTTTTCACAGTGGTATAAGGAGCATGTAAGCATCATGTGTTTGCTTCAAGTGCACTTATCATATGCTTAAAAAGCACTTACACAACAGACGACGATAACAAGGTTATCACCTTTATCACCTTGTTTCACTTTCCATTCGTCAATACTAATGAGGGGAAAGGGCACACAAATTCCTGTCTTTTACAGATTGTACATGCACTTGGGAAATGTGGCTAATCAGGAGCGGGGCCATATCTGGTGTGGACATAAAGCAGTGACTACGTGGAACATCTTTCCATCATATCATCTACGCAGCAGTGACGACTCCTACGAGTACGTTCACTTCACAAAGAGCAACTGGCACACACACACACCATAGTATGTAGTGTTCTGGTCACGATAACAGCATAGTCATTCTATGGCCTAGCATGTGCCAATGTATGTGCGATGCCATGCCAAAAATGTGCCATAAATGCACTCTGTGCAGTTGCTCCTTAAGGATATCATATGGTGAGTATGAGTACACCACATTCCTGTAGGTACCAATCAAGTGCTCTGGAACAGCTTCACCTGGGAGGCATTGAGGCTTTGCACCCGGCCACTATAGAGTGAAGGTGAGTGCGAGAAGGCATGCCTGCCAACTCTCCCGAATTTTCTGTAAAGCTAGTAGATTTGCAATTGCTCTACAATTTTGCTAGTGTTGCATCAATTCTTACAAAAAATATTGTGCACAAGAAAGGTTTGCTCGCCGGTCCCCATGGATGTTCTTGGAAATCTTCTGATGGTGAAAAGACACCAGAGGGACACTTGCTTGAAGCAAGTTTACTCAGACAAGTTCCTACAGAAGGCAAAATTGGCAATAGCAAAGTTGCTGCAAAAGTCACTGTTAACCTCAAAACAATGTGCTCTGCTCTCCCAAGTTTGTTGCTGCTTGTGTGCTTTGTCTAAAGGTACTTCTCTGTTAATGAAGTGTGTAGGCACCCACAAAAGGTGTATAGACAGGGAAAAAAAAAAGGAACTCATAATACTATCCCCTTTCTCCTCCTTGAGGGTCATGTCTGCATGATTTTTTTTTACAAATTTTAAAGTTCTCAGGTTGGCAGGTATGGAGAAGGTACCACAGGGAAGTGTATGCTGCAGCTATAGAGTATTGCCCTACATAACATGCAAACCTACACAGACTTGTGGCTCAGTCTCTTGCCAGAAAAGAACCATCGCAATGTGCATGTAATAAAGGCACCAGGGTAGCTATTATTAATAACAAAAGTAATGAATACCTAGAAATGCTATGCTGATAAACTTGTGAGTGTGCATCATAGATGCCATTTGGCATCAAAATGTAAATAACGCCGCCCTGTTATACAGAAAAACTTGGCAGTGTGGAAAACAATGTACACAAGTTCACTGATAGTTTCAGTTGCATTTGATCCCAACATTAACCCTTTCAGTGTTGCTTTCTTTTCTTTTTTTTTTAAAGTACATTAGGGAAGCATCTTGCTTGCCAAATGCACTTTGAGCGATTATGTGATAGAAACAGTGTGTGCAGAGATAAGCAGGTCAAAGGCCAAGGGAAGAATCAGTTATAACAAGAGCCAGGAGGTGCACGCAAAGTAAAAAAATAAGTAAATAAATTAAAGAACTAGTGGGATACAAGCTGAACTGAATGCACCAAGGCATGCTGTGATTACGTTAGAACTGCATGCATAGAATCTCTACAAGATCAGCAAATGTACGCTTCACACCGCGCATGCTACTTATCCACTACTCTACCTGCCGTGGTTGTTCAGTGGCTATAGCGTTGGGCTGTTGAGCATGACGTTGCAGGATCGAATCCCTGCCATGGCGGCCACATTTTGATGGGGGTTAAATGTGAAAACACCCATGTACTTAGATTTAGGTGCACATTAAAGAACCCCAGGTGGTCGAAATTTCCGGAGTCCTCCACTATGCCTTGCCTCACGACCAGAACGTGGTTTTGGCACGTAAAACTCCATAATTAATTAATTATCCACTACTCTAGCTCGTCATGAAGACACGGTCGCATCAAAAAAGTACACAAGTTCATTCCTGGTGGAGAGTTAATAATTATTCGAGCAACCAATAACCCAACAGCTCGTGCACAACATTATGAAGGTGCGACGTAAACCTGTGCAGCGCTTCCCGACACACTAGCCATTGTTTTCACTGCAACGCAGTGCCATCGTCGTACTGCACGCTCCTGATGGGTGATGTGTTTTAAGAGGAAGCTTTAGCTCGGGGGCTCCTATCTATATACATGGGAAGAGAGAAATAATTTTTCTCTGCGACCACTGCACCAAGTTTGATGAAGTTTGTTGCATTTGAAAGAAAAGTAGCAATTTGTTGCAAATTGTTGAAAAAATTTTCAACTTACGTCGCAAATTTTTTAATACGAATTGATGAAAATCGCAAATTTTTCAGAAAACAAGACTATGAAGTTTACAATTCTGTAACAGCAATGAAAAACAATATCAAAATTCTGTAAATTATGTCTAACAGTACAATCTAAAGCGGACTAATTGATGTATTATATGCGGCTCTCGGATAGACCACTAATATGTGAGTAGGACTTTGCAATGCCCTTGCAAACAATGTAACAAATTCACTTAAGATGTAAATTGATGAATCAAATTCGTTGGCTTTGGATGCTTTAACGGATGCAGTTTACAGAACTTCGATATCTGTTCTTAGTGCAGAGATATGAATTTGTAAACTTCATGCTTCCATTTTTTTTCAATCTTACCAATTTTGGAAAGTTCCCTTCAAAAAATTCAGGGCCCTAAATGAAAATTCCGCTTCCAACATTCACTAGAATTTAACATTCTCTCCCAAATGCAACACATTTCATTAAAATCAGCCCAGAGGTTATCCCAGAAAAGTGTTTCTGTATTTTACATGTACACTGGCCTCTCTTTAAACAGAACCTTAAGGGACCAGGGAAATTGGTTCTGTTTATCAGCAGTTCCATTTACTGAGAGATAAAGCTGAATAAAATTGCATGAATAGAATTCCAACCGACCATGAGGACGGTGTTCCGTTTAAGAGGCAGTTCCATTTAAGCGATTTCCGTTCATCAAGATTCCACTGTATCTGAATAGGCAACATTGCAGTTGGGCCCAAGCTAAAGCTTCCCCTTAGGGGGGGATGCTGGGTTAAAATCGCAATTCTCACATTTACGCATGTTCTAATTTGGTTTATTTTGGATTCCTAGACATATAATGAAGCTCATCACCAAGTTTGGTTGCAATATGCGCCATAGAAAAGAAGAAAACGAGTTATGTTCTCGTGATGGTGGCGTGCTTGCTGTTGAGAGCACGGCCGCTGAGCAGGCAAGGAACTTAACACGGATTGAATGACCGCGTTAGAAATTTTGGTTCTCGCGCAATTTAATCACGGGAGACCTTGCATTGAGGTTACAACAGACTGCAAAGTAAAAACTAAGAAAATAAAGGCATAATTCTGGCTGTCGCACCCTTGTCTGATATCTCAGACAAGGGCACTAGACTGCTCTAAAGTTGGAAAATTAAAAAAAAAAATAAAATAAAAAACCCTCAGTTCCCTTTCACTCTGTGAAGAAGGATGACTAGCGAAGCTATGTATGTGGGTGCCGTAATGGCGAACTGCACCTCCGCCACCGGTCAGCCCGGCATTTCACTATCTTTGGTATCAGCTCACACATTCTCTTAATGCCTGCATCACCTCTGCTGTGGCTTGGTGCGGCATTGCACTATCTCCGGGATTTTTTCTACACGCAGACGTGATAGTGGGGAAAGTAGTCCTTAACAGCTTCGCTGTAAAAAGTGACGATGACTTGAAGCAGTTGCCGCAGAGCAGGTTTGGACTGAAGAGGAGGGTCTAACCTATGGAGCAGGGCACTTTGATTAATTATTTTTGGTCTTAAAACAAAATTGCATGTTCTGGAGTCTTTGAGCTCATTTCTCTCAGTTTGCACTTTTGGGCCGAACAAAACATTTAGAACAACTATCACTTCCAAACTGCTCCACCAAAACCTGCTTTCAGAGTAGTTTCTGGGCTGAAATTTTGTCAGGAACGAGATTAAGTATTTTTTATATTTCTAAATACTTATTAACCAAAATTATGATTACATACCTAACATATAATGACAACAAAAATTTGAATTTAGCCTCAAGTTGATGATAATGTTACAGAAATGTAAGGAAAACACTCGACCAGCCCTATCCTGCGCTATAACCCTCCCAGAAGGTATCTAACAAAAACAACCAGTGTGTCTCCATTACTTCCGAAATGATAGTTTTCCTAAGGTGGGGACATGCTTAACAGGTCCATATGACAGCGATAACTTCTCTATTTGATCTGTATTAAAGGAATTTAGAATATGTACTTGAAACAAGAACATACATAAAACCTCTAAACGTTTACAAATATATGTGTAACAGTTCAAAAGTTAATTTTCAGCCCCACATCCTCCCTTAAATCAGAATCTTGAGCCATCAATTTCTGCGTAGCATGTGGTATTATACGTTAAGAATTACAGGGTTAATGCGTCTATTTCCACTAAAAAAGAAATCACATGGAATGATATCGCACTTAAAACATGATTAAGTAACTCAAGCATAGGTTGCACGCAGCAACAAGACCACTTGATGGCGAGCCATTTGGATGAATAATGAAGAACTGGCCACTTCTGTGCTCACCTTGGCGAGATGCTTGGCCATGAATTCTATGCACTGGTTTTCGAGCCTTGGCAGGTGGAAGAGGCGCGACGCTCGCAGAGTATTGCAGACGCTTTCCACGTCGAGCATGCGTGCTATCGATGCCCCGCACTGCCGCTTCAGGTCTGGCAGCAGGTACACGTCGGCGGCGCACAGGACCTCCCAGACATTGTCTGCGCTGAGCTGCAGCGGCAGTTAAAGAAGTCGTGCACCATCAGTGTTGTTCCCCACTCACATGGCTGCCCCAACGTCTACAGACTGACCACGAGTAACAGAAAGCATTCACGTTTGTCGGTGCAAAAATACTTGCTGCACCTTCTCATTGCTGCTTTCCTTAAAACACTCAAGAACGGTGAATTTATTGTTCTCTGCGGACTTCTGTAGGATGTTCGAAACCCAAGAAAGTTACAGAGCACGAAAACTACAGAACGTGTTTCAAGTTTTTGACCGGTTCCGTCAGCATCAAATTAATGACCAAATGCAGTGGTTGTACTCAAAGTTTGCGCTTAGTGTACACAGCTCACAAGTGGCAAGCAGCGTAAAGTGCATTCGTTATGAAACTACCAAGAGAAGTATTGTAAAGTGCCTGATATGCACAGCTTCCAGAAATGGTCACAGTGTTGCTCATGTGTACTACAGTGGGCTGACCAACCCAGATGTAAGTGGCATCACGTGACCACCGGCCACCTCCACTTTATACAATGCATGGAGGAGTCCCACTCAAAATGTACAAAACTGTGCTCGACGTTGCGCCCATATGATATTTGTTGCACTAAAGGATGGTGTAATTCTTGATTTGTTGCGCGCTCAAAAAATTTAGGACTCGCACTGCTGTTATGCAGTCAGCAGCTATATAATAAACAAAAAAATGACAGACAGATATTGTGTCAGTACTACTACTTTAAAAGGACACTTAAGATCGATACCAAAATAACTTAAACTAGGACAGTGTTCTTTAAAGCCCATATTATCATTCTTTTCACAGAAAACAATTGATGATTACTGGAGAAAATGAAGGCCAATGTTCCTTTCCTTGAGTTTCATGCCAACGTCTCAACACTTGCTACGTCATTATGGCCTAATGAACTTTGTACGTCCTTGTAGCTGGGCCGTTTAGGCAAAAAAAAAAAATTTTTTTCGAAACTTGCTAGGCTGAGTTTTGTTTCCTTTGAAATGCGATGCAGTCCTTCTTTGCCAATAAAGAATTAACTAGAACCAAGTAGACACCATCAAAAGCCATCACGTCAAGGTAGACTGGTGTGGGAACTTTAGGGTGCCACTGCTACTGATATTTTGTATGGGTATGGGTATATTTTGTAATTTTTATTTTGTATGTATGGGCTTATCAGTAGGTCATCTTTTAATCTGTAGTGTTGTATGCACGACATCAACATTGCAGGCAGAGACAACACACAGTGCTGTGCATTGTTTCATGCGGCTTCTATGTTTGCATCTTGTATTGGTGTCTTTTCTGGCTTGCTAAACCCCCTGTCTTAGTAAGAGTGGCTGTTTCACCACCGCAGAAGCTCAATTTCCTAATGCAGTTTAGCCAAACATTCTTCCTTTAGTGTCTATTCAACTGCACAACGCCGAGACACCATTCCGCATTGAGGAAAGCTAGAAAAACTTGTCCAGACTTATTTCTGGTGAATGAGAGTGCATTCACTAGAGAGAGAGAGAGAGAGAGAGAGAGAGAGAGAGAGAGGGCAAAGAAAGAAAGAAAGAAAGAAATGTTTGTCCAGTAAAAATTTATATAGCAATTGGTTTGCTGAACTACTGACAAGTGAAAAGTTGCTTCAACATATAAAAAATGCTACTGTGGGCATTGCGTCAAGTTTCCTGCACTTCAATCAGAATTTTGAGCCAACAAACTCAGTGCAGCAAAAACAATACGTTCGGCTTTGTTGGGTTCAAGTAACGCATGGAAGCTAGTTAGGTAAAGAGCTTTCAGAAAAATTAAGAAGTGCTGAAAACCGTGAATGCTTCAGCCATCTTCCGTTACTCACCATGTCATCCATGCCACTGTAAATGTGATGCAGTATGCAACTAAACACATCGGGTGTGACTTGCTGCAGTTCTATCACTGGAAACTGCCAACCACTGCTCGGTCGGCTGGCCTCTGTGAAGTGGTCCTCTAGGAGGGCACGGAAGTATTCGCTACGGTTGCACAGGAACACCTGTGAAAAAGACATTGGGCATGTTCAAATTCTGGGCCCACATTGGAGACAGTCTACGTTGAGTGTTAAAAAGACAGCTTCGAGCCCAAGTGATTTAACACGACTGGAAGATGTCTCTGCAACTTGACGCCACCTCGTGTTGTCAAGACAACAGCTAGGAAAAGCAGATAATATTGCTGTATTTTAATACTTTGCATTTGCAAAGTGGCGCAAGAAGTGCTGGCGGCCATGTGCTCCGAGGGGCATGTTTCAATTCCTGAGCACCGTACTGGGACTTAGGTGCATGTTAAGGAACTCGTGGTGGTCAAATATATTCGAGAGGCCCACAATTATGGCATCCCATGTACTGCTATGGGACATTAAACCCCACGATTTGATTAGTACCATTTGAAAATAGACATTCGACCAAGCTCAAGGTGCCTGCATCCAGTGCAGTGCTAACAATAACGAATGATCTCCGCAATTCAATCAGTGCAAGGCGTGGGTGAAACTACAAGAACTACAACTTATTTTCCAGAGTAACTCCATCACTAAGTTTCACGTCCTTGTGTGGAACTGGTGAGCATTGTCCATTCTTGGAACAGGCGAAATATTCTCTAAAAGTTAGTTCCTGGTGGAGCGCTGCACAAAAAACCTATGAAGTGTTGTTCATTGCCAAAAGAACATTAACAGGAGTCATCTCCCTTGCTGTATTGAGTATGACTTTGATTTCACATTTGGTTGAAGATCATGCACTTTGAGAGTGCTCAGAATTTTTTTTTTTTGTTAAATCATGGACTGCATCAACATTGTAAATGAGAAACTGCTTAAACTCTGGCCTGCACAGGCTTTAGCTGGACTATGAAGCTGACTAATTAGAGAATGTCTTAGTTAATTAATCAACTTCTCAATTCTTATAATCAGATGAAAAATGTCAATGAGAAGATTGTAGAGCAACATGAGAAACTCTCGATACAGCTTTCTGTTGCTCAATATGTGCTACATAAAAGTGTTTTTCCGAGTGTGAAAGAAGCCCTTGAATTCATGCAAAATTGCCATGTGGCTGGCCGCTCCAGGCACTTTGCATGTATTCGCGGGCTTCTTTCAGGCACGGAAAGACACTTTTATGTGACGCATATTGAGCAACGGAAAGCTGTATCGGGAGTTTCTCATGTTGCTCTACAATTTTCTCATTGACACTTTCCATCTAATTATAATAATTGATAAGTTGATTAATTAAGGCAAATTATCTGATTAGATGGAATGCAAGAAATAACCTGAGTGTCTCCAAGGGACAGCAAACAACATTACCTTGGTTCTGTCCAGCTATATAGCATTTGCATATATTTAAAGTTTGGTTCAAGTTAAATGAAACACCCTGTATATGTGTCTGTAGTTTGGGTTAAGTCTGACAGCAGCTGTACATATACTAAGCATGAAAGGGAAAATGGTCATCCACCTGAATGTAGCACAAAGCTATAAACGAAACCCATATGGGTTTCTCAGAGAGAAAGTTCTGCAGTTGACAAGGAATTATTCCTGGTACGGGACTCCAGACAAGGATGAATTTTTACTTAAGTGTGAAGCATTTTTTTTTCTGAGAAACATTCTTGGCCTCGGCTATGTGCTACACTCGGGTGAATGACAATCTTTCCTTTAATTAATTTTTCTCCACTTTGCTGGCTTCCACAGAAGGGATATGCCATGTTCTAAACATATTAACTGTAAACTGAACAAAGTCCAAGTACTCAAGAATGCAGATAAGCATGTACAGAGTTGACAAACGTATCAGGGCAGGCGATGACGGCAATGTTGTGGGTAAGGTTGTTCCGGTGAATGGTTGCTCAGAAGAACAGTTATCTTCTCAAAAAGAAAAAAAGTCACAGTTTCGCCCGACAGACGAAGCATTGATTGGGATAAAAAATGATTACACAGCTATACGAAGTAAGGTTGGTCGTTTTATCAGCTGCACAAACTGATGTAAGCATTTGCTTACTAACTAAATGAACAACTCTTGCACACACAGGCCAATCATGAACACATCTCACTTTATGACCGCGGACACTCACTGTCAGAATGCTGGCCTGATGAAGAGCGCCAGCATCGACAAGCAAATTCTCCTTTGTGCTGCCTTTCACTTTAACACGAGCTAGGTGAGTGAGAACACAACACACACACAGCCATTAGCTATATCTGGTTGGCTAGCCTTTGAACCCAGTGCAGATTGCCTTCAAGATACGATGCAATCAGCCATCGCAGTTGGAGTAGAAGAGGAAATGTGCGCTAACTCCCTCGCCCCCTTTTATGGTGCACACTCTACCCGCCTTCCTCCCTTGCAAGCGTGAGAAAACACCACTGCATCAAGCCACCATACTTCTCAGTTCACCCTCGCAAGGTTTCGCTCGCACCTACAGCATACAGAACGTGGCCGTGATTTTTATCGCCCTTGGACTTTATACAGGACATCACGGTGATGGCGATGGTGGCAACGACGGCTGAAATTCACCTGGAGTGTCCATGTTGTTGCTATTGCAATGAAGTGGTAGTAGTATCAATCCCCATGAATTGTTTTTGATGCATAAGAGACAATGCTGTTGGAGGAGGCTGGAATGTCACCTTGTGGCAAAGGAAATGCCTGCCATCCACGCTGATGCAGATGTCGGCATGGTTGCCATCTTCAGAAAGGCATGAGATGTGAGCAGAAGCAATCTGGAACAAGCAAACAGTTGCGCACACTTTAGCTGTCAAAGGGATCGAGTTACAATAACAGAATGCAGCCTGTTTATGGGAAAGCTGGTAGCTGTTCGAGAGTGCAAAAGTTAGGTGAGATGGTTATTCAATGCAGCAAGCAATGCTGACGACAAGACCATAATCCTGTAGTTGTCTTTTTCCAGTGTCTTTGTTGCTTGCTGTGTTGGTAGCAACGACATTCTTCCAAACAGCAACTCTGTCTTTTCGTTGTAGTCAGAGCAAGCATGCCTATTACTGCTTATGTGTCTGACATCCATGCATTTTATATTGTGGATGATTTTAGGTTATGCTAATGGCTATTAGCATAAATGACGCTGGATCTGAAACCAAAGAATTATATTGAATGACTGCTAATCATGCTTGTCATTCTCAATGTTGCTAAGCTTCTCTGCTCCTTGAGAGCAAGTTTGGCTAAGAGCAGTTTGCTTTGAAGTTGCTTGTCTTCAGCCTGCATGCCACCATCACTTCACAACATGAAGGAGCATCGACATTACATTTTCAAGTTTTCCCCTTCTTTCCACTGAATGTAGGTCGAACCCTCCAAGCTTCAGAAAATATAATGGAAAGAATCTGAGTCATCTAAATAATTTATTATAATACTTGTTTCTACAAACGAGCTTTTGGTTTCAGCACCTAGGTTGTAGATATGTCACAATGATTAGCCCGCTTGGTTTGTGCAATTACTGTGGCTGCCATGCTTGACCACAGCCAGCATAAGCACATGCAGCACTCTTATTTATAGCCTATAGGTATGTACTGGCTGCCGTCTTGCAAAGCAGACAACTCGGCTTACTAGTTATGTGCCGCATTAGCATTCTTAGGGTACTTCAACTTTCCGGAGGCGAAGTACATTTGTATGTATGTATCTAACCGTTTTCCCATTAACCTGGGTCACTGTGTAGCCCATGGTCGAATGGTACCTGAAGGACAGCAACCCGATGCTTTGGCAGGCGGCACCACAAATGCATTGAATGTGTGCCGCTTTTCAATGGTCGCGCCATTTGATTGTCGCGTCTTTCACGACAATGCTTCTGCGAGCTCCGTCGTGAATGCACTGAGTATGTGTCACTGGGTGTGCAGCAGGTGAGGGAATGATTCTCAGTGTTCCTGCGCACTGGCACGCCACGCTTCTAGTCTCGGAGGCCATGCGTGAACTTCTCAGCAGCACCACTAGATGGTGCAGCGTGTCTAGAGAGAAGCGCGAGAGAGAGGAGCTCGGCTGCTGCATGATGCATGCCAGAGGCCATGTGCAGGCACCAATAGATGGCACCAAGTGCTCTTAAGGAAGCGCGATAGAAGTCCCACTGCAGTACAGGCCTCATACATAACTCGTTCTGACAGTGGTGATATGTTCTGTCACTATATTGATTCAATGCTAAACGCATTACCGTCAACAGTCATTGAGAGATGGGTTGTGCCGAATTTGTGTATAAGCCATATTACGAATAGAACTGATTATTTATTGGAATGATTTAGGAGCACAATTGCGTGGCTCATGGCCTCAGACTGCCATGTCTTCTGTTAGCCAGTGTGGCTTGGCTTGGTTTGGCTGGTCTGAGAGACATATCACATTCTTTACAAACTGAGTCTGACGACGGGCTTGATTACACGACCAGACTTTGTTGTTATGGGACTCTGTGTCACACGACCTGGCTTGGTAGGCTTGGTTGTCAGTGTTGCTAGTTGGTTGTTGCCTAGGCGAGTGAAGGTTGAAATTCTGAGTGCAGCTTCTGTTTCATTTGGTTAAACTTGTACCTTTCGTACGCATGATTAACCTTAGGGTTGAAGTCTCTTTTTAAACTTGCGCTTGACTGCTCCTAGATCTTTCTTTCCTGCTTCACTTAGTGGGAGTGTCCGGAGCAGTTTCTGTGCGTCAGGCCCGATCACCGTCATCAAGTTCGCTACATGAACTTCCAGAAGCTTCTTGCAGAATTGTACTGCACAGACATACTACTCATAGCTTTGTAGCCAGTCTTTCCATGCGTTAGGTGCTTGGGATAGCATGTCAAGCAGCTTTGGAGCCTTTGGACACCCGCCACCTCTGTGGGACTCCAGTTGGAAATCACTTTGGTTTGGTTTTGAAATCACTTTTCGCTGCCACTATTTCCTCGTCTTCGAAACGTTGTGTCTGCTGTCCAGCGCCACTTTTCTTTTGGCTGTCTTCTTCTTGCAACCTCTCTTCGCCCACCATGTATGACGAATAGAGCTGGTTATTTATTGGTACGATTTAGAAGTAAAAGTGTGTGGCTAACAGCTGCAAACTGCCATGTCGACGGTTTGGCCTGTGTTTGTGGCAGCTGTTTTCTAACATAATCTGCTTCTTTTCTTCCATGCACCACTTCTGCATTGTGTATTTTCAAGCTGAACCGAGCTTCCTGAAGCTAACTTGCACAACATTTTTGCAGTTGTTTTCCCTGTGACAAGTTTAACTTCCCTGTGCAATTACTCAGCCTTCAAAGATTCAAATAAAACTCAAGTGTGCAGGACATCAAAAACTAATTACAGACAGGAACAGTAACGAGACATCATCATTGAAATTTAGTGATATCGATAAACTGATAAAGCAAACTTTGCGTCCCTGAATTCTTTGGCTTCAAGTAATTATGCCAGCTTTCAAGAAATATTGAGTGACCTTGTGCTCTGATAGGTCTGCAATCAGGAACACAGAACATTTCTCAACAATGTTCACTAATTATCAATTAATTGTCAGCAAAGCTTGTTGCACCAAATGAAAATGAAAATGGCCACGTAAGGTCCCAGTAAAAAGAACATATTCAATCAAATTGGTTCATGCCAATGTTGGCCTGAACTGTTTTCACTGGCTTTGAATTGTGTTCCAAGGTGCAAACAAGTTGGATGCACTGGACTGTGTTGACTGGGGTGTGCTGGTTAGTGATACAAATAAGTGCGTTCTTGATAGGCTTATTAGTCAAGCAGTAGTTGAGACGGAATGTGTAAACTGAGCATAGCTGAAATACAAAGAAAGAAAGCAATAAACTGGACTTTCAACTGAATCTTTGCTTGAAACAAGCAGGTGCCTTGCTGTGTCCGGCATCACTTTATTTTCTGATATTAAAGCATGCAATGTTCCCCAAGGTTTGGTTATTGCGTTGTGTTTGTCCTCCTGCTAGTTCGCGCATTCTTTGCGTGAACAGCTGCAAAAACAGTTGTTACCTCCGATGCAAGCTCAATGGGTAACGTGGCAAAGTCCCTCTGAAGCTGCTCCCTGTAATGGGTTGGTTCGAGCAAGATTGCCTCACTCTCTGGCGAATGATGGCTCCTCTGGTTTCCTGCATAAAATTTGATGTCAATACAATGCTTCAAAAGTGATAGGATTAAGCGCAGATTTTCTTGCACATGAAATGGTACATAAATTAAAAGTGCTTCAGAACGAAGTTGGGTGTGGACTACTATGTACGTGTTGCCTTCAGCAGGTGCTTTTGCAGCAATGCTGGGCACATTGCGGAAACAGGTGCTGTCACGGGCCTGTCACTGTCTTCGGCACATAGTAATAGGCTCGATTCGCAGACACAACCACAACTGCAATGGAGAAAATATGGCACACAGATGACAGGAGACCATGGCATGCTGATTCACCATAGTCCCTAGGGGTGTGTGTATATTTGGAACTTTTGTGAAGAAGTTGGCTTATTTGTACCAAATGCTTTACTTGTTCTTTTAATGAACAATGCCTCATAATGCGTAGTGACATAAGCTTGTTAACTTGAATACGCTAAGATGTTAACATTAGTTTATGTTGAAAACTATTCATAATTCGAAAACTATTCAAAAGGTATTTGATTTTCAGCTCAATTTGGTTCACTTCTGGCACTCTCCGATTCATATTCAATTCGGTCTCGGAAATTACTATTCACACACACCTAGTCCTTTCATCACTGGTGCGTCACCTTGCCTTGTGCAAAAGCGGTGGTGGCAGTCACATGGCATCACAAATAACTCAATAGTCCACCAGTCAGCCTGGCGTGGTAACTGAAAGCCATAAAATGATTGTGCAGCGCAAAGGTGCCAAAGTGGCCCTTCCTATTGTTCGCTTCTCTTGGAAACGCAGGAAGACACGCTCTCCCCTTTTGTCCCACTGAGTGGTGAATGGGGCTGGCTTTTGAAAGCACAGCCGTAGTTTTTGTGTACGTGTCAGTGCTATAGGGTACTGCGAGACCACCACAACAGGCTTTTTATGGCGTGATGAGTTTCCTTCTTCACGTCTGAAGTCACACTGCAATTAGCACGTGTTTTGAAGTGGTCATATTAAAAGGTAACATAATTAATTATATGTTGCACTGTCGGGGTGTTGATATGTAGCATAATTACAGGGTTAACAGCTATCCAATAAAGCAATAAAAACAGGACAAAAGCTTTCTGTCCATAATGTACGGTTCAAAACAGAGTTATATTGGCTAAGTACATGAACAGATATATTACAGAGCTGGTCATGTTTGAGGTGATGCATGGCAAAAACAGTTAAACACACCAACATATATGCAACACCCACTCGCATCAATGGGTCATGGGTTGATGGTGCCATTTCATTGGGGCCTCTGCCAACTTGCACAGCAAGCCTGACGATCTCATGTGAACGCATTTTAACCATTCATGCCTTATGAATGTCCTCCAACCAGCTAGTTTTAGCTGCATTCCTCTTCTCCAAGCAGCCACTCAGACTGGTGCTCTACTCATTTGGAGTTAAGCGCCTTCAAAATACATTGACTAGATAGTGGGCCAACCATAATAGTTAGATCTGTTTAAATTTAACATGAATTTTTAATTAACCGTGTTTTAGTTATTGCTAGTCTGCTGTACTATGTGTACACACCACAAAATAGCAACAACAAAATTACAGTCCAGGCAACGACTTTAGACAATGACCATTGCCTGTGTGTGTTGCATCAGCTTGTTTACTATAATACTAGAATATACATTAACAGTGAGCAATTCAAAGTGTGACTTTAATGCTGTGCAATATATTGGGCCACCAATTATTTCTCACCTTGATTCAGCACTTGTGCTAACTCTTCCTTGACATCTGCGACAAGAGACGTCAACCTGCACCGTGATGCCAGCTCGGAAAAACTCTCGAACTGCTTGGCTTGCATCTCGAGTCGACCTGCAGGTGATACAGTGATGGCTCAGTCCTGGCTGCACTGACTGCCATGAGCAGTCAGTGCAGTTTGCCACGTTCCAAACTGCATCGCAAGAAATTTCTGGGCAACATAGAAAGCCTAGTTTCAGACAGTGTAGATAAGCAGCCTCTGTGCAAAATTTTATGTTTGAAATACAAGTGGATGCATCGCAGAAGCAGATGTTTTTGATACCAAAGCTGAAAAAAAAAAAAAATGTCATTAGTGCTCACCAGAAGTTATGTGTGACAGAAAGTGCATGACCTCCGAAATTGGCCGCATGACCTCCAAAACTGACCCACTTCCTGAGGCTTCCCACAACGCACTGGAAAATCTTGGAGGCGACTTGCTGGGACCACCATAACCACCATGTATGTCATAACCACCAACCTCCTGGTACGTGCATCATCTTCTTAAGTGCTACTTAAAGGGTGATAGTAGTAATAAATTTAAACAGTCATCAGTCCTGCGACTTGCGAAGATTGCTTCAGCGGTATTTACTACTCATTTGTAAGCAATTTAGCCAGTGAAATTTCATTCGAGTTGGCCTTTAAAGGGACCCTGAAATAATATTGTACAATCGTACTGAGTCGTGAGGGTACGTTCTTCTGATCACTAAGTGATGCATTTAAGCGCTCCACGTAAAGCGTGTAATTTATTATAAGGTCTTAAAAATGTGCATCACTATTGGCCACAACTGCGGTGCTTCCCTGGGTTTTTAGCCATCCTCTCACAATTGTAGTTAGCTCAACTGGCGACTCAGGTTGCATCATCAATAATTTTTCAAACTTTATGGTGACAGATGTTGTTTGTAATAGTTGGAATGTTGGTTAATATGTTTCTTTAAAAAAATAATGCAATGAGAATATGCAACAATTTACCACTACAATCAAGCACTCCTGGCACAAAGCAAGTGTTGTGTACACATGTTACAGCGTGCTCCGTGTTGACGCGAGCTACACGGTCAGGGTTGGTCTTGAGCTTTCTTTTTTTGAGCACCGTGGATTGCCCTTGTTACGTTGTGGGCTGCAAATCTAGTGACCAGTGACATGTCAAGCTGTGACATCGTGTCGTTTTGCAAGGCAACAAGAGGAGTGGCGACGGTCGGTATTATTGAGCTGTCGGTATTCGATCGGCGCCAGCATCTACACATTTGCGGCCATCACTTCACGCTGGAAGATTACTACCACAATAGAGAGTTTAATATGGGCGGTATTTGGGTAAATGCAAGCGTAGGTGGACTAGGCGTTTTACCGGATGTGCAGAGGCGCAAACGTGAATGGCCAGCACAGTGCACCCACCTGGTGGCACAGAGCTGAACCAGACAATCACAGAGCATATAGCTGTCACCTAATGTACTCCACTTTTCTGCTGGCGTAAATTTTCAGCAGAAGCATAATCGTGAACACGCTGTCTCTTTAAATGTTTAAAAGGTTTTTTTGCTTGATTACAGCAAGAGTAACTCTGTGTTTGGCTGGATAAGCTCTGTGTCACCAGTATTTTGGTAACTGCAGGCAAGCTTGGCACTTTGACGAGCTCGCCTGTGGTTACTGGAACACTGGACACTGTGACAGAATGCTCTCAGTGCACGCTGCTTGGAGAGCTCTAGGTGGAGATCAATGGCCAGGTGGCTAGCAGAAAGGTTGGAGAAGCTTGGCGTACTGGCACTAAAACAATCGGAAGTAGATGACACGACGTCACATCACGGCACAGAGCCAGTGAAGGCGGTGCTTAGCCCAGATTACTCCGCAGAAAAGTTGAGGAGGGGAAGCACGACTAGGGAGGAGGGGAACTTGTAATCATCCGTAGCTCTCTTAATATAAGACATTTAACCTAAACTGTGGTGCGAATGTTTTACTGTAGCTGTACCCTACGTGTCTGCAAAATTTGTCTGAACCATTTCAGGAACCCTTTAAGACCATTTAATTTTATTGCGACAGCAATTATAGGGACACTCCAGGTGCATTTCTGCCATTGCCGTGACGTTCCGCATAAAGTCCAAGGCCGATAACATTGTTGCCACGCACCATATGCTGTAGGTGTGAGCGAAAGAATGTGAGGGTGAGTTAACAATGGTGGCTCAATCTTGAGCGCGCATGGGAGGAAAGCGGGAGGAAGCACGTCATCTTCCGTCGTGTATAAGGCACCAGGTAGAGATCGGGGGTGCATTCTACTACGGCGGCTGGTGCATATGGCGGGGCCGTGTGGGTGCTATGTTGAAAGTGATTTGCAGTGGGGACAGTGCTGGTAGCTTCGTGACTGCCGTGTTTTCACCACTTAGTTCACACTGAAGTGAGAGGCAGCACAAAGGTAAATTCGTTTGCCGCTGCTGCCGTGCTTCCTCACTCCATTATTTTGACAGCGAGCTTCTGCAGTCATTGAATGAGATGTGTTCATGTTTGCTTGTGCGTGCATGACATCATACTTATTAGTATAGTTAGTAAGCGAATGTTTACGAGTTTATATGGCCAATAAAACTACTATCCTTACTTCATATAGTGGTCTACTAATTTGCTATCGCAATCGATGCTTCACCTTTCACGCGAAACTGCGACTTTTTTCTTTGAAAAGCCTTGAGTAGCTTCTTTTAAATCCAGGTATGTAGCAAGAAATGAGGGAACCTATTAGTGGTATGCAAAAAATGAAAGTGCCAAATTAGTAACCATATGTATATGTGTTCATGCATTGTTCCATGGGTGTCTCAGGTGACTTGTTAGAATAAGATAAATTTATCACTGATGAGTTGAGAAAAAAAAATGAAACAATTGCCTTTCAAATATGGCTACTGAGTCATTTCAATATCACTCTAGATGACTGAGCAGATGCAGCTGCGATATCTGCTCACGACAGTGTCAACTCATTTGCTATCCCGTCTTCTGGAAGTAAACTGTGAGCACTTGGTTAACTCCAGTGGAACTTGACTGACTTCACAAACCCACATCTTCATTACCTGGGTCAACATCTACAGCTGTCACTTCTGTTTGGCCTATAGTGACGTAACTCAATTCCCTTGGGAGTAGCACTCCAGAATTTGTGCACTTTTCTTACCAGAACAGCTGATTACTCTCCACACTTAATGTCCTTGGATGAAATGAGATGATCGTGCACAATCTATCAACATGCTTTAGCTTTACTGTACACAGAACACTGCTACCCGGACCACCATGTTAGACAAGCTTGACAACTACATTCTCTAAAGGTAAAGCCATAGACTCTGGCAAATTATCATAGACATCTGCACTGCCTAAAACTAGGATTTTTACGTGGTCCAAAATTTCATAGCAGTTGGCATTTTCATGCATGGATGAAACAGTGAACAGGTAGTCATACTGGTCGCATGAGATACTTGCCTGTGTACAGGTACTGCATCACAATTCGAAATACTGAAGCATCCACCTGAAAAGAAGCATGACACAATGTATTTAATTATGTCATATGCCATTACCACAATCACACTCAGTGAAAGAATTTATCTATTGTTATTTGACTAGTACTGTTAGGTGGCCAAGTTGGTTGCCAGAGTCGTGAAGCACGTCACCAGCACAACATCGAACAGGACACATAGAGCAAAGGCACCCTAAACACTGGATTATAATTGGCATTTACGGGGTGCACAAGATATTTGAGAATATAATGACGACTTCATAAATAGCAATGATATTCCAGGAAAAAATTAATATTTTATTTTATTTATTTACACATACTGCAGCCTCGGTGAGGCTATATTCGCTACAAGGTTTTTACATTGTTTCTATTACCACTGTGTTTGGGGCTGATGAATAAAATCATCTTTAGCCTCAATTACTGACTGAATACGACTTCAATATCGGCTGTATGCTCAGATCAGGGGAGGTGTTCTGTAAGAGCACCTAGTGGACATGTCCATTTCGTCTGCTGCTGAAGTGCTGATTGGCTGTGGCACCTCACTGCTGCAGATGTGCAGACCAGCCTAGCCAATCAGAACTTCAACAGCAGACGAAATGGACATGTCCACTAGGTGGACTCCTACAGCATAGCTGCCCAGATTGTGGTAGCTGATGTTGGGCAGGGCTTCCACAATAGCAGCCTAAATTTTTACCGTGGTGTGACTGTTTGTGAGCCTGCGTCTGGGTGACACCCCCATACATAACAGGGTAGCAGGTTAATATTGGGTACTACGGATGCCACATTGAGGGTGAAGTGGCTGTAGAGGTTCACAGTGAGCCATTCCTGGTTTGTGCAGGCCCTTGTGGAAGCAAGCAAATCCATTGCTTAGTACTAGTGCGTAATGACATTGTGCACAGAAAGCGTGGCTGTTAGCGCTGCCATTTGAAGCTGCTTTGTAATGGTTATAATTGACTTTTCAGGGCTCTCTCTCACCATGGCTAGCCTCCAACTGCTTGAGAAACTATAACACCTGAGTGGCATTTGACCACGGAAAATGCTTATTTCTGTTTGTCACAAGTCATAACCAGCTATAATATACCATTGTCTTACTCGTAAAAGAAAAAAGATTTGGTGACATTTAAGAAAGTGGCGATCTCCAAGTTGTTGTGGTTGATGTGTAAGGCCACTAAGGCAGCCTATGACTTCTCTGTGTTAGACTGGAAGCTAATACCCTGGAATAAATGTGCTAGGTAGGTGACAGAGGTGTTGGTGAAGACAAAAATAAAATGCCTAGACAGATAGAAGGAAAGTGTTAATGTCTATGACAATTCAAAGCCATGTCTTCAAGTACCTTATGCACTGTGAACATTATGCTGGGTTATATCAGGTGGAAACTGTACAAAACAGAATTGTTACCATCGATGCGTGCCACTCGTGCTCTAAGACACTCAATTGGTTGCTTTGTCATACCAGCAGAAGCAGTATTAATGCAGTTATCTCATTCTGTTTTGATTCAAAATGCTTTAAAGACCAATCTGTTCTGTGCTGACCTAAATTGACATAGAACACATGCGTTGCAGGAACGTAGACTACATTGACATCCTTGACAGTGGTCGGAGATGTCAGTTTGTGATATGCACGTCTTTTATTTGTGTAACAAACAAATTTTATGTAACATGTTCCACAATCTTGCTGGTAGCATCTATGCCGTTACAGCAATAACGTTGCAATAACAGCAGAATTATTGCATTATTGCAGTAACATAAATTAACGAAGAAACCCGTTCTTCATTGTAGAAGAGCGAACAGAGCAGTTCTGGTAGAATTTGCGGGTAGCTTGTGATACATCGAACAATTATCCTCGCCCTACATGTTCAGTACTAGCCATTCTACAGACTTCAGCTAGTCACTCACAATGTCGAAACATGCTTGAGGGCTTTTAATGCATGCTTTAAAGCACAATAAAGTGCAGAATAATTTTTCTGAGAAGTCCTAACAGTGTATTAAGGGAAGCCAGGCATTGACCCTTATTAACCACCTTAGTAAATGTAATTCGACCTGTGAAAATAATGCTAACAGTGATAATGCCTGAAGAACGAAGGCCATTCTCTGCTGTAAGCAGCAACAATGATTGCAATTACAATCTTTGTAGGGCTATAGGGTATTCAGCTTCACTTTTCATCAAAATGTGTTTGTGCTAGCCAATGCATGCTGGGGTGGTATTCTTGGTCGTTCACTCTTGTGGAATGCAGTCACCTTCATGTCACTTTGCGTGACTAGCACCAGGTGCATTAGTGTTTATAGGCAACAGCATTGCTGGCACTGTGCGAAGACAGCATGTTTGGGACATAATGGGACGTAAATGCCCGTAGGTGCCAATGTGTTTGGTGCTAGTCATGCAAAATCTTGTGTGAGTGAGTGACCAGGAATACCACCCATGAGTATCGCAGTGGAGCACAGTAAAGCTACAGTACAGTTTGCAGGGTCGCGTCAAGGGACATTGTCCCGAGAAAAGCAAAATTCTCACAGTCACAAATCAAGATGAGAATGATACTTCCTAATGTAGGTGCAAAGTTTGAAACAAGTTTGTTGGAAAAATAAAATCATGAAAGAAAAAGTTAGTTTTCACTGGTTTGTAAAAAAGGAAACAATATTCCTGAAACTTGCCAACATCAAAAGCACATATAGCAAAAAATATGTGCTTTTTGTATTAATTACATTTTCCTCTGTGCAAATGTCTAGAATGGCTTGTAAAATTACAGTTTCCATGAGGAACTTGGAAGTGCTAATACCTCAGCTAACACTTCATAATTGACTCCTTTATTTGCAGCATATTAACACATTTCCTACTGTCTCGTCATACAGTCAGACTGAATTACAATGAACCAGGGATACAGCAAACTATGCTCTATTTTCAAAGACACAAAACTTAGCGATATTCATTCAAAATAAATCCAAGTGTTTCCGATGTGCTTTGTAAAACTGCTTGCAGCATCTTTACTTTGTTTCCTGAGTATGCTTACTGAGCATGTCTTCCTTTCTTTTCTTTTCACTCATGCTTGACAGCATGTTCAGAGGTAACCACTTAGAGTGTGATATGGTGCATAACTCAATACAGAGCTATTGATTGTACTGGGTCACTGCACCACTTATAAATGCTACTGCAAGGATCAGGTTGCCATTGGCTGTTTCAGCGCTGTGATGTAACTCTGTTCTATCATGTATAACGAATGCTTCATAAATGTTTGTAAACACTTGTTATACCTAAGTCTAGATACATAGAATTACCTGATATATTGAACTAGTTTTAGCACACAAACCAGTTTATTATACCTGGGCCAGACTATATGCGAAGCTGCACTCTACGTTCTTAATTTAAATGCAAGCGCATTTCTTTGACCCCCATACTCCGTTTTGGTCTGCTATGCGGTCACAATACAATGACCACGTAAAAAGAATGAAAAAAATCTAGCCCCGAGAAATCAAACCTGGGCCTGCAGCAGGGCAAGCGAGTGCCTATCACCAGCGCCAAACCAACAGTTGATAAAGGGCGCGGAGGAGCACGGCCGCTGCCATGCTATCACAATATCGATGTGCATGCACGGCTCCTGTGTGAAGTGTCAGAAGGTCTCCTGAGATGCTCAGTGCATTTGGGTGCACAAGCAACGAAGGCAAATGGATGCGCCGTCACAATCTGCTCTATCGACTGTAACGGAAGTTGAATCAAGTATGTTTACTGTGTGAGTGGCTCTCGCATAGCTTAAATAATCATCGTAGATGGGCTTTCCTGGAATTATCACATTCTCATCTTTTCTGTGATGTGCACGAGGAACAGGCAGCCAAGGCAAAAAGAAATTGCGTGCATTGAGGGAAAGCCAGGTCTGCAGTGTCTCGGGAGTAAGCACGGCACACCAGAGGCGCAGGACTGAGAACGCACTCACGGAGTGGTGAGTCACCGGTATCAGCTGCCGCCCCGCCCACTTCTTGACCAGGGAGCGCTGAAAAAACTCGCAGCGTGCTGCCAAGACACAACGGTGAGCGGGGACTGTTTCACCCTGAACGCTGAATGTGACGTCGCAGTGCTCAACATCCTCCAGACACCTGAAAGCATGTGTATCCTTTGATCAGGTTCCCTGTAAGTTGAATCTCGATATATTTAATGTAGATACAGTAGAACCTCGATATAACAAACATGGATATAAAGAATTATCGGATATAATTAAGTAAATCTAAAACATACCTCACTAATATAAACATGTAATGAATACATGCTTATAGCAAATACTGCTTATAACAAAATGTTTCTCCCTAATACATGTATTAGCATGTAATAAACACATGCTTATAGTGAATACTGGATATAACAAAATGTATCTCTCTAATATCAGCATGTAACAAAAACATTCTCATAGTGAACATTGGATACAATGAATGTATTTTTGAGTCACATGCATTATAATGAAGTTTGACTGCATAATGAGTTCTTGAATATAATGAAGCAATCCAAAATGTTTTTTTGTGATATCAGTGTGCAACACATACCTGTATATGTCTGCAATGAATACTGGATATTAATGAAGGTAATTTTTCTTGTCGCATGCGACTTCGTTACAATGGTATTTGGCTGTATTGTGGAATCGTTCCACAAGAGGAACACATGAATGCTGTTAGAAATTTCGCAATCGCTCTTCCGCTACATTTTTCATAGCAGTGCTCTGCGTTGTTCCAGCTAGCTTCCTTTGTCATGTCTATCTGTACTCCTGACATTGCAAGAACAGCACAGATAATGGGTCAACAGCAAGAGTTAAGGTGGATCACACAGGCACCAACTATTGACTGGCAGTTTACTCGAGAAAAGTGAAATGTATGTAGGAAGGACACAAACTGAAAGCACTGTTAAACAATCAATTCTTCACTGAACCCATTGCAGGCAGTACTTTCCATTGTATCCCTTGAGTGTCGGCCGTCCGTCGATTGTCGTTTGTGTTATGCCTACAGCCTCCGTTATATAGATCACATATAATTTTCTTCCAATAAACTGCCAGTTTATAGTTGTCTTGTTATTTGCACTGTTTTTAGAATGTCAACCACAGTGAAATGCCTTAGTGCTATACGTTGCCAAAGTCCATCTATTAACCTTAATGCACAATGCCAGCCGGCATGTTCACAGCTCTTGAAGAAGAATATCACAGCTGAACAAATACTTTCCAAGCATGAAGAGAACTACTGCCCAATTCAACGCAAATTTTCTACATATGATAATCATTACAGCATTAAATTCAGAGCCCTGATTATATATCAGCCGTAAGAAAACAGTGAACTACTAAGCCAGGTCAAAGCACTGCAGTATGCATCAACAGTCAACACAAGATAGCTTCCCATACATTAAATCACTGCAGGCAATCCAAGAAGATTTTAGAGAAGAAATGAAATTTTAAGTGTTCATAAAATGGTTCTCTCCCTGCGTTGACATATGTAGATTATGACATTAGCAGCCCAGTGAAACCACTTCGTCTGTAGCAGATACGAATCATATGCACGCACCATTTTGAATAAAAACAGGACATCCGCCAAATGTCCAGCTTTAGGTATTCTATCATGGATGTCCCAAAAACATCGCACACGGACTTGTTTTGGATATCCTACTACGGACATTTCAAGGATATCTCATATGAACCTTTTTCAACATACACCTGCACATTTGTTCTCCAAATTGAGGCTTTGTTTTTGAGTTTCCTCATTACAGAACGATATTTTTTCGCATGTTCAAATTACAATCCGAAGCTATCGTGTCTGCAGCTCGCATGTACGTCATACTTTATGAATTTTCTGATGCAATTTACTTTGAAAAGTTCAGTTGGTTCAATAAGTCAATTGCACTTGGTGGAAGGCCTAGAAGAATGAGTACGCTGCACCTATGCACACATGCGTGCATGTGTAACGTGTGCACAAAATATATCTGTTCTTGATGCGTGGGCACTCTGCCCGTTGCATCAGTCTCACAGTGTGTGCTGCGACTGTAATAGACATTTTGGCAAACACTGTGCAAGAGGCCCTGGCATATGTCTGTAAAGTGCATGCAGCATGTCCCCATGATGTCCTTCGCAGACATGCAAGGAATGTTCATAGGACATGAGAAATGCAACCAAGCGGTCACATGAGGGACATTTGCAGGGTACACAGCGTGTATTCAACAAATCCCTAGGATATCCATGTCCTCGCAGTGAATATCCTTAGGATATACATAGGGCATCACTGTTGTCACTAAGACAGCACAAGGAAACCATGAAAAATCACTACAGGTCATGACACATTTGAAAGGTAAGGTCTCACAGTTCAAGACAACTAAAAAAGGCAAACATACCGCCGCAAGAATTCATCATAAGCATCTCGGCGCATGGTGCTTGATGTGATCACTTTCCGATCTCGCAAAAGGTCCCTGATCTCCAAGTTTAACGAAGCATAGAGGCAGCGTTCTCCATCGAAAGTGTTGGCCACACAGCGTGCCCCTGCAAGTTTGGATGGTGTGAAGATGCATGGATTACATAATTACAGGTATACATGTAGTAACAAGAAGGCATGCATATAATATACGATCCCGAATGTCTGAACTGCATTAATTAGTAGATGTCTTGTGTTTACACCAGATATGCTATAGGCTGAACAACATACAGTCAAAGTACACTTGCTAAAAGTCAGTACCTGTACAGCTGCTATCACACATGCAAGTTGCTGCTGACACAAACAGACAACACTAAGACAAACTGGCTGTGCTTCAACGATGCGTTTACATGCGATTTTAAGAACTTCAAAGTGCACTGTAGTTTACTGTGCTACTGTTTGTAAGCACGCATGGATAGAGGACATATGCGCACCTTGAGACAGTAAATATTCGACGACGTCCTTGTGACCGCAAAGACATGCGTAGTACCTGACAAGAGAGAGAGAGACAGAGAGAGAGAGGGAGCAGCGCTTTAGGTCAAATATCCAAGATCAGGTATTTGCAGCATGTAAACAATTAAGCATGTCGCGGGTACTCACAGAGGTGTACCGTCCCATCTGTCCCTAACGTTTAGCTCGCTTTCCTGTTCTTCGATGAGGTACCTGCAGGTAGAGAAAGGACGTGCATGCATCGAGCGAAAATGAGCACTGTCACTTCGGAGGGAACTTGGACTGATATGCGCGGCGCGCTTGGCGTACGCACGCACGTGGAAAGCGCAAGAGACTGCACGCGGAAGACGAGCGATCAGAAAACAGTCGCTTGACTTCACGTGTCTGGCCTCTTGCGCCCGCGCAGCGCCGAGATTCTGATCGCCGGTCGTCGCGAAAACGAAAAACTGCGACGGGATGAGACGCACGGGCACATATATGCTTACTTCACGCGAGCAAGGTCGCCCTTCCTGCAGCTCAGGAACAATTCCAAGGTGTTTCTCCGGAGTCCGTCGTGACTTTCAGCGATCAGGGCATCCTTCTCCAGCCTCATGTCTGGGACGTTTCAGCGCAAATCGCGCGAATTTCGGCAGCACTTCCACAACCGAAAGCTGCGCTGTGCAAGCAGACAGGCGATCGCCACGGGCAGTCACGAGGTAGTGGATTAAGCCATTGTTTATCGTAAGCTTCGTACTAAATTTCGATTACTGCCCGCTTGACACTTCCGTCACGTAGTAAAAAAAAACTTCTTTTTAAATTCAGAAATAAGACGAGTATTCTTATTTAACTGCCCTATTCAGCAGTCGTAGCTTAGCACATGTGGCGACGTGATAGGCATGCTGGAGCATGTGTTGATTTTCTAACGCGAAAAACAGGTAGCGCCGCCGGCTAGTCGTACGGGCATATCTAGAAGTATTGTGGAGCGTTTTTTAAACGTGGAAAGTCGGCCATGACTACCTGGCTGCTTCGTTTTCGCGGCGCGCAACTTCTTCAATCGTATTGCCGCTTGAACTGGACTGCACATAGACAGTCTTGTTCTAGTGTGTGTGTGTGTGTATTTGCAAGACTGACTCAGATGGACCGCACAGTAAATTAACTTTGTGACTAGTGCCAGCGTGCTTTGTGCAACAGTACATCATACGGCGCACGATTTTCTTCATATACCGTAAGTGATCTAACGCAGGCACATAACGCGTGTTTTCATGACGCAGCAAAGAAGAACACATGCCGTGATACACGCTCCATATGTGCGTCTGGCCCGACATCTGCGAAATCGAACCAGTGGACTGCTTCGTGCGCTAGCTGATAGTTCAATATATGAGGTAACTCAGTATATCCGAGCCAAGTTATAACACGCTTTTACGATGCACTTGCAAGGGCTTGTTACATGCAACTGGCAGAGAGAAAATAACGAGAAAAAAAATGGACCGCTTAAGATTCAATAAATCCATTGGTGCATGTGGTCGACGAAGTTGCTCGCGCGGACACTTTTGCTAACTCCTTGAGAACAGCGTTCTCGTTGCGCATGCATATTTTTGTGGACACGTTCAGCTCCACTTCCATCAGTGCGCTGCAGTGTATAACACGTGTGCAGCTGAAAGTGCGCCCAAAGCCGTCAGACAAGGTGTGTTCTTATCTTCAGATCCTTGCTTACTGGGGGATGATCTAGAGTCTAGACACGTCAATTGCAAAGTCCATGTCTGACAGGCTCGTGCAGTTAGGGCGACATCGTAGGCCACAGTCGCAAAATCAGCATAGGCAACTACATGGGGCACCGCATCAGGAATGTCAACAAGTTAGAACCAGAATTTGACATTACTTTACTTCGTAGTCTTGTGCTGGGTCTGAGATCGTGAGTTCAGCATGAGGAAAACAGTTGTGAAGGCACTCGGAGTTCAATGTGTTCGGGAATTTATATTGCATAAATATGTGTAAAATAATTTTGCAATTTCAGTATAGAGCGTAGTTATTAACACAGGCTCATTATGTCCACATTTGCATGTATTTGTAGCGCTATATGTTTGCTGCTACTTTCCTCACGTTATAATGCACTCTGCGCGTTCTTCTCGGCGACTGGCCGATGAAAGTGTCTGATATGGTGATCGGCCGTCTTGTTAATTCAAAGCCATCTCACAACTGTCAACATCGAAAAACAACAGATGCAGAAAGGTAGTAGTAAAGGGAGAAGGTGCAATAGTTTGAAAAAAAAAAGCAGGAGAAGAATGGGGGCTACCTTTAAACGTGTAAATGTATGGAGGAAGAAAGTGTTCACTCCTTCAATGTGTAAGCTGATCGTGTCACAAGCCACCAGCCTAAGCCAGTGTTCATTTGAGAGCTAGTTCTGGCCACTGGATAAGGTTAAACACTTAACTCACTCCCTTCCCCTTAACTACTTCCCCAACTAGGCCTCAAGCCATCAAATAGGTATTTTAATCTCTCTCTTTGTAAGCTCATGAACACTAACACTGGTTCCAGCTCTCCTGACATCACCTCTACAGTGCTTTCCTTTGATAGATGATATGTGTTCTCTATTGTTTAGTTTTTTTTTTTTTCATCTCAGATTCTTCGGGCGCTTATAATTGATCTGTTAAGCTGGTTTATTATTGTCCCTTCTCAGTGTTGTAGGCTCGATGCCCCAAAGGCACTATTCATGTTGAAGCTATTTATTCTGGCACCAACTTTGATAAACTGTTTGACAAACTGTTCAGTTCTTAAGCATAATTAAGCCAGCTTGAATATTTCCATAGAGTCACTGATGTCCCAAAGGAATCCACTAGCCTGGCTGGACTATTAATATCGCCTCATTCTCATTTGCTACCACAACAGCAGAAACCAACCGGTGCAAAGTCGATGTTCAGCTGGCCAGTCATTTTCACCTTGTCATGCAGCCCGCTTTTTATGCAACCTTTTTATGCCTGGGGTTTTCAGTATGTATGGCAAAAGAGCCAGGCAATTTTTTTAGAGCAGGTGAGCCTGGAATGTGGTAACCTTGGCATGAGCAGTTAAATCAGCCAGTTTGTGTGGTCGTCTGCATCGGCACCTTGAGTATAGATGCCAGCATGGTGGAAACAGTTGCGAAGCCACTCAAAGTTCAATATCCAATGTCAAGTTCATTAAGGAATTGATTTTGCATAAATATGCATAAAATAGTTTTTTGTTCGACCTAGAGCATAATTATTGCGCACAGGTTCATTATATATCCAGAACCATGTGAGGATTTTCCCGACGTTTTGCAAATGTGAATCCAATAAAATGATAAAGGTTTATGAGAGAAACCCAGTACATGCAGCAAAATGCATGCACTGCAACAATCCAGTACAAAGAGGAAATTGTTGAGGGTAGTAAGTGTGGAGCCTAGGAAGTGATAGTGATTACACATAATATAGTCTAAGAAATTCTACTCATTTTAAAGTGCATTTTTATTCAAGAAATGTTTTCATTAATTCACGGTGCCTCTCTTTCATGTAAACACAGTACAAGTATTGCTGAGAATGCGCCAACTGGCAGTGTCAAAAGCAGGCGAAACAACTAAAATGGTGGTTGCTTATCATCTTGCAAAGCTAAGCCTAAAAAAGTGTTATAATTTATAGCAGGTGGACACTGGTTCTTGTTGCTTGGAATAATATTGCTCAGTTCCCCCAGAAACTGACAGCTTTGTGTGTTTGTGTTGCGAATACTAGTGAACTAACCTTGATTTGCATCCTAAGGCCGTCATGGAACTGAAATGCAATGTAAAGGCCAAGTTTGCATGCAACATGGAATTCCATAACAGCCTGGTAATGCGCATCTTGCATGACATTAAGCCAAATGCTGTACAACTGAAATAAGCTTGCTTCGAGCTTTATCTTTTAAAATTGATACACAGAATCAGACAGCTAAGTTTATTATAGCTTGAATATGTTGAATATCTTGAATCCAATATAAAGAGATACTTCAACTTCTCGGAGCTCAATTTGTATTCATCATGTTCTCATTATGTATCATTCTGTTGCTTTATTTTAGCTTCCACCATTTTTCAAAATTTTTGCGTAACAGTGTTTTACAGCAGAAGAAAAGGGAAACACGGCACAATGCATGTAACAAGACTAAACTCTTTATTACTTAATACAACAGTGCGCTCGGATGCTGTTCTTGAAGATTTTGGCGAGTCACCATAGGGATCAAGAAACCTGTGTTTCAAGAGCACAGTGCAGTTTTTCGTGTAACCAGGCTCTGAGAAAAGGGCTCGAGATTCTGTATGACGGAGCAAATTTGAACAGCTTGTTCTTGACGACGATGTCCACTTATCCACCATCCAAGATAATACAGAACAAGGATGAATTACCAGCATGCAGTCAGGGCAATAAAATAAATAAGTAGGAGAGACAGCTGGGCACATAAGCCGTATAATACACACGGTCACCGCCAAATACAGCAGGAAATTAGTGACATTATGTAATCCATGCTTAAATATGGAGCGTAAATAGCACAACCACATAATATACAGTGAGTAGAGAACGTAAAGGTAGAATTCAGAGATGCAGATAAAGGAATATTGCATGTTGAGCTGCTTTATGACAGGCCTCGTTATGCATGCTTTTACAAAAGAAAATATTTGTCTCCAGGTTAGAATGTATGTCCTTTGCCTATTCCCATTCATATTTAACCAGTTAGAGAGTTGGGACTGTGATAATAATCCAGTTCAACTGGTCAGTCACGTAAACAAGTACCTAGTGACCTGGTTAATCTGGGCCATTATGTACTTTTTTCATTTTCAGAGTAAAGGAGAAAGTACCCTAGGTGTTTTGCCTTGTCCGTGTCATGCTGCTGTACTGGGGTACTATGTTTGGGCAATCAATTTCAGGTACTATTCCTTTCGCGTGACTTGGCACCGGACATGTTGACGTGTGCGGTTGACAGCATTTCTGATGCTGTGCAAAGCTTATTATCTTCGCACAGTGCACCAGGAATGCTGTTGGCCATATACTTCGGTGTGTCCAGTTCCGAGCCACACAAAATCTTGCGAAAGGAATGTTTCTGGTACAAAATATCAAGAATGTGGTGGGTCAGGATGCCCGAGCCCACCAAAGAGGCCTTAGTTCCTTTGGGACTAATAAGTGTCATTTCCTTCTCCGAAAAAGTGTATGCACATGTTAAGGTGTAATTTGTTCTCGCAATAACCATAGTTAACTCCTTTAGCTGCCAATTAACTCTTTTAATCGAAAATTTAATTTTATAGCATTTCTGGCACCTGTCATAGAAAGTGAGCAGCTGCCGAATGGATTGACAGTTTTAAGTTCAGTGAATTTTGTCAAGTTTACAGTATGTCATCTCCATTAAAGGACTTTTTAAGGGAATGTCGGACATGATAACATCAACTGTTTCATGTGCAGATGTCCAGCACATTTGAAAAACCACTTGAAGAATAAGCCTGATGGAAAACTGAGTGAAGAACAATGAAAGAAGTGAACCTGCTACATGAGGGCATGCTCACAATGAGAGCAAACACCTAGTCATCTACCCTGCAACTTGTTCTACTAAAAAAACTTTATGCATATCCACTCAGAAATGTTGCGACACATTTAAACAGAATTATTTTAATCAGTGCATACTTATGCTTTTTATGCACTATCTTAATTGGTGTGCAGAATTGTGTACGCACATTCCTGAATCAGTTAATAATGTACACATCCTGTTTAATGCTCCGTGCCCAATTCTCGCATGTTGAGGACCTAATCCACATCCAAGTGTTTATCAGCGTTTGACAGGAAAGCATTTGATGCACTCTGTAAAGAAACAAAATATACTGAAACATGGTGATTATTGTTGTGCAACAAAAATGAACCCTAAGGAGTGTACAATTCTTAAGAGTGTCCTTCATTCTTTGATTTGAGGAATGCCACAGGCAAACGGGAAGTCAGCCTCAACTGACACATTATTTTTGCATAGCACCATAATTGCAATAAGTAGGTCCTCTGGAACTCTCTGACCACACTAGATTATTCCTCTAAAACTTCCCCACTATTTGTTCGGTGTCAAATTTTTCTGAATTGAAAATTCTTGATTTTTTTTTGCTGTCGAAACACAGTAGCAAGGATACCGCCATATGATGTCACACTTTCAGAGTTGCACACGTTTGGCACTTTATTAAACTAGCTAATGCCCATGATTATTGCCAGGCTGATTTTGCTTCCATTTTCACATGAAATGACCGTAAGTGAACCAGCTTCACACAATATATTGCTAGAGCCAGGTTCCTAGAAAAACTGCCTTAGGAATTTGAAAGTATCAATGCAATGGGCATATTGCTGATTGGCCTTGTCAAACTTTTGCTGTCATTAAAGGTGATCTATTTGCCACCTCACTTTTTATTATTTCGCACCCTCTGTGAGAGCCCTCTGCAATTCAATTAGTTTTGTTAAGAACATGACTTGTCAATTGGTTGATTATTTATTATTTTAGCCATTGCTGTTGTACAAATTGTGTCACAGGTAACGTGCCTGACCAGTCACCCATGTTCCTCCTGCTTCTTGCTCCAAGTACTCGACCGCTATAAGGCATAAGACCAAGTGAAAATTCCTCATGATGCCAGGAGAGAAATGCAAGAATCAATGGCAAGGCACAAATTTTGCTTCAACCATTGCTCAAGTGTTCTTTCATGGTGGGGAGTTCTCGGCATTTTCGTGTTCTTGAAACAGCACCGCAAAAGCCGTGGATAATGACAAAAACAAAATGTATTGCAGTGCTTCTTCTTAGAGCCCAGAGTGAACAAACAAGCAAAACAAAGCTTGACAAAAGTTCTGTTACCCTGTTGTGCATAAAAAAGAAAAGAAAGCTAAAGCTGGCGGAATGAAAGAGGACAATCGGACCAGAACTACTCGAGAAATGTGGGATAGCACTCTGACATTGAATTTGGTGTAGACTGCGAGAACTTGTTATGGCAACAAAAATTATAAATACATGTGCTGTGCTCGCAGGAAAAGTTCTTCCTACTTTCTTTTTGGTTTTCCCACTGCAAAATGTTATCAGCTTTGTAAATAAACACCTCAAACAGACTGAACTTATTGTATAGTGAAATAACTTGCCATGACAAATATTATAAATGTATGTGCTTTCTCGCAAAAAGCTTTTCTTCCTTTCTTTTTGGTTTCTAAACTGCGAAGTGTCATATGCTTTGCACATTAACATCTCAAACATGAAAAGAAAATACATACATGGTGCTCAGAAGGATGTCTAGTAAGACTAATTGTTGTTGACATGCATTTGTGTCACCTAGCTTGTCCTCTGCTCTTTCAATTCGTGCTTAGGACAGGCTTTGTTAAAGATGGGTGCTCTGTAACTACGCTTTAATTAGCACCACCATGTATAAATGCTTATCAAGCACTTTGAAGAAGGGAGCATAATGCCACCAGAGCAGTGCACTTTTGCCGCGTACTTGATGAGACAGCATAAAAGCAAACAAGAAAAACATTCCTATTGGGCACAACAGGTTCCTTTTCAAATGCAGCAATACTTCACTTGAACGCTCTTCAACGGGTGTTAACAAACTGCTCGCTCAAGTGAATGTTCATTAAATTGAAGTGTAAATACAATGGCTTGCCCTTAGTAATGGGATAGTGAACAAACGAGAAACTTGTTCAAGTGATGTTCAATCAAATGGTGTTTTGCTATACAAGGGGAAAGCAGAAATTCTCTCACTAGGTTATTGCCAAATAAATTTGATTGGGTACATTTCTTTTTTTTTTTTGCATTTGAAGGAAACAGTTCAGGTGTGACGGCTCATGGTTATGTTGCATTTAACTTAAATTCAGCCAGAAATTTTGTACTGTCTTTAATCTTGATTTCTGCCAGATGTACCTTGGGTAACATTATCTCTGTTAAGTTGCAGGCTTGACATTCGAAACTGGTATGTTTTGCATACTTCAGCAAATTTTAGTAAAGAAAGTACGCAAGTCATAACCAAAGTTCTGCCTTCATAAATAAAGTGGAATTGAACCTTTTGTTTCTGAAAACAAAAACAAAAAAAAAACATGTTATTCAAATTGCTGACGCTCTTGCCTTGTGCGAGAACTTTCGCATCCACCATGTAGTGCACAGTGAAGCAGGAATCGGGTCCGACATCAAGCTTGCTATTAATAACCGTTGTGAGTCCTCGTCATTCACACTCGTAAAGCACATTGCCCCAAACATGTCATGCTGCAGTTCCTGCCGCAAGGAACTGGGCACAAACATACAAAGGAACCTCGATGCGGCGCGGCATAGCAACACACACATAGTTGAACATGACTGAACGTTACACACACGATGAAACACTTTGAAGCCTCAAAATGCAGACAAGGCATCTTCTCTGTCATGGTTTCAAGTTCATTCCGGCATTTCAAAATGAGTTTACACAGATGAGATTTCTCAAGAGGGACAGCATACAAGTTATGCATTCCGTAGCATGAACACGTGCTATACATGTGTGTACTACTGAATTCGTTTCGCTTTGCAGTTTTAAATATTTCCCGGTGCTGACACTACAATAAAACACCTGTTAACATATTCGGCGAAACTTCCTGCCTTCTAATGAGTCACCATGCACTGAAATATTTTGTAACAACTTAATATAACATCCCGTATGTCTGTGCACTTTTTTGGGATACAATGCGACAACCAATGTCAAAACTTGCAATAACAAAATGCATGCAAAATTTCATGTGCACACATGCCAATGGCCACTTGGTAATGTTATCAGCTGCAGCAGTTGAATGCAGACCAACACAGAGAGCTCTGCACCAGACATGTCCTTAGCTTATGTACCCCCGCATCTGGCCAACATCTTTTTGCAGCCTGACCAGCATTGATGTACAATGGTGACTCATAGCATTTGGCAGTGCCTAAAAAGTGTTACTCTTGAGTGTCTTAACAAGATGTAAATACACTTGCATGAAACATGGGCTATTACAGTATTGTCCATGGAAAAATTACATGCACACATCATCATAACAAGAAATGGTGAACTCCATGTAACGCTCACAGACCAAACAAATAAATTAATGGAGAGTTGAATGAATGCTTACTATACTGTTAACTGAACTTTTCAGTTTACCTTGCTTTTTGCTGTTTTTTCTTTTTTTGAGCAAACATAACTTTTTTTTTTCCAATAACAATAACATCTGGAAGGTCTAGGGATAATAGCAGACATCTTCTTGCAGAGAAAAAATGACCACTAAAAAAATTTATTGTTATTTGAAGCGAAAAACACGTGGCTCCTGAAAAGAACGCTGAATTATATTCCCATCTTTTTACCGTCGCTGTTCTTTGGGTCGCCTCACCGGGGAAGAGTGGCTCACCGGTTACTGAGTTCTTGATGATTGCTATCACAATAAAACTGTGGAGATACTCTCCACTAACATATATGCCAGCCAGACAAAATTTTTACACAGGCTGCGGGGTGACAGGCAGCAATCAATGGCATAGGGAAGCTTATATGGATGGCTAAGTTACTTTTGATTTGGAGATTGTCCAAGAACTGTTTGTAAGCATGATAACAAAGGCTGATCATTACTGACTAGCTTCTGTTATTTTAACAAAGTTACAATGAGGTTGTTGGTTAGACACATTTCGTCAATGTGGGAACACTTTCGTGTTTGTAGGCACGCATAGGGAACTCAAGAACTGTGAGGGGGGTAATTTCAAACTTGCATTGCTAGGGAACAGGCTAATCTGCAAAATGTTTTCAAGTGAGGGACTGGTCTTAGATTGCAGCATGACATGTTAAATAATTTAGTTCTAAATCTATACAAAAATACAACATTACAACATAATTGCAATGTAACTTTTTAAAGTGACAGAATCTTAAATAAAACTTCAGGTAGGTTGTTGCACCGAAAAGATTCCTCCCGCCACATTTTTTTTGCCAGTAACACCCAAAGTTAACAAATATAAGCCACAGCAATAACAACAACAACCCATTTCTTAACAATAATAATAAAGAAAATCTTGCCTGGATGCAGCTGCAAATGCCTGCTATCCCATAAGGCACAGGTTAATCACTTTGTTCCGATGTCACCCATTTTTTGAAACTGGACACAGCAGAGCCATATTGCATATCATACGGACTTGAACCATTTCTTTCAAAAAAGGACTTCAAAGTTACAGTGCAAAAGATGTTTGCACCTGCATACACTCACACACGCACAAATAAAAACACAGCAGCTGATTGCAGGGCTGCTGGAGATGTCTTCAGAAGACAGTGCCTCCAAACCTTCAGCCTGGTCATTGCTCGCACGAGAAATAAGAGAGGAGGCGTTGATTGAGGCTGCTCACACAGCTGATAACCATCACCTGCTTCCGGGGCTGAGTGCGTCGCCATCAACTGTGCAGTCAGACGAGGCAAGCCGTCTTTTTGTGGCGATGGATCTTTTCCAAGTTGTCATTGGGCTTGCAGTGCGGCGCTCTCGTGATCGAGCCATCGCCAAAATTTAGGGTACAGCAATTGTTACTCCGGCACACCTTATCACGGTCGTCAGGGTAGCACACGAGATGTTCGGTTAGGGGGCGCTGCGTGCAACAGCCGTGACTCTCCGTGTTTGAGGGTGAAGAATTCACGGGGCGATATTCCGTGTCGATCGAGACTTTCCCGCAGTTTCACCGGGGGGTCGAGGTAGTACTGTGGGGGAAAAAAAAAAGGCAGACGAAGGTGAAAATTGCATTGAATTTGTAATTCTCTTCTAGAGTCTGAATAGGAATGGTGTTTCCACAACCTCACCACACTGCAGGTTTCGTAGCGGGCTTGACGTACATGTTTCTATGTCTTCTGCACACTTTCTGCAATGCACATATAAGTGCCATTTCTATTTCATTAACAGTACCATTAAATTGCAAGACAAATAGTAGAGAGGAGTCACAAGAAGCTAGACTTCCGAAGATGTGTCCCATTTTTGACATTGTTGCTCTAGGCTACTAAGACCTTCCCTATTTACTTAGTGTTTATCTCATCAAGTGGCAAAAGTCAAGTGCGCCCTTTTAATATACTTGCTTCTTTATAAACTGCACTTATGGAGGGAATTCATGAAGCTTTATCTTCTATTAGTTTCTTTGGTGCAGCACACAGTAGAAAGTTATGGCATGAAGTACTTCTTTAACCCTTTAACCTCCAAGCCTGAGCTGTACTCATGTTACCAATTTGTTCCAAAATTGCCAAGGATGAGTCCTACCCATCCACGTTGCAGTTTTTCCTTCTTTAATGGCTGCGAATGAATTGTGTGTGTGCTCATCCCACTACCCACCGCTGAATTCGGACCCTCATACATATTGACACACGTACATTGCTTATCTCTTCCGTTCGCTGTTTTTCACTGGCTAACTACTGTTACAAAGTTATTGCTGAGCACAAAGTGCACTACATATATGCCACTATCGTGCTCCATGTGTCACCTGCGTGTTTAAGCACTAGTTCTCCCAATAAAGAGTTAGATTTGTGACTCACATTTCGGGCAATGGCTAATTCATCACATTTACATTTGCTGTGCTTACAGTTTACATTACAGTAATGTTACAGTTTAAATTTGTTCTACTGTCATCTGTTCAGAGAGTATCACTGAAGACACTTATGTAGTGTGAGGTAAACTGTAATTTGAAAACATGATTTGTTATTCAACATTTTCATTGAATCGAAGACACAGATTATATAATCATTACTTTTTCTATAAGCACGCTATGTGGAAAGCCTCTTGAAAGTGAAAAGAAAATGTGTGAAACTTTTTTATGTTTGGCAGGAAAAAATTTTGGACGTTAAAGTATCTGTGGTGCCTCTGATAGTGAAGGCGGCACTGCTACTATTCTTATGCCCAGTCATAGCGCAGGCATTGCAATCTGAATGTCGAGAATGAAAAATTAATCTTTCTGGCCACTGCTTTCTATTTTTGCTACAGTTGAGAAAGACTCGTCTTGGAACATGGCTTGCGACATTACCAAATACGATAAATGTGAAGGTTAATGCTGAATCCAGAAGTACAGGCAAGCATTAGTTCTCTGCATTACACGATTAATGCTTGCAATACTGTGTTCCCTGTCTTTCTATAAATTTTGACTATCAGTTCATGATGTCAACTTGCCATAACATTCTTGGTATCAGATTGTCTACTTCTTGCAATCAACATTACGTTTGCGCTATCAGTGTTGCCTTTTGCCCCGCATTGAAATACCGAAGACCGCGTTTCCATTATGTACAGTGCAGCACATCAATCCGTCCTATTGCTTTCCAGTGCCTCTGGGCTTGTGATGCAGTCACTGCATACAGGTAGCTGATGCTGCCTCTTTTACCCACTGCCCACAGAGTGGATGGCCACAAAGTTGAACAATCCTTCAAGCAGTTCACTGTTTCCTCTCTGCCTCCTGTGCTATGGGTGAAGAGGCAGTAGTTTCAACCAGCACAGGTGACGGCCGTGTGGTGAGTTAGAAGATGCAGGGAAACAGGCCCATGCTGTCGTCATTGCTTCTTAGTTTTCATTATGTTTATTGGGTTCACTTCCTTTGGGTTAAGGTCAATGCACCGCTGCATTCATTGTTACCCCAGGTGTTCCTCCGCTTCTTGGCAAACCTAGTTGTATAATACTTGTAAGCTAGGCAAGTTGAGGCATGCTTTTAGATTAATTAGTGTGAAGCAAACCCCTGTTTCTTCGTATACATGGTGGCAAATTGCTTCGTGCTAAACTTAATGTGAAAGAAAAATAAAGAAAAACTGCTTGAACTCTGAATACACTGTGATGTATGTATTCTGCTCGTGTACATTGCAATGAGCAGCAACCTCCTTCTTTCACTCCCCAAACATGCCCATCTAAGTATCGATAATGTGGGCTAGTCAGTTGAACGCTGGTCTTGGAATCAAGAGGCGCAGGGTTCGCACGGCTAGGGCAGTAGTGCAGAATTTGCATTGCTTTATCACTTGATGAACTGTGCTTGCTGATGCTCTTTGAGACTGTGCGAGAGCTCGTCTAAAACTCGGCTCATGCTGTGTGTGTGGGCACATAATGTTTAATAATTGCCCGTATATTTCCTCTGCTGCGAAGAGCATCTTACCTCATTGGCGAGAGTGAAGGTACCCCAGTGTACCGCCAGCGAGGCACGGCTGCGGACATCCTTGTGTATGAGCACAGCTTCCTCAGGGTTCACATGCTGGTACTTCATGAACCACCTGTAACATGTACAGTGAATAGGTTACAAGCTACAATGTCTTTTTCTCTCACATGCCAATGGCCACTTGCTTTCCAACTTTCTTAACAGTTTCCTTTTCTTCTTATTGGCCCCACTGAAACTCATTCACTGCTGCCGAGTGACGAGAAATTTATTTGAACAACTTCAACAATTAATATAAACAGTAAACATTTAAACAATATTGACCCCTCCTGGGAAATGTTAAGAATGTCACAGTCCTGAAATTTTGTAGTTTTACAACACAGGCACTGCGCCCTGCTGAGTTTATGCAACTGCTCATCTATGCATGCCAGTTTCCTCGCTCTACTGCAAGCTTAGTGTGAAAGTTCTCCACAGCACACCCTGTTCAATGCAGGGGCAATAACTTGCTTTAGTAACTTTAGGAACATAGTGTAGAATTCACATAAACCAAGTGGGTTCCTCAATAATCTACAAGCCAGTGCCCATTATTCCCGTTGCCAGTGCCTTTTTATAGCACAAAATAATTACTTAAAGCAAGTCACTGAACACTTTAATTGTTCACTTTGACGAGCAATGTATCAATTAAAAAGTTGCAGGAATCGATGACACCACTCAAATAAGGTTCTTGTAACAAGCAAACTCTTCTTTCCTTCTTTAGCTCAGGAAAGTGATCTTGTTGTGGCATGCTGAGATGTAATTAGAGCCAATATAATGTAGAGGTTCCTCTTCATTCTATTCCTGTCTTGTCATGCTCTATTCAGGACTGGATGATACTGGTGGTAATGTAGGTGGAGCGCTGCATTGGCCACTGGTGAAGTGCGAAAAGGAAAAGAATCGGAATAGAATTGCTATACTATCCCAGCTTAGGTTATGTTTTCCTTTCTTTTTTTTTTTGTCGCAAGGGCTTACTACATTTCTGGCATTGAAAAATCTGAGTAAAAGTTAGCTTGTCAGAAATGCTTCATTTGGATGTGCCTCAGCACATCCTATGACTTCACACTTGATGACTTGACAACGAAATAATTAAGGACTTGGTTAAGCACTTAATTATTCTTAGTGATGTACGATTTAAGAAAACCTGACAGCGAGGACACACAGCTAGTAGTAGCAGCACACGCACTCCATTCACTACTCCTTTAAAGGGACTGACAACTGGCCGGAATATGTTGTGAGACGTTGATGGAAATGAAATGACCGTGACTTATAGTGATACAATCCAGCACGCTGTTCACAATTTAAATAGGAATTGTAATTTTAAGCTGGCAAAGAAAGTCTCAAAAACCAGTAAATGGCAAGGGCCAGCAGTGAAATTATGGCACTTTGGGTGTAGTCTAAGATTACTGTACGTAAATTGGCTGTTATTAAGTAAAACATAATTATTGCTTAAGATTGTTGTTGCTATAATATTAGACACTTGCGCTTTATTGTATGCTTTGGAAATCAAAAGTGCACGCATGGCTTTGGCAACACACTGAACTGTCTGTTATGCGTAAAAGCGTTGTTTCATTTTTGATCCAATTGGTCTCATTTTGACTAGTTAAATACCAAAGCAGTTAGACAGGAAACCATGAAAACACGTATCTATTGTTGCAGAAATACTTTAGCACTTTGTATAAGATGAATCGCAGGAACACCGTCTTAATAAGCAAAATAGTACTTTCTCGCAGTTACGGCTGCACTTGTCGTCTGCCTTCCACTAATGCCAGCGTATAATCGCTATCACGCTTGCCTATCAACATGTTCGGCATGCTTCCAGTAAATAACTACATCCTCACTGCAGGTAAAAAAATTCTGATAAAGAATGCTCTGTGGCATTTTTAATGTTACCACTTCATGATTAGACACTCTAACTGGTAAGCTTTCCATTGCATAAAAAAATATAGGTATCATGAAAACTGGTTGTCAGTCCCTTTAAGTAGTGTGGACATTAACTTGGGACAACTTGTAGTGCTTATATCTGTAGTGCTCTCACCTAGGCTCGTAGGCACCAATAGGGATGGCGGCCAGGTCAAACGGTCCATATGTCTGCCCAATCTGCTTGAACACGTCGCAGTAGCCTGTGTCGCCCGCAAAGTAGAATCGGTACTCGGGGCTGATCACGCACCAGCCACCCCACAGAACCTGCAGCCGGAGGCACGCAATAGCAATACAGTTGTAGTTTGCACCAGTGCTAGTCAAACATCAATATGACCAGCACGGATGTAACAAGTTAATGCATTTAACAAAGTAAACCCTAAATATTTCTCACAAACATGAGCATGTAACAAATATATGTTTATAAATGAATATAGAAAATAATGAAGGTACTTTCATGTTGAATGCAACATTGTTATAATGAGGTTCAAATTACAGCTGAACCCCATTGTGATGCTTCTCAGGGGGCCACGGAAAAAAAATGCATGATTCAGGAAAAAACATCCGATAACATATTTTTGGGGAGGATGTACAAACGGGACTGACGTTTCTGAAGATAAGAGCCGGGAAAACGTAACAGGAATGCACTAATGAGGCTTTACTGTAGTACATCATCTTCTGCATCCACATGATGAAGCTTTTGAAGGATATTGATGAAGAATTAATTGCTTTGTTACCACATTATGAAGCTTGATGTAGACAGGAAAACAGTAGTGTAGATTAATGAGCAATTAAAAAAAAGGAGGGTATAGAAAAACCTTAGTTGAGATTAAAAGGAATAAATGGAAGTTCTGCAGGTCATGTAACATGTATGGCAGATAACCAGTGATCTAGTAGAGTAATAAAATGAGTGCTGAAGAAAGTGAAATGCACTCAAGAATTAAAGGCAATTGCGTGACTGTGGTGAAATGAAATTAGGAAATTTGTGGGCATGGGTTGGAGTCAGCTGACGCAAGACAGGGGTAATTGGACAATGCTGTCTTCCTGCGGCAGACATAGATTCAGCTTAAAACCACAGCGTTCATTGGAGTTAACGCATTTTGGCTGTTTTCGTGCAACATGTTTCCAACAAAAGTTTCAAGATTAAATCTTTATGTACTTTAGCCTGCAGTGTCTTTCCTTGTTGGTAAATATTTAATTAGCTGCTGTTTGGTCACCTCTGGCAGGTGACACATTCTGTGGATGATAAAAGACCTAGTGAAAATCATTGTCAATGTACACTCAATGTGGTAGCTGCTTTTGAATATGCGATAAGAAATGTGTTTCACAAGCATAACGCCGCTGCTTTATACCAACAGGACAAGATAAGTATGTCTTTCGAAACATTTCTAGCGGGGCCCCTGACCTTGTTGTCGTCGCTGATGGTGCGTTTACACCAGTGCTGCGCTGGCACAAAGACAAAAGAGAGGTCGTTGTCCTCAGTGGCCAGGTGCCCCTCGTGCCACCAGTCGAGCTCCACCACGTTCTCGCAGCCCAGCTGCTCCATCCAGGGCGTCAGGCCTAGTGGCACGAACCACCGCAACGTCTCCTCAAACCTGCATCATTATCATCGTATTAGCATGGATGTAACGAAACCACATGAGGATGGCTTGGCGACTTTGAAATGAAAGAATACGATGCAAATGTGACGCATTGTGATACGAGGGGAACTACTCAACATATCATGACATTGTAAATGTCACGTGCAGTGGCTTTTTGTAAAGGCTACACAAAATTAATATACAGTCAATCTGTTTATAACCAAGAGATGTCCATTATTTCAGTCATTGCATGAGCATGCAAGTATGCTTTCCTCCTTTCTTTTTACACAGAAACAGACAGCTAGCATAGTACAACCAGTCTGTATTAAAAAAAAAAAAATGTTCTGTGCATATAGCTTCAACAGCTGACATTAAAGGGGCCCTGAACCACTTTTCATCGAAGTGGAGAAAGACATTTGAAGTGAAGATAGGCTATTTCAGAACCACTTTGCCACAAAAAGCGCTTCAATGCGTTCAGCAGAAGCGGAGCTACCGGCAATCAAACACGGCCTCAGCTGTGCTCCCCTTCCTCCTCCAATGCCTTGCACTGTGAAGGCTACGGCGGAGACGCCACCGTGGTGCGCAGTTCAAATTTCCAATTTGGTGCCTATGCCGCGCTAAACGTAAGCCAAATGCGGCTGACCTCAGAGAGCCGCAGTGTGCTTAGCCACTGGACTCGTGGCGGCACCTCGAGCCGAGCGCAACGACCAATAGCAGCCGCGTATTGGAGTGTGCTTTATGACGAAATAGAGCACACAGAAAAGAGCGAGGATCACGAGGTTTTTGAGATGAGAGCGCTTGAGAAAACGGTGACTTCGTGCTCCGCTTGCGAGCTCCACAAACCGCGTACGGCAGCGGAACTTGGCTGAGATGTTCACAACAGCATATGCTACCCGCGGACTATGTTATTTCACCAAGCCCAAGGGGTGGTTCAGAACCCCTTAAGATATGTATGTAGTAATAGCCAGTGGACATAGACAAAATGACTGTCACTGAACAGCTACCGTATTATTTGAATATGGGTTGACCTTCTTTTCCTGAATATGTGACCCAAAGTGACCTATCGACCTATATTCGTGACCAAACAATCCCAACCTATATTCGAGAGCAAAGCTAGCAAAGTACCAACTCAACAGAGTTACTCCGTCATGCCTGCCGTAAAGCCAGTCAAGTTATTATCCAAATTCATGTCAAGAAATGCTGCATGTCCAGTGCATCGATGGCACCGAGTATGACATCATTTAGGCTGTCGATGACGCTGCTCGTGGCATCGGCTAGTGAGGTTTAGTAGCCGAGCTTATGGTGCATAAAAGTGGTGTCATGTTCAAAGTGTATTGTTTTTCTAAAGAGATATGGGTCTACCTACATTCAAATGTTAAAATTTTATTTCTTGGCGAGTTCAATGTATAGGTGTCTACCTATATTCGAGTAGAAACATCATGTCAATGCAAAGTTCATGATACTTCTAGTAGTTACCTTTTCATTCTCCACTAAATGACTATTTCTGAATAGTCATCTCTTATTTTCTCCATCACTTTGCAATAAACTTGAGAACATATTCTCTTATGCTGTTCTGCATGTTCACGCACCCGCCGTGGTTGCTCAGTGGCTATGGTGTTGGGCTGCTGAGCACGAGGTCGCGGGATCGAATCCCGGCCACGGCGGCCGCATTTCGATGGGGGCGAAATGCGAAAACACCCGTGTGCTTAGATTTAGGTGCACGTTAAAGAACCCCAGGTGGTCAAAATTTCCGGAGTCCTCCACTACGGCGTGCCTCATAATCAGAAAGTGGTTTTGGCACATAAAACCCCAAATATAGTTATTATGTTCATGCTGATGACAATTCTGAAACTAGATTTGTACTTGCCCCTCTTCTTTTCCATCACACTAATCACCTGAAAAGTTCGTTTCTTTACATTTTTTATGCTTGCAGAGAACCATTAAGCCAAACGTAATTAACTTCACAGTTACATTAAAATCAAAGTGTTTTTTTTGCACCTGATATTGGGATGGGCAGAAGGATATGCAGCTCTCCTTTTTGTTAACCCTGTAATGTCCAACAAATCATTCATGCAAAGCAAAATTTGATGTCCCTAATTCAGATTTACATGCAAGAACCTTAATGCATAGCCTATAGTGGTGTGTTTGATATCTGGAGTAAAGATTCAGTTGTGGATAGTTCAGAAAACTAATTACTAAATAATTGCTACACTAATTACGTCTTAACTCAAATAACATTTCATAGTTTTTTTGCACAAATGTACTTTCCATGGCCAGAAATAAAGGGGAACAATCTGTTCCCATTTTTTCTTCTTTTTTTTTTTTAAATGTGGAACTGTGTTTTGGTATAGCAGGCTTAATTTCTCTCGGTGGCTGACGCTGCTAACCTGGCATTGAGCTGGTGCACTGTGTTGAGGTCGAGGTGGTCATAGTGGTTGTGGGAGATGACCACTGCGTCAATTCGAGGTAGGTCAGCAACGGTGCAGGGCGCCTCGCGGAAACGCTTGGGCCCCAGAAGTTGACTGGGTGAGGCACGTTCGCTCAGCATGGGGTCCGTCAGGACGTTGACGCCCTTCATCTGCAGCAACGCCGTCGAGTGGCCCAGCCACGTGATGCGCACTCCCTCTACGGGGGGATCCTGGAAGCGGGGCTTCAGCACCGGCAGAACCAAGTCCAGCTCCTGTCGAGGACGGTGACAAGCTCTTTAGGCTCAGAAGCAGCGGGCTCAAGTATCACAAGTATCACAAGCATCGCAAGTAGTGATGGGCTCAAGTATCACAAGTGTCACAAGTATCACAAGCATCACAAGTAGTGATGAGGAGAGGGAAAAAAAAGTAGAAGGCTGGCTAAGGAAAAGCCCGAAGGGCCATACAAAACAGCGGGCCTGCTGACGATGACTACAGTGATGGCATGACAACAAAGACGGCATGACAGTGACAAAGATGGTGGCACAACACCGACTGATGATGACTACGAAAATAGCGTCACAGCTCACGGATCCAGGGTAGAATCATTGGGGCGGAGTGAAAGGAGTGAGGAGATGGGGGGAGGGCATATGGAGTTTTCAGATTACTTTTGTAACAAAAAAAAAAAAAACACGACAGTGAAAGTGACTCACACCTGTGACAGATGCCTTGAAAACTAGATGAAGTACCCTTAAGTGTTACTGGTGTAAAACACTCCATTAGTGAAAGTAAGAAAGGACGATCAGGTAACTTTGCACAAAGGAAGGTGTAGAGAATTGATATGTGGAATTTGATGGGATGGAACACAATCATGGTTCGTGGAAAACAAGGCAATATGACAGTTATGAACTGTTGCCTTATCCAGCCACCAAGGTGACATCAGTACATGATGGGCTCTGAATAATGTTGACCGTGACATTATCTCGCGCATGCCACATGCGCAAACTTGTTGCTGTTTAATGCCTAAGGCCTTAGGTTTTATAGTATAGCCACCACTGGGGGGGTGTTACACATCCGAAATGTAGTTTCATTCACCTTTAGTGGCGTTACTGAATGGAGTAGCATGTGAGGCATCAGCAAGGCTGGTATGTCCAGCATATCATTAAAGAAGTTTGCATTTCTCTCTGATCTGAGGAGTTGCTCAGAGCTCGGCCACCTTTGACAAGTGTACTGTGGAATGTACAGTTGGTAAAAGAAAAATCACTTAAATGGAAAAATGCAAGGCAAGTGCTGTTTCAATTTTAACTTTAAATAAATAGCTAAACATTGCTTTTAGCAGAGGAATGTTAGATGAGCACTTATATCCATAAAAACCTTGCCTGGAAAGCAACACAATGACACGATGCTTGAACTCTGCTTAATGATATTGTGTTTCCATAAGGTCGTGATTCAACTCTATATGAGGCTCACAAAGCGGTGCTTGAATCCATCTCAACCACAGGACTAGACTCTCATCTGTAATGCTCGTACTTTGCGTGTGACTGTGTGATGCGTTTTTGTGGTGTGTTCCCTTTATTTACTCCTTTTATCTTTTTTCTCTTTCCCTTTTTTTATCCTCATCAAGCAGGTGGGCATGGTGTCCTTTCTTTAGGAGACAATTGCTAGCCCACTTTTCTTGCTCTTTGTGGTGTTTGTATATCTTTACATGAATAATAATAATAATAATAAATTAGCAGCTCTATTGTCACAGTGTTCTCAACAATTTTGTAGTAGTTTTAAACAAAGGCACATGGCGCTGGCTACGAAATTTGTCATTGAGAAACCTATAGTGTTAAGTCCTTAATGGTTTAAGTACTGTCCATTGCCTGACGCAGCTTACAAGTTCAGCATTTTTTCGTAGGTTGTTTCATAGTGCTGGCATTACGTCCAGTTGTAAGGCAGTGCTTTTATTGCTTTGTTCCTTCCAACCAAGAGCGTGCTGCATTAAAGTGTCAATCAGCCTTTCTAACATGTATTATGCATACTATATCGAACTTCTATTTAAGTTCCCGCTTACAGATGTTTTCGTTCCATGGCCCAAATTCCTTATGACTAGCATGTTTTTCAGGTAAGGACCAGTACTACAAGCATAAACCAATGTGGCAATTGGTAAAAGTGAACGAGGGCAGCTCTCAGGTCTGAATATTTGAGTGTGGTGTGGCATCACTATGTAGTCACGTAGCATAGCTGTAAAGCTGGAAAAAAAGAGAGAGCCCGAACACTGACAGCATCGCATACACCAGCAAATGCAGGCATTTCAGTACATTATGAATTATTTGCATTACTTTTTCGACTTGTATTGGTAGTATGGATATGCATTTGTATATCTGAACTTATCAGAACCAGTTCTGTGATTCTTTCCTATTTATGATGATCACATTAAAATGCTTTACCTTTGTTCAACTACTGCACGTGAGAGCACATATAATGACACACAGTTTCATCTCGCGAAGCAATGCGAAACAGCACTGGACATTGCAAGGTCCGACATCCAATGTGATCAGCCTCTGGCAGGTATTTTTAGCTGGCACGACATGAGCGATATTCCATTTAAGGGGCTTCATAACGAATGTAAGCATTTAAAAGCCAGCTGCAATGAAATTTCGGACCACATAGCGTAGATAGTGTCAAAACAGAGAGGCAAAGTTTTACTTTTGAAATAAAAGTGGATTCACTATGAAAACCTTGCAAGATAGATGTTTTTGATACTGATACTACTGAAAGGAATGCCACCATTACCTACTGCCGAAATGTTGCACAGCAAGTGTGACTCCTTAGCATGCCCTCCGAGAAAATCTCGTAGGCCATGGTCTGGAATTTTTGGCATAAACACATCAGCGAACCACCGGTGCACATGTGGTCAGGTTAGGTTCTATTTAAAGGTTGCTTAAGGCAATGACCAGCTCCGCAGCTTTGCCAAGATTCGGTAGTGTGTGCTACTATACTAGCTTACAGTTAACCAATTTAGCCAAAGTGCAATCTTGCTGCAGTTGGCCTTTAACGTGAAGGCTTGGCAGTAGTGTAGTAAAATGCAATGAAGTAGAGAAGGAGATGAAGAAGGCACCTGCTTTGGAGGCACATTGCTGTTGTCGCGTGACAGGCCAAATTTGAAGATGTTGGTGACAGTGGGCGGCCGCCACGTCGGCCATGGGTTCTGGTAGCGTCCATTCACGCAGACGGAGCTTTGCAGGTTGGCCTGGCCTTCAGGATGCAGCAGTGTGTTGCGTTTTATCGTCGTAACGCCAGGGAAGTCACTGCCACTACTGCGCCCACCAGGCACCTACGTGACGTGAGGAAAGCCAGTGGAGATGTTAAATCCAAAAGCTGGACATTGCGGCAAGTGACAGCAAATATACTGTAGTAATCAGTTGACGTACTGGTGCACATGGTGTCCGTGACAGTCTGATATAAACAAACAAAATTGAAAAGTTTGATGTCCTGAAGCCGAACTGCTGGCTACGAGAGAAACTGCAGCAAAGAGATCGGGATTAAGTTCGGTCACCTGGGGTTCTTAATATTCACCCAAAGCGTTTTACACGAGCGTTTTTGCATTTTGCCCTCATTGGTGTGTGGCTGCCGTAGTTGTGAATCAAACCTGTGACCTTAAGCTTACCTACCTGCAGAATGCCAAAGCCACTTAGCCACCACAATGTGTCTCAGTGTAAACAAAGTGATGTAAAGAGCAAAGATGCATCCATGAAATTGGGTTCACTAGGGTTGTTTGCTACATCCTGCATACAAAAAAAAAAAAAAGGTGATGCCTGTGTAAATTAACATGGCACATGCTAACAGAAACTACAGTGTCTGTTGTCATGATCCTGTGCAGAGTTCTGTAAGCCTTCTTTTTGTTGTTTTTATTTTTCTCTCTTGTTGTACATGTAAGCTCAATTCACAGTGTCTTTGTGCGTGAGTGATGGAGGCAGTGCCAACGCATCCTGTGTAGTGCCAGCAAAAATGTTGCATTTGTTATGCAGTGTGCTCAGGAGTCGTATTGTATTAAGAGGAAGAAAACAATTTGGCAAGTCATATAATGTGCGGAATATAAAACAGATTAATAGGTCTATCAGAGCTACAGAACGGGTCCCTAGAGAAGGCAGGTTTAATTGAGTGCGGTAAATGATTAGATGTGGAGGGGTTGAGATTACAAAATTGGTGGCTATACAGTGAGTTCAGTTCAGGCAGACAGTGGTTGTGATAATTGGGGCAGACCTCCTTCCATACTTATTTGCCTGCTTCCACTACCAATGTTGGTGTGCAGCATGGTACTCACAAGTTTTCGAAACAAATAAATTCCTTACTCATTAATTTCAGAAAAGTGACTCATTTTAGTCCAATAAATGCCATTGAAATAACCTGCTCTCCATACGACTGCATCCTTAACAACGAACGACCTAATCATGGTCCTGTGAGCTGAGTGCAAGGTGTCACATCAACTGACATAAATTAAACAGTCTTTCTTGTCAGTTAACCAGATCAACCTCCTACTGGCTTCTGTCACAAAGTTAGTGGATGAACAAGTCGCATGTAAACTCAAGAGACAGTTCAAAATTCAATTTTAAATTGATTCTGCTCATTTGAAAAATGCATAATTAAGCAAATGCGAGCACGAGAAGAGGATGACTGGCATGCAAATTTTGTGTCTTGCTTTTTTTTGCTTTTTTAGGTAGCAGTTGACTCCACAATTACAATATGAAGCCTCAGTTCCTCAAGAGCAACACAAATAATTAATTACAGCACCCACTATATGACCTGTTGAAAGTACGCATCAAGCGCAGCATGACTTTGGATGTGAAAAACCATACTCGTCACATGACTGAAAGTGGAGGTGGGGGTCTTGTGGTGCCACAAGCAAAAGCCCGCCAGTCAGCCCGGTGGTTGAATGCTACACAATCACCGTGTCTCTGAAAGCTGCCAAGTTGACCTTCCCAATTAAGTACTTCCCTCGGAAACTGAAACAAACCACTCCTCCTTCGTTTCCAATCAAGGTCTGAATGAACTCGGCCCTCGGCAACACTGCTGTAGTATGTGTGTATGCGTCAGTGGTGTTTGGTACCACGAGACCGCCACAACAGGTTTCAATGATGTGATGAGCCTCCTATTTCACAACCCAAGCCATGCTGCACTTGGTGCACATTTTGATCTGGTTGCATAAAAGTTGTACTAATTAATCATTTGTTACATTTTCGGGGAACTAATGCTACATAGCATAATTAGTTCGATGAACCTGAAGATAGGTCTCGACACAACAAGGTAATCATTCGCAACATTCCAGATGCTAAAGAAACATGGCAACAAACACACATCGAGTTTATATCGGCATTAAAAACCGTGCTTCCATCTTTTTCACCCGATTTGACTGAATGTGCTCACTGCTTAGGCCTTTCTTCAATGGGAAAATGCCAACCTGCATTTGTAAATTTTTCTAGCTTTAAACTTAAAGAAATTTTTTTTTTTCACTGCATAATCAGCTCAAGTAAAGCGATATCACTCTTAGTGGACATTTTTCTGCCACAACCCGTCTCTCTCGTAGAAATCTTATTGGCATTGGAAAAAGTCAGCCTGGTGCACCTACGTTTAAACTCAGATATGACAAACTGCTCGTCAACAAGTGCTATCCTTTTGACGCTGAATCGAAGTGCATGACAGCCACAAGGCCAACGCTCAGGAAACGTAGTTCTTGCATGTAATTTGTCTTAGTGAAACGAGAGGGGCAGTGGGCAGTCTTCACAACGTCATGTATCTATCTTCTTTACTAACATTAGAAGCATGCTGAACAAATTTTTCTCAATGTCTCCAGCACTTGATCCCCACACATTACTGCGTTAACAGGAACATGACTTTCGGCTAATGTTATTGAATCCAAAATATTTCAAGGTGCCCATCGACTCGCAATTTATAGGCAGGATCAAGCTATGTGTTGTGGAAGTAGCGTTATTCTCTCCATTTCTAACGACACTCTTTCGTGAATCTATATTGCTACTGACCTCGAAAATGTCTGGGCCTCATTTGCCATGAATCACCAGAAGGCAATTGTGGGCATGTGCTATCGCTCTTTCTTGCTCACCCACATTCATTAGTAAATTCCATGATGCGATAATAGCGTATCTTCACATTTTCTATCATCACCCCTTTATTTACTTGGCGCAAATTTAACCTCCCAAACATTATTACGTGGAACACTGAACCTCCTACATCACTACTATTTTCGTCTCAGGCCAAATAATCTGAAGATGGTTTTCTTTCTTCTTTTTCTTTCTTTTTTTTCATTTTCGCAAGTGGTAACACAACCTACTAGGAATAAGTCAATGTCTCAAGCACTCTCAATCTAGTACTTACTACTGAACCCAGTCTCGCATCTAACATTACTTTCCTACCGCCTTTAAGTGACCATTCTGTTATTTATTTTAGTATTAGTGCAAACACTCCTACTAATAAAAGAAAAATGAAGACGATACTCGACGATAAAAAAATGGAACTTGGAGGCCAACAATAGAGAATCGTGTACATTTCTTGACACATTCCTGACTGAATTTGATGATTCTGTGAAAGTAAATTCAGACATGTTTACTGGCAAAGTAAGTGAGTCAATGAACAATGTTCCCAGCCATACCATAACTTCCAACACAGAAGCCCCTCGGTATAGGACTCACATTAAATGACTTTCTAATCGAAAAAAGTGCATTTTCTGCTCAGCCAAATTGTCCTCTACTGCTTTTTGTTGGATGACATACAAGGTGGCTTTGAAATGACTATGTTTGAGGGTTCAAATATGCAAAAGATAATTTTCTTGCTGTTACTCTCCCATTCATTCTTAAAACTAGCATCAAACATTTTGGAAAGTAACTAAGCCTCTTTCTGATAACTTAATATTTTTAGACGACGCTACTGCAGCCTATTCCAAAAAATGATTCTGAAGCTGACCTTAATGAAGCCTTTGTCAAAAATGTTTTGGGAGCTCTTAATAAGCAACTTCATAATTTACATAACCATGATTATACAGCTATGTTCCCAGTGATAGTCTATACATCTGGTGTTACTAAAATTATCCACAAACTTACCATTCCTTGCCTGATTTTGATGCTATTAACACTAAGTTCTTAAAAAACACTTCCACCTACAGTTCTATTACACTGACAAAAATTTTTCAACAGTAATTCAATACAGGTGTTCTACCTGATCAATGAAAGGTTGGGAAGGTGGTCCCCCTCTACAAGTCTGGTAAAAAGCTTTAGTAACTATCACCCCATTTCACTAACAAGCACATGTTGAAAGCTGTTGGGACACATTATATTCAAAAGCCTTGTTGATTTTCTTGAAGATAACCCATTTTTTTCACTTGCACAACATGGCTTAAGGAAATCGTACTCAGGCGAGACTCGGCTCTTATCTTTGACTAATAACTGGCATCACTTTCTTGATTGTTCACTATGCTGACTGCATTTTTCTAGATTTCTCAAAAGCATTTGGTAAAGTGTGCCATGAACTTCTAATGTACAAGCTAAGCCATCTGAATATTGAAACTAACCTTCTAAAATACATTTAATGTTTTCTAGTCAATTGCATGCAATATTCAGCAAAATTTTAAACTGCGCGAGGAAGACAGGACATAAACAGACAGACATGAACAAATTTTGCTGATTCTATGAACCGACTAGCCCAACAATATGCCTTACTTCAGCGCGCGATATGTTACTGCTAACGGTTATAATTCTTCGATGTGCTCTCTTGACTCAGGTGTGCCCCAAGGCTTGGTTCTCGGTCCTTTGTTGTTCTTAATATATATTAACGACCTTCCTTCACAAGTATCTTCTAACATTCATCTCTTTGCTGATGACTGTGCTATCCTTAGAGCAATTACTAGTGATTCTGAGAATAGCCTTCACTCCAACTTAAACATGATGTTGAACTGATGCAGTGTAAGGCTCGTGGAATTAAATATTAACATAAAGTTATGTGCACATCTAGGACACCTAGAACCGCCCATGTGTATTATTTAAATAACCTTTCATTAGAATAGGTAAACTCATACAAGTGCTTAGGAATTCATGTCACATTCAGCCTTACCTGGGCAACCCACTTTGGCCATATAGTGAATAATGCTTGCGGCGAAACTTTTTTAATGCTCTTGAATTTTTAAAATTGTTGCTTTATAAAAGATTAATACACCCAAAATTAGAATATGCTAGATGAGTCTGGAAGCCTAATAACGTAAACTTAACACACTAGAACCACTTGAGAATAACTGTGCTCATAACAACATAGCAACTGCCAGCCTAAAAGCTATGAAACTGACCTTTTTCTTCCCTCTCTTGCAGCTTGACATCATGTTCCCCATTTAACATTATTTCATAAACTTTTTCACCCTGCAGCACTGCATGGTACATTTATTTGTACTCCACACTAGGTATCTCATCATGCCGATCACCCTTCTAAGGTTTATGTTCCTTGTTGCAGCGCAAATACATTTTCCCACCTCGGCCGTCACTAAGGTGGAACCACCTTCCCGCACACATTGTTTCCATCAGTGATAATTCCTCCTTTCGTGATGCCTCAGCCAACATTACTTACAAACTGGGGTTTCATACACCGACATATGTCGTATTTTTACTATTAGTTCCATTTTTCTTTCTACTGATTGTATTTCAATAAAATTATTGTTTGTCAACGTGTACTGCTTATGTTGCACCTTTCTTTTTGTTTGTGTATTATCTGTGATATGGACTGTAACCCACTCTGCTGTGTAATGTCTTGAAAGGCCCTGAGCGTATAGTAAATAGAAATACAATACAGATTACTAAGTTGATGGCTATCCAATAGAAAAATAAAAATAACATAAAATTTTCTGTCAATACTCCTATAAAGTATTACAAATATTTTATTTGCTCAACTTCTCTGGAGTATATACACCATGACTAACTATTGATCACATTGGCAATTATTGCACATATTCTGATGCTCATCACTGCTACGAATCTTGGCCAGCAATAATTATTGTGTCTTAAATCTCCTATAATCAGAAATAATAATCAGAAATGATTATTGCTAAAGCACCTGTTTTAAGTCAAACAAATGATTGCGCACACAAGGTAAGGAATATTTCGAGCTGCAGACTTACCGGAGTCCTAACCCTGGGTGTTCCAGGATCATTGGGATCAGCACGGCTTTCAAATGTGAACTGGTCCGACCCAGAGGAGCAGATTAGAGAACAGCGGCGGATGACAGCAGGCCTTTGTTGCTGCTGAAGGTCACCGCTGCCTAGCGACTGATCCGAGTGATAGTCGGACGTGTCTGAAGGGCTCGTGGTGCCCGACTTGGGCTGCGGTGACGGTGGCTCGGACCGACGCGGCTGTGCCTGGGGACGGCCATTCCGCGACCGCGAGCTCATCTCGCGCATGGTGGAAGCCTGTGGTGGCAGCGCGGTCAGCTGCAAAGACAGGATGACATCAAGTTTATTCAACATCAGAGGTGCAGGGAAAGTGTACTCATGGTTGGTTATGTACCAAAGGGGGGGGGGGGTGCAAGGTTTGCAAGGGGGAGACCCATGCAAAAGAATGTCACTGTAACAAAATTACAGCATCCAGTGGTTCAAAGCACCGCGCTAATGTGACACAGAAGCACAAATGCAAGTTACATGCAGTTATAGTATGAAAGTACCAATACATGCAAAACATGTGTCAATATTTTGTGACAGCATAAAAACAAATTGTATCAATAATACACAAGCATTAACAAATTTAAGTAATTAATGACAGCATATGGCACGATTTCAATCTTTACAGTGTTTACCCCGGAACGCCCAAATCCAATTCCAAATCAAGAAAAAATTAGAACAACTTGTTCGCCTTTATTTCTGCCCTGGTTTACTGCAGTCATACAAAAAAAAAAATAAAACATTACTTGAGCAAAAAGTTTATAAGTACAATAACTAATTATTCATTAGATGGTTTCCTGAACTGTCCACAACAATAATTCAATGTATCGGAAATGCTATTATGGGCTTCATGTTAAGTGTAGTAAGCTTAAATATGAATCTTGTGTTATAAAACATGGCGTATCAAAAATAATATGTTGGGCTTTATGGGTTTACATAGACTTCACTCGCTGGAGCTAAACTTTTAATACAAATAAGCAAATAGATGGTCACTGCCATCCACAGTCTAATTAAAATTGTCATTCGGACTTTTGCATGCATTTTATTTTACTTTTTGTTGCCTTGCTCTTCTCTCTGCCGCTATGAATTGTATTCATTCATCGTATTCTTTTGCCAACAGTGTGTAAAATCGTGGACTTGTGATTTTACCATCCTGTAAAAGCTGGCGTAGTATGTCTAAGTAAATAGATGAGTTCAGGGATGGAGGAACTGCTGAACTCTGCTGATTTCCTAATCTATTGCCCTGCCTCCCTCTGTTTGCTTTCTTTTCACCTTTATCATCTTTAAACCTTGGAGCCGGCTTCATAAGTCAGTCTTACTTGCCCATCAATAAGTTTGGTTGAATTATTTGGGTTAGGAGATCTGAAAGGAATAGCAAGAAGGAGACAGAAGCAGCAGATCCTTTATGCAATTCATTGCGTCATCAAATACATCTTTAGTTTAAAAGAAAAATTTCTGTGTGTAACTAAAGGTAACCCATAAAGTCACACAAAAGAAAGAGGGGAAAAAAAATCTTCAGTGATGTGGTAAAAGTGACATTTCATGAATGGACAAAGATGTTAGTGGAGAGAAATGTAAACTAAAAATCGTATTTTGAAAGAAAACTGATTGTTAAACCTCGATGTAACGAACTTCAATATAACGAAATTCAATATAACGAAACGCGATAAGGCGCTATCGCACCCCGCGCGCTCTGTGCTTTAGGTGCTAGTTAAATGTGTGCGAGGGTGAGACAAGAAAGACGGTTGCTTCACGAGTGACGCCTTCCCGCGCGAGCAAAGGGAAATAGAGGAGGGGGGGAGCTCGCTCGCGATCAAGCCCGCGCGAGGAATAAGTTGGCGCGCGTCTCGGCCGTGAATGCGCGCGGATGAGTGCATACACAGCCGCACATCCTGCTTTAGAGGTTATCTGCCCCCGTGTGCTAAGAGTGGGCGTGCCGAGACGGCGTGGCGCCTTGTAAGCTGTCTTCCCGCGCGTTTGGCATAGGAGGTTGCGTAATCTCGAGTTCCGGTGACCCGTTGGATCGAGAGACAGACGAAGCATTAATTCGCTTCCCCGTTGCCGGCGCTTTTCCTGATAGCGCCGTCCCAGCGCGGGCGACGCTATCAGCCGCGGGGGCGGAGTGCACGCGAAAGCGTGGGTGGCTTCGCTTAATTCGTGCGGCCGATGTGAAGATACCGTCGACGTACGTGGCACGAAACCGTATCATTCGTCGCCGACTCCTAAATTTATCAAAACGAATTGTTTTCTCCTTCAAATTTGCATTCTTAGATTGCCCGATAATTTATAAAATTCTGCGGCCCCTTTCCGTTTCGATCGGCGACTGCACTTATTTGCATAAAGGGTCGAATTTCAATATAACGAAGCAAATCACCGATTTTTACCGACTTCGTTATATCGAGGTTTAACTGTATATGCTTGCAAAATAAAAGCCTGGGGTACCAGCTCAAGTGAACAGTCTAATGGACCAGGTACAATGTGGTGCCTGTGATCAGCAAGAACACCTAAAAATTGTGCAGGCCAACAGCTCCTTACCAAAAATTAGCTGACAAATTAAACAGTTTCAATTGTGTTTTCATTCAACTATTGTTAAAACGCAAACGTGACAAGAGAAGTGTACTCTGGAAGAGATAAGCTTGAAGCTTGCTGGTATTTCAGAAAATGTTCATACCATGCTGCTGCTGTTTAATTTCTTTACGAAAGTGACGGAACAAGAGGATGAACAAAGTTTTGGTGACAGCACATGTCTTCTCCAACTCGTCACTGTCTGTCATCGATTAAGCATCTCCAAGAGACTGCACTTCCTTTATACCTGTTATACAGTGCAGCTTCTTAGAATGAGTCAGGAATGCAGTGTGTTTTGCATCAATATCTACGCCGCTGTCATAAAGGTACAGCACAATCACATGGTGGGGGTTGGAAGGCGAGGTATGTACTGGAGGCATACAGCATTCACCGCACTAAAGTCTGAACTTTTTGTATATTTCACAGGAACAAATTTCATCAGAAAATTATTCTTTGTAGGTTGTTCAGAAGGGAAAAAATGACGAATAATGGCAAATGCACACCTAGTATGGTCTCCATTAAAGAGTGGAGAACGTACCGACACATCAGTGGCATGGTGTGAAAGAAACGTTGAAACTCACTGGTACAGCAGTGGCATCAAAAAGGTTAAATAGCTATTGCACTTTTGATGACAAATTCAAGCACAGAAAATCAGCTGCTGTATGCATTGCATGCAACATTTGTTCGTGTATTGATAGCTACCTGTATCAGCTGAAAATATTACAATGTTCACTGCAGAGCTGTTTTTTCTGTATGTAATAAAGCACAGTAAAAAGTTGCAGGCTCAGTCTGGCTTTGTTTTTTCTAGCATGCCTACCATTCTGAAATGTTAATTCATGTATAGTTTGCATCCATAGGTAGTCTACACCATGCGAAATTTCAACCTTTAAACATGTATAGTCTAAGGGCCCAGAAAATGCGGTATTATCATTATCACTTTGTGTGTGTCAGCCTGGCACAAACCTTGATGCAGAAGACACAAAAGGCTCAAATGCTTTGTTACCTGAGTATTTTGTTGCCTACAGGAAAACAGCTTCTCCTCATACAGATGTGTACGTGCCACCCAACGTACATGGTTTTGTTCTTACAAACTTGGGTAAAAATGGCATTTCCCTGCTCTACTCAGCAAAGCTGCTTTAACAGTGACTTACGAACAAGAAACTCCATCAAGATGACATCTAGCAGAGTCTTTCCTCGACACCCACTACTTTTGAATAACAAAAAGCACTCGTGTGTAAGTGCTAAAAATGCTTCTTCTCTGACGAGACAACAAGCTGATCCTGTAAGCCTCAAACTAAACCATGCTGACACGAAACCATGGTCAGCACCAATTAGATACCCTGGCCAATGGCAAATGCTGAGCTAGGTTTCGCCGAAAGAAGCAAGCGGATATTGTGTAACGTTTTCAAGAGAGAGTTTTGTGGAAGCCAGGCGGTTCAAAACAAGTGCATGTCAACTCACGTTATTTCAAACTCCCAGGGGCCACAGATGTTTGTGTCACTTAGCCAACGGTGAACAAGAAGTGCACAAAACAGAACTATGAGCTGTTATATAAACAGCTTGTGCCAGAATAAGCAACTGGCCCACACCGGGCTCAGTGGTGAAAAGAAGAGGAAGAGTCCCTACCACGCGCAGACATCCAGGCTGTCAGCAGTGCGAATGTGCAACCGCATTGGTGATGCCCATTCGTAGTACCACCTGTTAGCATGCACAGTTACCTGAATATTAAATACAGAAACATTTCGAGAATTCAAGCCTCACGATTGTTCTCTAGCTCATCAGCCTTTCTTTGGCTTCATCAGCTTGCCCTATGATATGCCACACAAAAGTGAATTAACCGAAAGCCTTTTGCAAACTACGTTGATTTGAAACGCACTGAAAAAATTGTGGGCCAAGTATAACTAGAAGTAGAATGATTAGTTTTCACTGCACATCTCCATAAATTAAAAGATAACTCATTATATATAGAAAGAATATGGGAAATTGGCATGCACATATCAACTTCTGCCACTGCCTGCGCTGTTAATTTCGAGGTCCATAAGAGCAGAAAGCTGGACTAGTAGGTTAGACAACATTCTGAATTAACCACAGAAAACAGTACAATAGAGAAAAAAGTGGCTTGTTTCCTTCCATGTCTTCTTGTCTGTGCTGCTTCAGAATGTACAGCTCAAGTGCTTGAGTCACGCACGCATGGCGGCATGCCTTCATTGATCACAAAAACGTCCGGACAGTTCAGTTCAGCACACTTGTCCACCTTCTAAGTGAACAAGTGTGCTTGGATTCGCAGACACTCTTTGCATTCAACTCGATCACCATCATGATATAAATGAGGCCTGATTTATATACAGCTGCTTGCTTGTATATATCATATTTTCACAATTCTAACGTGCACCTTTTTTTAATAAAAGAGGCATTCAAATTTATACAGCTAAAAGGAGGTGTCACTGGACTTTGATAGCGACTAGCCACTAAGGTTCAGCTGTGTGCGTGTCTGCGTGCCTTTGTATGTTTCGTAAAATTGTTTCAACACTATACACGTTGACTGAGGTTTTATTGCTTGATGTGCACATTAGAATTGGCACCAAGTTACTTTTCTTCCATACTTGGGTGGTAATATAACTGCGCATTACAATTGGTGGTGCGGTAGAATCGTGCAAATATGATAAGCACTCCACATAGGATTGCATAGCGGTGTGCAACTAGTAATTTTTGAGACAGAATCAGATACGAATGAAATATTGCTTGAAGCAAATTGAATCATATAGTTTTTGAGTAATGAATCAGCCGTTATCAGAATTAATATAAGACGATGTTCACATCCCAGTATATTTAAAGATAGCAAGTTTACTAAAAGCACAAATGGAGCGTTACGAACAATCAAGTAGTTTCTTCGCATACAGATGACTCTTCAGAGGGCGTGAATGATTGCTGTATAGCCTGTAAAGTATGGCTACCTAAGCAACATAGCCTGCTCCACTACGCAAGTTCTCGTGCTTTATGTCTATGCCCGCGGAAGTGAAAATTTGCTGTGTCCTTGCTCCAATTTTTTGCTTGATGGGGCGCAGTTGACGTTCTCAAATATTTGAAAAGTATTCGCATTTTCGAATAGTGACTATTAGATTCGAAGACCGAATCGAATAGTACACTCATCCATTCATTATTCGAAAGTTTCTACTATTCGCACACAACTAATATTGTGACGCGCCGCACACAAAGAACACAATTAAGTAGATGATGCTTGTGTAACAAATGCATGCATGGAAGTAAGCTTCATTCACATTTGCTGCATTTGCAGCAATTTCACTAAATAAGAACAAGCTCCATGCGAAATATTACTGGTGTAACATATGTGTAACACCTTGCATGCACATGTGTGCAACATATGTAGGGCCGCAGACATGCATAAGGTTCCTGTTTGCACTGTTCCGTGACAACTACGGAATTAAACACATCGCGTGGCATATTCCTCCCATGTTTTGTCAGACTCCGATATCAAAATTCCATACCTGTCGTAAAACGACGACGCCACCGCGAAGCCGAGATAAGCTAATCGCGAATGCCGACATTATCACATGCCGCTGTCGCGTACGTAGGTGTTGCAGCTGCTACACTACAGTCATCACAAAAAGGGACCGGGAAACAGCACTGTATTGCTGTGGCGAGAAGGAAATCGAACCACAGCAGCTCTATACCGGCGCTCGCCCGTAGCCGCGTACGACGCAAACCGCGCGTCAATCGGTAGCTTACAGGCCGCGGTCGGAAATCGAAACCGCACGACGTACTACGTACGACACACCACTACCCGCTTACCTCATCCGGATCGCGGCGCAACGAAAACGCAAGCGTACCCTCTCCCCTCTCGGCCCATGGCTACCGCGGCGAAGGACGCGAGCGGATGGCAGGCCCTTCGGGGAGCGCCGGGCAGCTGGAACGACACCGATGACGAGGAATCGACGTTGCGTGAAATAAAAAGAAAAATGTTCTCCCCCCGCGCTGTTTACTCAGAATTTCGCCACGGAGGACCCGAGGTCTCGCCTCTTTCACGCCGGCCCTCGTCGTCGTAACATCTGCTACGGGCGAACCCTCTCCCCGTTGCCCTCGCATCCCGCTTTGCTGGCGCTTTTTCGGTTTCGAAACTGACGGGAGCGGCCCACGGCCCGAGACTCGAGGCTTCAACAGGCACGCGTGCGGCGGGCCCGCCTCGTACAAAACGTGGGCGTGCTGTTATCGCGAGCGCTTCCGAACAGAAACGCGAACCGTGGAGCCGAGATAAGCACCTCGAAAACGTCGGGGCACGACACAAGCGCGCGCGCGCTTGGAAGATCGCCGAGCAGCGAGGTGAAGTAGGATTTACAGGGCAAAAGCCGTCGCGTCGCGACAAATCGAACGGTGCACGCGGATATGCCCCGTGCGCCTCGGCGACCGAAGACTACCGCACACACTTTCACCTGGGTCGATAGGCAGCGTTCGAGGCGCGTGGTTTCGGGCACCGAAGTGACGTGATCAGGCAGGCGTCGCACGGTTTCGGATGCGTGGCATCGGGCAGCTTCGTACGTGACGCCGCGCCGCTAGTGCACGAACCTCAGAGAAGACGGCGACATTCTTCGGGGCGGCGGAGACGGTGGCACTACTGGCGATGGCAGCAGCGGCAGCGGGGCCCAACGCGGCCCGGCAGATGCGCACCGCTTTTAGCATCGGCGGCTATGTTTAGGGCCCCGGAGGACACGCGGTCCGTACCCAGCGGCTGGGGAACCGAAGCGGAAGGAAAGCGCGATGCCCGAAACTGCGGGTTGGTGGCGCCATCTCGACGGTAGCGGCGGAAGTTCTGGCTTCGAAGCGTGGGCAGCGTGGACTGCGTGATCGTCGACGCGACGCGTTTGAGCGTTCCCTCTCTCCGAGATCCTCAAAGGCCATGCGCAGCTCATTCATCGTTAAACTTGCGGTCGCGGCTGCGCAGTTGTAGTAGGTAATGTCTGGTGTCAGCAGGCGCTGCCGACCGATGCGTCAACCGATGCGTCAACGGTGATCTCAACCTACAACGAAGGAGAGAAATCGGAACAGCAGTCAAATGGAAACGACGCGCACAAACGGTACACTGAAATGAGAAAGGGACAGCCTGTTCGCATGCATTGTTACCATTTAATGAATGCGTGCCAACTCGCTTGCAGAACGGCGGCTGCGGGTTACGTAAAAATCTAAAAGCAACCGGCTCGCATGCTGGTTCTAATTAAAATGCTGGTTTGACGAACATTAGGACAAAACAAGAACTCAACCGCAAGGTCCTTGGGCTACTTCAGGCTTTTATTTAAGCAATCTACCACTTGATTCACTAGTTCGTTGCCGTTTATTCGCAGACGACTGTGTTATCTAGTTGGGTATTCAGTCAGCTGAAGATTAATATTGGATGATTACCTGAAAGCCATTCACAACCCGGTGCCAGGAAATGCAGATGAACCTTAATATTTCAAAGTGCGTACACATGTCGTTAACAAGTAAGCGGAATCATTTAGAACACATATTTTATTAATTAATTAATTTATAGAAACTACCGCAATCTTTAACAATATCTTAGCGGGGTGCGAACATACAAGTACATTCATACAAACATACAGTTCAAGCAATCATGCCGACGCTTGAATTCAACGTGGCAAAAGGACAGAATGCATGAAAAAAAGGAGCAAATAAACTATGTGCGGTTGAGTCATGAATGCAGGTGCGCCTGAAAACGGGATAAAGAATTTAGCGTAACGACTTCATCAGGAAGTTTATTCCAATCAGCTGTTATTGTAAAATAAGAGTACATGGGTGGATGGTTGGAGTAACATTACTTAAAGGTCCTGCGAGCTACGGGGCACAAAGCCCCATAGAGCGGGCTATGTTGAGACCGGGAGTTGTAACTCCCTGGCCGCATCGTGGGCTCGCTGCAGGGACGGCCCAGAGCTGCTCCGCCAGGTCCGTGCTGAGTAATGCTTGTAGCCTGGCGGAATCTTGATTCTTGTTTGCGTGGGTCCAGCCACACGGCCAGAGCAAGTGATGTACGGCTAGTGTGCTAAGGAAAATTTCGCAATATGATGTTGTGTATAGCTCAGGCATGTAGTGATGTAGTCTGTTCTGCGTGGGGTGCGTGTTTGAAGCATTCTGAACGTGAGGGTTTAAGGCCTGGTGAGCTTATTGTGAAGTGTTCTGTATATTCTGAGGTCTAGATAAAAGTGCTTTGTGATCTCGTTGTATGTGGAGGGACGGTCCCGATTCTCGCTGGGATGGTCACGACCAGAATAGGTGGCGTCGCGGAGGGTTAGATCTCGCGCGCTCCTGTGAGCCATGTCATTGAGGTTGGGAGGGGCGTCCTCGATATCTCCGAGGTTGTGCCGGGAACCAGCAGATGGTCTGATGCTGCAGCGGTGCGGATCTATTGATTATTTGTAGTGCTTGGCTTGCAACTGCTCCTTTCTGAAAGGCTTTGACGGCCGAGCGTGAATCGCTGTAGACGTGGGCGGTGGTCGGGTCTGTGAGCGCGAGTGCGATGGCGACCTGTCGCAATTACGAGAGTTGACAAATGTAAATATCTTGGCGTGATCGCACACAAAACGCTGAACTGGAATGTTCACATTAAATACGAAAGAGGGAGCTGGGCTGGGCTGGCGGCATGCTGGTACAAGAAAATTTCGGGATGGGGGGGGGGGGGGTGCCTCCTGCCTATTACAGAACGCGTACATCGGTTCTCAAACGTGTCAGTAACATAGTCATTGCATAAAAGCTAGAATATATGTTCATCGGTAATACATCGAACTCGCTACCTCGTAGACTCAGCCGTACGTGGCGGTCAGCCGTAACTGTGGGTTAGTGTATAAGTACATTTATAGCACAATATTTATGCATTCAAAATAGCTTACAGGCCTGAAGAATGGGCATTGGCTACATAGCGTACATAACTATTCTGTGCATAATAGTGTATACAACTGCTCAGTGAAGCTGGAAAGATGACAGGCTGATCACCTTTCCTTTGAGGCACTTTAATGGCGATTCTAATGACGTCAAAATACGCTTACAGAACGGTAATGTGCGTCTAGATGGTCCGTCGCTATTGCGCCTGAACATGGTTGCTGTTTACTATTAAATAAAGTTATGCAGCATAGGTTGTAAAGATAATCTAGGAGATCGCACTAATTTAGGGGCGCAGCGCTACTAACACGTGTTCTGCATTTTCAGTTGGGACGCCCAGACTCGTGTTTCTGACCCATTGGTTGAGCACAGTGATAAAAGATGTCGTCGCCAGCTAAGTCGCTAATGCTGCTTCGGTGTATCAGTGACGCCAACTTTGATACTGCACAGTACTGGTCAGTAAAAACACGTGCATCCAACGGAGGTGTTCAAAATTCTTGCTATGTACCAATCTCGGTCACCCACACTCTTAAAAAAGTTTGCACCCTTTGGGGTGTATCCTGTCCAGAAACGATAATCGTCATCTGCTTTGCCCACGTTTCCTTTCTTTAACGCTGCAAGCCCGGTACTTCCAGGTCACAAACGGCATGCGCGTTATCAGCATGGCATAGCATTCTCGACAGGAAAGTAGCGAGCGCAGCGTGTTACAGAAAGGAAACGCAAGCAAGGCAGATGACGCACTCTAAAACAATATTACACCTTTTGAGTCGTATCTTGCCACACAACGATAAACGTCATCTCTCTTGTCCGCGTTTCCTTTCTTTAACGCTGCGAGCCCGGTACTTCCCAATAACGAACGGCATGCGCGTTATCAGCATGACGTAGCACTCCCGACAGGAAAGTAGCGGGCGTGGCGTTTTCAAGAAAGAAACGCAGGCAAGGCAGATGACGATTATCGTTGTGGGACAAATATACACGTCAAAGGGTGTACAAAGAGTGTAGGCAAGGCGTATATGTCTCGCCCGTGTGGTGAAAAGAAGTAAGACTTAAATAATGCTGAAATAATATAACAATTAAAATGAGATAAATAACATAAACGAGAAGATCTAGGATCACCATTATGGCGTGCATTTTCTTTTAATAACGTACGCCGGCATTTCACATGTAATCTGTGTTGACAGAAAAGCAACTAAGTTTTTTTGTGCAAATACTGAATGAAGGACGTGCGCACATGTAGTACATGGTGCAATATTACGACTGAGTTCCTATACGCGTTGTTATAAACAATATGCATCACACAGGCCTCGCTGTACGCTTTTATCTGATGTAATTAAATCTCGATTAATGAAGTCGCCGCATCATTGGTATCGTCCGACTCTTCATTTTTTTTGTGCATTAAATGAAAGTCCGGGACCTCGATCGAAACCACAGAAGAAATGCTGGCGAGCCTCAGTGCACCATAATTAACTTAATATACCCTAACGGCTTTTCGGTAGCCAGTTTTATAGTTTTGTTTTCCAGGAGGGGACTATCGTAAAGTCATAACTCAGAAAGTGGTCACATGGAAGCAGGAAATCGTCACGTTTTGGCACTCGCTCCAGCAGTGCTATTGTTTTAATCGTCAAATTCCGCCATGTCTGTCTACAATGTCCGCATTTTAAGCCAATCAGAGCGGCCGTAGCCGCTCCCTCAGCGAATCAGAACTGATAAAATGGCGAATTCGACGACATGACGGAATGTGACAATGTCGCAGGATAGCACCCCAGGCGTCCTAACTCTGGACTGCGTCATAAAGCCGCCATATTGTCAAATTCTGTAATGGCGGCATTTTGAGCCAATCAGAGACGCCGTATAGCAGCCCTCTGGGCCAATCAGTTGATAAGATGGCGAGTTCGACACGGTGGCAGAATCTTACGATGTCCAGAATAGCACCCCGGCTCTCCTGGTCACCTCATACAATGCTGCTGATCGTTGTGAGGCCTGATGTAGCAGCATAGCAGACTATAGCGAGTGAGCCGGAGCGAACATCGATGTGTACGGATCCGGCGTGACCACGTTCCGCTTTATGACGTCACGACACAGTCACGTTCTGGTAAATGACGCCAAAATTGTCTATAGAAAACCTGTTGAAATAGATTCCGTAGGGCGCTCTGAGGCTTGCCGGTATTGACGTGAAACGTCTTTAAAATCAGTCAGAAGGGGCTCGCTTTGCTAATGCCTCATGTAACGAAATCATGCTACAGCATTATCGCTTATAGATATCGTTGCAACCGTACTACCTGCGCGCCTCATTTTGATATCATTGTGTAGCGGAAAGAAGCCATTACTAGATCATGCACCTGTCGCGTGCACATATATATGGTGCCATCGTGGCGCCACCTATGACGCAATCGAAGTTAAACTTAGCCTCGCGCCCGGCGTTCACAGAGTCGTATACAGTTCCGCAATACTTTTACCCGTCCGAGCAGAAATGGTCGCGTTTCAAGGAGCTCACTGTGTCATGGTGGTAGGTACAACTGATCAAGCTCATACTGGTACTCATTAGGATATATGCATGAGGCCTGAAAGTGTGCAACTCGTTGCAGAAATTTCACGTCTGGTCGGCTATGGTGCCCTTGCGTTCGACGCGTACGCGGTCCCGAAATGGCGTAAAGAAACTCGGGGCAGGAAGACAGATGGATATCCGGCCAACTCCCTTTGACCATAGCGGAACGTGTCCGTCTCCGTAGGGAACTAGCGCAAGCGCAGAAGATTGAGGCCAACGCATGCACCCCGACCTTCTACCGAGTGCTGCGGGGGTTTGAGGGACGAAAGTGTATATGGCTGCGTTATGTAGTTACTCTAGCATAGGACAGTCTCGGGCTCCACCAGTAGGGGAAGTAATTTCTTTGCCCTAGTGCCCAAATACCATTTTGCAATATAGGGAGACAAGCGCGATTGCAAAATTAGACCGTAAGACGTCCGCTATATAGCTGAAACATAAGTTAGGTGCGTAAGCTTTCTCATGCGCCAACAAATATAACTTTTGCATTTGGTTACGTCATTTCTGTAGTCTATAGTGCCCATCAGAGTTGCGGAGTGGAAACTGAATTGATTCCGGAATCATTCCGCACTTTTAAACAACCGGTATTTGAAATGGGAACGGAATGAAGGCACTGGTTGGACGTCCAGGTGGGATAGGAATGGAGTGGGAGCCCGAGATTCGGGAATGGAGTCGGAATGGAATGGGCACGTATCCTGGAACGCTAGATGTAGATTCTGAACGAAACACTCAAACCGGTAAATTTGCTATTTGCACCAAACTAGACTTGGCCAATGAGTTATATTTCTCTTGCCGTTCTTCTTTTTTCAATATCTACGTATAGGCCACTAATTCTGCGCGGCAATTATAAATAACAGTGTATTCCGCACATTCCATCCTTCTGAAGACACAGAGACCTTTCTGCGTTACAAAACTGAAGTGCATTTATGGACAGCAACGTCTAGATGTCGATGAATATGATTCGGGTTTAGCAAGAGCACACTATAGATCAAAGACACAAGGATGGAGACCAAAAACGACGTCGCAAACTGTTGTACCCTACGCAAGTCTACGGTGACTTGCAACTCGCGCCATGCTTTTTGGCGCACTGTCGAATATCCAGAAAGCGCGATAACAGGAGGTCAGAGAGGTGTCTTGGAAAAGAAATGGCACCCACTAATATGCCAGCACATAGATTTGAAAAAGAAATATCCCTGCAATAATACGTTTCGCTTTCATGTTAGTTCACAAATTGACAGAGTAATCTAGCTGGATGGCATTGCATACACAACGGCGCAAGGTTATTTTCTACTTGGTTTGCTTTGCGCGAATGAGTTTAGGAGGAATTTCAGGATTTGGGGAATGGTGGATCAGCTGTAGACTATAGTAAATATTCAGTGGTTCAACTGTGCCATTTGCGCCATTTTGCTACAGTTTGGCACGTCTGCTCCTGACTGCGCCCGCTCAAGTGCCATCTGCGTCAAGTGCGCAAAAGTGCGGTATTTTCGAGTTTTCACGATGATGCAATGTTGTCAGCAGGGTTATGCAACTACAATCAAGACCGATTCTTCGGACGCCCGATTTTTCGGACATGTCCGATCATTCGGACGCCTTCGCGGCACCGCTACGGTACCCCATAGAGTCACTGTATAAGAACCTCTGAAATTTCGGACGCAAAAACCCTTTGTTGTCCGATTTTCTGGACTTCTTGCCATGACCGCAGGCACGAAACGGAATTGATGGTAGCCACCACCGCCGCCATGTTGATTATGTCGCCGTCGCTTTCGCTTTCGCAACAGTCGCTTTCGCACGCAGATCCGCTGACAGCCGTAGTAGCCACCACCGCGACAATGCTAGCCTAGCTACTTCGACGTTCGCTACCAAGCTTCTTGCGGTTCAGTAACGTGTTTTTCAATAAAGCAATTCGCCACTGTTAGCAAAGTGACGCGGACTCCGCCTTTGTAACCCTCGCCAATGGCTTCGAAGTTCGGAAATCATGACGCGTTGCATATCGCAGGTTTTCGAAAGTCAGCTTCGCCTCAATATAGCAGTGTTACGTGGTGAAGCATTCGCGAAATATTGCGGTGAAGCACACCAAGAGTGGGAAGGGGCAATTGTCGCGGCACACACGTATGCATTCCTTAATTATACACGCGTGCGCCCTCCGTCTCTTGTCACAGTACGAGCGCCGACATGCCTAATAATGGCACTGGGAGGCCTTCAGAGCTACTTCGGACGTGCCTGTGGCAATTTCAGCCCTTGGAGGCAGCAAAAGGTCGGTCGGGTGTCGGCAACAAAGCTTACGGTAGTACGCCGAATCGACTCGTATCTATTCGCACAGGCCACACGACACACGGGAAGCCGACAAACCGCATCCAAACGAAAGCGTGTATGCGGGATGGTACGAACGTTGTTCTCGACCGCCCTCACCATCTTTGCGACACACCATACGGAGGCATCTCAACTTGGCGCCGTTCATAGACATACAGTCTCTTGTCGAGCGTCTAGCATTGGTATTGGGCGTAATATACATTGTCTTGTGCGGCAAAGCATCAAAGCACATCTGTCATTTGGAATGCACATAAGACATTTGCCATCCCTTTTTGTCTTGCGCCTGACAGCGCAAATTGTTCTAGCTCAGTTGCAATTTTTATCTCTGTCTTGAGCCCAGGCGCATATCTTAGTCCTCGTTAGCCTACAAAATTTTATTTGTTTGCTACAAAATGAAGTTCCTTGCCCACCCAAATAGAAATGTTTGCAAAATACCGTGCATGGTATACTGTCCGTGGGAAGGCAAGCTTAATTGGTAGCTGTTGGCTTTGTGCCTTGCTTCACTTTTGAGCAGCACTTACTGATTGCGTAGTAATAACAAGTTTCGCCAAATGGCTACTGATTACTGCTGTACTACTCCAAGTGTTCCGAAAAAAAAAAAGAAAAAGAATTTTCCGCTCCGAAACTGCTCCAGAATGCTGGTGTGGCTGTTCCTAAATTGCTCCAAATCCTAAACCGGCTGGACCACCACTGATATTCAAAAAAATGGTGCACCATCGCGTTAGATATTAATGCCACATCGACTTAATCCAAAATTGAAGAAGACCCGCGTGAACGCAGCAGGCGTAATTTCACTTATAAAGACCTCAGACTACACTAAAAGACCCTGTAGAGACCAATAAATGTTTTTGACGATGATGATGGTGATGATGATGATGATGGTATAAAGGCTTCGATTATTATAGACCGTTTTTGCAGTTATGGTTTTGAAGAAGGCCAAAAGTGAGCCTTTACCCGCGGTACCTTGGCGTTTTGCGATGTAAGGAGTGGTCACTCCGGAGTTGGTCTCGGAATGATTGTGCATTTTTTAAACAGTCGGAATGCTTCGGAAGAGGGGACCGTAACACAGGCTGCCACTCCTGAAACTAGCGTTTCAGTGGGTGAACTTGTGCCCTCAAAAAGCGGCTACGCTCAACGAAGGGCGACAGCGGCGAACACAGTCTGCAACCGTCGAAAATCTGATCTGCCGGTCAAGTGCGTCGGCTTTCATACACGAGCCATCGAACGTTCCATAGAAATTGCTGGTGCCCGCGTGTCCTCCAGAACGTTTTGCACCATTCGCTTCGCGTATACATGCAATCAGATTACACAAGGTTCGATGACAACAGACAGCGGATAGAACAATCGATAACATTCCAGAGGCTTCTGACACATGCAGGCGCGTCCCGCGCTGAGCGATAGCATTTGTTAGACTGTGAAAAGCACTCAACCGAAAAAAAGATGAATGAGTCCACGTGTCAATACGCAATGATGCTTTATCCATTTCTTTCTCGAACCTTATATTACACTCGCAATTCTCTTGGGTAGCGATCTTGTACACGTGTTTACGAAATAAGGTTCCTTATGTATGGTTATCTGTAGAAGCACCAGGCATGTGCTTCTACCGTCTGAGTGTTCACGCAATGCCTCTGTCGAGGAACTGATGAACCTTTTCACAGCATATGTATAGGCACATAAACTTTTTCAAATACCAAAATTCACAAAAGGCTTCTATTAGAAAAAAAAAATATGCACATCTAACGTATATGCTGAAAGTATATGCGAAGAGAAGCTTTTATAAACAGGTTGATGAAATGCTATCAGTTCGCGCATTTCATTCCTGCAGCATCTTTAGTATAAAGGAAAATGGCGCCTGCGCATGCGCATGCGCACTCGCGCAAAGCATCGTGACACGCGCAGCGATCATCTCAAAAGAGCTGGTTGGCACGATCGGAGCGTACCAGCGATTGTGACTTTCGTCGTTGGCAAAGTCCGTCAGGGAAGCCCGCTGGCAAAGAAAGTTTCACTTTAAAAACACTATATATATTAGCAAGAGATTATAGCCAACAACGGGCTGCAGAAATAATTAACTGGCCACAAATGTGATCCTTCTCAAATCTCGGTGAGACCTCTGTTTCTTTTCCATCACAGCGCGCGGTCTGTGTTTAGCGAGCGGAAACAGCGCTGCACTAACCATTCCCGTTCTCCGGCGTGGTCTAGACATTCTGCTTCCGGCTCCCGAGCTGAACGGATCGCGGGATCATGGGCTCCAATGGAGCGGCATATGCGGCTGTTAGCCGCGGCAACAGGCTTTCGACGGAAGAAGATAAAGATTACCAAATAATTTTGCCTCGCCTACCTACAGGACGTATTGTTTTGAACACAGTTTTTTTGCACGGCGACGCTCGTGTTCGCCCGTTTCGTGTAGAAGATTTTCGAGACGCGCTTCAAGCTGTTGGTATGCTCTCTGGCGTCGTCGCCCTTGGAGCATACCAAATAAACCATGTATGGGCGGTGACGATGAAGACAGCCGAGGCTGCCGAAAAGGTGGCGGCCCTAAAGGAGCTGCAGGTGAAGGGGCGTCGCTGCCTGGTCATCGACCCCAAGGAACAACAGGTGAAGCTTCGTATCCACTGGCTTCTGCATGGGGTGGACGACGAAGACGTCAAGACCGCGCTGGCCTCCTTCGGCAAGGTGACGGAAGTGACCCGGGAGCGCTGGCGAGTGGATGGCGTTTCCGACAAGGGCTCGACGACCCGAGCAGTGCTGCTGCAGCTGAAGGCAGGAATGAAAGTCGACGACCTGCCCCACCAGATCCGCGTCGCCGGCGAGCTTGCGCTGGTGGTAGCCCCAGGACGTCCCATGCAGTGCCTGCGCTGCCGGGGCTCTGGCCACGTTCGTCGTGAATGCAAGGTTCCCCGTTGCTCGCGGTGCAGGCTTTTTGGACACAACGACGCGGACTGTGTGCGTTCATACGCAGTAGCCGCGGGTTCGGCGGAGAGCGAGCCGTCGACGTTAGACCATGTAATGGACGTGACCGAGGCGGAGGAAGCGGCCACGGGAGCTGGAAACGGCAAAGTGGCGGCAGAAACCGGCGCGACGACCAAGCAAGCCGAAGGAGGAAGGAATATCCCTCCCCCCAAACAACGAGCGGCTACAGTCGAGAGCGTGAAGACGGCCCCGCAAGAAAATGAGAGCCACCAGCCAGCTACGGATGCAACGCAGGCAGAGGCGGACGACAACGCGACCCCTGCTAGCGCCCGTGTCGAATCCGTCTCGGCACCGGTCAAGAGATCCCTGCAGCACGAGGAGAAAGTCGACGGAAAGGCCGGCGGTGACTCCGAGGCACCACCCGCTAAGACGCTACCTGGAAGGCGCTCCACCCTCAAGCCTAAGCCGAACCTGGAGACTGACCGTAGGCTTACCCCGAAGCCGACCAAAGAGGAACCCGGGCGACGGCCGCCGGATGGCCACGGAGGCGTCTAGCGGTCAGCTAGACGTTAAGGTGAGCACCATGCTCCGGGCCTTCTCCCCTTCCGGTTTTCACCAATAATAAGCTACCAACCCGTCGCTTAGCCTCGGCACGCTAAACGTTCGAGGTCTGGCCGCCAAAAGGAAACAGAGTCAGGTTTACAGACTACTAGTGGACCACGACCTCGACGTTTTAGCAGTGCAAGAAACCAAGGTAGACGGCGAGGAGGAGACCGGGAGCATGGTGCAAAGGTTCACGTATAACTACTATACGGTAGTGAGCCACGCCTTAGGGACATCGGCAGGGTGTGTGCTGTTCGTGAGGAAGCTCCCTGGTCTTGTTATAGATGGTTACTTCTCCTGTACTTCTGGTCGACTTGTCTTTTGTGACTTCAGCTATTGTAATGTCCAATGGCGCGTGTTTTGCATTTATGCGCCTAATACTGTGCAAGAGAGGGCAAATTTCTTTTTGAGTTTAAAGCATCATTTACATGTGCAAAAAATGATAGCCTGTGTAGGCGACTTCAACTGCGTATTGAAAGCTGAGGATAGGTCTACGCGTCGCGTGGTTTGTGACAAAAGTAGTGATATCCTGGCGCAGATCACACACGAATTCGAATTAGAAGATATCGCAGAATGTTTTCGCGGTCACGGAGACGTAAGCTACACTCACTTTCAGGGCACAAGTCACGCACGCTTAGACCGTATCTATCTTTCATATGATTTAGTTGAAAAATGCCAGTGCTACACAGTTACGGCCATATCATATTCTGACCACTGCCTGGTAAAATGCACGGTGGGCAGGAAGAAAGAACGAAACAAGTTCGTCTGGGAACTGTGGAAATTGAATGCAGAGCTGTTACGGGATGAAACTTTTAACGAAAATGTCGTGGCTGCTCTGAATTCTTTTGGAACAGACAGTTCTACGAAATTTGGTGAGGAATGGGAGTTGCTGAAGCAAAGCATTAAATTGAAGGCAATCGAAAGAAGTAGCGTACTGCGATATGAACAAAAGGCCAGAGAAAAGGATTTAACAACATTGCTAGAAAAATTTGCGAAGCTTGAATGCATGCAACCTGGCGCCTATCAACAAGATATGCGCGCCGTTAAGAAGAAGCTCGAGGTATTCGACGAAGATCGCTTCCGAGGTGCGCTAGTGCGCGCCAGAGCAGAAAGGCTATCATGCGGGGAAACGCCAACGAAAAGAGCACTGGGGTTAGAAAAAAAGCACTCGAGACGTAAGCAGATTGAGGCTATCGAATATGAAGGGGTGGTATTAACGGATAACAATAATATAGGGCGTGCTTTCTTTGAGCATTACAAAGAACTTTTTACATTCAGGCCTGTCAACATGCACGATTTCAAGAAATTATTTTTGCAACGAATCCCACAGCTGTCGAGTGAGGTTAAAGAAACCTTAGAACGACCATTAACAGAACATGAAGTGATGAAAGCCATCGAAGACCTGAATCCTGGGAAGTCGCCAGGTCCAGACGGTCTTTGTGCCGCATGGTACAAATCGTTCAAAAGCCACCTAGCTCCTATCTTAACAGCAGTTTTCAATGAAGCATATGAACTGAAAATACTTCCACCATCCTTTGGCCAGTCCCATACAGTACTAATACCGAAAACAGAAGAGACCGAAAAGCTCAAGCAACTTTCCTCCTACAGACCCATAGCGCTTACTAACTGTGACTACAAAATATTGATGAAGGTGTTGGCACGACGGGTCCAGTCAGTTATTCAGGAAGTAGTCGGCCCACACCAGACGTGTGGTATTCGTGGAAGAACCATTTTCACTAACATCCATAAAATGAAGTGTGTGCTGGAGTGTTGTGACGCCATGTGCGATGCAGTAGCCATCCTCCAGCTAGACTTGGAGAAGGCGTTTGATTGTGTTTCTCACGACATATTGCTTACCATCCTTGAACACGTTAATTTTGGCCACATAATCACTGAAGGGGTGACCATGGCGTACCGGAGCTGCTATACCAGACTTATAATTAATCAGATGTTGGGGGCCCCCATTAACGTGAAGCGCTCCGTTCGCCAGGGTTGTCCACTCAGTCCACTCCTGTTTTGTGTCTACATAGAAACGCTATGTCTGGCCATCATTGAAAATGAACGTATTAAGGGGTTTAGTCTTCAATCAGCAGAAGTGAAGCTACTGGCATACGCTGACGATGTGGCTGTGTGCTGTAAGGACAAACAAAGTGTATTGAATACTGTTAATATCGTCAAAAAGTTTGGTAACGTCACTAACAGCTACGTTAACTGGCAGAAATGTTTGGGGTTTTGGCATGGAAGATGGGCGTCTACACCAGACCACTTTTCGAACGTAAACTGGGTCACGACGCCAGTTAAGTACCTTGGAGCACCCCTTGATGCCTACAGGGACAGTAGCGAGTACTGGAAGGAGCGGACAAAACAACTAAAAGAAAAAGCCGACCGATGGAACGCCTGTTACCTATCAATATTCGCGAGAGCTACAGCGTGCAACATGTTTCTCGTGACAAAGATCTGGTACGTAATGCAGGTACTACAGTGCTCTCGTATTAATGTGCAGAAACTGCACCGCGTGTTCGCTGTATTCGTGTGGGCATCAAGCTGGGAGCGATGTAGCCGAGATAATCTCTTCCGGCGCGTGAAGGATGGTGGTCTGGGGTTGGCGCACCTCTTCTTGCGTCAACTGGTGAATAGATTCTCCTTCTTTCGAGATACAAAGGACCCATTTCTGCGCACGGTGATCCAAATGAGGCTGTCAAGATCACTTCCCGAATTCGTTGTAGGTACGGAAATAATGCCAGGACCAGTCCGTGGTTTCTTTCGGGAAATAGTTCAGAGTGTTTCCTTTTTGCGTGTTCGTTTTTCAAGTGCATATTTGTGGAGTGTAAAACGGAAAAAGTTATATCGTGATTTATGTGACAGTGTTTTGCTGGTACCTATGTACAGAGCCCCGTACAGTGGAGGCCCAGGCCTAGATGTATTGAAAAGGGTGAAGAAGATGCCAGTTCAACCAGCCACTAAATCGTTCTTTTTTAAATTACACACTGGTACTGTACCTGTTAAATCCTTCCTTGAACAACGTGGGTTCTACATGCCATGGGGAACCCACTGCCTTATATGTAAAAAAACAGAAAGCATAGATCACGTCTTCATCCACTGTTGGGAAGGGGTCTTTTTCTGGGACGTGCTACAAAGGACTCTAAAAAAGGAGCTACCTATAGATCCCCACGGAATCAGGTTTCTGCCAGTATATGACGACGAAGGTTTCCCGTACGACCTGATCATGCTTACGGGCCTCCACAGTTTATGGCGCGCAAGAATGGCGGGTTACCATTGTGACCCGGATGCCCGACCGGCGCGTCTGTACTTTTGTGAATCCATGCAACGGTATGTGGAAGTGATCAAGATGCAACAGCCTGTTCCTGAGTGGCTGTCGAGGGTTGAACCCCTTACAGCACTAAAGGAATTTTAATCCGACAACGTCGTGCCACAGTAGCGGACGGCAGCGAATGTAAATATTACTGTTCCTTGTTCCGTTTGTGTATTCATCCCTTTTTGCTTCTTTGGTCTTTGTTTATATCATTTAGGAATTTGTGTTGTGTTATGTCGAGGACTGGCAATAAAGAAAAAAAAAAATCCGGCGTGGTCTAGTGGCTAGGATACCTGGTTTTCACCCAGGAGGCCCGGGATCGATTCCCGGCGTCGGAACGGTGTGGTCTCATGGTGTAACGGTTAGCACTCTGGACTCTGAATCCAGCAATCCGAGTTCAAATCTCGGTGAGACCGCTTTCCTTTGTTTTTCTCACAGCGCACGGTCTGTGTATAGCGAGCAGAAGTAGCGTTGCACTAACCATTCCCGTTCTCCGGCGTGGTCTAGTGGCTAGGATACCTGGCTTTCACCCAGGAGGCCCGGGGTCGATTCCCGGCGTCGGAACGGTGTGGTCTCATGGTGTAACGGTTAGCACTCTGGACTCTGAATCCAGCAATCCGAGTTCAAATCTCGGTGAGACCTCTTTCCTTTGTTTTTATCACAGCGCACGGTGTGTGTATAGCGAGCAGAAGCAGCGCTGCACTAACCGTTCCCGTTCTCCGGCGTGGTCTAGTGGCTAGGATACCTGGCTTTCACCCAGGAGGCCCGGGTTCGATTCCCGGCGTCGGAACGGTGTGGTCTCGTGGTGTAACGGTTAGCACTCTGGACTCTGAATCCAGCAATCCGAGTTCAAATCTCGGTGAGACCTCTTTCCTTTCTTTTTCTCACAGCGCACGGTCTGTGTATAGCGAGCAGAAGCAGCGTTGCACTAACCATTCTCGTTCTCCGGCGTGGTCTAGTGGCTAGGATACCTGGCTTTCACCCAGGAGGCCCGGGTTCGATTCCCGGCGTCGGAACGGTGTGGTCTCATGGTGTAACGGTTCGCACTCTGGACTCTGAATCCAGCCATCCGAGTTCAAATCTCGGTGAGACCTCTTTCTTTTTCTCACAGCGCACGGTCTGTGTATAGCGAGCAGAAGCAGCGTTGCACTAACCATTCTCGTTCTCCGGCGTGGTCTAGTGGCTAGGATACCTGGCTTTCACCCAGGAGGCCCGGGTTCGATTCCCGGCGTCGGAACGGTGTGGTCTCATGGTGTAACGGTTAGCACTCTGGACTCTGAATCCAGCCATCCGAGTTCAAATCTCGGTGAGACCTCTTTCCTTTCTTTTTCTCACAGCGCACGGTCTGTGTATAGCGAGCAGAAGCAGCGTTGCACTAACCATTCTCGTTCTCCGGCGTTGTCTAGTGGCTAGGATACCTGGCTTTCACCCAGGAGGCCCGGGTTCGATTCCCGGCGTCGGAACGGTGTGGTCTCGTGGTGTAACGGTTAGCACTCTGGACTCTGAATCCAGCAATCCGAGTTCAAATCTCGGTGAGACCTCTTTCCTTTCTTTTTCTCACAGCGCACGGTCTGTGTATAGCGAGCAGAAGCAGCGTTGCACTAACCTTTCTCGTTCTCCGGCGTGGTCTAGTGGCTAGGATACCTGGCTTTCACCCAGGAGGCCCGGGTTCGATTCCCGGCGTCGGAACGGTGTGGTCTCATGGTGTAACGGTTAGCACTCTGGACTCTGAATCCAGCCATCCGAGTTCAAATCTCGGTGAGACCTCTTTCCTTTGTTTTTCTCACAGCGCATGGTCTGTGTATAGCGAGCAGAAGCAGCGTTGCACTAACCATTCCCGTTCTCCGGCGTGGTCTAGTGGCTAGGATACCTGGCTTTCGCCCTGGAGGCCCGGGTTCGATTCCCGGCGTCGGAACGGTGTGGTCTCATGGTGTAACGGTTAGCACTCTGAATCCAGCAATCCGAGTTCAAATCTCGGTGAGACCTCTTTCCTTTGTTTTTCTCACAGCGCACGGTCTGTGTATAGCGAGCAGAAGCAGCGTTGCACTAACCATTCTCGTTCTCCGGCGTGGTCTAGTGGCTAGGATACCTGGCTTTCACCCAGGAGGCCCGGGTTCGATTGCCGGCGTCGGAACGGTGTGCTCTCATGGTGTAACGGTTAGCACTCTGGGCTCTGAATCCAGCAATCCGAGTTCAAATATCGGCGAGACCTCTTTCCTTTGTTTTTCTCACAGCGCATGGTCTGTGTATAGCGAGCAGAAGCAGCGTTGCACTAACCATTCCCGTTCTCCGGCGTGGTCTAGTGGCTAGGATACCTGGCTTTCACCGAGGAGGCGCGAGTTCGATTCCCCGGCGTCGGAACGGTGTGGTCTTATGGTGTAACGGTTAGCACTCTGAATCCAGCAATCCGAGTTCAAATCTCGGTGAGACCTCTTTACTTTGTTTTTCTCACAGCGCACGGTGTGTGTATAGCGAGCAGAAGCAGCGCTGCACTAACCGTTCCCGTTCTCCGGCGTGGTCTATGACATCGCACTTTTTTGCATTGACCAAGAGAGCATTCGGGAGGCAGTCAAGGATGCAAGAAAGTTTTGCAGTCTAACGGGGAGTGCCATAAGCTGGCCAAAAAGCTTAGGCTTCTGGCACGGTGAATGGGACAGCCGGCCTGCAGTGTTAGAAACAGTACCGTTCACAGATCCAGTTATCTTGGTGTTCCTTTGGAATACTATCGCGATACCACGACGCAATGGACTGAACAAACTGAGCGGGCTAAAGCACAAACAACGAAGAGGGAAGGCAAGAATCTGTCAATATTCACGAGAGCCACTGTCTGCAATTTATTTCTTGTCGCTAAAGTGTTTTATATGTTGCAAGTTTTATGTATATCCCGAGTGTGTGTACAGAAGTTGCACAGGGTTTTTGCTATGTTCGTGTGGGGATCAGGATGGGAGCGCGCGAGTCGTCTGAATCTGTTTCACGCTGTGCAGAAAGGAGGGCTGGGTTTGTCGCATTTATTTTTGAAACAAGTAGTGTCGCGTTTCATGTTCTTGCGCGACGAAAGCGATTGTTTTTTGCGGTGCGTTATCCAGACGCGATTAGGTGACGCACTGCCAGAATATGTTGTGACGTCGTATGGCATACGTCAAGTGGTTGTCCGAGGTTTTTTGTTTGAAGTGATAAGCTCTTTCCGTTTTCTAAAAGTACACTTTTCTTTGGAATACCTGAACACAGTCGCAAGAAAGCGATTATACCGAGATTTAGTTAATATCATGTGTCCAGTACCAATATACCGTGCAGTATATGCACTGGGGCGTGAGCAGAATGTCTTAAAAAGAGTTAAGAAAATGCCTGTAAGAGCAACAACAAAAACTTTTTTTTTCATGCTACACACTGGCACGCTTCCTGTCAAGCCATGGCTGCAGGAGAAGGGGATCTTTGTACCCTGGAGTGTGAATTGCCAGATATGTCAGAAACCGGAGACAATGGAGCATATTTTTCTGGAGTGCAGGGACTCAGTCTTCCTTTGGGACATTCTACAAAGGACACTAAAAAAAGAATTTCCTTTAACACCTTTTGGAATCCGTTTTTTACCGTTTGAAGAGACAGAAGGCGTGCCATGTGATATGGTGATGTTACTCTGCATGCACAGCGTGTGGAAAACACGAATGGCGGTGCGTAATGAGGATGTTGACGAAAAACCGGCCAAAGAATATTTTGCTGAAAATGTATTGTACATTCGCGAAGCGTTTAAAGCGCTCAGTGAACCACCTGAGTGGTTAACCGCATTTGAACAGCTTGCAAACATTCAGCCTTTTTAAACCAAAATTAAACGACAAGGTACACCCGCACATTGAACTGTCTTTTTTGTTTTGTAATCGCAGCGGAGAATAGCTGTGAATCGTGTATTTGTTATAAAACAGGCAATAAACAAACGAAAAATCCGGCGTGGTCTAGTGGCTAGGATACCTGGCTTTCACCCAGGAGGCCCGGGTTCGATTCCCGGCGTCGGAACGGTGTGGTCTCATAGTGTAACGGTTAGCAATCTGGACTCTGAATCGAGCAATCCGAGTTCAAATCTCGGTGAGACCTCTTTCCTTTGTTTTTCTCACAGCCCACGGTGTGTGTATAGCGAGCAGAAGCAGCGTGGCACGAACCGTTCCCGTTCTCCGGCGTGGTCTAGTGGCTAGGATACCTAGCTTTCACCCAGGAGGCCCGGGTTCGATTCCCGGCGTCGGAACGGTGTGGTCTCATGGTGTAACGGTTCGCACTCCGGACTCTGAATCCAGCAATCCGAGTTCAAATCTCGGTGAGACCTCTTTCCTTTGTTTTTCTCAAGCGCACGGTGTGTGTATAGCGAGCAGAAGCAGCGTGGCACGAACCATTCCCGTTCTCCGGCGTGGTCTAGTGGCTAGGATACCTGGCTTTCACCCAGGAGGCCCGGGTTCGATTCCCGGCGTCGGAACGGTGTGGTCTCATGGTGTAACGGTTAGCACTCTGGACTCTGAATCCAGCAATCGGAGTTCAAATCTCGGTGAGACCTCTTTCCTTTATTTTTCTCACAGCGCACGGTGTGTGTATAGCGAGCAGAAGCAGCGTGGCACGAACCATTCCCGTTCTCCGGCGTGGTCTAGTGGCTAGCATACCTGGCTTTCACCCACGAGGCCCGGGTTCGATTCCCGGCGTCGGAACGGTGTGGTCTCATGGTGTAACGGTTAGCACTCTGGACTCTGAATCCAGCAATCCGAGTTCAAATCTCGGTGAGACCTCTTTCCTTTGTTTTTCTCACAGCGCACGGTGTGTGTATAGCGAGCAGAAGCAGCGTGGCACGAACCATTCCCGTTCTCCGGCGTGGTCTAGTGGCTAGGATACCTGGCTTTCACCCAGGAGGCCCGGGTTCGATTCCCGGCGTCGGAACGGTGTGGTCTCATGGTGTAACGGTTAGCACTCTGGACTCTGAATCCAGCAATCAGAGTTCAAATCTCGGTGAGACCTCTTTCCTTTGTTTTTCTCACAGCGCACGGTGTGTGTATAGCGAGCAGAAGCAGCGTGGCACGAACCATTCCCGTTCTCCGGCATGGTCTAGTGGCTAGGATACCTGGCTTTCACCCAGGAGGCCCGGGTTGGATTCCCGGCGTCGGAACGGTGTGGTCTCATGGTGTAACGGTTAGCACTCTGGGCTCTGAATCCAGCAATCAGAGTTCAAATCTCGGTGAGACCTCTTTCCTTTGTTTTTCTCACAGCGCACGGTGTGTGTATAGCGAGCAGAAGCAGCGTGGCACGAACCATTCCCGTTCTCCGGCGTGGTCTAGTGGCTAAGATACCTGGCTTTCTCCCACGAGGCCCGGGTTCGATTCCCGGCGTCGGAACGGAGTGGTCTCATGGTGTAACGGTTAGCACTCTGGACTCTGAATCCAGCAATCGGAGTTCAAATCTCGGTGAGACCTCTTTCCTTTGTTTTTCTCACAGCGCACGGTGTGTGTATAGCGAGCAGAAGCAGCGTGGCACGAACCATTCCCGTTCTCCGGCGTGGTCTAGTGGCTAGGATACCTGGTTTTCACCCAGGAGGCCCGGGTTCGATTCCCGGCGTCGGAACGGTGTGGTCTCATGGTGTAACGGTTAGCACTCTGGACTCTGAATCCAGCAATCCGAGTTCGAATCTCGGTGAGACCTCTTTCCTTTGTTTTTCTCACAGCGCACGGTGTGTGTATAGCGAGCAGAAGCAGCGTGGCACGAACCATTCCCGTTCTCCGGCGTGGTCTAGTGGCTAGGATACCTGGCTTTCACCCAGGAGGCCCGGGTTCGATTCCCGGCGTCGGAACGGTGTGGTCTCATGGTGTAACGGTTAGCACTCTGGACTCTGAATCCAGCAATCCGAGTTCAAATCTCGGTGAGACCTCTTTCCTTTGTTTTTCTCACAGCGCACGGTGTGTGTATAGCGAGCAGAAGCAGCGTGGCACGAACCATTCCCGTTCTCCGGCGTGGTCTAGTGGCTAGGATACCTGGCTTTCACCCAGGAGGTCCGGGTTCGATTCCCGGCGTCGGAACGGTGTGGTCTTGGTGTAACGGTTAGCACTCTGGACTCTGAATCCAGCAATCCGAGTTCAAATCTCGGTGAGACCTCTTTCCTTTGTTTTTCTCACAGCGCACGGTCTGTGTATAGCAAGCAGAAGCAGCGCTGCACTAACCATTCCCGTTCTCCGGCGTGGTCTAGTGGCTAGGATACCTGGCTTTCACCCAGAAGGCCCGGGTTCGATTCCCGGCGTCGGAACGGTGTGGTCTCATGGTGTAACGGTTAGTACCCTGGACTCTGAATCCAGCAATCCGAGTTCAATTCTCGGTGAGACCTCTTTCCTTTGTTTTTCTCACAGCGCACGGTCTGTGTATAGCGAGCAGAAGCAGCGCTGCACTTATCATTCCCGTTCTCCGGCGTGGTCTAGTGGCTAGGATACCTGGCTTTCACCCAGGAGGCCCGGGTTCGATTCCCGGCGTCGGAACGGTGTGGTCTCATGGTGTAACGGTTAGCACTCTGGACTCTGAATCCAGCAATCAGGGTTCAAATCTCGGTGAGACCTCTTTCCTTTGTTTTTCTCACAGCTCACGGTGTGTGTATAGCGAGCAGAAGCAGCGCTGCACTAACCGTTCCCGTTCTCCGGCGTGGTCTAGTGGCACATTCTGCATCCGGCAGCCGAGCTGAACGGATCGCGGGATCATGGGCTCCAATGGAGCGGCATATGCGGCTGTTAGCCGCGGCAACAGGCTTTCGACGGAAGAAGATAAAGATTACCAGATAATTTTGCCTCGCCTACCTACAGGACGTATTGTTTTGAACACAGTTTTTTTGCACGGCGACGCTCGTGTTCGCCCGTTTCGTGTAGAAGATTTTCGAGACGCGCTTCAAGCTGTTGGTATGCTCTCTGGCGTCGTCGCCCTTGGAGCATACCAAATCAACCATGTATGGGCTGTGACGATGAAGACAGCCGAGGCTGCCGAAAAGCTGGCGGCCCTGAAGGAGCTGCAGGTGAAGGGGCGTCGCTGCCTGGTCATCGACCCCAAGGAACAACAGGTGAAGCTTCGTATCCACTGGCTTCTGCATGGGGTGGACGACGAAGACGTCAAGACCGCGCTGGCCTCCTTCGGCAAGGTGACGGAAGTGACCCGGGAGCGCTGGCGAGTGGATGGCGTTTCCGACAAGGGCTCGACGACCCGAGCAGTGCTGCTGCAGCTGAAGGCAGGAATGAAAGTCGACGTCCTGCCCCACCAGATCCGCGTCGCCGGCGAGCTTGCGCTGGTGGTAGCCCCAGGACGTCCCATGCAGTGCCTGCGCTGCCGAGGCTCTGGCCACGTTCGTCGTGAATGCAAGGTTCCCCGTTGCTCGCGGTGCAGGCTTTTTGGACACAACGACGCGGACTGTGTGCGTTCATACGCAGTAGCCGCGGGTTCGGCGGAGAGCGAGCCGTCGACGTTAGACCATGTAATGGACGTGACCGAGGCGGAGGAAGCGGCCACGGGAGCTGGAAACGGCAAAGTGGCGGCAGAAACCGGCGTGACGACCAAGCAAGCCGAAGGAGGAAGGAATATCCCTCCCCCCAAAGAACCAGCAGCTACAGTCGAGAGCGTGAAGACGGCCCCGCATGAAAATGAGAGCCACCAGCCAGCTACGGATGCAACGCAGGCAGAGGCGGACGACAACGCGACCCCTGCTAGCGCCCGCGTCGAATCCGTCTCGGCACCGGTCAAGAGATCCCTGCAGCACGAGGAGAAAGTCGACGGAAAGGCTGGCGGTGACTCCGAGGCACCACCCGCTAAGACGCTACCTGGAAGGCGCTCCACCCTCAAGCCTAAGCCGAACTTGGAGACTGACCGTAGGCTTACCCCGAAGCCGACCAAAGAGGAACCCGGGCGACGGCCGCCGGATGGCCACGGAGGCGTCTAGCGGTCAGCTAGACGTTAAGGTGAGCACCATGCTCCGGGCCTTCTCCCCTCCGGTTTTCACCAATAATGGCTACCAACCCGTCGCTTAGCCTCGGCACGCTAAACGTTCGAGGTCTGGCCGCCAAAAGGAAACAGAGTCAGGTTTACAGACTACTAGTGGACCACGACCTCGACGTTTTAGCCGTGCAAGAAACCAAGGTAGACGGCGAGGAGGAGACCGGGAGCATGGTGCAAAGGTTCACGTATAACTACTATACGGTAGTGAGCCACGCCTTAGGGACTTCAGCAGGGTGTGTGCTGTTCGTGAGGAAGCTCCCTGGTCTTGTTATAGATGGTTACTTCTCCTGTACTTCTGGTCGACTTGTCTTTTGTGACTTCAGCTATTGTAATGTCCAATGGCGCGTGTTTTGCATTTATGCGCCTAATACTGTGCAAGAGAGGGCAAATTTCTTTTTGAGTTTAAAGCATCATTTACATGTGCAAAAAATGATAGCCTGTGTAGGCGACTTCAACTGCGTATTGAAAGCTGAGGATAGGTCTACGCGTCGCGTGGTTTGTGACAAAAGTAGTGATATCCTGGCGCAGATCACACACGAATTCGAATTAGAAGATATCGCAGAATGTTTTCGCGGTCACGGAGACGTAAGCTACACTCACTTTCAGGGCACAAGTCACGCACGCTTAGACCGTATCTATCTTTCATATGATTTAGTTGAAAAATGCCAGTGCTACACAGTTACGGCCATATCATATTCTGACCACTGCCTGGTAAAATGCACGGTGGGCAGGAAGAAAGAACGAAACAAGTTCGTCTGGGAACTGTGGAAATTGAATGCAGAGCTGTTACGGGATGAAACTTTTAACGAAAATGTAGTGGCTACTCTGAATTCTTTTGGAACAGACAGTTCTACGAAATTTGGTGAGGAATGGGAGTTGCTGAAGCAAAGCATTAAATTGAAGGCAATCGAAAGAAGTAGCGTACTGCGATATGAACAAAAGGCCAGAGAAAAGGATTTAACAACATTGCTAGAAAAATTTGCGAAGCTTGAATGCATGCAACCTGGCGCCTATCAACAAGATATGCGCGCCGTTAAGAAGAAGCTCGAGGTATTCGACGAAGATCGCTTCCGAGGTGCGCTTGTGCGCGCCAGAGCAGAAAGGCTATCATGCGGGGAAACGCCAACGAAAAGAGCACTGGGGTTAGAAAAAAAGCACTCGAGACGTAAGCAGATTGAGGCTATCGAATATGAAGGGGTGGTATTAACGGATAACAATAATATAGGGCGTGCTTTCTTTGAGCATTACAAAGAACTTTTTACATTCAGGCCTGTCAACATGCACGATTTCAAGAAATTATTTTTGCAACGAATCCCACAGCTGTCGAGTGAGGTTAAAGAAACCTTAGAACGACCATTAACAGAACATGAAGTGATGAAAGCCATCGAAGACCTGAATCCTGGGAAGTCGCCAGGTCCAGACGGTCTTTGTGCCGCATGGTACAAATCGTTCAAAAGCCACCTAGCTCCTATCTTAACAGCAGTTTTCAAGGAAGCATATGAACTGAAAATACTTCCACCATCCTTTGGCCAGTCCCATACAGTACTAATACCGAAAACAGAAGAGACCGAAAAGCTCAAGCAACTTTCCTCCTACAGACCCATAGCGCTTACTAACTGCGACTACAAAATATTGATGAAGGTGTTGGCACGACGGGTCCAGTCAGTTATTCAGGAAGTAGTCGGCCCACACCAGACGTGTGGTATTCGTGGAAAAACCATTTTCACTAACATCCATAAAATGAAGTGTGTGCTGGAGTGTTGTGACGCCATGTGCGATGCAGTAGCCATCCTCCAGCTAGACTTGGAGAAGGCGTTTGATTGTGTTTCTCACGACATATTGCTTACCATCCTTGAACACGTTAATTTTGGCCACATAATCACTGAAGGGGTGACCATGGCGTACCGGAGCTGCTATACCAGACTTATAGTTAATCAGATGTTGGGGGCCCCCATTAACGTGAAGCGCTCCGTTCGCCAGGGTTGTCCACTCAGTCCACTCCTGTTTTGTGTCTACATAGAAACTCTATGTCTGGCCATCATTGAAAATGAATGTATTAAGGGGTTTAGTCTTCAATCAGCAGAAGTGAAGCTACTGGCATACGCTGACGATGTGGCTGTGTGCTGTAAGGACAAACAAAGTGTATTGAATACTGTGAATATCGTCAAAAAGTTTGGTAACGTCACTAACAGCTACGTTAACTGGCAGAAATGTTTGGGGTTTTGGCATGGAAGATGGGCTTCTACACCAGACCACTTTTCGAACGTAAACTGGGTCACGACGCCAGTGAAGTACCTTGGAGCACCCCTTGATGCCTACAAGGACAGTAGCGAGTACTGGAAGGAGCGGACAAAACAACTAAAAGAAAAAGCCGACCGATGGAACGCCTGTTACTTGTCAATATTCGCGAGAGCTACAGCGTGCAACATGTTTCTCGTGACAAAGATCTGGTACGTAATGCAGGTACTACAGTGCTCTCGTATTAATGTGCAGAAACTGCACCGCGTGTTCGCTGTATTCGTGTGGGCATCAAGCTGGGAGCGATGTAGCCGAGATAATCTCTTCCGGCGCGTGAAGGATGGTGGTCTGGGGTTGGCGCACCTCTTCTTGCGTCAACTGGTGAATAGATTCTCCTTCTTTCGAGATACAAACGACCCATTTCTGCGCACGGTGATCCAAATGAGGCTGTCAAGATCACTTCCCGAATTCGTTGTAGGTACGGAAATAATGCCAGGACCAGTCCGTGGTTTCTTTCGGGAAATAGTTCAGAGTGTTTCCTTTTTGCGTGTTCGTTTTTCAAGTGCATATTTGTGGAGTGTAAAACGGAAAAAGTTATATCGTGATTTATGTGACAGTGTTTTGCTGGTACCTATGTACAGAGCCCCGTACAGTGGAGGCCCAGGCCTAGATGTATTGAAAAGGGTGAAGAAGATGCCAGTTCAACCAGCCACTAAATCGTTCTTTTTTAAATTACACACTGGTACTGTACCTGTTAAATTCTTCCTTGAACAACGTGGGTTCTACATGCCATGGGGAACCCACTGCCTTATATGTAAAAAAACAGAAAGCATAGATCATGTCTTCATCCACTGTTGGGAAGGGGTCTTTTTCTGGGACGTGTTACAAAGGACTCTAAAAAAGGAGCTACCTATAGATCCCCACGGAATCAGGTTTCTGCCAGTATATGACGACGAAGGTTTCCCGTACGACCTGATCATGCTTACGGGCCTCCACTGTTTATGGCGCGCAAGAATGGCGGGTTACCATTGTGACCCGGATGCCCGACCGGCGCGTCTGTACTTTTGTGAATCCATGCAACGGTATGTGGAAGTGATGAAGATGCAACAGCCTGTTCCTGAGTGGCTGTCGAGGGTTGAACCCCTTACAGCACTAAAGGAATTTTAATCCGACAACGTCGTGCCACAGTAGCGGACGGCAGCGAATGTAAATATTACTGTTCCTTGTTCCGTTTGTGTATTCATCCCTTTTTGCTTCTTTGGTCTTTGTTTATATCATTTAGGAATTTGTGTTGTGTTATGTCGAGTACTGGCAATAAAGAAAAAAAAAGTGGTCTAGTGGCTAGGATACCTGGCTTTCACCCAGAAGGCCCGGGTTCGATTCCCGGCGTCGGAACGGTGTGGTCTCATGGTGTAACGGTTAGTACCCTGGACTCTGAATCCAGCAATCCGAGTTCAATTCTCGGTGAGACCTCTTTCCTTTGTTTTTCTCACAGCGCACGGTCTGTGTATAGCGAGCAGAAGCAGCGCTGCACTAACCGCTCCCGTTCTCCGGCGTGGTGTAGTCATTCCATTTCCGGCCACCGCAGTGAACGGACACGGAATGCCTTGCTCCGTAGGGGCGGATACAGCGGCCCTCGGCCGTGGCACCAGGTGTACGGATAAGCCTTACCCGGATTGGATTATCAAGTTGTTTTGCCTCATCTGCCTTCAGGTACATCAGTTTTGTATACAGTATTTTTGCACGCGGATGTTAAAACCAGGCCGTATCGGGTCGAGCACTTTCGAGATGCGCTCGAGCGTCTTGCACTGCTGCCGGAAGTGGTGGCCCTTGGCGCCTTCCAAATGAACCATGTGTGGGCGGTGACCTTCCGTGATGAAGCTTCGAAGAAAAAGATGCTTGCGGCAGAAACATTCAACGTGAAAGACCAGCCCTGTGTCGTTTATGATCCCTGCAACCAAGGCATCAGACTGAAGCTTTATTGGCTGTTGCATTTCGTTCACGACGATGAGGTTCGAGCAGCGTTAGCCCCTTACGGAAGGGTTACAGATATCGCCCGCGAAAAGTGGCGGGTACAGGGATGTAATGATAAAGGGTCCACCACCCGTTTGGTGACACTCTTGCCAAAACCTGGAATTACAGTTGAAGACTTGCCTCATCAGGTGCGCGTCGCGGAAAACTTAGCGCTCGTGCATGTACCAGGAAGGCCCCCGTTATGCCTCCGGTGCAATGGAACTGGACATATCAGGCGCGAGTGTCGCATACCACGCTGTGCACTCTGTCGACGATTCGGCCACGAAGAACAAGACTGCGTGCGATCCTATGCAGCGGTAACAAGTCCAGTTAAAGGCGACGAGATGGCTGAACACATAATGGACCATGCTGATGCCGATGCAGCATCCCGAGCAACGACCGAAGAACCGGCGGCAGACAGCACACCCTCTGACGCGTCTCCACTTCAGGAAAACTCCACTGGGCCCGGCGACAGCCAATCTGGCGAGGCAAAGAGCGTGCTGGTTGGGAAGCCGACTAACGACCAAAACGTCAATGAGAGAAAGGACGCGATTTTAGTAAGCGCATCAGTGACTACCGCGAAAGACGAGACCGAAGGCATTGAGGATGTTGAAATGACAGCAGCCGCTAAAGCAGCTGCAAAGAGGCCTCGTGAGGCCACTGACGGATCTCAAGCCTCACCCGAACCATCGAGCAGCGGCGAGCCGTCGCCGAAGACCGCTATAACGAGACGAATGGGCCTCAAACCGAAGCCGAAGATACCGCCTGATAGGCGGTCGGCTTCAACATTGACCCCGACTTAGGGGCGCGAAGTGTGTTCAGCCAGCCTGTCCTCAGTATAAGACGTTACATAGCGGACAAGTAGAATGTGACCTGTGCTGGTTTTTGCTATCACTGCCTGTCCAGATGTGAGTACCGTTCCGTCTGTTTGCTAATCCAAAAAAATGGCTGTTAATCTGACATTTCCCCTTTGTGTAGCTACGTTGAATGTGAGGGGTTTGGCATCCCGCAGGAGGCAGTGCCAGTTAAGCCGTCTCTTGTTGGAAAATGACATTGACATAATGGCAGTGCAGGAAACCAAAGTAGAAAGCGAAGAGCAAACGCACAGAATGGTCGAACCTTTCAGGGATAGGTATAATGTATGTGTGTCTCATGCTAGAGGCACTTCAGCGGGTTGCATGATACTCGTTCGAAAATGCACCGATATTGTAACGCAATCTGTAGAGTCCAGTGATGATGGCAGGCTACTATTCATCGACTTTGGCATTTGTGGCCTCCTTTGGCGTGCAATATGTGTGTATGCTCCGAATAACATTAACGAACGTGTAGAATACATAGATAACCTGAGAACATGCATGACTTACGAAAGGAACATAATTTTATTTGGAGACTTTAATTGTGTGTGCAGGCCGCAAGACAGAATCAACAGATTGACTTACCGCGATAGAAGTGCGACACTATTAAACGCGCTTGTAAACGAGCTTGAACTGGACGACGTTGGTTGTATTTTTGACGGTGACGAGCACGTACAGTATACGCACTACCAAGGTGTAAGTCATGCTAGACTAGATCGCATATATGTTCCGGCAGCTGCGATACCACACATTACTACATACAAAGTAAAGAACGTCACATTTAGCGATCACTGCTTGGTGATAGCGACACTAGGAACCAAGACAAAAGCGTCAAAGTTTAGTTTGAACTTGTGGAAATTAAATGATACACTGTTGGATGATGAAATTTTTGTTAAAAAAGTAAAGGAAAGGATAGAGGAAATATGTTCGGTTGAATCTTCCAATTTCACAGCGCTTTGGGAGCAATTTAATAATGAAGTAAAGATTGCGGCGATTGACCGAGCTTGCGTGCGGCGCAGCATTGAAAAACAACAAGAGAAAGAACTTAGGAGCATGTTAGATCATATGATTGCGGTTGAGAGTGCTAACCCTGGACACTTTAGCAAGGAACTACGTGACCTTAAAAGTAAGCTCGAAGTGATAGATGAAAAGAAATATCGTGGAGCGATCGTCAGAGCACGGGCTGAAAGACTATGGCTAGGGGAAACGCCTACTAAGCGGGCACTCGGGGAAGAAAAAAGGCAAGCAGTAAAAAAAGAGATAAAAGAAATAAGATATAAAAACGATGTGACGCGCGACAAGGAACTGATAGAGAAAGCGTTTGTTGAATGCTATCGAAAACTGCTAAGCCCAAAAATAAAGGATACAGAAGCCTTTCGAAACGAATTTTTGTCGCTCATGCCAAGGCTAGGCGATGAAGTAAGACAAACGCTTGAACGGCCAATTAGTCTGAATGAAGTAAAACAGGCCATTGATGAACTAAGCACTGGCAAAGCACCTGGGCCTGATGGACTAGGGGCTGCCATTTACAAATGCTTCAAGGAAGAACTGGCACAAGCGTTACATCGCGTGATAAATGAGTGCTATGAACAAAAAAGAGCACCTTTATCTTTTAGAAAATGTCATGTAGTACTCATTCCAAAATCGGATGATCCCAGGAAATTGTTGGATGTTGAGGCCTATCGACCTATAAGTCTTACGAATGTAGACTATAAAATATTTACAAAGGTGCTAGCCAAGAGATTGCAGAGCGTTATCACACACCTCGTATTACCTCACCAGACATGTGGCATCAAAGGAAGGACAATCTACACAAATATACACACCGCTAGAACTATCCTAGAATGCTGTGACATGACTCAAGATAACATAGCTATGATACAACTGGATCTTCAGAAAGCATTTGATAGAGTTAATCATGACATACTACAGTTATTACTAGAACATTGTAATGTAGGTAGCGTTATCAAGGAGGGCATCAAGATGGTGTATGAAGAGTGTGCAGTAAACCTTATAATTAACAACACCGTAAGTGAAAACATTCCAGTACTGTCAGGTATAAAACAAGGGTGTGCCTGTTCGTCTCTTCTTTTTGCACTTTATTTGGAACCCTTATGTTTAAAAATTCGCATAAATAAAATGGTGCATGGTTACTCCTTTTATGCTACTGAAGTAAAAATACTGGCATATGCCGATGATATAGCTATATTCTGCAAAGACAAAGACAGT